>NC_092876.1:115661324-116305907 GCF_028372415.1 Notamacropus eugenii
ACTGTCTCTGAATTAGAAAGGGTTGTTTATCAGGAGAGGCTATATCTCTCCCACCTCTAGACTGGAGTAAAGTGCCTCAAAGTCAAAGTTCTGTGGGAATCCAAGAAGTGAGAGGTTCTACCAGTCCTAGGGTAAGGGTCATTGCCCTTCCTGAAAAGAAGACCCTCACTCAGCATTAGTTAGAGAAGAGTACTCAACCAAACCTGAGGCTGAAGGTGAAAGTGCATGTGTTCATCAAGGAGTGAGCTCAGGTTGTCCAAGCAGAGATGCCATATGCTGTGAAAATCAGAAGGGTCAAGGAACCTGCCGAAAGGCCAAGTGACCTGCTTGGTCTTACTTGGAGCTGAGTCCAATAAGAAGCCAGCTCTGCAGCTGAGCTCAACCTAGCCTAGCAGAAGATTGATCCAGCTAGCTGAGACAGCATGCTTTGTGAGGAGCCAGCCAGCTAAACACTAGAGAGATGTGTCAAGCATTAATGCTGTGACACCCTTCTCTGAAGTGAACTTAGTGAAGTGAAATTAGTGAAGAATTTCCAGAGAAAGAAAGGATATACAATTATGACTTGACATTGCCTACATATATGCCTCACTCTACTTTAAATTCATACCCATTCTCCTAGACTGTGGTATATTTATGGAACAGCGTGTCCTAGATTTTTGAGAAAATGCATTGTAACTAAAATATTTATAGCAACTCTTTTCATGGTGGCAAAGAACTGGAAATCAAGAGGTTGCTCATCAGTTGGAAAATGGCTAAACTAGGTGTGGTATATGATTTTGATGGAATACTGTTGTGCTATAAGAAATAACAAGGGAGGTAGTTTCAGAAAGCTGTGGCAAGACCTATATGAACTGAAGCAAAGTGAAATGAGAAGAACCAGGAGATCATTATGCACAGTAACGGCAGTGTTATAACGATCAATTGTGAAAGACTTGGCTACTCTGAAGAGTACAATGATCCAAGACAATTCCAAAAGACTCAAGATGAAAAAATACTATCTTCCTCTAGGGAGAGAACTGATGAACTCTCAGTGCAAATTGAAGTATACATTTCTCACTTTCTTTAATTTTCTTGCTTTTTATGGGAAATGCTGCTAATATATAAACAGGTTTTGCATGTTTTCACGTATATAACTGATATTATATTTTTTGCCTTCTCTGTGGTTATGGGTGAGGATACAAAGGAGGAGGAGAATTTGGAACTCTAATTTAAAAAAAAGGAATGTTTAAAAATAAAGTTTTTTTTTCCAAAGAAAATGTTTTGAAACTGTTATTCTTATGATTATGTCTTAGTAAATACCTTTTCTAATAAGCTAATTGAGTCTGCTAGGGCAGTTAGATGGTACAGTGGCTAGAGAATTAGGCTTGGAATCAGGATGACTCATCTTCCTGAGTTCAAATCTGGCCTCAGACACTTACTAGCTATGTGACCCAGGGCAAATCCCTTAACTCTGTTTGCCTAAGATGCTCATCTGCAAAATGGACTGGAAAAGGAAATGGCAAACCATTTCAGTCTCTTTGCCAAGAAACTCCAAATGGGGTCATGAAGAGTTAGACACGACTGAATCAACTAGACAACAACAGTAACTGAATCTACTAGCTGATTGAGGGGGAGCACACCAGTGGCAGCTTGTGAACCAAAGTGTTGGGAGGAAAGCCAACCATAAAGTACATGCCCCCCCCCCAAAGTTGCCCCCAGAACTGTGAGAATTATAGCAGTCACCCTTCTGGGGACCAGTGTGACCGTATTACTATAAGTTAGAAGGATGATCCTAGAGAGAATATTACACACAAATAAGGGAAGTGACCTACCCACCCATGATCATAAGCTAGTAAATGTCAGAGCTGTTTCTGTGCCAAGTCTGCTGACTTCAGATAAAGTATTCTACTACATTGCCATCACTAGATAGCTTTTTAAGTTTCCTTCCAGCTCTGATTCCAATAATCGTACCTAACAATGGCTAGCATTTCTATGGCACTTTAAAGTTTGCAAAATGCTTGACAAACATCTCATTTTATTCTTACAATAATCCTGGGAGAGTAGGTGCTATTATTATCCCCATTTTACAGATATGGAGACAGAGGCAGGCAAAGATAAAGCATCTTGCCTTGGGTTACACAGCTAGCAAGAATCTAAGGCTATATTTGAACTTAGGTTTTCCTGGTTACAAGTCTAGCACCCTATCCACTGTACCACCTAACACCTAGCTTCTAGGACATGATTCATATACTCAAGGAACTCAGAATCTGGTAGGGCAGAGAAGATATCTGTGTAATTCACTGCCATGCAAAGTAGAATATGCTGAGAACATAAGAAAAGGCATGAATAAAGGACAGCAGGAATTCATAATAGGGAAGAAGTATATTAGTGTTATTCTGGCCATCTTGTCTTTGCTGTACCATAATTCATTGAGGACAGAGCCAACAGCTGATTTATCTTTATGTTTCCATTGACAACTAGCTTAGGGCTTGACACAATAAAACTTGTTAAAAGAACATCAAAATCATAAAAACGACGATCGACATTTGTATGGTACCTATCATTGAGCATCTCTTGGATCTTCCTGACAGCCTCATCTATTAAGTACTACAGATTGGCATTCTCATTTTTCAGATGAGGAGACTGGCACTGAGACAAGATGCTCAAGGTCAGCCAGTGAGTACCTGTGTTGGGATCCAGACCAAGGACACAAAATCTAGTGTTGTATCCGTCTTACCATTCTGCCTGTTCTCAGATTTAGATGGTGGGTGTCCATGTTGTAGCACAGAGGAGGAATGAGAGTTAGGTAATTGATAAGCTAGATGTGAGATAAAAGTAAACCTACTTCTTTTTTTTCCTATTAATGTAATGCATTCCTCCCTCATTCAAATCAAAGTCAAGTGCAAGTCATATCATCATCTTGATGTCATGGTCCTCTTTGAGAATGAAGGACAAACACAAGAGTAATTAAATTAACATAATGAGTCAGCCTGACTCAGTGGATAGAGCACTGAATCTGGAGTCAGGAAGACCTGAGATCAAATGTGGCCTTGGACACTTATTGGCTGAGGTACCCTGGGCAAGTCACTTAACTTCTAACTTCAATTTCCTCATCTTTAAAATGGAAATAATAAGAGAACCTACCTCCAGGATCATTGTGAGGATCAAGTGAGCACATTATAAAACTTGAAGCATTATATAAATGTTAATTATTATTAGTACCAATAATAGATAGGGTGATGGGCTTGCCATCAGGAAGACCTGGATTTGAATCTTACCTAGAATCTCAATAGATACATGCCCTAGGCAAATCACTAAACTTCTCAGTACTTCAGGCAGTTCTCTGGGGTTTATCATAGCAGGTGGGTCCTGGTGGAGGGAATTCCCACATCAAGAGAGCCCCACCACTCAGCAGTCCCTCCCAAACCTATAAATGCATTTTAGTGCATTGTAACTGGCATTTTGTACATTGCAGAAAATTAACAACAACTGGGCTTTCCTATAGGAACACCTTTAGAAGTTAGATTGAGAAAAATTACCACAAGGAGCTGGAAAGCACAAGTCTTTTTGTTGTTAGTCAAATAGCTTATATTAAAATGCCTTCTACATGCCAGGCACTGGGCTAAGTGTTGGGGTTACAGAGAAAGGCAAAAGACAGTCCTGGCTCCCAAGAAACTCATGAGTTAATGGAGGAGACAACAAACAAATATAGTTAAGCAAGATAATACGTAGGATAAATTAGGGGTCATCTCACAGCGAAGACACTGAAGGGTTAGAAGAACTGAGAAATGCTTTCTGCCAAAGGTAGGACTTCAGCTGAGACTTAAAGGAAACTAGAGAAGTCATGAGTGAAGATGAGAAGGGAGAACATTCCATGCATGGAGGACAGGTGGTGAAAATGCTTGGAGTAAGGAGATGAAGAGTCAGGTGAGGGGACAAGCAAAGAGGCCAGTGGCCCTGGATCTTAGAGCACCTGGAGGGAAGAAAGGTGCTCATTGCAGAGCAAAAGGTTGAGTATTATTAAACTCTTACTATTGGTTTTGTTGCTGGTTGTAAAAAGATAAAAATGAAATAGCTCTTATTCGCAAAGATCTTAATATTCTGTTAAGACAACCCATCCATGCGAAGTTCAAGTCCATGTTCTTGAACAGAGAGTTATTTTGGTGTAGTGCGAAGAATACTGGTTTTTAAGTCAAAAGACCAAGGTTTGGATCCTGGCTCCAATCGTTTTTAGTTCTGGGACAAAGTCACCTAGCCCATCGAAATCTCAATGTCCTGCTTCATCTGTAAAATGGAGATACTAATTGTGGCACAATCCAGGGGCAAGGTACTTTGGAAACCAAAAAATCAAAATCACAGAATTTGAAAGTTGGAATGGGCCTGATTGCTAACCCTGTACATGAAAGGAATCCTTGTGATAACATCCCTGATGAAATTAACAGCTTCTTCTTGAAGACCACCAATAAGTAGAGAACACTCCTAAGGCACCCCATTTCACTTGGACAATAGTTGTAAATGTTAGCAAAAGTTTTATTTTTAAAAATTAGTAAATTACTAAAAATAAAAATTAGTAAGTTATTAAAAATAAAAATTAGTAAATAGTTAATATAAAAAATTAGTAAGAGTATAACATTTTTTCCTGACAGTAAATCTAAATTGACTTCTTTGCAGCTTCTACCCATTCATCTTGGTTTTGCCCTCAGGCGCTAATCAGAAAAAAACTAATACTGTGATAACTTTTCTACAAGATAGTCCTTCAAATAACGGAAGCCCCTTCCCCGGGTCCTTCTACTTGTTCCTCTTAAGGCATAGATTCAGAGTCCTTCCTCTAGGTGGATTCCTTCCTCTGGACATTCAGTATCTTTCCTAATCTGTGGGGCCCAGAACTAATAATAGGACTCCAGATGAGGTCCTGATGAGGACGGAGTACCATGGGATTATCATTTTCCTATTCCTGGAAACCAGGTCTCTCTTGTTGCAGACCAAGGTTGAATTATCATTTTTGACTGTCACATCCTACGGCTGACTCATATTGATCTTGCGGTCCTCAAACCTCCCCAGATCTTTTTTAGAACATATCTAACCATGTCTCCCCCATCTCATACTTGTGAAGTTGCTATGGGTTTTTTTGAAGTTGGTTGTTGTTGGTGTTTTAACCCAAGTGTAAGACTTTACAGAAACTGTATTTTTATTATTACTGATGGAGATGGGGAAGGATGTTGTATATGTGTCATTTGTCAAATCAGCAAACATTTACTAAGTCCCTACTGTGCACACAGCACTGTGCTTGGTATTAGGTAGACAACTGAGGAAGACGAGGTCTTTACAGTTAACTTGAGCTAATAACTTTGGCTATTTTTCTTAAGAACAAGTCTCTCTGTACATGGTTGGCACATATTTATAATTAGTCTTTCATCATCTAAAGATGAAATTGTTAGTATGGTGCTTCCTGTTTTGGACTTCATGCCATCAGCAGGAAATGCGTACTCGTATAGACACACTAACACATACCCACACCCCCCAGCCCCCCAACATCTGGTGGCTGGGTGTTCTTTCCGTAGATGTGTTCAACTGACCACATCTTGTGATTCTTTAGCTGCCTTTCTAAAGGTCTTTGTCTTTGAAAATGAAAGGTTTTCTCTCAAATTACTTTAGTGAGATTTTATGTCAGTGCTACTAATGTATTCTCAAGCCCATGTTTCTGGTTAAAATCACATTGACTATGTAGTTGTAAGATGTGACTGCTGTTGGTCAGGTGCTTGTCTTTTCTTGTTTCCCAGTTTCATTGGGTTAATTGCTAAAAAAAATACGAAGCTTTCTTGATTACTAACAATTCACATTTCTATCCTATTTTACTTTGAAGGCCGCAAAAGTGCTTTTGACACAGCAAACTTGTGTGGTGGATAATATAATTCTTATTATTCCCATTTTGTTGTTATGTCTGACTCTTCGTGACCCCTTTTGGGATTTTCTTGGCAGAGATACTGGAGTAGTTTTCCATTTCCTTCTCCAGCTCATTTTACAGATGAGGAACTGGAGCCAAACAGTGTTAAATGACTTGCCCAGGGTCACACAGCTAGGAAGTGTCTGAGGCCAGATTTGTTCTCAGGAGGAGGAGTCTTCCTGACTGGAGCAC
Source organism: Notamacropus eugenii (assembly GCF_028372415.1). Classification (NCBI taxonomy): domain Eukaryota; kingdom Metazoa; phylum Chordata; class Mammalia; order Diprotodontia; family Macropodidae; genus Notamacropus; species Notamacropus eugenii. Next base: position 115,667,440 of record NC_092876.1, read on the forward strand.
TCTATCCACTGTGGCACCTAACTTGCCTATCCCCATTTTACAGGTCAGGAAACTGTGTTAGAGTATCTAGTCCTCCCCTTATTTAAATGTAAAAAGGAGAGGCTTGAACTAGATACTCTAAGACAGTGGTGTCAAACTCAAATAGAAACTGGAGGCCACTGGACCTGTTATTTCTTCCTTGTGAGGAACTCTCCATGTGGACAGTTATTATTATATTAGAACATTCTGTCTTTTATATACTATATCTTATGTAAGGTTATCATGTCATCTTACATTATATCTGTATAATAGAATATTACCTAAGTTCCATTGTATTTTTATTTATTCTGTTAGATATTTCCCAATTACATTTTAATCTGGTTCAGGCAGCACTGGGGAATGTTTTAGTTGCAGGCAGTGGACATCGAGTTTGACTACTTTGCTATAAAAAACCTTCCAGGTCTAAATTCTCTGAGTCTTACGATTGTAGCTGGTTTCCCCATTCTGTCTTCTTCCATCTTTGCGCTCTCAGTGAAGACACGTCCAGGGCCACTGTCTTCTGGTTTAGTGCTGATTTTTCTGTCTTTAATTCAGTAAGTCCACAAGTATTTTTACTAAGTGCCCACTATGTCCTGAAGTACCTCACTAGGTGCCATTTATTTTTGATTTTGGTCTGATTTCATCCTTGTGGGGAACTCTCCATGTGGAAACTCTCTCCACCTAGGCCGACTGGCAACTCTGGTCATTAGTCATCTTGGAGAGTAAATTACCTGAGGTCACTGAGAAACTTGCCCATTGCTACAGAACCAGAATGTGTCAGAGCTAGTGCTTGACCCCCAGGTCTCCCAGGTTCCAAGACTGGCCCTTTATAAAGTTTAAAGCGCTATAAAAATGAAGTGTAATTATTTTTTCCCCTCAAACTGGAGGATATTTTAATTGCAATATCACGAGGTGGTCAGGTGGTGCATTAGCCAGAGAGGCTGGCCCTAGATTCACAACAATGTAAGTTCTAATCCTGCCTCAGACACTAGGTCTGTGACCCTGAGCAAGTCATTTAACCTCTTTACGTCGTTTCCTCAATTGTAAATGAGGTTGATAATAATAGCATTTACTTCTCAGAGTTTTCAATTGACATGATATTTGTAAATTTTGTAAATACTGTAAATTTGAAAGCCTTGAAACACTATACAAATGCTATTATTTTTACTTAGCACCCATTAGAAATTCAATAGTGATTTTCAGAAGGAAGAAGTAGAGGAGTATAAGCTGTAGAAAGTCTCAGCGGTATCAGTGGGTTAATAACTTTTAAGGGACAGCAAGGGGGTGTAGTAGAAGGCAGGCCTTGGAATGAAAAAAAAATCCAAGTTCAAATTCCATATCCGACATTTTATTAGCTGTGGAATCCTGAGCGCATCCCTTAACCTCTCTGCCTCAGTTTTCATCATCAGTAAAAAGCAGTTGATGTCGATGTCTTCTAATATCCCTTCAAACTCTAGACCTTTGATTCCCAAGAATCTTTATCTTTGGGGGAGTTTTATAGTTTGAGGGTACATAGAGAGTTTTATCTATGAAAACTTGCAGTGAATCACAGAATTCTAGAATTTGGAAGAGACTTTAAAAGTTATCCAGGTCAGATCCCTGTCTGATGAAAGAACTGTCTCTACAGTTTTCTCCCCAAGTAGTCAAGAAAAAAAAAAGGGGTGTGAGGGGAAAGAGATTGTTTTATTAAATCTAAGATTGATAGCCATTTTAGGAGAATACGACTTGCTGCTGTTTCACAGCATTTTGCTTCTTTCCTTCCCCTTTAACATAAACAAACAAGAAACCCAAAACCCTGTTCCTTGTATATAATGACTAAGAATTCCGAGGAAGCCAAATGCTGCCTGGCAGTCACGGGTTTTGTTCTCGTTCTCATGGTCCACAGACTTGTTGTCATCGCTACATGATCTGTCTTCTGTCTGACAGAAGTTTAGTATTGAAACTGACTAAGGTTTAGACAAGGATCCCTTCAAAATCCCTTTTAGGAAAAACTCTGGCTAAAATGGAGGGGCTTGGGGGTGGGTATCAACCAGTCGGTGACTGAGGCTGCATGGCTGAAGTCATTCCGGTGTTTTTTGAGAACTCTCCTAAGTCAGATGAGAATTATTGCCGTTCTGACTCACTCTGCATTCATCCAGGAGTGATGGGACCCTTTTATATGCTCCTTACCCCCAACCCCCAAATAACCTCAGACTTGAGATGGACTGCATACTTAGGCACTGAGGAAACCTTCCCTAAAGATTTGGAATCGGAAGTAATTAATGAGGTCTCTGGGCTCTTGGTAGAGGAGAATAAGTATTCAAGTAGAATCTACTGTTAGCCAAGCACTGTGCTTACAAATATTGTCTCATTTGCATCTCACAACAACCCTTTGAGGTAGGTGGTGTTGTGCTCATTTTGCAGTTGAAGAAACTGAGGCAAACAGAAGTTAAGTGACATGCTCTGGGTCACACTGCTAGTCTGAGGTTAGATTTGCACTCAAGTCTTCCTGACTGCAGGTCCAGTGCTCAGTTTGCTATACCACATAACTGCCTATCTATAGTACATATCAAGGCAGCTAGGTAGTAAAGCGGATAGAATGTCCCAACCTGGAGTCAGAAAGACCTGAATTAAAATCCAGCCTCATGTGCTTACTACCTGGGTGACACTGGGCAAGCCATTTCACCTCTTTGCTTCAGTTCCCTTATCTGTAAAATGGGGATGATAATTGTGCCAACTTCCAGGGTTGTTGTGAGGATATCCAGTGAGATAATAATTGTAGAGTGATTAGCATAGTGCCTGGTATATGGTAAGTGCAGTACAGATATTATTATTATCATCCTGGTTGAGGAGATGACATTTTCAGTTCTTTCTTAGTCTTATAATTGATGTATCTGAAGGGCCCTCAGAAGTCACCTAGTACAATACCAACCTAACCATCCATCCTATGTTTCTACACATTTCAGCTACAGTGGTCCCATAGTCTGTGCTTAGAGAGACAGGGAATTCAGTGACAGAGTTCACTACCCTCCCAGGGGCCCCTTCTGTTTGTAAATGATTCTGATTGTTAGGAAGCTTTTCCTTGGGTTGAGCTGAAATCTGGCCTCCTGTAATTCCCCCCATTGGTTCTGATTCTTCTTTCTAGGATCAAGCAGGTGAAGTCTTTTCCCTTCTTTTCCCTTGTGACCCTTTGAAGCTAGCTCTCATTCTCTAACCCTTAAATCTTCTCTTAACAGACTAAACTTTCCCAGTTCCTTCAACTCATCCTCTCATGGCATGGTTGTGAGTCAAGGGATCATAGATTTAAGCTAGGCATCTAGACCAACTCCTTCTTCTATGGATGAAGAAATCAAGACCCAAATGTAGGTGACTTGCCTCATTTAATATGAGTAATTTCAGGCAAAAACTATTCTGACTTCAAATAATAATAACAAAAAAGGGCACTTATATAGCCCTTTAAGATTTGCAGAGTACATTCCAAATAAAATCTCATTTTATCCTGGTAACATCCCTGGGTGTTATCATTATCCCCATTGAGGATGAGGAAACTGAGGCAGAGAGGTTAAGTTACAGTTTATGTGAAGGAATAGAAAAAAAATATTAAAGGGAGAGACTGAGAATGTTCTGAATTCAGATTTTACCTCTGATGCATTTAATGATGGGAAAGTAATTTAATTTGCCTGATTAAATGAGCCTCAATTTCTGGATCTATAAAACAGGGATAATATCTGTTGCCCCTACCTCATAATATTGTTACAAAATGAGATAAAGCAGATAAAGTGCTTTGCAGACTTTAAAGAGGCCACACACACACACACACACACACACACACATACACACACACACACATACACATACACACACACACATACACACACACATACACACACACACACACACACACACACACACTTGTTATTTTTATTGTTTGTCCAGGCCTGTTATTTCATCTATGTAGATAGTATATTTCAATATCTCCTCATTATAATCTACCCCATATTCAACTGTAAGATTAATATTCCTATTAATGCAAATCTGACCATGCTACTTCCCTCTTCAATAAACTTTTGTGGCTCCTTATTACCTCCAGGATCAGATTTAAATCCTCTGTTTACATTTGGAGACCTCCACAACCTGGCCCTCTCCTACCTTTTTCAGTCTTCTTAGACTTCACTCTGTGACCCAGTGACAGTGACTTCCCTGATGTTCCCCAAACAAGACATTCCATCTCCAGACTCCAGGTATTTTCATTGGTCCCAAGCCTGGAATATTCTTTTTTCTCATCTCAACTGCCCAGCTTTCCTGACATCCTTCAGGTCCCAAGTAAAATCTTACCTTCTACAAGAAGCATTTCCTGGCCCCCTGTAAGACTTGTACCTTCCCTCTGTTAAATGTCTCCAACTTATCATGTATATGTTGTGTTTGCATGTTGTCCACTCCACGAGACCTGGAGTTCCCTGAGAGCTGAGACTAGCTTTTGCCTTTCTTTGTATCTTGTATCCCTAGTGCTTAGCACAGAGCCTGGCATTTAGTAGGTATTTAATAAATGTTTATTGACTGAATGACTGCCTGAAAATTCTCCTTACAAATGAAAATAAATAACTCATCTAAAATTTGTTATCTTAGAAAGTGACTTGTTTATGGTCACCCAGTTGTTACTGCATTAGCAGAGCAGGACTTGGTTCCAAGGCTGACCCTCTATTCACTATATCAAATTGTCTCTCTGCTATCATTATTTTTATTAATGGAAATAAAGAAGTGGAAAGTGTAGGAAGGGTTGGAATGAGCTATTGAGGCATGTGAATGACAAGGTAGAGATAAGCTAGATGTTTGTGGTAGCCATGGGGAAGGGAATTAGAACAGGCAAGAATGGCTATTCTATAGCTAGTTGGCACAGTGGGTACAGCATCAGGCTGAGAGGCAGGAAGACCTGAGTACAAATCTGGCCTTAGGTATTTACTAGCTGTGTGACCCTGGGCAACTCACTTAACCCTCTTTGCCTCAATTTCTTCATCTGTAAAATGAGCTGGAGAAGGAAATGGCAAACCACTTTATTATCTCTGCCAAGAAAACCCCAAATGAGGACACAAAGAGTCAAACATGACTGAATGGCAGCAACAAAACAGTGGCTTATTGGAGAAGCTTCTAGTTCCATTTACAAGCTTGGTGTAATAGCAGTCTTTGACTTTCTGGATAGACTCACTGAGGTTTGTACCAGTCCTAGTGCTGAGTTTCAAGTGAAGCTAGGGCTTTGCTCAGAGCTTAACGTCCAGCATGGGGGGATGTGGAGGGATGGGGAGAAGGGGTTGAGTCCTGGCCCTCAGCAAAAGCTATAAGGTAAGCAAAACTTATCTTCTGTCCTTGTCACCCTTACCCCTGTCTTTCCCTTCCAGTGCCAGGCACTCAGTGTCCAATGTTTCTTTTCTCTCAAAAGCTGATCTCAGACAGCACTCTTGAGATACTCATTCACACCAGAATGTAAAAAAATGCCTCATCTGGCCTTAATATGTTACTCTTCCCCCAGGGATTTTTGTTTTTAGAGGGGACATGCAGTTTCAAGCCAGAGAAATGAATCTGTTTCTGGAATTTCAGGGATCGTGGATGATGGGAACTTTGAATTTTAAAAAATCTTGGCTTTCGTTTCCTTAACTTTTGGTCAAACAGGAGCAAACATTTATGAGACGTCTGGGCAGTTTGTGGGACCATCTGAGAGATTGGATGCCGCCTGTTTGGGTGGGGTATTTATATATTTTTTTAATCGGTAGCACAATGAACTCATTTATCCAGTGCGTACCCTTGACCAAGTGAAGACTTTTTTTTTCAGACATTTGCCTGAAAAAATTAAGGATGACCAACAGCTGAAGAATATGAGTGGCCAGTGGTTTTATGAAGCCAAGTCTAAGAGACACAGAGATAAAATCCATGGAGCAGACATAATTCGGGCATCAATCAGAAAAAAGAAACCACAAACAATTGGTGAGTTTTGAAGTACCTGCCTTGTATTTGGAAGGCTGAGGAAGGGAAGGTATGAGGCTGTGGGGATGTGGAAGGGGGTTAGAAGTGCATGTCAGGCTTATCCCTGAAGTACTCTGACATTAGAGCCAAGTTATTATCTTCAAGAGAATTTTTTATGATACTGGATTATGGACCTATGATTCACATTCACTTCTACTTTTTATATGAATCGTTTTAGATCAGAGATTGTTAAATTGGGGGTCTGCAACTTGGAATTTTTTAATTGTTCATTGTACTTTAATGTAATTGCTTTCCTTTGTAATTCTATTTAAATTTATGAATTTAAAGCATTATTCTAAGAATAATTATTGCTTACTAGACTACTGAAGGGGTTGGTGGTACGAAAAGTTTAAGAATCCCTGGTTTTAGCCCTGCTTAAAATCCCTGTAAATGCCTGTAATCACTAGTGCTTTGTAGGTAAGACCAATGGATTTTTTTAAGATGAGTAGTTCTGAACTTCAATAGGCCAAGCTGATAGATTCCACATTAAGCTCAGTATTAATACGGTGGTCTTGGGAGGTGGAGGAGGGCACACCAGGTTGTCTAAGGAGGGGCAGCTGGGTTCTGGTTGGAAACAGCTGGTCAAGATCCTGTGCTGATCTAGGTAGGGATACTCAGTCTTTAAAACAAACAAACAAAAAAGCAACCCTGTTTTAGATTAAGTGTGGACTGGCTGGCTGAGTTTGAGAGAGAGACAGAGAAAGACCCACAGATAGGCAATAGGAGGCCACAAACTACATTAGAAAGAGCTCTGGTTCTAGAGTCACAGGACTGGGTTCAAAGGACCCATCCTTGGCAATGTCTGTGTGACCTTGAACAATCACTTAATCTCCTGGGGCCTCATTTTTCTCATCTGTGAAATGGAAGGTTGAATGAACTGGTCTCTGAGGTCCCTTTTGGTTCTGGATCAGTGATCCTATGATCTTTACTTCTTGAATTGAGATCTATTTAAGTTGGAGCTGTAGATGCCTAAAACCCCTTCCATCTCTGTTTAAGTGGGAACTAGTACATCTTATGTCTTCTGATTTTCTATTATTGGCTCAATACCTTTTTCCTGCATGCTAGGAGAAGGCAGTATGGATTAGTGGAGAGAATAATGTACTTGGGAGTCAGAAGATATGAGTTCTAAGCCAATAATTAGCTGTGTGATCTTCAGCAAGTCACTGGACCCTTTTGAGACTGTCAAATGAAAGCCCTAAGATTCTATGAGTCTAAAGAAAAATGAACATCTCACTCCTCTCCTCCCCCCGCTTTATTTAGTACCAAAAGGCCCAGAACTGAATAGGAGGATTTTGGTGCTTTGGATTGAAGTGGAAAAATATACAGTGGCTTTAGTGATTTTTAACTGCATGCTGCTACGATATGCCAATATTTTCCAGTGATGCTAGTTTAGTCCCTCATCACCTCTGATCTGCTCTATTGCAATTTCCCTGCCTCCAGTCTCTTGCCTTTCCATTCCATCCTCCACATGGTTGCCAAGGTCATGTTTCTAAGGCACAGGTCTACCGTATCATTTCCCTGTGTAATAGTGGTTCCCTCTTACCTCTAGGATCAAGTGCAGATTCCTGTCTGGCATGTAAAGCCCTTTACAACATCGCTCCATTCTGTCTTTCTAGACTTATGACATATTATTTTTCTTTCTTTTTTTCTTTCTCTCTCTGTCTCTGTCTCTATCTCTCTGTCTCTGTCTCTGTCTCTCTCTCTCTCTCTCTCTCTCTCTCTCTCACTCTCACACACACACACACACACACACATTCACACACTCTCCTATTTTTTGTCTCCATGCTTTTCACAGGCTGTTTTCTGGGTCTGGAATGCATTCCTTCCTCACTTCTACTTCTTAGAATTCCTAGTTTCCTTTGAATTTCATTAGCTATAAAATTCATTTATTCAGAAATTCATCCAACAAACATTTATTAAGTAGAAAATGTGCTAGGTATTGGAAGAGCTACAAAGTTTAGATAAAACATAATTTCTGCTCTTACAGAGCTCATAGCGTCATTTGAAGGTTGAAATATGTGGATAACTGCAATTTCCCATACTACAAAAGTTCACGTAAAACAATGTGTGATGTATAATTGTGAAAAAATTCAACTGCTCTTAAAATAAAGTTACTCACTAAGTCTTTGGGTCCTAATGGTGGCAGAAACAAGAAAGAAGCTTCTGAAATTGGGTGGAGAATAGTAGCATCATTTTGTTGATGCTACTGTCGAACATGAAAATAGAAAGAGCTGCTCAGAGTTGGATAGTGCCTCCTGACCCACTTCCACATTCCTGAAACTAGAGCCAGGAGGAGTAGGTAGGTAAGTCATGATGTAATATCCTGGGGGATGAAGGATAGAGGGGTAGCACCTTGAAGGACATTTTTAATGTGACTTTTTGTAAATGCACATATTTCAATGCCTGAAAATTCAGTTCTCCATGGCCTGTAGATATTTATTTAGAGATACATCAAGTGGTATGTGTTCTACTAGACTGCTCAAAGCCTCTGATGGACAGTATTGCACAAAAAGCATAATTTTAAAACTTTGCCTAGGGCATCCAAATGCCTTGTCCCTGATCTGCCTGAAACTTGCTCAGAGCTAAACGCAATGCTGTTTGTCTGTTAGAGGAAATTTGTGCCCTTTACTCTCTGTCCAGGCAGTACCATGGCCTTGCTGGGTTCCCCACAGATTGCAGTAGCCCCAGGGGCTGACATTTGAAATTAGAGAAAATGAGTTACTAAATGCCTAGGCAATGTAGCCCGTTGGGCAGAGAAATAACAAAAACACACTGGCTTGTTCTACCCCTAAGTCACTCTTCTCTGGTCAAATTAAATCCAGTGAACACATTGCTATGGGTGGTGGAATCTACCAAGGTGGTCTCTGGCATTTATTCTACTCAGGGAGGAAAAAAGTGTGTTGGGAAGCAAAATGAACTGTCTTCATAACTCAGAGGAAAAAAATTTCAAATATAGTGAAAACTGTAACCCACTGCTATAGGGGTTCTTAGCCTCCTTTTTTATGTCATGGACCCCTTTAAAAGGCGGTTAGTCTGGTGAAGTTTATAGACCCCTCAGAATCATGTTTTTAAATGCATAAAGGAGATGACATAAAATTAATGATGTAAGATTACAAAAGAAATCATTTTCACTGATATAACCATTATCAAAATATTTTAAAAACGAGTTTACTGATTCTCTGAAATCTATCCCTATACTTTCTTGGAGTCTATGGACCTGGGGTTAAAAACCCCTACATGATCATAGATTTGGAACTGAAAGGGACGAAACAGTTCAGTGAAACCAACCCCTTCATTTTACAGATATGGAAATTAAGCTACCAAGAGGTTAAATTACCACAGAATCACAGACTGAGAGGAGTCATTGACTTCAGTTCCATCATTTTATGAATTAGAAAAAACCCAGAGAAGTCTCATAGTTAGAATGTGTCGGAAGTGGGAAGCCAGATTTTCCTGCCTTTGAGTGAGGTTGGTTTTCTATCCATTATGCTATTTCGACTTTCATTCAGGCCATAAACAGGAAATTTACAGAGATCCTGAGGGAGGCTTGAAATCTTGGAATCCACAAAAATGGTTTTGTTTTCCCTTTTTTTCCCTTATGTTTATTAAGCGAAGCAGCTTGGCAGCTTGTCCTCTCTATCACTGCCTAAGTCTCCTCCATTCTAAGAAAACCTTCTCTTGGCCCTAACATCCTTTCCCAGGGTCAGTCTACATCATGTCTCCTATTCAGAGCCACACTCCTAGAAAGTTTTCTAACTTCTTATTGCTTCCATTTCCTCACCTCCCATTCACTCATCAGTCCCCTAGCAGCCTGGCTTCTCACTTCCTCATTCACCTGAAACTGTTCTAAGGTTGCTCCAGTCCTCTAATTGACTTCTCTATAACTTTTGATATTGTTTACCTCCCACCCCCACCTCCTGGACACTCTTCTTACCTACTTTGACACTGGTCTCTTCTGGTTCTCCTTCTATCTTCCTCTGACTAATCTGTCCTTATTGGGGCAGCAAGGTGGTACAGTGGATAGAGCACCACTGCAGGAGTCAGGAGGACTTGAGTTGAAATCTCACCTCAGACACTTGACACTCACTAATTGTGTGACCTTGGGCAAGTCACTTAACCCCAACTGCCTCATCCTGGGTCATCTCCAGTCATCCTGATGAATATCTGGTCACTGGATTCAGATGACTCTGGAAGAGAAGTGAGGCTAATGACCTGAACAGCCCTCCCTCACTCAAAAGTCAAGTGCAAGTCATGTCATTATTTCTCTCTGATGGCATGGTCTTCTTCGGCAATGAAGGATGAACACAGGTAACCCATTATTTCCTTTAATTTCATCCACTTCTCACCCAGAATTTGTGAACATTCCCTAAGGCTCAGCTTTGTCTTCTTTCTCTGTGCTGGTTCAATGGATCTCATCAGCTTCTAGGAATTTAATTATACACATATGCAGTGATTCTCTCATCTATGTATCTACCTCTGTTCTCTCTCCTAGATTGGGGTCCAGTCATGTATCCACTGCCTGTTAAATGTCTCTTCCTAGATGGCCCATTGGCGTGTCAAAGTGAGCTTGTCCAAAACAGAATTTCCCAAAGAAACAATCAAAAAGCAACCCACTCCTCTTTCAGATTTTCCCATTTCTTTTTGAAAGTGCCACCCACCTTGAAAGTGCCACCAAGCTGTTCTCATCTTGGAGACTCTCTTCCCTCACCCCCCCTTACCCAAAAGAGTAGTCAGGCCCATTACTCTGCCTCTTAGGGTGTCTGTCCCCTTCTTTTCAATCACAGCCACTACCCTAATATTTACTTTGTACGTATTCTGTGTATATTTACATATACATACATGCACATGCATACACACATATCCACATACTTTCATACATATATACATACTTGTATGTGTATGTGTATATTTTATATATATATATATATATATATATATATATATATATATATATATATATATATATATATATACGTGTGTGTGTGTGTATTTTTCCCCAGCAGAATGTAAGTTCCTTGAAGGCAAGGATTGTTTCATTTTTTTCTTCGGATCCCTAGTGCCTCACACAGTAACTAGCATGTAATGGAGCAGGGGTTCTTAATTTTTTTTGTGTGTAATGAAGCCCCTTGGCAGGCTGATGAAGCCCAAGAATCTCTTCTCAGAATGATGTTTTTAAAATGCATAAAATATAATACCTAGGATTAGAAAAGAAACTGATTATATCAAAATAGTTATCTATTTATCTATCTATATTTTAAAAATAGCAAGTTGCATGAACCTAGATTAAAAATCCCTTATAATAAGTGCTTAATAAATGCTTATTGATTTATTGATTACACAGCTAAGTGTTGGAACTGAAACTTGGAATCCAAGATTCCCAAGTTGAAGCAAATATATAATGATGATGGCAGCTAGCATTTCTATAGTGCTTACTGTTATGTAAGCACTGTGCTAAGCATTGTATAAATATTATTACAACTGTGTGAGGTAGGTACTATTGTAATCCCCATTTTAGAGAAGAGGAAACTGAGCCAGAGATTAAGTGACTTACCTAAGGTCATACAGCTAGTAAGTATCTGGGGCTCCATATCTGAGCTTTGTTATTGCTAGCTCCTGGCCAAGGGTTCTATCCACTGTACCACCTAGAGTTTTTATCCTTTGCTCTTACATTTCCATGATGTCTAGCTTTTGTAAAATATGCAGTGGTCTTTTTCAGAGGTTTTTAGGATCTGGACAAATAAGTTTGTGACATGGGGCATTTTGTTGAATCTGGTTTAGAAACCAGAAGAAATGAGGTAGAAGGACATAACCTTCATTTCCCTTTTAGAAGCTCCTACCATGAAAGTATGTTTTAGTTCTTAAGATTTCTTCCTTGCTTATATAAAATTTCTGCAAACTTTGGGCTGCAGCAGAATTTTGCTGACTGTTTTCCTTCAGGGCTGAGATCTTGATCTGAGCCTTCAGGCTCAGCCAATCCTCAGCATCCTCATGAGAATCGGCTCATTAGGACAAGCACGTGACTCATATAGAGATTAATGGGAGCTTGTCACTGACACTGCAGAAGACCCATTAATGGCTCAGAGTAAAAGCCTACAAGTCAGGACAGCACCTTCTCCTTGCAGTTTGGTGAGCCATAGACAGGCTCTTATCCTACTTGTTAGAGCCTCTATTTCCCTTTGGGGTTATATGAAAAAAAAATGTTTTGAAAGCCTAAGATGAAAGGCTCCCAAGAGATGTGTGCCTTCATTACTCTCTTTTAATGGCAAACCATTAGCTGTTTCTTTTCTATTATCTCCAGTCTCTCAACCTCTTCTCTTTAGACTTTTCCTTTGCATCTATCACATTTTAGTTTGTTATAGATATGTGTGTATTTATTTTATTCTCCCACTCTTCAATTCATTCAGCATTTATGAAGTACTTACTGTATGTTAGGCACTGTGGGGAATGAAAAGCTTAAATAAAGCTTGATCCTTTTTTTCATAGTATTTAAGGAAGATGGCATACATAAAACTGACTATAATATGAAATAATTCAGTCCAAAAGATGTAAAGCTAGAAGGAAAGTCATTGAATCCAACCCTTTGATTTTGCAGATGGAGAAAGGAAGTGACTTTTTAAAGTCATGACTCACATACCGCTTTTAAACTTAGCTCTTCTAACTCCAGAATTAACATGCTGTGATAAGGGCCTGTAAGGCATAGTGGATGGATCTCAGGACCAAAAATTTTAAGAGCTAGAACTGACTTTGAAGGACATTGAGAATAACCACCCTCATTTTACAGGTTAGGAAACTGAATAGCGGTGTGTGACTTGCCCAAGGTCACACGGCTAGTAGGTATCTGACATAGGACTCAAGGTGTGTTGTGAGGGTCAAATGAGAAAACACAGGTAAAGTACTTTGCAAACCTTAAAGTGTTTATTATTAATTTTTATTATTATTGTCAATCCCTCAATGTCTCAGATAACTCCCTAAGATTTTAAGCAGTAATATGTTGTAGTCTGTATTGATTATAGGGAATTTCCTCACTGGAAATTAGTCACAGATCTGGGCTGAAAAAACAATGCAAGCAAAGTTCTCTAAGGGGGAAGATGGTTGTCTCCTTGAGCATCAGGAAAGGCTTTCCAGGAGGAAAAGCATTGTAATTGGGCTTGAATGATTGAGTAGAAATTCAATAGACAAATGGAGAAGTCTGGACAATCTAGGCATATGGAACATTATGACCTGTGAGATAAAGGGACAGGAGTGTGAAGTAAGTTTGAGAGACATAGGCCAGGCCTATTTGACCACAGGGTACAGGCTACATTGGGGAAGTTGTCAAAAACTTGGGAAGGCAAATTGGGACTAGATTATGTAAGTGTCTTGAATGTTGTACAGAGGAATTTGGACTTTACTCAATAAATGATAAGGAGTCACTGAACATTCTTGAGTAGTGATAGGACCAAATCTTTGCATAAGGAATAAATAGATGGTAGATTTAGACCCAGAAGAGACTTCACAGCTCATCTGATCCAACTCCTTCATTTTACAAATGGGAAACTGAGTCCCAAAGAGGTGAAATTAACTTGCCAAGGTCACCCAGCTAGTAAGTAACAGAACCACTATTCCAGTTCCTCTTACTTCAAGACAGAGGCGGCTAGGTAGTAGAGGAATAGAAGGCCAGGCTTGAAGTGAGGAAAATGAGAGTTCAAATCCTGTCTCAGACACTTGCTATGTATAGGAAGGAAATAACCTTCATTTCCCTTTTAGAAGCTCCTACCATGAAGTATGTTTTAGTTGTTAAGATGTCTTCCTTGCCTATATAAAATTTCACTTAACCTTAACCTTCACTTAACCTTTGTCTGCCTCAGTTTCTTCAAATGTAAAATGAGGGAGTTGGACTTGACTGCCCTTCAGGTCCATATCAGCTCTACCTCTATGATCCTATGACTAAATTCAGGGTTTTTTTCCCCACTGTTCTATAGCTTACCCCTAAATTTGTCTGTCAGTGTTGTGTAAAGGATGTTTTAGAAGTGGCGAAAGGTACATGGAAGATCCTTAGGCATCAGGGATTCATCCTTTTATCTCTATATGTATTCTCAATATAAGTCAACAGTGTGATGGGGTAGCCAAACTAATTAATGTGGTCTTAGCTGCATTAATAAAATAATAGCAACCAGAAGGAGGAATGTGATCATTTTACTGAACTTACCCCTGATCACCTCATGTCTTAGAGAAACATGTTCAGTGCTGCTAGCCACTTTTGAAGAAGGACATCCACAGCTTGGAGCACATCCAAACGTCAGTGTGCCTTGAACAGTGAGGGGACTCAACCCCATTCCATATAAAGAACAGTAGAAGCATGGGATTGCTTAGGCTGTAGAAGAGAAAACTGAACAGGGAGGACATGATATCTTACTTCAGGTATCTGAAGCTATCAGGTGGAAAAGGGACTGACTTTGTTTTGCTTAGCCTCAGATGGCTAAACGAGGGCCAATGAGGAGGCAGAATTTGGCTCAACAATAGGAAAATCTTCTTAATAAGCAGAGCTGTTCTAAAACTGAATGGCTAGTAAGTTCTTCATCACGTGAGAATATCTTCTTACCATTCCCTACCCTCGTGAAATTTTTATTTATTGTTCTATCTATCTATTCATTAACTATTTCATTCATTTATCTATCCATTATCTCCAGTCATCCTGATGAATATCTGATCACTGGATTCAGATGGCTCTGGAGGAGAAGTGAGGCTGGTGACCTGCACAGCCCTCTCTCACTCAAAACCAAGTCATGTGCAAGTCACGTCATCATTTCTATGATGTCATGGTCTTCTTTGGCAATGAAGGACGAACACACACAATTTATTTATTTACTTATTTGTTTATTCGTCTACTCAGTTATTTATGTTCATAAAAACTTATTGTCTGTCCCCTCCACCTACTTCTCCTTTCCTCCAACTAAACAATTAAAACACACAGACCAGCAAAACAAATTCTCACATTAGCTCTGTCCAAAAATGTAGGTCTCATTCTGCATTTTAAGGTCATCCCCTCTCTGGCAGGAAAACGTCTTCATCTCTATCATGCTTATCTTCAGACGTCTGGCATTAGAATTTATTATTGATTGTATTGATGACAGTTCTAATTTTTTCCAAAGTTGTTGTTCTTGATGATGTTTTTGTCTTTATAAAACTTTTTCTGCCAGTTCTTCTCTCTTCAATTTGAGATTTTCAAGGAAAGACTGGATGCCCATTTGTTTGGGATGACGTAGAGGGAAGGCATGCTTCGGGTCACTTAATGAACTCTGAGGTCCCTTCTAAGTCTTATGTGTCTATG
Organism: Notamacropus eugenii; assembly: GCF_028372415.1. Classification (NCBI taxonomy): domain Eukaryota; kingdom Metazoa; phylum Chordata; class Mammalia; order Diprotodontia; family Macropodidae; genus Notamacropus; species Notamacropus eugenii. The sequence continues at coordinate 115,682,762 of NC_092876.1, forward strand.
AGTCTTGGCTCTGTTACTTGATTTTGGGGCAGATCACTCTCTACCTCTCTAAGCTTGCTTCATCATCAATAAAAGAGAATAATGATGGGTAAATTACCGATTTGTCAGTGTGTTTTGTTTTTGTCTTTTTGGGGGGATCAAAATGTGTATAAGTACATTGTGAACCCAAAAGTGCTCAGCTTTTTTTTATTGGCTGTCCTCAGAGCAAAACAGGAAAGCAGGAATGGGAGGCATTTTTCAACAGCCCCATTTCCCCGATGATGATATTGAGTTCCAGAGAGATGAAGGGAGGGAGTCATGTTAGGTCATGCAGCTTGTAGAGCCAGACCTGGAATTTAGATATCCTACAATGTCATGTGAGCAGTCAATGTGAAGTACTCCAGGAGTTTAAAAGAGGGAAGTTTTAGCAGAGGCAATTAGGCAAAATGAGGTAACTAGGCCTCAAAACAGGGGTCATATTTTGACAGGCACAAGGAAGACGAGTGTTCCAACTTGGTGGGAATTCGTTTGGTGTAGTGAACGTGGCGGTATCCTAACTCAGGCTCCAGGATCCCAGCTTTGCAGCTCAAATCAGCAACTGGCCAATAACAGCTTTACGGGTTGTAGAGGCGATAACCTCGCTGTCTTTGTTGGCTCATATTTCAGCCGAGCAAAGTCAGAACAGAGCAACCAGAGTGAAGAAAACCTGGGTGAATAATGTCAACAAAGAGCCGTTGGGTGTAATGGAAGAGCAAGAAGAAGATATTGGCGGGCAGTCAGATTCAAGGTAAGAAAGGGCTTATAAAGGGAGGAGCTGGTTGTTGGTCTCCAAGCTTTGTCTCTGATTCATCCAAGTGTGAAGATGGGACAGTGTTAAAGCTGCTACATGTGGATGTGGAGGAACAGGTGCAGAGAGAGAGAGAGAGAGAGAGAGAGAGAGAGAGAGAGAGAGAGTGTGTGTGTGTGTGTGTGTGTGTGTGTGTGTGTGTGTGTGTGTGTGTGTGTGTTGGGGAGGTGGGGATCAGGGAAAAGATTTCAGGCTAATCGTATTCACAGGTAACATCTGACTGACTCAAGTTTGGAGCAGACAGTGTCCTAGCACATGGAGGGAATGGGACAAGAAAGGATGAATTCCCTTGCTTGGCAAGTCTATGACCACCCTCCATGGCTTGTAAAGCTCTTAATGATTCCAGGATTTAGAGAATTGCTGCTCTTTCAGGATCACTAATGAGAATACTTTTTTCTGATTCTCTGTGCAAGGGCTTTGCTCATTAAATGAGATAAAGCCTTTTAGGTGACATGTACATGTAAGTTGTGGTTATTGAGGGACTACTGTAAAGAACATTGTGGGAGATAAGACTTTTGGGGGGTTGGGGCAGAGGGTGGTAGGAGGAGAGTGGTGGTGGTAGATGGACAGTGATGGCTCCATTAAGAGATGTCAATTCTTGATTATTTTTCAGTACTGTTTGAAGATGAAGATAGTTCCCAGTTTAATGGCCTTGTTTTCCTACGTGCTGGTACTGGACTTGGAGTCAGGAGAGATCTGAGTTCTAATCCTGCCTCTGATATTTGCTGATACTTTCTGTGTAACCCTGAATATTGTTTAGTTAACTTTGACGAGTCTCAGTTTTCTTACCTGTAAAATGGGGAAAATAAAAGGCGATTAACTTATAAGATTATTTTCCTATTATTCCATGAAGCTAATCATTGGGCACTTTGGGTTTTTTGTTTTTATTTTTTTTCAAAAGAAACTGAAGGAATGAAGATTAAAAGAAAAGCCATTCACACTTGTATAGGGCTGGTGAAATCAACAGCTGTATGACATAGGCAGCTTTTAATAAGCACCTACTATGTGCTAGATGGTCTAGTGGATAGAATGCTGGGCCTAAAGTTAGGAAGACCTGAGTTCAAATCCAGCCTGGGGAATTGGGGAAGAGGGGGAAGATGGTACTACGTGCTTAGCAAAGGTCACGTGGCAATGGGCCAGACTCACATGACAGATACCAAAAAAACTGTCCTAGGTTTAGGAAGTTTGAGAGCTTTTTAATTGGTTACAAATACTTGAACCCTACCATTTTCTTGTATCTTCTGTCAAATTTATTCCAACTCTATAAAATAAATACTCCTCCTTGTACTCCAAGAAAGATGATTCATGTCTGGAGTTATAGAGATGTGTAACGGATGCCCTGGTAGCATCAGTGCAGAGGGCTCATTTGTCCATTCAGCAAATATTAATCAAACACCTACTATGTGGAGAGTTTGTGCAAGGTACCAGGAGAAATGCAAAGTTTATATGAAACAAAGCTTTTCTCCTCAGGAATTTACAGTCTAATAGAGAATAAGACACAGATACAATACAGCTGCAATAGACACTTAACATGAAAGTGCGTGAGTGCAGAGTGGTATGTGAGTGGCCATTACTGATGGTGGGGAGCAGGGAAAGCTTTGTGGAGGAGATTTTGAATGGAGCTCACTAATTGAAGAAGAGGAAGGAGACCATTCTAGGCATTGTGAGAGAGCCTAAGCAAAGCCCAGAAGTCATGAGAACACAGAGGATGTCTAAGGGAGGCAGAGTAGTCCCTACTGTCTGGAATATTAAATGAATGGAGGGGAATTAAAGGCGAAAGATAGATGATAGCACAAGCAAGAATCAGTCAGTGAGTAAACACTTATTAAGTGCCTACTATGTGCCACCACTATAATAAGTGCTACGGATTCAAATGCTAGCAATCTATTTGATGGGGGAAGACCACAGAGAAAGGGAAACTAAGAAGTAGGGGTGGCAAAGAGGAAGGATACCGGATCCCACTGCATCAGGTGATGAGAGGAGGATTCTAGAGAGAGCCCAGGTGTGAGTGGATAGGTAAGAGGAAGCATGGCTGGCACCCTTCTTAAAAGAGTGAGAGTCCTTTACCAATGAAAAGAAAAGGGCCCCAGGGCAGATTTCATAGAGTGACAATGTGACAGGCAAAGAGGAGAAAGATAAATCCCAAAAGGTAGGGTAGCATCAGATTCTGGAAGGCCTGGAATTCAAGGCAGAAGAGCTTACACTGTACTTGAGAGGCTGTTGGGTTTAGGAGGATTCAGGAGCAAGGACGATTGGTACCTGACCACAACCTGGTCAGAAACATTTGGCTGGAGAGGCTAAAAATCTGTGGGCCTGCCATGCCCTTTTCCCTGGAAGTCCAAATTAACATCTATAGCAGGATCTATGAGCCTCTGGATCACTAAAGGAAAAAGGAAGTGGAAAAAGAGCCTGACTGAGATTATGCTGTCCTGTCTTGAAACCTTTGTGTCTGCAGGGTTTTCTGCCTGATATTGATGGGGCTCCACATTCTTGCTTCAGAAACTGAATTTGTTCAACCTGGGTGATGTGTTTACTAGTCGCTTATAACTGAAGACTTTATTATTCTTTTAAAATTTCAAAAAGTTTAATCAGGTTGTGGGTAGTAAATCTGGTCTGTGGAAGTATGCAGCATGTGAGAAGGGGGAGACCACCTGTCTCTGACTGAAAAGGTGCATTTGAGGGATAATGTTAAAATCCGTCTCTTTCCTTCAGATTCAATTAGGGTTCTGCCTTCCAACCTCTCCCTGCTTCCCCTACCTATTGGACAGTGATTTCTCTTTCATCTGATACCTCATAGCATTTCCCTGGACCTCCCCTCTCGTTTGCTCACAGTGTCCAGTACTCATTAAGTACTCTGTAAATGGCTTTTCATTCATTCATCTCACTCTACCTGGTACTATAGTTAAAGTATTTGTATTATATTGTATGCTCCTGGAAAGTAGAGCCTGTTTTATATATGCATATCTGTGCACATATAAACATAAAAAGGTGGAGAAATAAGTCAATTTGATAAACCTAGGTGATGCAGGTGTGGAAAAAGTGTCAGGAAGACCAGAGATGAAATCTAGCCTAGACACTAACTGTATCACTTTGGGCAAACCACTTTAATCAGTGTTTGCCTCAGTTTCCTCATCTGTAAAATGAGCTAGAAAAGGAAATGGCAAATTACTGCAGTATCTTTGCCAACAAAACCCCAAATGGGGTTGGACAAACCCCGAAGAGTTGGACATGATTGAAAATGACTGAATAACAAAAAAATTATATATGTATATATGCATGTGTGGGTGTACAGTGTATATGCACACATATGTGTATATGTTTGCATGTGTATATACATACTTACATATAGTAGGTAGTATACACATATTGTGCATTCTAAAGGCACCCATGAGCAAGTTTAGGATTACCTCTTTCTTCCCTCCTCCATTATCGTGGACAAATGAGAAGCCCACTGAGTTGATTATCCCTGATTTAATTGAATGCAGCAAACCTTTATTAAGCACCTGATGTATATGAAGGCACAGTGCTGGCTGCTGGGGTCACAAGGACACTGCACTTCCATTACTTTGATGACTGGGGAAAAGGATATTCATGGTTCCCCATGCCTTTCTTACCATTGTGCTTTTCTGCTACAAGTTAAGGAGGGAAGCAGCATTGGTTTGGTGGAAAAAAAAGATGAGAGATTGAATCCTGGATCTGCTACTTTGCTATCTGGTGACTTTTGACATGTCATTTCCTTTTTCCAGGCTTTAATTTCCTCCCCTAGTGAATGAATGAGCTGAACCAGGTGACCTCTAAGTTTCCTTCAGTTCTTTTTTCTGTGCATCATTCAGATAGAGTCATGATATTCATCTCAACTTTGCCTCAGTCACTGGGGAACCTCAGGCATCCATTTCTCAGTCTCATAAGTAAGTTGGGCCTGATAACCTAGCTGAGTTGACTCACCAGGATGTTCAGAGAGTAAATAAAATTTTATATGTACACCATTTAGCAGTTCTTGGGAAGATAGGAGCTGTATAATTTTGAGATCTTGTATTTTAATTATAACCTGAGTATAGCATGACTTTAGAGGGAGAGGCATTGGCTCAGTGGGAAGAATCTTGGATTTTTGTAAGTCAGAGACACCTAGATTAAAACCCCAGCTCTGCCATCAGCCCCTTGGGTGATCTTGGCAAGTTACTCTACTTTTGCAAACATCAGCTTCCTTGATTATAAAAAAAAAAGTGGGTGAAGTGGATGAGATGACCCCCAAGTTCCATCTGGGCTCTCTCTCTCTGAGCCTAGGAGTTCATGTTAAAAGGCCCAGGCACTTGTAAATAATTTGTGTGGGTGGGTAGTCTCCCAGAACTGTGAATTTTGTCTCACTTCCTTCTTTTCCTCTCGGAAACTAACTTAATTTACCTGATATTGAATTCCTGTGATACTTTCTCACATAAACTTTAACCTTTGTGAACTGGGTGTGTGAAGTATATTTGGGGAAGCTTACATTTGAACAGAGTGAATTTTAATAGAATGATTCATTATCTGTCAATATTTTCTCAGCCAAAAGTTGAAAGTTAAGACCATGATCCAACCACAGGTAGAAGATGGAAACTTTAGGCTTGAGGGGGTTTTTCTTAAGAGGATCCTTGACCCAATTCTTCCTCATCCTGGACACATTGAATGTTCATCATGTGGGGCTCTGGCCTTTGAAGAATCAAATTCTACCAGTTCCAAGTGTTTATTCAAAGAGGGCACAACTAATTCTGAACTCTTCGAGGTCCATCTGCCAACATGAAGTCGTCTTTGCATACATAGCCTGAGTCACCAGGAAATGGAGGAAGCGAGGAATAGTGTTCTGAGTATAGCAGCAAAATGAGAATTTAGAATTTAGAATGATCCCATACAGATCTGTTTCTGGCAGAAGATTCCCTCAGTTATGATGACTAATTTCCCCATTTTCTTTTTATATGTTGCCTCAAATGTAAAGTGGAGGGAGAGTCCCACAGGTGCTCTCTTTAAGGAATAAATGGAAAAATTCAAACTATTCCAAGTACCATGGAAGTACATCATATTAAGAGAGGATCTCTTCTGATATGGACCAGAAAACTGACAGTAAGGTATGGGAAGCTCTTTGTCATTAGTGGAGGAGACATCCTAACCCCAAATGAGTAACAACACAGTTTGGACCCTTGGAAAATTTTAGTCTAGGAAACAAGTTTAGTACACCAGGAGAGTGGTCCATGGCAAAGATGCTACCTGTCTGGTAACTGGATCTCTTGATGGCAGTATTATTAGAGAAACCATCGAATGAGAGCTGAAGAAGTGGTTTACCTCTCTTCATTCATTATTCTTTCAAATCATCTTTTTCAATCAGAACACAAGCTCTTTACGAGCAGGAACTGCTGTCTCCCTTTTCTGTCTGTAATCCTAGCTCAGTGCTAGGAACAGTTGAAAGATATCTGTTGTGTTGCAGGGGACTTTGCTGAGTGCTGGCAGAGTTAGAAAATTAAAGCAAAAAACAGTCCCCGCCTTCGTGGAGCTTGTAGGCTAGGTGGGAGACAAGATATGAACTCAGATAACTGTATTTTACATTTATTATGATGGATGCATTAGAGTATGGCGGACAGTATTGTGTGAGATATGAAGGTATGAAGCCCTTGCCAACTAGGGGAAATCAATGAATGCTTCAAGGAGGAGGTGACATTTAAGTTCATAGGATCACTGACAAATCTGGAAGAGACTTTGAAAATTCAACCCCCACCCCTACTGGGGGGCTTTAAAGGACCTCCAAAATCTATTCCTTATCTCCATCTTCAAAGAGACCTCACAAATCCAGCCTTTCCACCCTGTTCCCACTACCAGACTTTGGGGGCTTTAAAGGATGAGTAGAAATTCTTTAACTTAGCTTTTCTGAATAATAAGGACTAGGATGTTTCAAGAGCAGTGGACTTGACAGCAGTTTGTCTATGGTTTGTAGAACTGTGAGCTCAGTGTGAGTTCTAATAATATTGTTGTTCAATCGATTAGTCATGTCTGACTGTCTGTGATCCCATTTGGGATTTCCTTGGCAGAGATAATGGACTGGTTGTCATTTCTTTCTCCAGCTCATTTTATACATGAGGAAACTGAGGCAAACAGGATTAAGTGACTTGCCCAGGGTCACATAGCTAGTAAGATTTGAACTCAGAGCTTCCTGACTTCCAGTCCAGCAATCTATCCACTGTACCACCCAGCTGCCTGTGAGGATCAGATGCTGAAGGACTTGCAGATATTTAGCTTAGAGAAGATTTAGATGGGGGACATGTGGACTGTCTTCAGATAAGCAAAAGGTTATCACTGTAGATAGATGATAGGGTAAAGCTAGGTGGTGCAATGAATAGAGCTCCGAGCTTGAAATCAGAAATAACAAAGTTCAAATCCACCTTCAGACGCTTACTAGCTATGTGACCCTGTGCAAGTCACTTAACCCTGTTTGCCTCAGTTTCCTCAACTGTAAAATGGGGATAATAATAGCACCTACCTCCCAGGGTTGTTGGAAGGATCCAGTGAGATAGTTGTCAGGCACTTAGACAGTGTCTGGAACATAGCAGGTGCTATATAAATACTACTATTCTTCACCTCATCTCCCTCTTTCTTTCTGTTTCACTCCCCTTTTACTCCCTTGAAGATCTTCTTTTCCTCTTTTTTTCCCCTCTAAAAAAATGGCTCTAGATCAGATTTTCTGTGAACCCTGTGGCATTTTGGTGAGGCCTGTTCTTGAAATGATGGGATTTTTAAAAAAAAACCACAAATGGAAATGATCAATGATCATCAAGTGATCAATTTTGGTTAGAAATTAGTAAAAAAAAAAAAAAAAGTTGTGATTTCTTTTCCCCACCAAGTTCACAGATTCCCTGAAATCTTTCCAGTTTCCTTAACCACAACACAGACTGGAACTAGAGACTTAAGATCTCTTCCTCTGTGACCCCCCTAAAGCAGAGCCGTTAGGATTGGGAGACATTCCCTGCCCCCAAGGAATTCGTGTATGTGTGTGTGTGTGTGTGTGTGTGTGTGTGTATATACACACACACATACATATACATATACATACATTACACATATATTGTATTATATATGATCTATAATTATATGATATATAATTATAATTAGATGGAATTAGCATTTGAGGGGCTACTGTGTCACATTGTTTAGTAATATCAAGTTTGTGGGCCATTGAAACTCTTCAGATCTTTAAAAAAAACCCCAAACGTTAATTGCTCTTTAGCTATACCTTGCCCTGTGCCCTCCTATAGTTTTTTTTAATCTTTTTTAACTCAAGTGAAAAACTTTGCATTTTTTCTTATTAAATTTCATCATGTTAGATATGGCCAATTGTTGCAGCTGCTTAAGAGGTTTTTGCATCCCAATTCTACTACTCATGCACCTGTCCTCAAATACAACTAATCTTTTGGGGGGGGGGCGGTATAAGGGGATGGTTGAGTTAAACTGAATTCACTTTGTTAAAAATAAAAACAAACTCTCATTTCCCTCACCAGGGGGAACGGAAGCCAAAGCCCAGCCATCCTGGAGGTGGCCACGGTATGCCTTGTATTTGTATTTGGCATTTGAATTTGTTTGTTTTGGTATTCCCAGTGCTTAAAACAGTGCCTGACATAGTAGATACTTAATAAATGCTGATGGAATGACTGACTGAAACAATAACTCTTTCCAGTCAATCAGCAAGTATCTCTTAAGCACCTAGTGTGTGCTAGTCACTGTGACTGTGGGTGTGAGGAAAGGGGGTAACAATGGTCACAGTTCTCAACAGCTCCCTTTCTAATGGGGGCTACCATGGATAACAATTTCCCCAGTTAAGTAGATGGTGTGAGCTTTAGTTAAGCTTTGCTGATTCCCAGTTCTTGCTCCTTTCCACACACAGACATTTCCTCGACTCCACTTTAACCAACTATAAATATTCTGTCCATTCTTGGTATTTCAGTGATTCACCATCTGTGTGTTCTACCCCTGACAGATGACTGAGTTCCTTTCTCTCTGCTGTGATTCTGAATACTTGGGACAAAAGTCATTTTGTTTACCATTAAAATAATGATTCCATTTTATGCGAAGGCAGAGAGAGAAATAAAAGGCGTCTGGCACTGGCCCAGGTGACCTGAAGGGAGCTGAGGATGAAGGGGGAGGAGGCTAAAGGTCCAGAGGAGGGACAAAAGGCAAAAACTGCTTCCCAAAAGGTGGTTGGCGTTGTGGTCTTGATGGTCTGAGGAGGAGGAGGAGAGGAATATGACTGAGAAAACCTGGGCTTACACAGACATTTAGAGGCAGAATACAATAGCATTAGCCTGGTACAAAAACGTGCTTCCCAATTAAGATCTCTGTGTCTTCTGGCCGATGTAGTGTTGTTATTTGTTGTGTCTGACTCTGTGACTCCTTTGGGGGTTTTCTTGGCAAAGATACTGGAGTGGTTTGCCATTTTCTTCTCCAGCTTATTTTACAGGCGAGGAAACTGAGGCAAACGGGGTGAAGTGACTTGCCCGGGGTCACACAACTAGTGAGTGTCTGAGGTCAGATTTTGAGCTCAGCTCTTCCTGAGTCCAGGCCCAGCACTCTATCCACTCTACCGTCTAGCTGCCCTGGCAGAGAGATGGATATATGCAAATAAATAGTTTTGCCCTCTTCCCTCAGGCTAGAATCCTAGGACTTAAAACTGAAAGGGAATTTATAAGCTATCTTTTACCCCTTTCTGTTAATAGAGGGAAAATTAAGGCCTGAGAGGGGAAGTGACTTGAATTTTTTGCCTGTGATACCATCCTCCCCTCTAATCTGGGGACTGTTGATTCTTGACCTCACCTGCCCCCTCCCTAGATTACCCGTGTCTAGGTTTCCTTATTCCTGCCTCACCTCTTGAGTCCACTCTGTTCCTTCATAGGAACTGACATTGAGTTTAGTCAAGAATAGGTAGATTGCCTTTCATTCACAGCACCCAGCCACCTGCTGCCCCCCTCCAGCCTTAGCCCTGGAGTGAGGATCCAGTCTGATCCTCAGTGCCCTGCCCTATCCCTCCTTATCTCTCCTGTACTTCTGAGGAGCCATTCACCCAGACAATGTGGAAGCCGTGCTCTAGGTTGAAAGGTCCTTTCAACATGTTACCTTATGTGTTCTAATCAGTCAACCAGTCCCACCGGCTTTTCCTGCAGGACATCTATCAAGTCTACCCTTTCCTCTGTCCCTCTGCCAAGTGCCTTATCTAAGTCTTGGTCATTTTCTTTATTACTGTGCCCCTTCCTTTTCAGTAGATAGAGTACTGGACTTGGAATCAGAGAAATTTCTCTTCCTGAGATCAAGTCTGACCTCAGATACTTAGCTATGTGACCTTGGACAAATCACTTAACTCTGTTCGCCTCAGTTTCCTCATCTGTAAAATGAGCTGGAGAAGGAAATGGCAAACCACTCCAGTATCTCTGCCAAGAAAATCCCTAATGGGGTTAAGAAGAGTCAGACATGACTGAAAAATGATTGAACAACAACAATAAATCTCAGACTTCTATCCCATGGTTCAGCTGTTGCATTCTCCTCCTTGAAAACTCTCCCCATCACACTCTTGTCGAAATAGTAGCACCTGACTGACTCTGAGACCTCCAACAAATCAGCCCCATCCTATCTCACCCTCCCCATTTGCTGTGACACGGATTATGGCTGCTGGTTCCAGTTGGATAATTTTCTCCAAACCCTGACTCTCTGTCCTTCTTTGAATTTCCAGTACCCTTTACCTGCTCCCTCTTCCCGCTAAATTTAGGCTACAATCATGTATACTCATGCACACACACAGACGTTCTCTCTCTTTGCCTTTCTTTCTACATCCTTTCTATCTCACTTAGGTGCATGCTTTCTTTATATTAAAGGTTTCATTCTCTGAATAAATATTTCTTTTCCAGGACCGCTGCATTGAATCCAGCTCCTTCCATCTCAGATGAGGCCCAGAAAACCCCAAGGAAGTCAACTTTGTCTCCTACAAAGGTAGATTAAATTCAATCTTTTTTTTTCTTAAAGAAAAATGTTATGTGGGAATGAATATTGCTTCTCACTTTACCAAAACACAGTGAAACAAAAATTTATACAATGAAAGATATAGTTGAATATTTAATTTAATAAAGGTATAGTTGAGTAATAGTTAAGGATGCAGCATGAAACAGTCTACAGAATGCTGACCTTGAAGTCAGGAAGTTCAAATCCCACTTTTGACATTATCTTTATCAGGTCTTAAACCTTTTCCATTCTACCCTTTCAGCACTTCTTAAACTGTGAGTGGGGTCTCAACCCACAGTTTAAGAAGTGCTAATCTGTATGACTTTGAGTAAGATAAGTGATCTCTGAAACTGTAAAGTTCTTTGCAAACTTTAAAGTGCTTAACAGTATTATTTTGTGCTAGAAAAATACTTTGTTTTCCTTACATTGGATGAAAGATTTGTCTACTCTAATCCATGGGGAAAATAATCTATTTTTCATTTTTTTACCTAAAACTATTCAGGCCAATTTCCCTTTCCCAAGAGGGACAATGGCATATTTGTTCCATGTAAATCCAGCCTTCTCCCTATTATATTGTGCCTTTAAGTTTGCCTCATGAGAGGTACCTCTGATTTATAAAATCACAGACAGAAAACTCCCTAAAAGCCGAGATTCTCTCAATAGGCTCTTTGGTCTGTCCCACTGTGGTGATTCATTTCTTCCTGTTCGTACCGGTGATCTCAGGATCCCAGGATCCCAGAGGACCCCATAGCACATTCAGAGTAATCGAAGAAAGAAGAGATGACATTTGGTTTTGTTTTAGATGAATTTAATGAGGAATTTCGTGCCCTAATGAAATAAGGACAGAACTGCAAGTCACAAGACTTGAGTTCAAGTTTAAGTTTCTGCCTTTACTAACTCCATTTCCATAGCTCATTCACCTGATTAAACCTTACTTTCTTATCTCTTAAATTGGGATAATAATACTTACATAGACTACCTCATGTGATCGTCATGAGGAAATTTTAGGTATGTCAACAGGTATTATTATTTCTAACATGCCTTTCAATGGGAAAAAAACCCCACAATTATAGTGTTAGTTGTACTTCACAGAATTCTGATATTCCTTGATAATTTATATTTTTTGCAAATTATGCTTTATAGCTCTTCCTCATCTAAGGTATTTGATTAACTAGCATTCCTATGTCCTAAACATGCCAGAAAACAGAGAGTTTATTGGAATAGCTCAAGTATTGAACATTTTTGTATATAAAATGCATTTGCCAACATTAAGTTTCTGTTAGGCCGCTTTGGAAACAAGTTTAATAAACTATTTTTCCCTAGCTAAGGAAGAACCCGTTTAATAGCTCCGTGTTACCAGAGGATAACGAATCTTTCCAAATCCCAGATGAACCATCAGAAAATGGACAAACTGGCTTACTTCAGACTTCAAAAGAGGGTAAATATTATTTTTATGGACTGGCTATTTTTACCCTTGTGCTCTGAGGACTGAGGGATCTTGGAATTTCTTTTGCAAAAAAAAATGACTTCCAAAAGAGAGTTTAGATTCCTGATGCTTTTCTAGATCTTCCTGCAGCACCTCGTTCCCTGACCTGAAGTAGGGGTGATCCAACCTTGGCTCTGTCCCTTATGGTATTGACTCTCTGTTTCCATGCCCCCCCCCCCCCCATTCCCATACATAAACTGATCATCTTTCCTCCCATGACCTCAGTTTGGCAGTGGACAGTGCGGGGCAGGGGAGGGTGGGGCTATTTAATTTGGAAAGAATATACTGACAACTGTTTTATGATGACAAAGGTAGCTAGGTGATGCACTAGATCAAGTGCCAGACCTGGCATCAGGGAGACTTCTCTTCCTGAATTCAAGTCTGGTCTCAGACCCTGGGCAAGTCACTTAACCCTATTTGCCTCAGTTTCCTCATCTGTAAAATGAGCTGGAGAAGGAAATGGCAAACCACACCAGTATCTTTGCCAAGAAAACTCCAAATGGTATTTGACAAAGAGTCAGACACAGCTGAAAAAATGATTAAACAACAAATTGATAACAGTCAACTTAACTAGGCAGCTTTCGACCCTCAAAATGTACCTTCTTTTGGAGAAGGAGAGGACAAGCTGACTTGGCTAAGATATCTGAAAGGTAGTTGGAGATGTGAAATTGGAGGTCAGCAGATAATTCAGGATGAGAATTTTGCATTTTGCTTAGACAAGAGGAAGCCACTGAAATTTTTAGAAAAGAGAGGAGGGTGTGTTACACAGCCAGATATGTATTTTAGAAATATCATTTTGACAGCTGGGGTAGATAGATAGATTGGAGTCGGGAGAGACTAGATGTAGAGAGACTAGTTATGAAACTGTTGCAATAGTCTAGGCAAGAGAAGATAAGGGTTTGAAGTAGGCTTGCTGTGTGGGTGGAGAACTGGCGGTGGATGTGGGAAATACTGTAGAGGTAACACTTGGTAACTGTGGGATAGAGTGAAGAGTTGAGAATTGCTCTGAGCTTGTAGACCTGGAATTGGCCACATCTTCATCAGAAATAGAAAAATTTGAAGGAAGGACACATTTGGGGGAAGAGGGGGAAGATAAACTCATCTTCCTGTTTCTGAGAGGCAGTGGGATGTGGTAGAAAAGGCATTAAATTTGGGTTTAGAGGACCTAGGTTTTTAGGCCCACCTCAGCTGTTTACTGTGACACATTAATTTAATGTCACATTACTGTTTAATGTGACCCTGGTCAAGTAGGTTGGCCTTTACTGTACCTCAGTTTCCTCCTCTGTAAAATGAAGGGAAGGGGCAGCTAAGTGGCACAGTGGATAGTGCAGCAGCTCAGAAGTCAGGAACACCTGAGTTCAAATTTGACCTCCGATACTTAACACTTACAAGCTGTGTGACCCTGGGCAAGTTACTTAACCCCGACTGCAAATGGATGAATGAATAAAATTAGGGTGTGGAATTAGATAATCAATCTTGTCTCTTTCAGCTCTAAATTTGTGATCCCATATTTATGGCCCATCTAAATATGATCCCATATTTAGAAGTAAATAAATTTTTGTAGGTAGTTTAACCTTTAACTTGAGCTCATGTCTTAACTGTAAATCTGAAATGTGTGTCACTTTTCCCCAAGGTGCAATGACTCCACCTTGTAGTTTAAAGGCTGCTCTTCTTTCTTACTGGGTACTTTGCCATGTTTATGCTTAATTTACAGATGCATTGTTTTATTCAAAGGAAAGCAAGTCCACCTCATACTTTCCAGACCAAATATTAAAGGAATCAAGACCAGTTGTTCCAGGACCTGTAGATGGGTCTCCCATGAAGCCGCCGGTCCCCAAAACGAGGAAATTGATTTATAAAAATATGTCTAATCTACAACCAGATGACAACCAGTCTCTTCCTAAACTGAGCCAAAGAACAGATTCCCTCAATAGCAGAAGTGCCCCGCGAGGGATCCTGAAACGGAATTCCAGCTCCAGCAGCACCGATTCAGAAATTGCTCGTTATAATCCCTCCTTGGAACCCAAAAGCAAAAACTGGCCAGCCCGGCTTGTTATTCATGAGGGAAATTCTGAAAAGGATGATTCCACAGAAGATGAATCTTCCCAGAATCCGCTGGAGCCTTTAAAACATGTGAGATTTTCAGCAGTGAAGGAAGAAGTCTCTCAGGGTCCTGAGCTGAACCAAGGCAAGGAAGTGGGAGAGTTTGGCCTTTTGGAGTCTGACATACCCAGGAATGGACCAGAAGGTGCAGGAGACTTGCAGGAGTCTCCAAACAAACCTGTGTTTTCCAGATACAGAAAACCAGCCCAATATATGAGTCCAGCCTCTGACTCTTACCAGATTAACGGAACCAGTCCATCATCTGAGAACATCTATGATAAGCAAACCCATTCTCATTCAGAGTTTTTAACCGAAAGCCTATCTCTCAAGGAGCACTCACCCTCTAACAGAGAGTCCCAAAAGGCATCTTCAAAGCCGTTGAGCCTTGAATCAGAGCTATGCAAAAACCCTGCTGGTAAGAAAGTTAGCTGTTACTTAGGGACTGCTAATCATTGTTTTCTTATGGGTTTAGAATCGCAAAGTTGGCCCTAAAGAAACTGATTATTTCCTCCTAAGAGTGTGTCTGAGATTCTAGTAGCTGCTACCTAATAGTGTACCAGTTAACAGGGAGATTGGCATTTTTATCAAAGGATGGATAACTGCAGTCACAAACAGAATTCTACAGTATTAGAGATGGAAGGGATCCTAGGGGTCCAAGAGAAGCAGAAATAGCACAGGTGATCCAGCTAATTGTATTTTTTCCGTAAAAATTGAACTCTAATGAAACAACAATATGCATTTTATTTAACTAAACTCAATTACCACCTTGGTTTTACAACCTAAGTAGATAGAGTGCAGAATAAAATTTAAAGTCATGTAAACTCCTAGGTACAAAAGACCCTTATTCCTTAAGCGTTCACGTTGTTGTTCAATCTGTTTGACTCTTTATGACCCCATTTGGGGTTTTCTTGGCAAGGATACTGGAATGGTTTGCCATTTCTTTTGAGGTAAACAGAAGTTAAGTGACTTGCCCAGGATCATATAGCTAGTAAATGTCTAAGGCCAGTTCTGAACTCAGGAAGATGAATCTTTTTTACTCCAAGCTTGGTGCTGTGTCCACTACCCCACTGGGCCACCTAGCTATCCATGAAAACCCCAGGCATTTGTCCTATTCTCAAAGTTGCATTGAAAATTCCCCGGACCTGTGTTAAATGAGTACATTTTAGTCACGCTGAGCTCTGCTGAAGTAACTAGGCCCCTGTCTGAAAGTAGCTCTCTTAGTAATCTCAGGGGGAGCTCTGAACACTTCACTCCCATTCCTACCCCCCACCCTATCCCAGTCCCTTCCTCACTCTTCTCCTATTCCCATTCTCTACTCTTTCCCTTTCTAGGTCAAAAAATGGGGTGTAGTGGTGGGATGAAGAGGGTCTTTCTTCAGTGCTATAAAGTCTATATTTTAATAACATGCAGTTTTTTTCCTGATCAGAAAAAAAGTTGCCATAGCGTCTAAATTATTATTTTACTTAACTTCTCCCTTAAAAAAAAAGAATATTTCGTTATGGGCCTTAATACGCTAAGCTCTATGGTTTCACAACTTGCTCAGAGATCAACCCTTTTCCACATTTAGTAGCTGTGGGACCCATGAGTAAATCATTTTACTCTTGACTTCTCCAAGTTTTCTCTCTAGAAAGACAGATTTTACCTGTACTGAGCATAGGTATGTTGTCAGGAAGGTCTTTATAAACCTTAAAATGAAATAGAGTTGAGATTTACTGTCACACTGTGATTGTCTTGTAATATTTTAAATACATGCGTTATTATTTATTATTTGAATACATGCAATATTTTATTTTCCATAAAATAGAATATTTAAAAACACAGTTTCATAGTAATTTCCTCACAGTGTTAAACGGTGTCACATTACAAGAAATATTTCGAACATTTCAACATGAAACTTCATCTCACATCAGTTGCTTTTGATGTCCCTTAGGAAGATAGTAGGATCTGGAGAAAGGATCATCTATTCTAGTGGTTCCCAAACTTTTTGGTCTCAGCATCTCTCTTTTGCTCTTAAAAATTCTTGAGGACCCCTGAAGGGCTTTTGTTTATGTGGGTGTACATTGATTAATATTTACCGGACCAGAAATTAAAACATCCTAGTACTGTCTTGAAAGGAATTTTTACCTTTAGGACCAAGGGAAAGGATCTCAGGGAGCCCCTGAGTCCAAGAACATTCTTTGAGAACCACTGAATTACTTCATTTTAGAAAGTAGAAAACTGAGGGTCAAAGAAATTCATTGACTTCTAGTCACAGAGCCAAGATTCAAACCTAGATCTTCCTATGCCAAATCCAGTGTTCTTTCCGCCATACCAAACTTGTTTCTCAATCTGTCAGTCATTAGACAAAATATAAAGTTATTTAATAGTAAAAATAGCTAGCATTCATATAGCTCTTTAAGGTTTGCAGAGTACTTTATGAACATTAACTCATGTTATCCTCAAAACAACCATGGGAGATAGATGCCAGTCATTTAGTCATAAGATAAAATATAGTTATTTGCTAAAAAAAAGGTGATGATGATGATGAGTAGTATTTAAATAATGCTCTAAGATTTGCAAAACCCTTTACAAAAATTATCTTTATAATAACCCTTGGAAGTAGGTGCTAGTTATTCTGTCATAGGAGAAAAATATTTATTATTAGTAATAATAAGAAAAAGAATAGCTAGCATTTATATAGCTCTTCAGAGGCAGCTAAAAAACTCAGTGGATGGTGCACTTGATCTAGAGTCAGGAAGACCTAAGTTCAAATCCAGACTCAGTCTCTAGCTATGTGACCCTGGACAAGTCACTTAGGACTATTTGCCTTAATTCATTGGAGAAGGAAATGGCAAACCATAACCAGGTCTTCTATTATATTTTAAATGATTTATCTAAAATTAATTTTTGTACATTCTATACAGAGAGATATATAATTATAGAGAAATATAATTATATATAATACAATTATATATATAATTACAGAGAAGTATATAATATATAAATTATAATTTTGTGAATTAACTGTGGTGTGTATGTGTGTTTAAATGTCTATGTTTTTGTCTTTGTCTAGCTCTATTTACCTGAGTTTAGAGATACAGAAGCTTCAGAACCCTGGGCCTTGATGAGCAGTAACTCTGTTCCTCCCAGTTTCCCCATGTGAAGGAGTACAGTGGGCTTTGAGATTATTAAGTGAAGAAATGGCATTCCTCCATTGCCTCATAGTACCCTCAGTCTTGGACCCATCCTAGCCTCACAGCCACGGGCTTCTTGGCAGCAGAAAATGGACAGGGCAGCGTGTATTCTTCATACCAGCAGCATTTTGCTTCTTTGCTACCTGTTTGGTTTGTAGGGACTGCATAGAGATAAAGAAAGAGTTCAGTCTGAAGAACAGTGAAGATGTATAGTATTTTCTAGCCATTGAGCCTCATTCCTTTCTCAATGGGACATTTTGGAATACACTGGCTTTTGATAGGCAGTCAGTTTCTCCAACATCTGGCAGTTCAATAAACATTTTTCCAATTCATTAAATGAGCATTTATAAGAGCCTATTATATTCAGCACACTGTGTCAGGGAAATGAAAAGTATGGGCAAGGTGCAGTTCCTAGAGCTTATATTTTAATCAGGAGTGTTAACCTACAGACAAATATATACAAAATCGTACATGATAAATCCAGAAAGGCCTCAAACAAAGGACTTTGTGAGATCTGAGAGGGAAAATGTTATTACTAGCCTAGCTTTTAGTAATTAGAGAGCAGCTGGGTGGCACAGTAGATAAAGCATCAGGCCTGGATTCAGGAAGATCGGAGTTCAAATCTGACGTCAGACACTTTCTAGCTGGGTGACCCTGGGCAAGTCACTTAACTCGGTCTGCTTCAGTTTTCTCATCAATAAAATGGGCTGGAGAAGGAAATGGGAAACCATTCTGGTATCTTTGCTAAGAAAACCCCAAAGTGGGGTCACAAAGTCAGACACGACTGAAATGACTGAACAACAAAAAAAAATTAGTAGTTATGTTGTGAATTGGAGTTGAAAGGATTTGGTAGGAATTTAGTAGATATCTGTACTATTTTAATAGCTGTCTAATGTGTTTTCCTACTCTTTTCTCCATTATCTCTCAGCATTGCTGACCATATTGACAGTACAAATATAGACCTTCAGGTGAAAAAAAAGAGCTTTGTATCCAAATCATTAAAAAACATAACTTAGCCGAACTTAGTATTAGCCAACCTGTTTGCTCTTTTTTAATTTAGAAAAGCATTTTTGTTACAGATGAGTATCTACATTGTGTTGAACCTGAACCACCTCAGGTACAAGATCTCAGTCATTCTGCAGATCATCAGCAAGGTAAGCATATAAATTTCAAGGCTCTAAACACTAAGACCTGTTCTCAGTATGATCAAAAAGCCACTGAGATAATGAAAGCGACTGACAAATCCATCTCGAAAGTCCTAGACTGGTTTAACAGAAGTTCTGATCCTGATGCAGAAACACCATCCTTTCCACATCCTGAAGGGATGCAGTTGGAAGGAAAATCAGACTCAGAATTGCACAATAATAACACCACAGAACTAGAAAATGCCATCCTCCAGCAAGATGGCTTAAAGTCTCCAATTTTCACTCAAGGTGAAATAAAGACTGTAGAAACTGGTTATCCATCTTGCATAAAGGAAGATCCATTATCTTTTGAAAATGCTAAGAACAGTGGCATAGGATTCAAGAAATCAGAAGATGGTGTTTTACCTAAACAAGTTGGCAAAGAGAAAGGACAACCATCACCACCATTCAGAAGTCAAAATCAAGGAAGTAAAAGTATTATTCTTATTCAAGACACAAGAAATCCAAATGAGGAAATAGAAACACATTTCCTAAATACTGATTATCCCATTAACATTTTCAAAGGATTAGATGCTGAGTGCCAAGTGTCATCCAAAGTGGAAGATTCCTCATACAAAGAAAAACTGAAGTTTTTTGATAATGGAAAAAACAGAGGAAACTCAAAGATGACTGTTGACTCTTCTGAGAATATTGGAGAACCCATGTTAAAACATAACATGGAAGCCAAAAGTAGTAGAGTGAAAAAGGCTGATTATCTCTCATTTCCATCAGAGGGAGAGAATATCAGGTTACCAGCTCCTATTGCTAATGAGGGATTTAGAGAAAAAGAATCTAATTTTTCCAGTCATGGTAAGCTGTCTGCTCCTTTCAAGAAGCCAGAAGATTTGCGGCAAGAAGAAGCTAGGCATCTATCTGGGAGTCAAGTACAAAGGGAGAAATATAAAAGAGTAAGTGATCGGATATCCTTCTGGGAAGGAGGAGGGAAGACAGCTGAACCGACTAGTAGGGTGCCCAGTTCAGCAGGAAACCAGGTACAAGTGCCTCCTACAGTAACTTGGCCTATGAAGTCAAAGGATTTGTCTGTGAAAAATTTGCCTGAAGACCAGAATGAGTTTTGCCAAGTCATTACCAAAAGAGTGGACCTAAATAAGAACGACCAGATATCTTATGGCCCTGGCTTCCGTACTTCGGTTAACTCTGAAGGGTTCAGGCCCCCAAAAATGGGAACATCCAGAGGGTATCTCTCAGTGGACCAAGTAGGTAAAATACCTTCATTTCAAAGTGAATCTGTCAAACTTCCTATGAGAGATAATTTGCAATCCAAAAGGGGCATGACATTTCCAACATCAAAACACAATTCTCATGAAAGGAATGAAGCCTCTTCCTGTTTGGAAAATGACAGATCTTCTGTAGCCCAACGAAATATTAATTTAAAGGTTTGTACCTTAGAAGAAAGAATGAATGGAAACTTCCCAAAGCAAATTAACAATTCTTCACATTTTCAGAACTTGAGAAACTTTTGGGACATGGGAACTAATTCAGATAGTACAAACAACAGCACTCATCCAGATACTAAAAAGTCATTGTCCTTAGATAGCCAGAAAGACAAGGAGTTTGATGAAACTGAACTAACAAAAGAAGAAAGTGCCTCAGCAGGACAGGACCTTCTCAAACAAAACAAAGCATCATATGAAGAGGAAATAGTGGAGTGGGATTCAAAGCTGATCCCTCAGACACTTTCAGATGAAGCCCCATTTCCAATGAAATCACCAGCAAAATCCATTCAATTGCCAAGGAATGTGCCATCAAAGGAAAATGTAGATGAGCATTTATACTGGTTGGTCCCTCCAAAGTTCAAGGAAGAAGGGTATTTCTCAAGGAATGAAGTGAAGGAGTCAGTTATGAAAACCACTGTTCTGCCTAAAGAATACCAAGACACCTTTAATAGAAGTTTAAAGAAACTACTTGAGGGAGCACCATCACTGTCATTTCAGCCAATGGGTGACAAAGATACTCCAGAAAATGGTCATGAGCCCAGTCGTCCTGCAAATGGAGTATGTGTCCAGGAGACAGATTTGGCTGACTTTGAAAAAAAATCTGAGTCTCCACAAAAGGACCCAAAGACAAGCACAATCAGCACCGTAGACCCACCAGAAGCTAAATGTAAACCATTTATTTCCAGTCTAGAAAAATCCCTCAAGGAAGCATCTGAGCTTCCAGAGTCTTCTAGTCAAGTCAGGTCAGAAACTGTTTCCATTGGGACTAGTTCTTTGTCAAACCAGAGAAGAATTTTTGAAAAAGTGATGGAGCCAAGTTATAACAATTCATTTCATAAGAGGGAAGGGCAGATACCTCTTGAAGAGGTGGGAGATGCCTCAGATTACACTGTGGTCTCCCCCCAAATAAAAAATGATTGTCAAATAAGTCAAAAGGAACTATTGCAGGGATCTTCTGCCTCTTCCCTTTCATTATATCAGACTGTTAATCTTAAGGAGTCTTTTGGGAAGACAACCAACTCTCCCCAAAAGATGTCTTCTTTCCACTCTGCTTATACTGCCCTCTGGGATGAGGGAAAGCCCCCACAAATGGAAATTTCAGAGACTATAGAAAAAACAGTCCTCCCCAAAATTGAGTTGAATGATTTGAATATGGCATTGGAAAAGCTTCGCAAGGAAGTCCAAGAAGATGTAAAGAATTCCACCAGAGAGACAAGGGCAGTTCCTGGAGAGTGGCAGCCTGACTTCCCTGAAGAGGCAGCAAGAACACATAACCAGATAAACTCTCCACCTTGGATGGCCAGAGAGACAGTGGTTCCAGATGAAAAGCATGCCCAACCTATTGACATGAGCCTAGAAGAACATAGAGAAGAAGCGTCAGGTATATTTTCTGCACGTTGTTGTGATCCACCTTACCTGGACCAATCTCTTACCCAGCCTGACCCTACTAGTTACCAAAATTCCAAAGAATTATCCCAGGAAATATCAGAAACTCTGACAAAAACCATCATTCATCCTAAAACTGAGTTCAGAGAATTCAATATTGGCTTAGAAAAACTCCTTAGAGAAGCCTCAGAAAGTCCTCCCTTGGAACTGGGGAATGATAGAACAAAGAACTCTGAGGCTAAGTGGATAGGTGAGTCAGCGCTTTCTGGTCAGACTGATGAAACCCAATACTCAGATTTCCTTGAGGAAATCAAGGAAACAATAGAAAAGTCTTTAGGTCCTTTAATAACGGAAAGTGCATTTGACTTAGGTTTCGAGAAAATCCTTAAGGAAGCTTCTGAAACTTTGCCTACAGTGACAGAAGAAAAGGGAACTCTTAGTATCGAGGCCTCACCATCAGAACAGGGAATGCTGTCCAGAAAAGTGCCCCATATGTATTCATGGAACCCAGGAGATGCTAAGGTGAAAGTTAAGAGTAAAGTTTTGAAACCAGAAGGCCAGAAATTCATTAAAGACAAAGCAGTGGCCAATGGAAAAGGAGGGCCACAGGACTCTGAAAATAGAATTCATAGCTCTGGAACCATGCCAGCAAAGAATGAACTTAGAGATTTCATGGACAGAGGGCCTGTTGACTACACACGTGGGGCCACAAGAGAACAGGCTTCTCAGGTCATCAATGAAGACCCATCTGAAAAATGCCATTGGGCCACGTGCAGGGACCCCAGTGAGTCACTTCCAAGAGAAAAGACATGTTCTTCTAAAATAAGCAAGGTTAAACTGTTTCTAGCAACACCATACAAAAGAGAAGAAGAAAGAGAAAGCTCTTCTGGTTCGGATTTTTCAGATGAATATATCAGTTCTACTACAGACAGCTGGAGAAGTTCTTCCCGTGAGCATTTTGAGTTTTTAAAAATCTCTGATTTTTCTTTTAAAGAGAAATATGGCTACTGTCATGTGAATTTAACTGTGTAGAAGCTGGCTTTGGGGTCATGGAAGACTTGAATTCAAGCCTTGCCTCTGGCACAGACTAAAGAAGTCGTCTTATCTCTTAGTGCCCCGGGTCACTCGTTGAGACACTGCTGGTCTGCATCAGTAGTAGCAGGGGTGAATTTTCACTCTAGGAGTTCCCTACACTGATGAAATCACTTCTGGATACCATTTCATTGTCCCCATCCCTCCCCCCCCCCCCCCAACGTAGAGTTTTGTTAATTATGAGATCACTTAAAAAAATCAGATTAATTTGGCTTTCTCTAACATATAACCCTTCCTGTGTTTGTTTAGGAGTTGTGAATGGCTATCCTGTGGAGGGGGTAGTGATTAAAATGAATCTTCTTTAGAGTCTAGACTTGTTGCCTCATTTGCAGAAGGCAGCAAAATCCAACAGAAAGAACATGGGACAGGTAGCTAGGTAGGCAAGTGGATAGAACACTGGCCTTAGAGTCAGGAGGACCTGAGTTCAAATTTGGCTTCAGGTACTTACTAGCTGTGTGACCCTGGGCAAGTCACTTAACCCCAATTACCTCTCCCCCTCCCCAAAATAAAACAAACAAAAAACCCATGGGATATGGAATCACAGGACCTTGGATCCATTCATAACTTTACCACTTACTATCTGTGTGACCTTGAACAAAGCACTCAGCTTCTTACGGTCTCAGTTTTCTTTTCTATAAATGAAAGAATCAGACTGGATAACTTCTAAGGAAACTTACAAATCAAAATTTATGATCCTTGATACCATGATGACTGGGGCTTTAAGAAGAAATACATGTCTTTCTGTCTATCTGTCTTTTATTTCAGTCGTTTTCAGTCATGTGCAAGTCTTCATTACCTCATTTGGGGTTTTCTTGGCAGAGATACTGGAGTGATTTGCCATTTCCTCCTCCAACTCATTTTACAGATGAGAAAACTAAGGCTAACGGGGTTAAGTGACTTGCCCAGGGTCACACAGCTAGGAAGTATCTGAGGCCAGATTTGAACTCCAGTCTTCCTGTCTGCAGGCCTAACATTCTATCCACTGTGCCACCTAGCTGTCTGCCCCCCCTATCTCTCTCTGTCTCTCTGTGTCTGTCTTTCTGTCTGTCTGTCTGTCTCTCTCTCTCTCTCTATATATATATGTGTGTGTGTGTGTGTGTGTGTTTCTCTGTTTCTTTCATCTCTCTGTTTCTATCTATGCATACATCCCTATCTCTCTCTTTCTCTCCGTGTGTGTCTTTCTCCATCTCTGTCTTTCTGTCTACCTATATACATTCATCTCTATCTATGTATCTGTCTACCTGTTTTAGGAGTGTGCTGGAACCAGCTCAGGAGAGTCATTGTTAAATTTGAAGTGTGAACTATTTACACCTTAAAAATTGGCAAATGTTACAAATCAGAGCTGGATTGATTGTTTTGTAGGACTCAAGAAAGCAATGGAGAAGATGTCAGTAATGCAGATGAAACTAAAAAACTTGTCATGCATGCATTTTTTTCTTAAGGCCAGTTGTTAACCATTTACCAGCACACCCCCTGTATCTATCTGTTCATCTGTCTATCTACATCTGTATATATGTCTGTCTTAACTATTTACTAAAAAGATTCATTATTCCCTCCGTGTAGATTCTGCCTTCACTGACCCATCTTACAGCCCCTCTCTACTCTGAGGAGACAAGTCTTCATGGGCTACTATAGTTACTTCATGATGGTTTTTAGTGATGAGCCTTTCTAGGCTAATACTTGGACAACAGACACATAGTCCATTGCCAGCTTCATACTTGGAACTTCTGCATCTTGGAGAGGACCCAACAGGGCCTCTCCAAGTTCTGGCAAAGCCTCCAGCAATCCCAAGTCAGCTTGGGAAGCTGAGGAATACTTTAGTGGGGAAAAAAACCATGTATCACAGACCCATTCTATATGTTTGGGCACATGTAAACAAATGCATAAGGTGAATTCATTGTTAACCATCCTCTGTGTTAATATTTCATTATATATTCCCCCATAAAAACTCATCACATTTGAGTTTTTATCGCTTCTGTTTCCTTTAAAAACAAACGAAGTTGGGGCTAGCTAGACTTGCTAAAACATTCTCCTGATAGGGGAATGATGAATATTTTTTATTTGCTTATGAGAAAACGACTGACTTGATGGAGCTTCTTCAAGTGGGGCTACCATGGGCCTGATGCTTAGGTTTCAGCAACAGTTTCATTGTAATATTGGTTAAATACTAGGGAGCAAGAGCCATAGAATTGCTTCTTCTTCCAATACCTCATCTAAGAGGAAACCCTAAAATGATTCCTCTTGAGATGGTTTGAAATTTGGGAAATAATTTTCATCTTGTACCTGAGGGAATCTAATAATCTCCACTACCCAGAGTGTGTGCTGGTTCTCATTGGACAGGTTCATCTGCCTGCCTGAATCCATGGGAATAGGAAAGGGAAATCATAATAACAAACTCTAAGCCCTGTTTAAATCTTTGAGCCTAACGCTGGCTCAGCCAACAAACATCTGAGATCACTGCCACCTGTGATTCCACAGATTTGGGAAGCTACTCTCAGTTTTCACAGTTTTGTCATAAAACGTAGATATCCTTAATCCTAAATTGATCGGTATATATCCCATTTTGTCAGGGTCATCAGAAGCAAATAGTGTGAAATGAAATGATTAACATGAATCATGGGTGATGGAGAGTGCTCTAGAGCCTGACCTAATGGTACCATAACTTCCCATAATCAACATTTCTCCCCCACCTCCCCAATGGATAGCTAGAATTTCAAGAATTTTCCATTAGCCTTCTCATTCTTGGTAGAAATAGAATGACTCCTCTCTGAGTGGCAAAATTGCGAGTTTTGGGTTAATCTGACCAACAGCTGTTAGGTTCATCTTTCAGCAGCCCTCTAATTGGGGATTATGCCCATTTGTGCCAAATGATTCACATTATCACAGAGTTGGAAAGGGCCTCAGAAGCCATCAGGTCCACCAGAATAAAAATCCTTTCTACACTATCCCGACAAGTGGTCATCCAACCTAAAGACTTCTTATGAGAGGGAACTCCCAGCTTTCTCAGGCAGCCCATTTTCACTTCTGGATATCTCTGATTATAGGAAGTTTTCCTTTACATTGAGTTGAAATGTCTCTCTGTGTGGCTTTAATCAGTCAATGAAAGTCTATTAAGTAGTAGCTCTGTATCAGGCACTAGAGATACAAATGTAAGAGTGAAGAGAATCCCTGGCCTCAGAGAGCTTACAATCTAGTGGAAGGAATCTACTTGTTCACTTGTTTAAACAAATGAAGGACATAACATAAAATAAATGCTGTGGCAGGTGTGGGTAGGGTGTGGTAGAGAGGGTTGGCCTGGCCACTGTAGGTATCAGGAAAGGTAATGCTTAGACTGAGCCATGTTGGGAGATATGGGCTCCAAGAGGCAAAAGTTGGGACATAGGACATTCTAGATAAAGGTGACAGCTTGTAGTAAAGACAGAGAAGTGGAATGTGGAATATTCTATACAAGGAATAGCAAATAGTAAAGGAAGGAAAATAAGGGAACAAGCATTTATTAAGCCCCTCCTGTGTGCCAGGCACTCTGCTAAGCAATTTACAAATATTATCTCATTTGATCCTCATAACTCTGGAAGATAGGTGCTATTATTATTCCCCATTTTGCAGATGAGGAAACTGAGTCCAACAGGCAAAATAACTTACCCAGATAGTGAGTGTTCAAGACTGGTCTTTAACGTAGGTCTTCCTGACTCCAGACCTAGCATTCTATCCACCGCTTTAGTTAGCTTCCAGTTTGGCCAGTAGGCTAGTTTTGTTGGAACATTAACAGGAAGAAGCATAGTGTGCATTCACATGGAAAGGTAGGACAATTCCATCAGAATGTTTCTAGCTCTGCCCTGTGGGGCTAAGCAGAACAAATTAATCTTTTTCAGATCTGATGGAACTAGGAGCCATGGGTAGAAATTGAAAAAAGACAGATTGAGACTTGATTTGAGGGGCCATCCCAAAGTGGAAGGGGCTGTCCCCTCCCTTTTTGTCCCTTAAACAAGGTCTAGATGACCATTTGTTGAACCGTTTTGTTGTAGAGGGAAGCCTTTTTACACAATAGATTGAACAGACAGTCTCAGAGGTCACTTTGAACTCTGAAATTCTCTGATTCTGAAAATAACCCACCATGAGACAACCTTGATTTTGAAAGAGAAAAGAACCTTTTTTTTGATGTTGATTGTGCCAACTATTTGGAGGCAGTACCTTCACAAGCTAGGCATGACCTAACAGAAACCTCCGTTCTCACAGAATACACACATATGGTAAAGATGGAAATCCTAACCTTGAGAGGAGTTGAAGTTCATTTTTTTAAAAATTCAATACATTACGTCAATGTTGACATATGAAATGGCAAGTTTTCAATGGGGCATTATCCAAATCATGGAAACCCCAAAAAGGTCAATACTGATAAGTGGTAATCCTAATTATTTATGTAAATATATATTATTAAATATTTATATTAGAATACCTTTCTAAGTATTTCTTAACCAGCACAGTATATAGTTAGGTCCTAATTAGGACAAAGCATGAATCTCCGGAAGTCTACACATTTGAAATTATGACTATGTATAATATGGTCATTGGTTTCATCTCAATGAAAATATACAGTGTGAATTTGAAAAATGTAACCACTTCAGGGAGATTATCATTTGCACTAATTGGGAACTACCTGTAACTTAAAAAAGAAAGAAAAAAAAGCCCCAGAAATCTTAGTACATGCTTCATAGGTGCAAAATTCCTTTCTTATGGGAACTTGGCATTCCTTAGCATAATTATAGGCAAAAAGGGCTTGATACTTTTCAATAGGTAACATCCCCAATTGAAATGTTAATTAATACCTAAGACAGTGGTGGTGAGGGAAGGTATTGGGCAGTGTTTCACCATTTTTGTCTCATGACAGGTTCAGAAGAAGAGACAAATCCTGTTTTGAAGGCTTTGAAAAGGAATGCTGATAGGAAAATGCCTTCCCAAAGCCTAGAGGACATTCCATCAGACACATCAAGTGAGATCAAGCTTGCCCTGCTGCTCATGCCTCATTCTGAGCTTTCACATGCCTAAACGCTAGGCTTTGGCCCAGCTGCATGGAGTTCCACACCAGTCCCTAACTTGGATTTAGGCAGGGTAGACTAACCTTCCCATAGGGAACTAGCAAACTGACGTTAATGAAGTTCACCCAAAGGTGGCTCCATGGAACTTTGCTAATGGAATAATAGCATGGGGAGGGACTTCTAGAATCTTTTTGGTTTTTTTGAAAGGTATCGTAGGAACCTGAGATTTAAACCTAAAAGAAAGGTCTCTTGTCTAGTCTGACCCCATCATTTTCCAAAGGACTCAGACAGGGGAAGTGACTTGACCAAGGTCAAATAAGCAAAAAGCAGCAGAACTGCTATTTGAAGCCATGTCCCTGTGAATGCCTCTTTCCACTACTTACCATTGTCTCTTCGGACATCCCAATTTGACTACTTACTTGACCACTGCCAAACTAAATATTTAAAATTAGTTTTTTTTTAAAATAATAACAGCATGTAACATTGTACCACTATTTACAAAGCAATTCCCTTTGAAGATCCTTGTAAGGCAGGTTGGGAAGTGTAACATATATACACACACACTCACACATACACATGCAAATGTGTATATGTACATACACACATACATTTACATGAACATGTATATGTATGTATGTGTACATATATATATATTTAGAGCTATGATTTCAGCAGATGAGCACCTTACTTGCATGTTACAGTCTGAGAGAGTTGTCTGGGTGCCCTGAGAGGCTAGTGACTAACTCAGAGCAATATGTATCAGAGGCAGAATTCAAACCCAGGTCTTCATGACTCCCAGGCTGGTTCTCTGTCCACTACAGTATGCTCTCCAGAGTTGGACGATTTTTCACATTTTACCATGAGAAAAGTGAACCTCAGAGAAACTGTGATGTAAGTGACCCAGGGTAAAACAGCCAAAAAGTGACAGAATCTAGACTCAAACTCTGGCTTCTAGACTCCCCGTCTTGAGTTTTTCCCCCTCATACCACGCTGCTGTGGTACCATGTAGCTGTTATGGTACATGTCTTTTGTGTTAGATGCCATGCAATACTGCATAATGTGGAGATGGAGAACCAGTTCCAGACTTCAGAGACCTTGTTTCTAAGTTGTCTTTATTCTCCTTCTTCTCCCTCCACACCCCACTGCAACAAGCTTATCCTTTGTCCTCTATCTGAACATAAGGTCTTGGTCATTCAAAGACTGATTAGCCTTGCTACTCCCCAATGGCTATGGATCCTATTGCCATGAGCAAATGCTCATTTAACTAGTCCATCAGCCAGCAAATATTTCTTGAGCATACTACAGAGGTGCAAGTACTTCTTGAGCACTTACAAAGAGGACAGCAGTGTACAGGGATATTCATATAAACGTGAGAAGCCCAGCTGTCACTTTTGCTTAAATTTAGGAGTTTATGTTCACCATGAACCATCAACAAAGGGTCACTCCAGTAGCAAACCAGGCTGAATTCATCTAGTTGTCAAATAAGAGTCTCTTCCAGACTCTCTGTCATGTCTGCCTCTCAGTCAGTAAAATCAGTATTGAAACAAAAAGCAACATCTTCCCTACCAAACAGCTGCCTCCATCTGGAGCATCACACATCTCTGAAATTCATCTGCCTGACTCAGATTTCAATGTCAGCCACCTAAAGAATCTTAGAAAGGATGCTAGACGTTGTCTCACCCACTGCAGGAATCTATTCTACAGGCTTTATAACAGGTGGTCTCTACTGGAATGATTCCCATGACTGGGAGCTCCCTGCTTCCCAAGGCAGCTCATTTCTTTTGGGAACAACTCTCATTGTCAGGAAGTTGGCTGTTCCCCCCCTTCCCCCTTTTATTGTTAGCACTGAGGAAAAAAGTCAAGAATTGTTGTTCCATTTGGTAAAACTGCCTTTTATATGGTGGCCATTTCCATTTTTAAAGCATTCAGGGATGTTTAGGGTTAAACCAAAATCATATTCAAACTGATTGGTATCCCTGCACGCTCCATTCCAAATGCTGATACCCCGCTCTCACTGCAGCCTGCCAAAATTCCACTTAGCAGCTGGTCCCCAAGCTAGGTCCCTTTGCTTGCCTTCCCAAGGCTTGTGGAAAGGATGATGCAGACACACAAATATTTGTCATGGGCCGTGGGTTTGGGAAGGTGTTAGTCATGACCAGCATTTTTTCTTCTTCTTTGTTCATTTCAACGGAGAGTGTTCCAGCCCTGTGCTTTCTGCTGCTGCCGGGCCGTCGCTTGCTCTGCATTAACCCACTGACCCTTGGGAGTCATTTTTACAGCATTGTACTGATGTAAACTGCATCAGCTCTGAAATGGGAGCTCCTGCTGTGGCACCAGGCTCGAGCGGCTAATCCAGAGGGAAAGTATTTGGGGGGGAAGACATCTTGTTTGGTCCTATAGGCTGCCTTCACCCTACCCCCCTCGCTCCATCCTGAGTAATTTCTGCTAACTCCTCCCGGGCAGCCGATGAAACGCCAGTCTCCCTGAGATGCATATCATTAACCGCGTGTCACTTTCTCCTGCACAGATCAAGGCAAAGTAGATTTTCTGCCAGAAGACTTAGTGCGTAGTGCTGAAGATGGTAAATATCTTATCTGTCTATGCATGCCTGTCTTAGGCTCTGGGGTCCCTTTGACAGCAGCCGTAGTGACACTCACTCTTGGCAGGTATAAATAAGAACCTCTTTGCTTGCCATCCTGTGATCAGAGGTGCCTAAGGAACATGGGGTTTTGGCTCTTTTTGCTTCATGTATGACTGGTCTTATTCCAAATTCTTCTGATGTCGATTCCTTCAGGTCGGTGAGAAACTCTTAAGAATGAATGCCTCGACTGAGAAGGCTGGGGGCTTTAAAAAAAAAAAGAGAGAAAATTGTATTTCAAGATATTTGTTTTGATTCTTTTTCGGTGACGTGTTAGAAAGAAAAAGTCCCTAGAGCCAGTGAAGAGTTGTGTTTGGGTGGGACTGGTTCTATGGGTGAATTATTCATACATTTTGCTACTGCTGTGTTGGGGCTATGTGAGGAACAGCGTAACAGAGGAGGAGCAGGGCCTTGTTTTCTCATCTGTACAATGGGGCTAATTAGATTGGCCCCACCTCTTGTATGGAATGGGACTATTGTGAAGAAAGCAAAATGTGATCTGCAGTTTTATTCCAGTCACGAAACCCAGGTTACTAAAACCTAAGAACCTCTTGAAAATGAAGAGGCTTGCTTTAAAACAGAGGTCCTCATGCTTTTTTGTGTCATTGATTCCTTTGGCAGGCTGGGGAAGCCTACAGACCCATTGTCAGAATAATGTTTTAAAATGTTTAATTGAAAGAAATGCTAAATTTTAATTAGAGATTAGTTTAAGTAAAGATGTATTTTTGCCCCTGGACCCCAAGTTAAGACATTCTGCTTGAAAACATCAACAGTCCAGTAGGCTGACTGGTCTAAATACCGATACAGATGTTAGACTTAGAAAGAGGTGCTGATATAATTTGGTGCAGCTGGAAGTCGATTTGAATAACATTGATTCATCAGGGGTAGGGAAGAAGATAGAACTGAAATGAATCTTCATTTTTTTTTAAGACTTGGAAATGTGGCTTTAGAATTTACCAACATGTTATTTAGATTCACACAGAGGGTCCTTTGTTGTTTTTGAAATCTGCTAGTGTTGAGTTCAGTCACAGAAGTACATGCTTTATAAGCCTTGCCACATCAAAGCAAGAGGATTCATTTTTAAAAGTCCAGTACTATCAAACTTCAAAATATCCATGATTCCATCGGTACAGGTATTCCCTCTACTGATGCAGATGACAACCCACCCCTCCAAACCTAAGTAGACAGTCTATTCAGTTTTCTCTGACACCTCTCCCTCCCTCCTAAAAAAGAAGAAAGCATCTGATGTCTGACCATACAGTGATGAGAATATTTGCCATCTCTGACATTTAGGTCTAGGGATACCTTATTTAAAGCACTTGCCTGATTCTTATTTTATCCTTATGATAAGCAGTAGTCATATCCGCATTTTACAGGTGAGGAGGACTTTGGGTTCAGAAAGTTTGTGTGATTTCCTCAGAGACACAAAACTTTCTTAGTGGGAGGGTTGGGACTTGAATCCAGGTCTCCTGGATCCTAATCAAATACCTTTTCTGGTGAATCATGTTGCTTCCCTTTAAACAAATGGCTATTCATGCCCATTTCTACTTGGTGGACATTTTTTATCAGTAGTGATGACCTTTTTATAGGTTGATAATTTTACAGATTTCTCCAAGGTCAGAAGTGATCTAAAATGTTCCATGAGGAATTACCCTGAGGAAGAGAACAGGAGCTCTGATGCTATCTGATAGAGTCCTTAGTCTTGATTATATATGTTACAACTTTGTCTTTTCATGTATTTTTTATCACTTTGTTAAAATGTTATTCTCAATGTTGCTCTTCTGAGCAGATCAGAAAACAGATCAGCAGCAAGCTACAAATGAATCCATACCAGGAAGTGAGTAGTTGGACCCTAACGGCAAACACCTCAAAGAGTAGAACTTTGGCACCATATTAAGCATCTAGCTCTATTAAAATAACTAACTCCATTAATAATGCTATGTGTTTGTTACTAAATACCTGCAGCTCACAAAACTATTTCATTGTCAGGGTCTGAATTGCAAGCATGAAAGTGCTTCCTGGAGGACATTAATTCATAATTTGTCTTGAGGGTAGGGCTTATAGATGGGAAAAAAATGTGTTGAGTCTTGTTTGCCTTTTCAGAAGTATATCTGAAGCTCACTGAGTCCTGTTGGGTATAATGACCTGGGTGGCCTGCTTACAGTTAAACATAGTCTATTTAGGGCCATGTTGCTCTTACATGGTCTTAGAATGTTAGAGCTGAAAGAGACCCAAGAGAGTAAACTATTAGAATATAGACTGTTCTAGAATAGGCTTCTTAACCTGCTTTGTATCATGGACTCCTTTGGTAGTCTGATGCCCCTTTTAAGTGCATAAAATAAAATCCATAGGATTGCAAAGGAAACCAATTATATTGAAATACTTATCAAAATGTTTTTAAATACTTAAATATTTTTAAATTTAAATATTTTTATAAACCAAATTCATAGACCCCATTGAAATCTATTCACACACTGTGGACCCCAGGTTAAGAACCCCTGACCTAGATAAAAGATTTCTTAAACATAATGTTAGACCATGTAATTTAGAGTCATAGAGTCCAACTTCCTGCATTTACAGATGAGAAAACTGAGGTGAAATGATCATCTCACAGTCACATAGCTAGTCACTGGCAGAACCGGGATGGAAACCCAGTACTCCTGACACCTGCTACAACCATCTTTCAATAATAGCCATCAGCTGCAAGTTTCTTATACTTTTAGCATCAGACTATAGAATGAACAAAATTGACACTTTCTGCATGTGCCTTTAATAAGAGTTAGATATTTCCATTTCATATTAAGCATGTATGTTTGGATATATGCATTGACGTTCACAGCCATATATAGGCACCCATATATTATGTATAATTCTAGCTGGTAGTTCCCATTTGGCCTTGAGCATTTTAGAGTCAAAAGAGATGTTAAATCTCAATTGAGATAACTATGTCAGAAGTGCTAGTACAGTGATGGGTAGAAAGTTCTGGATTTGGAAGTTAGGAGACCTGGGTTTGAATCTTATCTCTCCCACTTACTGCCTGTGACTAGATCGATGAACCTCTCTGGGCTTCATGCTTCTCATATATGAAATAAGGAGTTGAACCTTTGAGGTCCCTTCTAGCTCTAAATCTATGGTCTCATGAGAACAAACAAATGATATGGCTAAGGTCTTCCAAGGGCTAACATTCCCCAACTGACTAGCAAGTAGTTACTAAGAACCATAAATGGTAGTTCAGATTTTTTTTAGACTTTCAGCATTTTTCAAAATGCTTTCTCCACAACCAACTACCCTGTGACAAGACAGTCACTGTGGGGAAAGTAGTATTACCCTCATCTTAAAGATAAGTGAATAGATGAAAGCCTGGAAAGGCAGATAAGACTTGCCCAGCATCAAAGCCAAGAATTAGACACAAGTATTTTGATTTCCTCATTACTATACCACCTACAAACAAACAAAAAACCTTAATTACTACAGTGGCTTATAATCATAAAGTTAAGATCAGATAAGACTGTCATCTTATGGAAACTTTGACTCTCCCTCAGCACGTAGCATAGTATTCTGCATACACTAGGCAGCTAATAAATGTTTTTAGATCTGGACTTGACATCTCAATGCAGGTGCTGGCAATTCATTTGAGCCAGCATCCATGGGATGTCACCTGTAGCCTAGAGACTGAAATCAAAGGTTGGCCTATTCAATTTTCCTTCCAAACCCGAGTTGAAGGTTCTATGTTTCCTCTGCTTCAGCTCATGACATGATAAAAGACTAGAACAGAAAAAAAGAGGAAAGCAAGCCCAGGCCTTGAGCCCTTGTCGGGGCTCTGTCGGGAGAAACGCAGCCTTCTGCCTGCAGACGTTTGACTTTTCCAATTGTCTTTTGAAGTGTCTGTGGTAAGGTATTTTATTTCCTCTTTTTGGCTCTTGCCCCAAGTTGGCCTGGAAAGTGAAATATTAGGCATCTCCCCCTTTCCCATAATTACCCAATTGGCTGAGCATTTGGAGAAAGCAGAAGCTGAGTTATGTGTGGGCCCAGGTTCCTGTACCTCTCTGTAAATGAAAGTAGAATGTTTGTCCTTCATGCTCCAAGAGACCCAAAGTGACATCAGGGTCAATGTACAGTGTGTCTGGCCGTGGCTGATTATGCCAGTATAAGTTTGGAAAGTTACGCTACAGGCCAGGCTCAAAGAAGCCCCTAGAAAAGAAGGTCCAGGGCCTGGCTCACAAATTGCTTCGAACACATGCTATATTCCCAATAGCTGCTCCTTTACTGTATTTAAGCCATAAGTTGTATGTTTCTCCACAAGATTCAACCTTTTGTGCCCTGTTAAAAATCACTTGACAAGGATATGATTGCGGCATTTAAATTCTGAGTAAAAATAATATAGGCAGGTATTTACTTGACCCTTTAGGGTCACACAAGCACTTTACCTATATTAGCTCATCTAAATTTGGCATCAGTCTTGTGAGATAGGTAGGTAGTACAAAGTGTTATCCTACATGTGCTAAGCTTATACCCCAGGGAAGTTTGCCAAAAAGTCAAATAGTTGGGAAGGAGAAGAACCAATGCTTGAACCCAGGACTTTCTGCCTGCCAAGTCTAGCACTCTGGACTTAGTCCCTTAGCTTAGTTCTAAATTCATTAATTTTCTGCTGACTTAAAAAAAAAATGTTAGAAATAGGCCTAGCTCTGAAACTTGTTTTAGGCCGCGTAATTGACAAAGTTCTCAGGACATCCATGGAGCCATTTTCTGATTTCATGGAGCTTAAGCTCTTGTGGAAGTCAGCAAAATTCTCATGAAATGTATGTAAAAATGGAATTTTACCAAAGCAGGTGCCATTCGAGTGTAACAATAAACAGGCCATTCATCTAAGTGATGCTACCTTCCATCAGAGGATAGCAGAGCCAAGAAGGGACCCCAGAGACCAGCTAGTTCAGCTTTGTGTCTCTCCTAATTTTCTTATCTGCTAGTTTTACCTTTGTATCCCTGTTGTTAGAAGATACTCTGTAGAATAATAATAACGTCTGGTGAAATAGCCATTAAAACCTGTTTTTTAGTTTGTCCATTGTTATATATTATTCAGGAGCACATTATCAAGAACTAGGGCTCAACTGGAGCATATTTTGGGTCACTGAAAAGCAACCCAGGTCCATTTGACTATTTTAAATTGATGTCATGGGATCATGAATTTAGAGCTAGAATGGCTTCTATAGATTGTCTTCATTTTACAGAAGAGGAGCTATGGTCCAGAGAGCTTCTGTGACCTGCAGGAAAGAAGTAGCAATAGTAGGAAGTTGAATACAGATGCTCTTATACCAAATTCAGCGTTCATTCTATGAAAAGCTACATGCCTATGCTATAAATGGTGTGGTTTGTGGTAGCAAAAGATTTAAAATAAGAGGAGAAGAGTCTGTCATTTTTACATGTAAATCCTTAAAATTAGGAATGGGGCATATCTACAAAGTACCTTCAAATCCAGTTTAGGAGTATCTAAGCAACATTTTCAAGCTCAGGGTTTTCTTTGGGTTTTCTTAGTACACTGTTTGGACAGATCTATTTGCAGACAGTGACAAATAATTGACATAGAGACTTTGATTTTCTGGAGAGAAAAAAAAAGGTTTTTAAATCACCCTTTTCCGTGGTTGTGGATGAACCATTGTCAGAAAACTAACTTTCCCATTTTGAGATACAAAAGATCAATGACTTCTCCACTGCCATCTTTTATTTAGGGGCCTTAGAGAGAACTCTGGACCTAGGGCCAGGAAACTGAGTTCTAATTCCATTTCAGACTATTAAAGGCTGTATAGCCCTGGACAACTAATTCACTTAAGTTTCCTCAGCTCCATTTCTTCAGCTGTAAAATGAAAAAGATAGTACTTATAAGACTTATTTCACAGAGCTCTTTTCAGGGACAAATGAAATAATATGTGTAAAGTGCTTGACTTGAAAGTGCTACCTGTGCTTGAGGCAGTTATGAATATCAGTATATTTCAATTGAAATCCTTAGATATTTAAAGGCAAGAGGACTTTCAGAACTGAATTATGTTAGGAGATTCAGACAATCCAAATGAAATAGTTTCTCGGCCTGCAGCATGTCTGAAATGCACAGTGTATCTCAGGGAGGTGAACTAATAAATTGCAATGAGAATTCCATGTAAACCAAAGGTGAGCATGCTCTGTTCTAATGTAAGTCAATAACTAAAAATCAATTGCATTGAAAAAACTCTAATATAATCCAGGTCCAGTTCCAGAAATGTTGACCTGAAAGAGATTTTGGAGATTATCATGTTCAAACCCCTAAAATTTTAAGCTGAAGGCTAGACAGGGCAAATGACTTGCCCTGGGTCACTCACCTAGTAACTAGCAGAGCTCTAGAAATCCATATCCCCTGACTCTTCAGTTCAGTGGTCTTTGAATCTCATATTTTATGCTAGTTTTCAGTTTGGATTTGGTTCAGCTCCTTGTTAGATATCTATAACTAATTTATCAACACTGCATGTATCTTCATCATGTTCCTGCATGTGGACCTCTGTTTCTTTAGTCTCTGAACAAACCTATCTCTTCAATGAAATGTTTGATTTTCACTTGAGTGAAATATTGCTGCCTACCAGTGGTGAGAATATTTTGAAAACAGACCTGCTGCTCTTTAGTTTCCACAGTGCCTTCACATCCTGATAACCAATTTGCACATCCCGAAAATCTCAAAAGGATGAGCAAGTCTGTTCCAGCATTCCTCCAAGATGAGGCAAGTCCACATTTTGTAATATAAGAAAAATGACATTTGCCAAGTGAATTTCTCCCTCTGGGTTTGTGTGCTTGTAGCGCTCTGTAGCACTACAGATGGAAGTGGTCAGTGTTATTAGTCTTTGTTTTTCTGGTTGATAGAAAGTGTCTCAAGTTCAGGAGAGAGGAAAACCATGTCTCATTTGACTATCGCCGGCTCATTTGTCAAGTGCAACCCCACATGGGCCCCAGAGCCTTCCCTATTCCCCAAAGTGGCTGGAAAATAGAGGTTCTGAGAAGCATTTATCATAGGAGGACAGAAAAGATGAATACTGTTCTCCATGCTTGAGAACTGATCTGGAGCAATTTGACTTGGGTAGTCCATCCATGTCTTTGATGAAAGCATTAGTGTACTAAAATAAATAGGCTTGGAGTTAAACTGTCCATTGATTTTAAAGCGTAACTTAAGTACTACTGAGTACAAGCTATTTAAATCTCATTTGCTCCTGGTCCTATTAGAGTGCCGAAAGCTTCCCATTTTTAGCTTTGAAATAGCATGGAGATGGTTTGGTTTTTTTTTAAATCTCAGGGGATAACAAATGTGTCGAACTCTCATCATTGAGAACTTAGAACGGGTTAGGAACAGTGCCTTATCATCTACAGGGGTTAAAAAGGCAGATTCTATTCCTGCCTCCAGTTACTACCTATCTATCCACCTTCTCAATTCAGTAAACATTTATGAAGCACCTTCTATGTGCCAGGCGCTGTACTAAGCATTGGGAATACAAAAAGGGCAAAAGACAGTTCCTGCCCCCAAGGAACTTACAATCGAATGAGAGAGACAACAGGTAAACATAGATATACACACACACACATGCACACGCAGTGCTTTTGTGATTACTTCTCATCTGAAGGATGATTCTCTAAGAACTGACCGAACTAGAATGTTTTCCTAAAGACATAAAGAATGAAAGAGACCGGTTTTGGAAACCAGCCTCTGATACTACTTTGTTGTCTCCCAGTCTTATATCATTCCAGCTTTCAGACAACAT
This sequence comes from Notamacropus eugenii, assembly GCF_028372415.1. Taxonomy (NCBI): domain Eukaryota; kingdom Metazoa; phylum Chordata; class Mammalia; order Diprotodontia; family Macropodidae; genus Notamacropus; species Notamacropus eugenii. The sequence goes on from NC_092876.1 coordinate 115,720,917, forward strand.
AGCATACCTTGTTCCAGGGCTGCTCAGGCAGAAATGAGTCAGAGCTTCCCACAAGGCTTGCCCTAAGCTGAATTCTATGACATTCAGTGTGCTGAATCTTCTCTGCCTGTGACATTTACCCACCCTCGTTGGATACCTTATCCCTTCCTCCCATCCCTTACTTTTCATGTGGTACCCTTTGGTTTTTTTCCTACTTTCATCAAAACCTCCAAAGCAAGGTCCTGGTAGCAATCGTTTACATCTTAGTATGAACTTAAGCCACTGTGGTCCTTCTCTGAGGTGTATTTATATTTCATCCCTCATTAAGATAAAAAATTTCATCTCTTATTAGAGTTCTAGGTACCTCAGGAAGCAGAATGGGAAGTATATTTGGGGGATAAGAGGTCCTTTCCAGCCAACTTCTGCCCATGTATCACTTTATCCTTGGGTTAGATTCACTGTCCTGTAACCATTCAATGGTTGCATTTTTTTAGGAGTGTGAGTTAAAGTTTCCTTTGTAACATAACATCCATGCCTTTCAACCACCTCTAAAGTGGAAACTGGGAAGGAACCTGCGGAGTTCATATGGTTTTATGCTGCCATTAAGTCCAGTGTTTTGTCCTCTGACAGAATTGGGTAATATACTGGTTCATTGCTATGGTTTTTCTCTCTCATGAGTTTTTTAAGTGTCTGTGATTCTGGCTATGTATGCAGAAGTAACAACAGATTAATATATAACAGATATATTTTAAAATATAAAAGAGAAGAATTTTTAAAAAATGAAAAGCTCATGTTTGTGAATTACCTCATGCTGATTGCATCAGTTCTAGAGCACTACAGAACTCCATCAAGAGATTGAGGCATACAGATCCACACAGAAAACCCCAAGTGAATGAAGACTATATTATGATGTGCCATTGGAAGGGCAACCCATTGAATAAGCATCAGTACCTCCATGTTGGAAAGGGGCTACAGATGGACAGTGAGTTTGGCTGAGGAATTGAATAGAAGGACATCAGACAGGACTATATTTGGGAACTTATATCCTACTTTCTTTTATCCTGAGATGCTTCCTGATGACAGAGTCCTTCTTATCTAATACCAGTATTCTCCTCTTGGTAATCACAGATTCACAGAACCTATAAGTTGAAAGAAACCACCTCATCTAAACTATACTGACAGAGTTCTCTCTGTATCATCCCTGACAAGGGGTTATTTAATGAAAAGAAAGCCACTAAGTCTCTATGCAACCCTTCTAATCCCTTCAGATAGCGCTAATCGTTGGGAAATTCCTCTTTACACGAACCCTAGATCTGTCTCTGCAACATTCACCTCTTAGCCCTAGTTCTGACCTCTGAGGGAAAGCATGAAAGGTAATCAGATCCTTCAAGATAGCTTACAGCCCTTCTCAAATCTTCTCCAGACTAAACCTTCCTTCAAATCTCAGCTAAGGTCCCACATAGTGCTTTTCCCTCTGAGATGTTCTATCTCCAACTTAGCCTGTATATATGCATTGGGTACATAGCTGTTTGCCTGTTGTGTCTCTACTACCCAACCCTACCCTCTGCTTAGATTATGAATCCCTTGAGAACAGGGACAATGTTTTGCTTTTCTTTCTATCCCCAACACTTAGCACCGTGCCTGGCATATAGCAGGCACTGAGTAAATTATACTCTGTCATGTATTATTCCCACTTCCTTGAACCCGTCACCATTTAGCACAGTTTCCAGTCTCCTCACAACTCTGTCTAAACTCAGATTTTTCAATATCTTTCCTAATGTTCCTATCAAAGATGTCCAGTCACCATTTCTTTTTAGCACACTATCAGAAATACTACATATCAACATATAGGAAAGATATACTAGAAGATACAACTAACAAAGATTGCTTTACGTAATAGAAAGAAAAATATTAAATATTTAAGATGAATCCGATGTGAGACACACAAAGACCTATAGCAGAGGAAATATAAAACTTTCAAGAAGATTTGAATAAATGTTTAAAGATACCTTACTAGTGGTTGGATAGAATAATAATGAGGGCAACCCCCCCCCCCCCCCAGGACATTTACACATTTAACACCATACCTGCTAAAATCCCAATGGAGTATTTTATAGATGTGGGTAAAATGACAGTATAATTTGAATGGATAGACAAGAATACCAAATATATTGCAGTGATGGTAATGGTGAGTGGCAGGGTGATGACAGAAGGGAGGCAAGCTAATAGACTTTAAAATTTATTATATAGTAACAACTGTTAAAATTGCCTGTCACTTGGCTAAAAATAGACCAACTAATGGAAGAGACTAAAAAATTCCAAAAATAGAGCATGTGATAAAAGATTAATATATGCCGAACTTAATAAAATTGAGGGGGAAGGGAGAGAAAAAATTAATAAATGATCTTGGGAATATTGAGTAATAACGGAGAAAAATTTTAGATCTACAATTCATAAATTACATCATTATAAATTCCATACAGACTAACAAATGTGTATATATGCTCATCCATATGATAAAATAAAAAATGATAAAAAAGAGAGTATTTTTTACCACTTAAATATGTAGAAGAAATCATTTGACTTTCTTAATGCTACAAATGTATATCAGGGACAAGTTATTAGGTTCAGTTATGTAAAAATACCTATGCACAATGAAAGGAAATGAAAAGCAACAATGGGAAAAATATTCCTAATAAATGTGATTAGTTAAAGATTTTTTGAAATTATCAGAAACTCAATCTCCAGTGCGCAATTGGCCAAAGGATAGGATAATACAGAAGGTAAGCATTTTGAAAAATGTCCATCACTGCCAGTCATTAAAACAGCATATTGTAGAATACCTGTGACACTCCATCTTAACATGCATTAAATTAGCAAAAATAAAAATTATCAAATTCATGTGACTGAATCACGGAACATCACAGTCTCAGAAGAATCACAATTTCAGGTGACCGTAAGGACACATATGTGGACAGATGCATGGTGGGTTAAAGAACAATGAGAATTTGCACATGGAATGTAATAGATAACACAACATTATGGATGCATAGAACCAGAGAAGATATTGGAACTGAGGTAAGGCTAAAGTTAAGATTAACAGATGTGCATTGGAGGCCTGAACTAGCATCCAGAAATGAAGAGAACCAGAAGAAGGCCTCTAGAGTATCAGGTGAATCTTTGACAGAATTTACAGCAAGAGGTGGACAAAAATTGCAGAGAATGAGGTCTATATGGCTTGTGACTTGTACCAGTATAAGCAGTGCATCCCTGGTAAGGTCACACATCTATCAAAGTATTAAATAAGAAGGAAGTTGTATCATTCAACTTGAAGTGGTTATTGTGGGAGATGAAAATGAAATAGGATCATTTCTAGTATCTCCTTTCTCTTCAGCCCTGGACAATTTAAAGAACCATGGGGAAAAAAAGACAGGCTATTTGTGGCAGTGATGGAGTCCACTCTTCTCTTTTCCCCTTCTCACCCCATATAAGAATTGGTTTCATAGCATTGACCTTGATTGGCATGGCATGAGTCTGTTGGCATGAACTAACTTCTTTCTCTAGGAAGGTGTTTAATGGATACCTCTCCCCACCCTACCTTTAGTTTCCTAACTGCCTCCTAAATTCATCTCCCAAAATAGGACCTCACACTGGAAGCTTAACCAGAATGTCTGAGCCAGAATGAACCTTAGAGAGCCATCTAACCTAACCGTTTCTTTTTTATAAGTGCGACCTAGTCAGGGGAATTATTTACCTGAGATCCTAAGGCAAGTTAACTACAGAGTCAAAACTGGAAACCCTTAGTCTCTTGACTTTCAGTACAGTGTTCTTCCCAGTATTCTGTGCTGTAAAAGAAACCTAGAAGGGGGTTAGTACTATAAAAACTAGTATGCAGAGATCCAGTGTGATCTAGTGAATTAGGACTTCAAGTCAGAAAATTATTTAACCTCTCTGAACCTGAGTTTATTCATTTTTAATAGGACATTATATACTATATGGCCTCTACAGTCCTTTCCAACTCAAATCTATCTATATGCATATGCATTTAGATGATGCTAACTCATGAGTTTAAGACAGATTCTGAAATAAGCATTATAAATTCTTTCCTTTACTGGCCCCTATATCTCCAATATTTTCCCCTATAAATTTCATTCCTCAAATTCCCAGTCTTTGGAAAAATATTTTAAATAAGCACTAAAGTATCGATTTGATGTTTTAAGACAGACATGCACCATGACATGTAAGTTAAATGTATTACTACTTTTTTGAATTTCAAATACAATGGGTATACATATATATATAAGCATAATAGTACATGGAAATTTGTAAGATTTTAAAAAAGAAAATGGGATTAATCTAGAATAGAAATAGATCTATTTTTTCCCCAGATTAGACTAAAGTAAATGATTTGATCTCTAAGTTAAAGGACATGTTAATAATGAAAGGAATACAAAATATTTGTATCTTGACCATGACCTTTGAATCTTCTCATTTGGGGTAATGTTAATATCCTATATAGAAAATAGAAGCCTTGGAGTGTGGAACATAGGATGTTAATGCTGCATAACAACATGACCTTCGGGTCCCCTCACCTTGGTTCTAGCCTATTGACGAGGTTCTCCCCCAGGAGTAACTCAATCCCCTTAGATGAGTTTGAAGCCAGAAGCCCGCCTTATACTCAGTTTCTCCCCATGGCAGTGTTTAGAGTGAGTTTCCAATGTACCTGGGAAATGCCACAGAGCAGTGGGATTCTAAGAGATAAGACTTTACCTCTCTACTCTTCCACATAGATTCTGACCACAATTTACCGTGGCCGTAAATAACTTCTGCATTATGTGATGTCTTGTAGAGTGATGAAAGAGAGACCGATACCGCATCAGAAAGCAGTTACCAGCTTGGCAGACACAAGAAGAGCCCGAGCTCTTTAACCAATCTTAGCAGCTCCTCTGGCATGACATCACTGTCTTCTGTATGTAAACAAAGGCTCAGTTCTAATGGTTCCCTGCTTTTGCTCAGTCTTTCATTGCCATCCCTGCCCTCTGTAAACCAGTTCTGCTTTATTTTTGCCATTTCTTTAACCCCAAGCACCAGAATGCCTTTCTACTTGGCAACTGGCCTCTAACCAGCTAAATTTTTTTTTTAGTTGTGCATCAGCTCCAAAAGAAATAGCTCCATTTAAATGTCTGTGTATGTCTCAAAATACATGACTTCAGATGGCCAACAATATTAATAATTAATATTTCCTGTATGATGCTTGACAAAATCACAGGGAAGCATCTTTTATTGTGTGTGGGTATTTGTGTGTGCATGCATTTGTACATATGTGTGTGTGTTAGTGTTGCCTACTTGGTTGGTCACAGGCTTAGCAGGTATTTTATTACAGAAATTAGTTGTTGATAAGGATCTGTGAAAGGCCCCACATTGATCAGATAGCTAGCATTTGGGTTTATGCCATCATCCAGACTAAAGCTTCTTAACTTTTTTTTTTTATGTCATGGGTTCCTTTTACGTTTGGTTTATTCCTTGGACCCCCTTCTCAGAATAATGTTTTTAAATTAAAAGCAAAACAAAAATACATAGGATTACAAAGGAAACAAAGGTTAGTGAAGATAAAGATGTATTTTTTCCCCATCCAAAGTTCACAGATCCCCTGAAATCTATTTATGAAACCAGGTTAAGAACCTGATTTCAGTATTGTAGCAATATCTAGGGACAACTTCCCCTGACTTCTGAGGATCGGGCATCTTGAACCCCTGACTTTGGAGCACATGGATAGAAATTAAGGAGAATGATGGCATGGCAACGATACACAGGAAAACTCATCACTAGATTGCATTATGACCTTTTTGTTTTGATTTTGATAATCTGTGCATATGTACATGTATGTTTTTGGATCCCTCCCTTTAAACACTCAATTTTTGAAAATCTAGCGTTATAGAAAAGAAATTCTGGGGGTGATTCATTCTTTCATAGGATTCATGGTAGGATTCCAATCAACATAAAGCTCCCCTAACACATTTAAGATATTCAGTTTAATGCAGAAAACGTTTTTAAGTGCCCACCATATACCAGGTACTATGCTAGGTCCTGAGGACTCAAAGAGGAAATCCAACACTACCCTTAAGGATTTTATAATTCAATAAGAATTAAGAAAGAAAGAGTAAAACAGGGGAGGTGATAATTGATTGTCATTTAACTTTTTCAGACCAGAATAATCTCTTGCCTGAAGTGAGGTACATTAAGCTAGGTATTATGAAATTTCTAGGCATGCCACTTAACTGTGCTTAAACTCTGATTGACCTTGGCTTTATTGAACCTGTTCCTGTTGAATCCCTATCAATATAATCTGATTGCTTACCTCCTGTGCAGTTTTTTTAACTTCTTGTATCATTTATTCATTATTCATTATCATTCCTTCCTGAACTTTCAGAGTGTAAGCTCAGTAAGCAGTTTTTCAGACTTTGTGATTTGCTAACATGGTGAAATTCCTCTCTGGCAGCTTAGAAATTTGATACAAGAACTTATGTCACTATGGTCTGTGTCTGATATAGCTTGTATATTACCTCTTTGGCCATTAACAAAAAAAAAATAGCCCTAAAAATAGGCCTACTTATAACCACATGATTTTTTAAGCTTGCTTTCAAATGAGCCATCCTGTGAATAATTATATCTTCTTTTTAAAAAAACCATATGAAGGTCATCAAAATGCATCTGAAATGTTAACTTTTATTGCTTTGTGCTTCATGTTTGGTTTGCTGGGTTGAAATCTTTCCATATTAAATTGAAATACATAAATTATTATTTTGCCTACAGATGTATATTACGCCCAACCAGGGTTATTTCTAAAATCCTTTTATGTGCTCAGCAGCTAAACTCATGAAAATCTCATTCCTGGTACTTTCAGGTGAGTGGAAGTGCAATGAGTGTTTACAGTGGAGACTTTGGCAATCTGGATGTTAAAGGAAGTGTTCAGTTTGCCATTGATTATGTGGATTCGTTGACGGAGTTCCATATTTTTGTGGCCCAGTGCAAGGACTTAGCAGTGGCAGATGTTAAAAGACAGCGCTCTGACCCGTAAGTGAATTTTGGAGTTTCCTGTATTCTATCAAGTTCACAACACCTTGTCCAAGTAGAAAATGGGGAGAAATATAGTGGCAGTGTTTCCAGTTTTTTAAATGATCTTCTAGGGAGCTAAATTCAAGAAAGAAGTTTGAAGAAGACAGTTTATAGGCTTATTTAGAACTGAACTCCCTAATCCAAACCAAAACATTTTAAACTAAAGGGACTTTCTAAGGACTTGCTGAAAAATAGTCAAATCAGGGTCAAAATTTTGACAGGGAGGTAGTTAAAAAAAAAAAAAAGAGTTGAGTCCACATGGATAAATTTTCATGTCTGAAAAAAGACTTCACTTCAAATAATCAGTTTTGTTGCCCTTGATTTCAAATGGAATTAAAATGCTATTGTCCTAACATGCTGCCTCCACTGAAATCCAACTCTTGATATTTCTCTGTGATATGGAGGTGAGCCTTGGTTCAAAAATGTGTGCCAGTGGAGCCCAAGTTTTGGTAACTTATATCAATCTGGAAAGGCTTCAAATCCGGGCCTGGTGACAGCGTGTCTAAATGCAGCTAACTCTCAATTAGTGTGAATACATAAATTATTATTTTGCCCACAGATGTATATTACACCCAACAAGGGTTATTTCTAAAATCCTTTTATGTGCTCAGTAGCTAAACTCATGAAAATCTCATTTCTGATGCCTTCTGGTGAGTGGAAGGGCAATGAGTAAATTCCCCAGAAGTGGTTAGCAGATAAAAATTGTCACAATTTGAAGATATAATGATGTAAAATACAGTAATTGGTTCCAGTCCAATGGAAATATGCAATATGAATAATGCAGCCATCTCAGAGGATTTGTTATTTGCAAATTTAGAGAGGCTCATCCCTAGAGGGTTGACCATAAGGTGATTATCCTTCTTTTGGTCATATCCAAAAAAAGCGGAGGATTAGATGGATAGATAGTGTCATGGAAACAAGTATGAACTTGGACAGACTTCAAGAGATAGAGGAGGATAGAAAGGCCTAGCACACTATGGTCCATGGGGTCTTGTAGAGTAACATATGACTGAACAAGCTGAACAGCCACAAAATTAGAATGTTATTGGGCTGTCTCCTGAGGTGGGGAGACTGCAATCTGAACACATAGAGCTGTTCACAAAGTAATAAAGTATTAAAATAGTGAGAAAGTGAGTGTTGAGTTTTCCCTTTCATATATTAATTATGAAAATGTTATGCGATCCACTAAGCACATTTCTTTGGATTCCTTGAAAGATAACCTCATTATTCTGTTTGATGCTGTCACATTCTCTGGTAGGACACCTTTTCTTTTCTTCTTACGGATCTAAATCAAATATAAAAGTCATCAACCTTTTTTTTTTTTCTTCAAATTGATGGCATGTTAGGGAATCCCTTATTAATGTTTAGTAGGAGAAGCTTATGATATTGCTAGATATCTGTTTAGATGGTTTCCTAATGAGAGTCTTTGAAACTCTAAACCTCTAGGTATAGTTACCTCTGGTTTTCTGTTCCCTAAAATGTCTTGTAAGCTTATAGAATCACAGAATTTCAAAGGTGAAAGGGACTTCTGAGGCGCTCTTGTTCAACTCATACCTGAAAAAAAAATCCTCTTACAATATATCCAACAAATGGTCATTGAACCTTTGCTTGATGACATCTGGTGAGGAAGAACCACTACCTCCCTTTTACTTTTCGCTAGCTAGTTCAGAGTTTTAGGAATTCTTTCCTTGTTTGTTATTCAGTGATTTTTTCAGTCATGTCCAATTCATTGTGGCCCTGTTTGGGGTTTTCTTGATACTGGAGTGATTTGCCATTTCCTTTTCCAGATCATTTGCCAGATGAGGAAACTGAGGCAAAAAGGGTTAAGTGACTTGCCCATGGTCACACAGATAGTAACTTTCTGAGGCCAGACTTGAACTCAGGAAAATGAGTTCTTTCTGATTTCAGGCCGAGCTCTCTATCCATTGGGCCACCCAGCTGCCTCTTACACAAGCCTACATGGGCCTTTCCACAGCTTCGACCCATTGTTTATATTTTAAGTACTAAAAAAGAAAATGTTGGATGAGGAAATAAAACCACTGTTTTCTTCTCATCACCTTATCTTTTCAATTTCTAGATATGTAAAGACCTATTTGTTACCAGACAAAGGTAAAATGGGCAAGAAAAAGACACTTGTGATGAAGAAAACCTTGAATCCTGTATATAATGAGATACTGCGGGTATGTATAAACAGAATATATAATTACAATAACTGTCATTTATGTAACATTCTGGGGTTTATGAAGCGCTTTACCTATGTTATCTTATTTGATCCTTATAATGATCCTTTGAGGTCATCATTTTATAGATGAGGAAACAGAAATTGATTGTGATAAAATGACTTGCCCAAAGTCTTATGGTCTGGAGTGGAATTTGAATTCAGGTCTTCTTGATTGCAAGTCCAATGCTTTAAATCATAAATGATAATATACATTTAAATTCATTCATTTGGCAAATCTTTATTAAGTACATGTTACATGCAAAGCACTATACTTGGTGCTAAGAGAAATAGAACGTTAAAATCTTGAGGGGGAAGTGCATAAAATCATTATAAATAAACCCATAGTAAATATTATGTAATGTCCAAAAGAGAAGTTATTGTAAGTGACTGGGGGAATCTCAGAAAACTTCCTAGAGATAGTGGCATTTGGAATGGGCTTTAAAGGTTGTATGATATTTCAGAGGGAGGCCAGGGAAGGGGTGTGTTCACAGGGCACAGAGAAAAGAATGCCCAGGATGTTCCTGGATCAGTTCAAGTAGTTCAGTTTGCTTGTGGTGTAGAGAAGTGTTGACAAACTCCTACAAAATTGGAGGCCATTAAACCTTACATAAGGATCCTGATGGGCTGCCTGTTGACTTAGAAGATCACATATTAACATTATCTATATCCTATTGTATTTTTAAAATTTCATTTAATAGTTTCCTGTTTAATCTGGATCAGGTTGCATTCAGCAGTATTGCCAGCAGCAATATTTGATCCTTCCAGTGTAGGGCATGTGGAGTTTAGGTTTTCTAGAAGTATGTGATGCACACAAAGCATTCAGTTCTGTGGGGCAGAAGGAATAAATAAGGGAAAAAATGCCTTTGAAGGAAAAAAAATGCACAGAATTCTATCCAGGTGAAGACTAAGCTAAAATGCTGGCCACTAGCTACATTATCTTCCAGGAAGGAAGTCAGTTCTTAAATATCCATGTGTAAATCATTAACCTTGTAGAAAATACTAAGTCACAGACCAAGGGACATTCCCTGGCATCTCTAGACATGTCTCTGGGACACTTCCTCCTACTCCAAGTCAACTAACTAGATTAATTTAAATGGTCTAAGAAAATGCTTTTATTAGTAATTAAATCTGCTATGAAAAAGAAAATAGATAACTGACTTCCAAATCCAAGTATAAGTGGCTTGGAAATTTTTCATATCACTACTTTTCTAAAACCCTTTGCAGACATCCATCATTAGGCGGTTCTAAAGGACAGAGTACTAGACTTGGAATCAGGAAGACTTGTATTTGAATTCTGCCTCAGACCCTCACTAGCCACATGACCCTGGGCAAGTCCCTCAGCCTCTCTCTTGGCGTCTGTTTCCTCATCTGTAAAAAGGAGATAATAATCGCACTTCCCAGGGTTGTTGTGAGGAACGAATGAGGTAATGTGAGGTGTCCCCAGGAATCTCAGGGTAATTTTAAGCTATTATGTTTAAGCTATTAAAAAGAAACATGTTAATATTTAAGCCTTTAAAATTTAAAAACTACACTAATACCATTGTGACACCCTGTATATCGAAAGCGCATAAGTTAGCTTTTTTTTTTTTTCAAGGTAAGGCATGACCCTGGGAAGCAGGAAATTCTATTTTCTAGTTGAAAAAAGAAGTTCATTTTCTTATGTGCAAAATGAAAAACAAAAAAGGTTTTGGTTACCATAAGGATTAACTGCCTTGTGGTCCTTAAAATTGCACCAGTAGATATTCCTCATTCCCAGCTGAGGCGCACGTGCACATACACACACGCACATACACATACACACACACATATGCATAAATACATACACATTCATATGCATATACACACACACACAGACCTATACTCCCCACGGGTGTGTGTGTGTGTGTGTATGTGTGTGTATTTATTGGGTGTATGTGAGTGTGGGTGTGTGTGTGTAAAGACAAATGAAAACCCAAGAGACAGAGTTTCTGGGTAATTAATCATTAACTTATTAATTAGATTAACAGATAATAAATTGATGGTCATGGTTTCTCTCAGTAAGCAAAGACACCTAATGGAGATCCTTAATGCCTTAATACATGCTTAGAAAAGGGGGTCCCCTGAGAGGTAAAAATCACCTCTCTTAGGTAAACAGTTAATGAGGAAGTGGATTTTCAAATGAGGTGGACTGAAAGCCCTCAGCCTCTCTTGCTGAGAAGTGGCTTGATCACGAGACTCAGCCACCTCCAGCCTCCTGGACAAAGGAATCCTTCTCTATTGAGAACACTGGTTGGTTTTCTCCTTCATAAGCTGGGTTACCCTAAACTCCAGTGGAGGGGTGCGAGGGCATAGACTTAATGCTTTAGGGCTGGAATTCACCTAGTTTAGATTCTGTTTACATGCTAAACAGAAGTAAGTTCTTCCTGTTTGCTGAGGTCCTGCCCAGTCTTGAGGAGCTTGTTCCCAGGAGGATTTGGGCGATCTCATCTATCATCTGTCATCCTTCAGAGACTGACTGACTTATAGGGGCTGGTCCCTGAATGAGGAAATAGAAAAAGTTTTAATCCTAATTTAACAATTAGTTACAATAGAAAACAATAATGCGTGCGTCTATGTGCGTGTATCCACACATACTAGGGTTCCTCTTTCTAGAGAGGAAAAAGAACTTATCTTTTGAGAGGAGTAGATTTCAGCTGCAGGGAAAACAGCATTGTATTTAGCCTACCTTTGGAACACCAGCAAGACTTGATATACTGTATGAGAAAACAAATCTGTTCTGTGTTGATGACTTCTTCTCCATTCCCACCATCCTGTTAACTATTTACAGACTGTGTGACCTTAGACAAATCTCTTTGCCTCTCTGAGTAAAATGGCAGTCATGACATACCCCCTAATTCACTCATGAGATAATAGTCATAATGGGAATGTTTTGTGAATGGCAAAGCATAATAGAAATATGTTATCATCGGTGTGAAAAGACTGAAACGTTCCTAATTTTCGCTTTGTTTGCTGCAGTATAAAATTGACAAGCACAGTCTGAAGAATCAAAAACTGAACCTCTCTGTCTGGCATCGGGACACGTTCAAACGCAACAGTTTCCTTGGGGAAGTAGAACTTGACCTGGAAACGTGGGACTGGGACAACAAACAGAATAAACAATTGAAGTGGTACCCTTTGAACCGCAGAGTAAGTTCTCAGTTATTTATAGCATTCTGGTTTGGCAGCACCCAAACTGGTTTTCTTGGCAAAGATACTGGAATGGTTTGCCATTTCCTTCTCTAGATCATTGTATAGATGAGGGAACTGAGGCAAACAGTGTTAAGTGACTTGCCCAGGGTCACATGGCTAGTAAGTGTCTGAGGCCAGACTTGAACTTGAAGATGAGTCTTCCTAGCTCCAAGTCCAGCATTCTGTGCACTATGGTGCTACCTAGCCACCCAATGCTACAGTAAAACCTGATAAATAGACACCCAGCTTATTTGTCTTTGGCAATCTTTGCAGTCAGAAATAGAGCTAGTTTTTTTACTCTTATACTTTTGGTAATGAAAGGAGGTGTCTAGAAGACCACATGGAGTAGTGGAAAGAGTGTTGGGTTTAAGGCAAAGGGTCTGGGTTCAAATCTTGACTCTTACTTATTACTTAAATGATCTTAGAAAAGTCACCTTCCATGAGGCTCAGTTTCCTTAGCCACAGAAGCAGGGAGTAGGACCAGATGATTAAAGCTTTTTTTATTATTGTATTGGAGTCAACATGGTGAACAAGGTGAGTACTTTTAGACTTCTCAAGCAGACTTTCAGCCCTAACCCTAGCCCTAAAATTTTTTTCCCCTCTAGCTTTGAATGCCACACATAAAATATGTTAATAAAGAACACCAGTGAACTGACCCTGGGTTCCTGAAGGGATCTTCCCTCTGCCTACCCAGGAAGCCAGGATAGGTCCTGCTAAAGGAGAAAAACTCCCAAATGCAAACCTGTATGTCTGCCTTCCAAGAACCAGATGGATATGTTCAGATTCATTAGATTATGAGCTCTTCCAGGGCAGGGACTGTCTTTTGCCTTTTTTTTTTTTTTTATTCCCAGCACTTATCACAGTGTCTGGCACTTGGCAGGGCCTTAATAAGTTTATTAACTGACTAACATAAGGGTTTGACCTGGGGAATTGGCCGCCAGTTGATGAATCAGGTCTTGGCCTTAGAAACTCAGGAAGAGCCTTTACAAGGCACGGAGAGGCAGCTACCTATTGAATTAAAGTGATAATTAGAAATCATTGTTATTTACCTCGGTACATTAGAAAGATCCTGGTTTGGGAGTTCAGCATCCTCAGTTCAAGTCTGGGCTCAGCTACTTACTAATTTTGTGTCCCTGGGCCAGTCATTTACCTCTTTAAGTCTCACTTTCCTCATCTGTAAAATAGAGATCATAGCATTTGCAACCTGCTAGACGAGGTTATGTGAGGATCCGCTTTTCAAAGATGTAAAGTGCTTTGCAAATTTTTAAAGTGCAATTGAATGCAAGCTTATTATATATAATATATTATATGACATGTTACATATTGTCACATATTACACATTATATATAGTCTATTATATATAATATTAAGTAACATAATGTAATATATTATTACATAAGCTTATAATTAGTAACTAAACAATGCTAATTATATTTAAATGATTCAAATCACCAAGCATTTATTAAATCCTTACTTTATGCCAGGAACTGGGCAAAGAAAAACTGGGAAAAGAAAGAAAAAACAGCCTCTGCCCCCAAAAAACCCATATTCTAATGAGTGTAACAACATATATGAATCTGAGCATACAAGATAAATACAGAATAAATGGAAGGTGACCTTAGAGGAGTATGGCATTCACATCTAGGCAAATCAGGAAAAGCCTCCTTAGTAAAAGTTATCCTTGAAGTGAGTCTTCAAGGAATGCAGAGCCTCTAAGAATACAAGAGGAGGAAGGAGATTATTCCAGGCACGGGGAACAGCCAGTACAAAGGAATGGTGCAGTATTACAGAATACAGTATTCTGTACAGGATTCCCTTAAAGGGATTTTCTCACCTCAAGTGAATTACAGACAATCTGTGCTTGGTTGTCACCAATGTTTCTTAATTTCCAGACAGCACCAATTGCCCTTGAAGCAGAAAACAGAGGTAAAATGAAAATAGCCCTCCAGTATGTCCCAGAGCCATTCTCAGGTATGTACTTCTGTCCATGATGGCTCTCTTGTTTGGAGTCATTCCAACCTCCACCCTCACTCTCCACGTTGAACTTCCACTGCATGTGTTTTGGGCGCTGTCATGGATGCTTCTAGTATTGTCTCCCAGAAAGTTACCCACAGCACAGGGGACCAATCACTACTGAGGATAACGTTACCTGTGACATAATGATACTGGTTATTAGATGCAGCAAACATCTCTGCTTCATACTGTACTAAGAGTGTTTCATGTCTTGGATGTAGATAGGTGCTGTTATCGGAGGTCACTTAGGTTATTTATTAATTCCTCACATGACAGAGGAGATGTATTCTCTTCTATTGGAGATCAAAAGTAGAAATGATGTAGGTCCATAGGGTAAAATTTTATTTTCACTAAATATTCATTAAGCACCTACCACATGCAGGGGTTGCAGAAATAAAAATTGATCCTTCTACTAAAGCTCTAGTAAAGGGAATTGGACCACAGTGAGAGGTTTGACCTAGAAAATCTCTAAAGTCTCTCTAAAATTACATGGGTCAGTCAGTCACAATTCCCTCTTTCCTCACATTTATGCCCAGCCAATTTCACTTTGTTCATTTTGATGCATTATTCCAGTGCTTCAAACTCACTTTCGGTCCTAATTCTTACATCCAGCATGTTCTCCAGAATCACAGAAATTACAGATTCTTTTGAGCTGGACCTCAGAAGCCATCTCATCCAACCTATACCTACCTGATCAAGAATCCTGGCTTCAGACAACCGCCTTGCTCAAGAAGTTGTCACTCAGGTTCTAGTGAGGGGAAGTCCCCTCCCTCATCATTTCCCAAGGCAGCCTCTTCCATTCTCAGTTAGCTCTAATCTTACCAAGGTTTTCCTGCCACCAAACCTAAATCTGCTTCTCTCTACCATCTAAAAAAATTTTCCTCATTCTGCTCTCTGGCTCCAAGCAGAGCAAACCTCACCCTTCTTTTATGTGATAGTCCTATATGTACTTGAAGACAGCTTTTCTGTCTCCCCTCAAGTCTTCTCTTATGCAGACTAAAGTCTCTCATTTTCTCTAGCAATTCTCATATGGCATTATCTCTAGGCTCATCACCCTTCGTACTTATCCTCTTCAGTCAACCAATATCCTCAAAATGTCTTGGCCAAAACTGAATGCTCTTTTCTAGATGTAGGCTGACCAAGACACAGTAGAGCACCTTCTTCTTTTGGAATATTGTGCATCACTTTATCCCAAGTAAGATGATGTTAGGTTTCCCAGCTGCCATATCATCCTGTTGACTGATGTTGAACATGGAACCCACTAAAAACTCCCATAACTACGATCTAGGCATGACTCCCCCATCTTAGGAATTTGACAATAAAATTACTAGTACTGGTACTGAAGTGCTAGACTTTACAATAATACCTATTAAATTTCATCATTTAGCACAATGTTCTATCTTGCCATTATCTTTTTAGATCCTGACTCTATTATCCATTGTTTCAGGTATCTCTGTCTTTATGGCATCTGCAAATTTGGTAGACATACCAACTATGCTTTTATTCAAATCTCTAATTAAATATTAAGGACACGGGCCAAACATAGATACTCAATTAGAGATTCCATTTCAAGGTGACATCTTCATTAATGACTTCTCTTGAGTTCCATTCATTCAGCCAGTTCCAAGTCTACTTAAGAGTATTAAAATCTAGTCCATATCTCTCTGTCTTACACACAAGAATTGCAAGAGAGACTTTCAAATGTTTTGCTGAAATCTTTCCCACCCTTGTGTAATCTCAAAATTTAATAAGTCTTAATCCATTTCTTTATAAATAAAGTTGTTGATCATTGCAGGGCTGTATTTTGCAATTAGAATTGTATAGTAAGTCATCCAGGTATTTACTCTTTAGGTACCTAGTTAAGAAAATAAATCAGTAAGTAGTTAGAAAAAATACCGCTAAATCCTTGTTAATGCTTCTCACCTTAAAAAGGGGATTACAGTGGTTTTAGTTTGTGGAGTTGATCACAAGAACTAGTCTGGTTTGCAGACAGGACTTCCATGAAGATGGCTTGATTACGATCAAGCTTAGGGTACTGTTAACTAAATGGTGGTTAGATGAAAAAGAGAGTATTCTGGGATAGTTAGACACTAGGACTTTTTCTTTCAATGAAAAGGAAAGCATCTTTGTCCTCAGGTCCCCCTAGACCTTACAGTGCTTTGCCAGTAAGAAATGTGACACATCCCCCTGAGGTACTCAAGTATATCTCAATCCCCCATTTCATCTCTCTCTGCCTAGAGCATATAAACATTGTCCTAGGAGGACAGAGGAGTTAAGATACACTTCATTACTTCCATGCTTCTGTGATCACCTAGCCATCTCGTGGTTGCCTCTTAAGTCTGTTCTCCTATAGCATCTTCATAATTTATCTACCCAGCATGCATAAGGAAAGTACTTCCTCTCATTTTTTCCATTTGGATACTCCAAATAAAATCATTTCTGAAAAAAAAAGAATTTTGTTCCATGAATTTAAATTCTTGATATTGTGAATATTAGTGTGTTTCTAAATTTTCTTATAGGATGACATTTGGTAAACAATTTTTAACCCTACTCTGCTTAATTCTCTGGAGGCAGATAACATCTTCATTCACAGATCCTTTAGAGTTGATCTGAGTGTTTATAGTTCTCAGAATAATTTATTCACAATTATTCTTTGAATAATATAATTTGAATAATATATATGCACATATATAACACATACATACGTACACATACACATCTCCAAAATAGCAAAAACAAAGTGTGCCAAAAGGAACTCCCTTAGAAAAACTCCTTATAGCATGGGATAAGGGATGGAAAAAAAAAGAGAGAGAGAGAGCAAAAAGTTAAGTTCTGTGATATTTGGTCTAAAACAATTCAGCTGGGGAATCCTTGTGGCCCCCATATACATCTTTCAATTATCAGAAATTGAAGGATTTAAGGCAGCGAGAAGCCCAAACTGATCCTTCCACTAAAATTCAGTCATCTGATGGCATCAGGCTCAGTCTTTTCCCCAATTCCTTCTCTGATCCTTTACTCTGTTTACCCTTTTTTCCCCCACTCCTTTGACCTGCTACCTCTTTGATCGAGTCTTCAGATTTCTAGCCTGTCTTAACCCCTTCTTCTCCAGTTCTCTTGCTTCCCTCAGTTCCTTCTCCCTTATCGTGCTTTGTCAGTTGGAAATAGTTTCCTAAGGAAGGGGTGGCTGTGAATTTTAATTCACAGGGAAGGGCTTTGAATTTTAAAGATAGTTTTTATTTTCCCTAGACCCCAAGATCTTAACCCCAATTTCTCTCCAAGTGCTTCCTTCCACCCGCCTTTTCCACCAATTTTAGAAGTTGAATATCTGCCCTTTCTTCCGATAAGGTATTCTTAACAAATGCCAAATGACTAACTGAGGCTGAGTGTGGAAAAATATTTTTTTTTGACTGAGAGAAGCAGCAGCTAAAGGGTAAGTTTTCCTCCTAGTTTTGAGACTGAAACTTTAATTAGGAAATGATCTTGAATTAAAGGTCTGTAAATTCAGATATAATTGGATCCCTAAACTAAAACTTAGATTATGTTCAATTTGCATGTTGAGAACTGTCTGACTTCTTGGCCACCAAAACTGGATTTTAAATGTCAACCATTTCCTGGTTCATGAAAAGGGGAAGGAACTTTGAGATTCATGAAATTTCAACAAATTTAGGAGATAATTTTTTTTTGTTCTTCCAGAACCTGAGGTCCTAATCCCAGTTATCCACATAATCCTGTGTTAGCCTTAAAGTTGGAGATTCATTTTATAATGAATCCTTTAAATTTTTAATATTGTTGGGGGTTTCAGGTTACCATCAGCATCTTCCTAAATTGTCCTCTAGCATGGCTTCCCTGACTTGCTTTTTCTTTTTGTAAACAACTACTTTCTCTTTATGTCAAAATCCTCTTGTAAGCAGAATGGGAAGAGATCCTTATACAAACGTAGGGCTACAATTCCTTGCTCTCTGATGGTATTCTGTTCCCTACAATTCCCTACAACTCAATATCTGACATCAGGGCAGTATGTTTAAAACTGCAAAAATAAATTTTTTTTCTGTAAGGTATACTTTGATCAAGTTTTCTCTATAGTAGCCTTATGTATGTATGTTACTCTTGTAAGAACTCTTTGGAGAAGAAATGTTCAGAATTTGAAAATACAACTCTCTTGATTTAGAACAGAATAGGAGTTCTCTCCATATTCTGAAAAGTGAAGACTAGCTAGACATAGAAGGATTAGCTCTAAAACCATAGATTTTAGGAAGTGCTTGAAATAATTGGTCCTCAAAAAGGATAATACTGAATAATTCAAATTATTACTTAGACATTCTGTATAATAGCGTTTGGCAAAATAGATTCAGGTGTAATGAACTGAATTCTGGTTTCATTTTGAGTGGGACAATTGTGATCAGGCAGCCTTCGATTCTCCTATTTTATAGATTTAATTGTTAAAAACTGATGTAATTATCTTTATTAAAAAAGACTTTCACAGTATATCAGATAGTAAGATTTTTTTTTTACCAATCTTGCTTACAGTTTGAAGTAATTAGGTTTGAGAAAGTGATGAGTGCTGAACTCTGGCAGCAGACTAACTTTTGAGGAGTGTCAATATTTTAAGACCTTGAGATCTAGCCTCATGTTCAGGTTTCCTTCAACTCTCTTGTCATCCAGAAACATCATGGCTTTTGTTAGTCAAACTCATTCAGGGTTTGTTCTGTTTCATTGAGGAAAGTTAATTTTAATGCTATGTCATTTATTTATTAATATTAATTTGTAATATTCCCTTCTCGATTCAAAGGGCTATCTCTCCTGCTGGGTTAAAGAGAAAGTCCTCAGGGCCCATTCTAGCTGAGGAATGTCATCCTATTCCAGCCCTTCCCAAGGCTTGGACTGGGCTTCTCTGTTTTCCCAGGGTCAACAGAAGTCAGCTAAGTTAGTCTATTCTACTAGCAGTGATCCAGGCATCCTTGCTCCCTTCATCAAAGTTTGGAGGGACCTGGTTTTCAAAGGAGAAACTTAGCCAGAGAAGTCCTGAATGGAATGGTTCCCCTTGCCAGGACTCCCCTTCCCCTACCAGGAGGAATTGTGAACTCTTAGCCTACCACTTCATTAAATATCCACTGATCAGGATTGCTGCCAGGAGAGGTCCCAGCAATTGCTGTCAGGGAGGCAGATCTGGATATAAAGGAGGCTGAGAGACTCTCCCTGCTCCCTTGGCATCTTGTTCACTGTGAAAGAGAGACCGTTGACCTCAGTTTCTTAATTGAGTCAAGGCTGTCTCGGGGAGCTTAAAGGATATGCCTACTGATTGTAGCCAGCTCTGAAGGTAGGCTCTGAATTATCTCGGGCCCATCCACCAAGACATGGCAGCCTTCACCACAGCCAGAAAGCAGCAGATCCCCAAAGTGGCGTAGGTCAAAAACAAAGCCCCTGCTGAAGTATAGATCACAGCAGAACAGCTTTTAAGGGAATCTAAAGAAAGGGAGCTTGAGTTTCTACCACCACCTCCTTAACAGAAGATCACAGATGAAGAACTAAATAATTACAAACTAAGGAAAAGAAATTTTGAGAAAAATGAGGAATAAAACTGTAATTAGTAACTGGATAAAATATACCCAATGGGAAGGGAAACAGAAAGAAATTCAAAGAACCCACTCCATATACAAGTATGCCTTAGATGTGGACTACAGAAACATCACTCTCTGGCTAAGATACGCAGAAATGGAAATGAAGAATCAACAAGTAACCATGCCAGAAATGTCTGTGGTCACACCATCACAGCTCTTCCCCAGGTCAGTCAGTTCTGGCACAAATACACCTAAATGGAGGAGATGTTGGGAAACATTGCAGGAGTCTGGCAAGTGTTTGAATGCTGAATAGAATGCTAGCCTAAGAAGCAAGCCTGGCATTCCTATATCAGCTTGGAACTGAGATATAAAGAGGTGGATCAGGCACGTGGCATTTACCAAAGACTTGTCCTGGTACACCCTAACGTTAAGAATTGGATCAAGTATTCTCACTTTGAAGAAAAATGTGGTTATTTTGCTCATGCAAGGAAAGTATATGAAGAAGCTGTAGAATTGTTTGGAGAGGAGCACATGGATGAACATCTCTATGTGGCCTTTGCAAAGTTTGAAGAAAATCAGAAAGAATTTAAAAGGGCACAAGTGATCTATAAATATGCCTTGGACAGCATTTCAAAGCAGGCAGCCCAAGAGATCTTTAAAAATTACACAATCTTTGAAAAGAAATTTGGGGGTAGGCAAGGTATTGAAGACATCATTATGAGCAAAAAGAGATTCCAGTATGAAGAGGAGGTGAAGGCCAATCCACACAGTTATGATGCCTGGTTTGATTACTTGTGATTGGCGGAAAGGGATGCAGAGGAACCAGACACTGTGCGAGAGGTGTATGAAAGGGTCATTGCCAATGTGCCACTGGTCCAAGAGAAGAGACACTGGAAAAGGTATATATTGTGTTTGTCCTTTGTTCTCGAAGAGGATTGTGACATCAAGATAATGACATGACTTGCAGTTGACTTTGATTTGAGTGAGGGAGGGCTGTGCAAGGTCACCAGCCTCACTTTCTTCTCTTGAGCTATCCTGATCCAGTGGTCTGATATTCATCTGGATGGCTGGAGATGGCCCAGGATGCTTCGAGTGAGATACACCCATTCAATGAA
The DNA here is from genome assembly GCF_028372415.1 of Notamacropus eugenii. Classification (NCBI taxonomy): domain Eukaryota; kingdom Metazoa; phylum Chordata; class Mammalia; order Diprotodontia; family Macropodidae; genus Notamacropus; species Notamacropus eugenii. The sequence goes on from NC_092876.1 coordinate 115,742,126, forward strand.
TAGGCTTCTTTAAGTAGTTGCTCAAGGGATGGCCCCTTTAATAAAAAAAAAAATCAAACGGGGAGGAGAAGACCCTCAGGGTTCCTGGGTAAAAGAGAAACAATGACTAGTTAGTATTTAAATCTACTCTGTGCTAGGTGGGTGGAGACTTGTCCAATGTATGATCTCCAGAATGAATTGAGTTTGAGGCTTGATCTTTGGGCAAGAAATGTAGCCTGTAAACCCAGAGGAAAAAAGGCAGCTTTTGGGGGTGGAAGGGAGGAGGAGGAGGAGAGCTGCTACTCACTCAAGATTGTATTTGTTCTTCCTTTCTACCTCTGGATCAACTGTGCCCTTTATGAAGATCCAGACAGGTATAGCAAGCTTGTCTCAAACTGATTCCTCACAAAAACTTTACATATGCTAAAATGTGGCTACTGTATGCTCAGTTTGAAGTAAGACAGAAAAATATACCATTTGCCAGAAGAGCTTTGGGAATCTCCCAAGTGTCCCAAAAACAAATTATTTACAACCTACATTGAATTGGAGTTGCAGTTTTGAGAATTTGACTGGTACTGGAAACTTTATGAAATGTTTGTAGAATTTGCCCCCCAAAATTGCACATCATCGATCAAATTTGCTGAGTTAGAGACAGTTCTTGGAGATATCAAGAGTCCAGGTGATCTATAAGTTAGCTGTTGGTGAGCCACACTTGGACATGCCAGAGGTGCTTCAGAAATCCTGTTTTGATTTTGAAACTGAACAAGGAAAATCTGGAAAAGAAAAAAGTACTGGAGATTGCTGCAACAAACACAACATGTTAAGGTATGGATCCGTTTTGCCCTATTTGAGCTGTCTGCAGGAAGTGAAGAAAGGTTAACTCAATGCAGACAGATTTACAAAGAAGCCAACAAAATGATGAGAAACAGTGAAGAAAAGGAAGAAAGACTCACATTATTAGAATCCTGGTGAAACTTTGAAGATGAATTTGGAACAGAATCTCAAAAAGAGAGAATGGACAAACTTATGACAGAGCAAGTTAGGAAGATAGGAAAAGTATAGGCAGAAGATGGGTCTGATGCTGACTGGGAAGAGTACTACCATTATATCTTTCCAGAAGATGCAGCAACCCAACTTCAAACTGCTGGCCATGGCCAAACCTTGGAAGAAATGGCAGCAAGAAGAAGCTGTAGAGCAAGACCCAGAGAAAGACATGGATAAGAGCAAATCTTGACTTTTTCCATGTTGTTGCATTTTGGTTGTTTTTATAAATTTCTATTCTGCAAACATTGTGAGTTAGGAAACTTTTGGGCAGTATTTTTTATAATCAGTGGTGAACCTTTTACATTTGCTATGCTGTGCCTTTAAATATTGTTGAGTTAACAATGAGGAGATTGTAAATAAAGGACATAACATTTCTTCGTTTATCTGTTCTGGAGATAATATTTATGGTATTTTCAAAATACAGATGTTTTTAAATGTCAAAAAAAAAAGAAGAAAGTTTATAAATCAGAGAGATCCACAAGTGGAGGGCTCACTTTACATCTAGCTAGAATGGGAAGAAAGAGTAGTTTATGTTAAGAAAGTTAAGTTCCACCTCAGTCTATTCAACTATAAGCCATGTGTGATAGCATTATTTTCTGTGTAATATAATTGGGAAATATATCTGACTAAATTAATAACATCTGATTGGTATTGAATTTTGGTCCAGGCTCCCTAGTACCTTGTGTCCAAAATGGCCACCAGCAACCGCCCACCAATTTTTTGCCTCCACAATTGTCTCCAACTCACACTGTTCCTCCCCTCCCTCCTCCAGCATTTTGGATGCCACCCTATCAGCTATCTTCCTCCAACTGTGCTCCCAGGTGGGCAATCTCCCTGTGCCACCTCACACCTGTCATGCATCCTGTGGAAGGATTGAGACATGCAGTTTGGATGAGATAACATGATGCCTCTTCTCCCTAATACTCCTTTTTTAAAAAAATCAAAACCTAAATTTTAAATTTTTTTAAAAATCATCTTTGAAGCCTAGTTTAAATGGCAATGGTGAACTTGAACTCTAGTAGGCTTTCTACAGTATGGGTTCTTGTAGAGCCAATTATAATCTAGCTTTATACACTTGATGATTTTAAAGTTACTTGTTGCTGCAGTGGATTACTTTCCACTAGTGAACATGAGAACCAGCCTTAAAAAGTAAATTTCTTTTTAGAAATCAGTGTCCATTTTTCCAACGTCCCCTATTGCATTCACCACAGAGGACCACAGAGCAACAAGGGGAGTTTTAAAATTTTTTTCCTTGTTGGAATATTCCAATCTATTATAATTATATTACATACCATGATATAAATGACTAATTATATATAACATAACATAATTATCCTTGAGGGTAGGAAATTTCATCATTTTGCTTTGTACTCCCAGTACCCTGTAAAGAGTGACTACTTATTAAGTATTTGTGGGATTGGATTAGATTTGCATCCCCTTCCCTGGGCGCAGATTGGCTAGAGAGGGACTAGATGCCTTTAATAAGATTGTGAATTCTGGGAGAGACAACTGTAGAATATTTGGACTAAAGTAGGTGCTCTGCCTGTGAGGTGGAGTTATCAGAAGCAGTAAAGCCAGGCAGAGATTTCTGAAAGTGATCTTTCTCTCATTTTTCGGTTGTAGGTAAAAAACTTGCTACCACTGGAGAAGTGCACATCTGGGTGAAAGAATGCATTGACCTACCCCACCTCCGAGGAAACCACCTGAATTCTTTTGTCAAATGGTAACATCCCTCTCAGGTTTGCTTTGCTCTTGGGGTTGTTGTAGAACAGGTTTGGGTGGCCAGCTTTATTTTTCTACATGGTGATCTTGTATCTCATAGAGAACAGGTTAGAGAGGTAGTTGAGAGGAGTGAAGTATGTATGCACAAGGTTTTATTTAACACTCAAGTAGGCAAGAGAGAAGGTAATTTTGGAAATAATTTTCACTAGCACTTACCTATACAACCAACTTTCTACTAACTGTATGTTAATGATCTCACTGGAGGATTATTTGTGGGCAGCTGTTCGTTGTCCCCTTAGAATGCTCACAGACCACCTGCCCTGTCGGCCCTGCCAGCGTGCGCTTAAGGAAGATGTTATGGGTTAATATTATGGCTTAAATAAAATATAATGGAAATATGAGGTGGAGAGTGGGGGGAGTCATCGAACTCATTCGAAGCTGCCACTCCTACTTGTATTTGTATGCTCAATGCCTAGTGTAGTGCCTCACACATAATAGGCATATAATAAATGCTTCTTTACTGATTTTTGTATAGCATTGATTCCCTCCTCTTTCGGATAATTAAGAAGTAACTCTATTTTCCTTTTTAAAAAGGTCATAATTGCCCTTTGTCTAATACTTCCCCCAATACGATATGCCTACGCTGAGTTATATAGTAATATAAACAATTCTTCGTTGTGAGTAGAAAGGATACAAACACATTGACTGACTTATGAAATGTGGTCTCCCCATATCATTTCTCTTTAAAGTACCATCCTGCCAGATACAAGTAGGAAGAGTCGTCAGAAGACAAGAGCTGTAGGAAAAACAACCAATCCTCTCTTCAACCACACGATGGTCTATGATGGTTTTAGGCCTGGAGATTTAAAAGAAGCCTGTGTAGAGCTCACTGTTTGGGACCACCACAAATTAACCAATCAGTTTTTGGGAGGACTACGGATAGGCTTTGGAACAGGTATGAATTCTTACATTTTGCAGCTTCATGTGAGCCCCAAACTCCAGTGAGCACATGATTTATCAAAATTCATTCTTATTTTATTTCTATTTTTATTTTTTAAAATAATTTTAAACGAAAATTCATCTTTCTTTCCCTCCTTCTCTTTTCCTTCCATTAAATAAGAAAGAAGAACAAAATCCCCTATTGCAAATATGTATAGGCATGCAAAACAAATTCCCAGATTGGCCAAGTCAAAATATAAATTAAAAAGTGTGTGTGTGTGTCTGTGTCTGTGTGTGTGTGTGTCTGTGTCTGTGTGTGTCTATACTTTGAATCCATCGCCTCTCTCTTGGGGGCAGGTGGCTTATTTTCTCATGAGGCCTCTGGAATCATGGTTGGTCATTGTGTGGATCAGAGTTCCTAAGACTTTCAGAGTTGATTATCTTTATAATATTATTGTTATTGCTTAAATTGTTCTGGTTCTTTATTTCACTTTGCATCAGTTTATATAAACTTCCCAGGTTTCCCTGAAACCATGCCCTTCATTATTTCCTGTGGCACAGTGGCATTCCATCACATTTCTTTCTATCTATCTATCTATCTATCTATCTATCTATCTATCTATCTATCTATCTATCTATCTATCTATCTGTCTGTCTGTCTGTCTGTCTGTCTGTCTGTCTGTCTGTCTGTCTGTCTGCCTATCTATCTATCTTTCTATCTATCTATCTATATATCTATATCATAGCTTGCTCAGACATTTCCCCAATTAATGAGTAGATTCTCAGTCTCCTATTCTTTGCCACCACGGACAGAGCTGCTATAAATATATATATTTTAAACATCAGTCCTTTTGTCCTTTCTTTGATCTCTTTGGGCTATAGACCTACAAGTGCTATTGCTGGATCAAAGGGGATACATAATTTAATAACTTTTTTGAACAAATACTTTTCAGAATAACCAGATCGGTTCATAACTCCACCAACAGTGCATTAATGTACCCATTTTCCCATAGCCCTTAGACACTTGTCATTTTCCTTTTTCATCAACTTTGCCAGTCCGATGAGTGTGAGGTGGTACCTCAGGATTGTTTTAAATTGCATTTCCCCAATTATTAATGATTTAAAGCAGAGGTGTCAAGCCCACATGGCTCTGTAAAACTCCCAATTGCAGCCTGAACTAGATTAAAATGTAAATGGGAAGTGTTTAACAAAATTAATAAATATATAGTGCAACATAGTTAATTGTGGTTTTCTAAGTCAATATATAGCTGCACAGATTTCTTTCCATTTGATTTGGAGACCACTCATTTAGAACATTTTTTTATATGGCTAATGGATAGGTTTGATTTCTTCCTCAGAGTACAGCTTGTTCAGATCCTTTGGTTCCTTAACAGCTGGGGCCTCTGACTTCCCCGTGGAACTTTTTAACATTGTCCCCTAAAATCGAGAGAAGTGAGATCAAGTTTTGTTTATCACATGCTAGAAGTTTAGGTATATATATTTCTTTTTCTTCCTTCTTTCCTTTTCTTTTTCTTCTTTTCCTTTTTTCTTTCCTTTTTTCTTTCCTTCTTCCTCTGGCCCTCCTCTTCCTCCCTTCCTTCCTTCCATTTATCTATTTTCTATACATATGTGTACATATGTATATAGATACACATGTGTATACATGTAGATACACACACAAAATTAAGATTTTCTGCAGACCTTAAAGATCATATGGTCCATTCCCTCCTTTTACAGATGAGAAAGACTGAAGCCTAGAGAGACTCAGTATTCTCTTCAGGGTCACACAGCTAAAATTTGAATTTAGCAAAACTAAAATGTAAATCCAAGTTTCTAAATTCAGTAGTCTTCCATATAGTTGTTTTATCTATTTGGAATTTTGATTGCAAATATTCTAAAATTCTTGGCAAAATCAATTCTCTCTTTCCATCACCTTCTTTTCTCTTGATAAAGAGTGTTTGTATCTTTATAGGCAGAGCATGAAGAAACTGGTGTGTTTGTCTCAGTTGAGTTCATTTTACTAAAGTAGAAAGACTGTTGGAAACAAGTGTAAGACTGTACAAGTGACCATGGAAAATGAGGGGAGAAAATGAGGGGAAAAATGAGGATTTGGAGTAGAAACCATGTAGGGCCTTTGATCAGAAAAGCTATGAAATAGGTGAGATGTGGAAAGAATGAAATCATGGTAAAAATAGACCTAAACTAGAAATCAGAAGGCTGAGGTTCATCCCAGCTCTGCTGTTAGTGGATTGGTGACTTTAGATCATTTCAACCTTCTCAACCTCCTTCCTTATGAGGCGTTTGATGAACATAATTTCTTAGTCCTTTCCCATTCCAGTATTCAGGGAGTATATGAAATATATAAAGGGTTAGGTAGTAAGAAGAACTTTATGGTACAGGGAAAATAAATGTTATACTTCCGGTAATAGTAACAGCTTTTATAGAGCACTTAGCTTTTCCTGACTCCAGGTCTAACATACTGCACCACTAAAGCTGCTTGTATGGTTTAGAAGTATAAAACTTGAGTTAGAAAGTACAGAAGAAATCACCTAGTACAGCCTTCAATCTAACTCCCTATATCTGTTAAATCACAGACCACAAACCTATCCCCTGTAATGAAAGAACATTGGATTTGGTGTCCACAGACCCAGGGTTGCATACCACCTCTGCTATTTGAAGGGCCTTGGACAAGTCTCTTAACCATTCTGGGTTTTAGTTGTCCCATCTGTAAAATGAGGGTGTTGGACTGACTGACCACTATGAGCTCTTTGAGCTTTTGACCTTTGATTCTATGATCTATGAGGTTGCAGGAAAGGAAGGTGCATGGGTAGAGTGGAGTTCCTTTGACTAATGAAATCGCAGATCTCAGCTGTATCCCCAGTTAATTATCACAAAATTCTTTACCCTTCTCCTCCACCTTGACTCCATGCCAGGTGAGGAGGGGAGTGTGAAATAAGAATGGAATGTTGCATATAGTGTCAGACTTTTCAATGTGTTGATTGGTTCTACTGAATTTTTTTTTTAAAATATTTTTAATTTTTTTTAACAGTTGAAAAAATTGTTATAAGGATGGTCTTTCTGGAAAGGGAAGGGTAAAGATACTGAGAGAAGTTTAGGTGATGTAAAACAAAAGATATCAATAAAATTATTTAAGAAAAAATTCTTTCTTATACTGAGCTGAAATTTGCCTTCTTCTGACTTCCCCATGATCTATACCACAGTTTTTCTCCATTAATGAGAGTAATTGAGAGTATATTATATGGGTTTAACATGTATTTGTGTTTACCTTCATTTTAACATGTATCCATATAGCTCCCTAGTAAAATGTCAGGTCTTTGAGAGCAGGAATTTTTTTATTTTTTTGGTCTTAGTATCTCCAGGGTCTACTGCAGCACTGGTATATAGATAGTACTTAATAAATGTTTAGGAAATGAAATTGAGTGCCCCGCTACTTTTTAAAATGCATCCTTCCAATCTTTCCAGGTAAAAGCTATGGGACTGAAGTAGACTGGATGGACTCCACTCCAGCGGAAATCTCTCTGTGGGAAAGGATGGTGAATTCACCCAACACATGGGTTGAAGACATCCTCCCACTCCGGATGCTGCTCATAGCCAAGCTGACTAAGTAAGAGAAGAGCTGAGCCTCTCAAGTCCCAGGGTCTCCATGGAAAAACAGTATCCTCATTTCCCTATATTAGAAAGTACAGAACAGGCTCCATCACTGGAAATTCCACCACGTGGACAAGGGCCATCATATAACTTACCTTGACTGTTGTTGACTGCTAACCTGCATGTGTCCTTGTGCTCCAAAACCAGAAGAATTTGAACAGCTAGCAAATATGCAATCAAGACATCACTTGAAATTAAAAGAAGCCCTCTAAGTGTGTCATATGATCTGCATGGACTAATGATGCTGCTTCAGAGGAAAGCTGCCAAAGAAATGAAAAATGTGGGGTGGTGTTCTGAGCTGATGCTGTGTTTTCTGTGTCTGCCAGAGTGGGCGGCATTCCCCCTGTATCTGCTGCTTGATCATCAAGTATTCCCTCATTATAGATGTTTAGAGTATGGAAAGCAGTTGATAATAAGGAAAGGTAATTAATTATTGTTCTTGTTAAAACAAAAAACCCAAGTACGACGATAAGAACATTGGTTATGAGACAAAGGCTTAACCGCATACAAGATGGATATCTAGTTGTAACTCATATTCAGAGGAGGGATTCTGTGTTCAATGATGCTAAATTTTTGATGGGTTATGTACTTACCTGGGAAACCTTCATTTTAGGCATTTTTCTTTTTTGCATATGGAGGTTCCTTGAGTGTGTAAAAAAATATATATATTAAAAGTATGGTGGTATGCCACCCATTGGACACAGATGGAACTTCAGCCAAAGTTTTATTGAAATAGGTCTTAACAGACAAGTTTTATATGTAAAACACTGAGCCTGTAAAGTTCTGTCCTTCCTGTAACTGGGCTAAGTGAAAGCAATGTACTTTGGTTATAGATATGCTTAGGATTAGAACGTAATTGCTAAATTATACTATCCATGTTTCTTGTGTATGTGTTATTTTAATAATGTATTTTATAAAACCTTTAGTCTTCAGAATAAATTATAACAAGACTTCATTTGTACCTTGCCTTGATCAGTTAGCTTATCTTTTCATTTGAATTGAAATCTTTGATGTTTTCAGTCCGACAATTCAAACTCTCCACTGGGAGAGAGAAGAAGATTAAGATGAAATCTAGTTTTTTACGCTTTCCAGAAAGCATAGCAGAAGTGTTTGCTAGCTTTTGATTGGGAGGTTGGGGGATTGGGGGATTGAGAGGGGTAGTCACTGGGGGAATGGAGATTTGGGTTTGAACAATGTCAACCAGGAGTTCAGAATCACTGGGATGGGATGGGTATTTTGGAGTGGAAATATGTTATCCTTTGAGGATGAGTTTAGATGAGTTGTCATTGTCCAGAGGGGGTCCTCCTTGGGTGAACTTGTCCCAGGGTGTGTCTCAGCTGTCTGTGGCTGGCAATCCAGAGGAAGGAAGAGGTGTGGAGGATACCCAGAAAGGGGCAAGGTAAGTCTTATGGAGCTGCAGGTGATGAGAGGATGCCCGTCTGAAGCATGGTGGAATGGTGAAGAGCAGAGAGACCTTCCTTTGACTGAGAACCTTCTGTCTCCTCTAAGAGAAAGTGGCAAGGGGCCAGGTTGACTTCCATCTTCCACAACAGGACTTCTCTCTTTGCTCAAGATTTCCACCGCACTGCTGCACCTGCGTGATCTCCCACTGCAGGCTGCAAGGGGACAGCCAAGGTGATTTCCACCTCCTGCTGAACCTGTCAGCCTGGTCTCCTGCCTTCTTCAAAGTAGAAAGTCTCCAGTGCAAGGAGGAGTGACCTTCCCTCTGACCTCAGGCTTTCCATATCCTGCTGTGCCTGTTCTCTGAGGGAGAAAGGAAAGGAAAATCAGTGGAGAGGAAGACTTCCATCCCCCACTATGCAGGTTTGACTTCTGTCTCCTGCTGCTACATCTGCCGAATCTCCAATCTTTGAAGGAAAGAGGAGAGGAATAAGGCCTTCCATCTGACATGTGCCTTCTATCCCCTGCTGCATTTGCATCCTGCCTGACTCCAGCTTTTGACAAGTGAAGTAGCATCTCCTACTCAGTGATGAACATACATACACCTTCTAGTTATTCTGAACCTCTGTAGATTATCATCCAAGCCCTATTCCCCATCCCCTACCACTTGATCCCTTATTCCCATTCCCCTCAATTGTCCCACTCCAAAGTTCAACCCAACACCATCCGCTCCTTATACTGTGTCCTTTTTTGGAATGCCTAGGCAACATACACAGGCAACTAGCATCCCTATATTATAAATCTTTTCCTTTCCCTTCCCACTCCTTCCTTCTACTAGCAATCACTGAGACCTGGCTTCCTCTGATACTGCAGCCTCCCTGGTTGCCCTTTCCAGTCCTGGCTGCACCTTCACTCATTCTTCTGTTCTCCCTAAGTGAGGAAGGGGAGTTGGAATACTCTGTTCTCCATTACCCCTTCTAGGTTTTCCCTTTGGCTTCATCACTCACTAACCTCACCCTCTTTGAGATTCATGCTATTCATATCTACTACTCAATCAAAATCCTGGTAGCTATTGTCTATCCACCTCCAAGTCACTCCCCTTCCTTCCTCAACCAGTTCAGTACCTGGCTCACAATTTTTCTCTCCTTCCCAATTTCTATTCTCATACTAGGGGACTTCAATATAAATACTGGCTCTTACCTTAAACACCCTGGTCTCTCAGTTCCTCAACCTACTCACTTCCCATGAGCTATTCCTCCACTCTACTTTAGCTACTCACAAAGATGGTCATACCCTTGATCTAGCCTTCACCCACAAATGTACCATCTCTATTCAAGTTCCAAAATCACTTATCTGACCATAATCTATTGGCTTTCCACCTCTCCATCTACCCTCCATTGCATAACCTAGTCTTCATCCACACTGACCTCTAATCCTTTGATCTCTCAGTTGTCTCCCAAGCTATGGCCCCTGCACTAGCCACTCTCTTTTCTTTTTTCTCTATCTTGACTTTTCAGTAAAAGAGTTCAACTCTACACACTGTCCTCTTCTCTTGAATTCATGGCCCCCTTGTGTCACTAATTGTCCCCTGCCAAGTTTCAACCTTGGATCATTGCCACCATGTACTATTTTCATTCCTACATACATGCTGAATGAAGGTAGAGAAAAATGCACAACCATTCTGACTAGGCCCACTACAAATTTATGTCATACAGTCTCAACTGGGACCTTACTGCTGCTGGGCAATCCTGCTTGCCTCCCTTATCAACTCACTGTCCTGCTCCCTACAGTAGCTGTTCCAAACCTTTTCATTCCTCCTCAAACCAAAGTTACCAGTGATCTCCGAACTGCCAAAGTCAATGGCCTTTTCTCAGTTCTTATTCTTTATCTCTTTGCAGTCTGACACCATTGATCACCCTATTCTCCCTAATACTGTCTTCTGTCTAGGTTTTCAGGACACCACTCTCCCATTGTTCTCCTACCTATCTGACTACTCCTTATCAGTCTCCTTTGCAGGATCCTCCTCGAGGGTACGCCCTCTAACCAAACCAATGACACTGGCCTTTTTGCTCTTCCACAAAGAAGAAACTCTGTCTCCTGGTTCTGGGGATTTTCTCTGGTTGTCCCTCATGCCTAGAAATTTCTCTTTCCTCAGCCTTCTGGCTTTCTTCAAGTCCCAATTAAAATCTCTTCTTCTACAGCAAACCTTTCCCAACCCCTGTTAATTCTAGTGCCTTTCCTCTCAATAATTTCCTATTTATCTTGTATATATAGCTTGTTTGTACATATTTGTTGACTTGTCTCTCCCTTTGAATTGTGAGCTCCTTGAAGACAGGGACTGTCTTTTACAAACTCTTTTTGTATCTCTACACTTAGCATAGTGACTAGCACATAATAAGCACTAATAAATAGCACATAATAAGTGTTTATTGACTGACGGGTTAATAAGCATAGACTCCACAAAGCAGGCCCTGTGGAGCTGCTGATGGCCAGAAAGTGTGCCTTACTGGAGTGAGATAAAAAGGAGAGAGGAGGTAACTCTTATAATACAAGAAATAACTATTTTTGAGAGGAAGTAACTATTTTTTCTCTTGGGTTGTTGTCCTTCGTTTTCTAAGAGGACCAAAATGACATCACCATGATAAAATGAAGTTTCAGTGTGTCCAGTTGTGGCTGATCAGACCAATACGAACTCGAAATGCTCTAACATGGGTTGGTCACAGATAGTCCATGTGAATATTTGGAGTGGATACTCCAAATTTGTGCATTCTACATTTACTTTGTGCTGTCTCAGTTCTACTTCGCTCATAGAGCACAGCACCTTTTCTGGTGTGGGCACGCCAATCTGAGCCGTCCTGTGCCAGTGTCTCCCTTGTTGCACAGTCAAATCCAAAATTCTTGGGAGAGACTTTGAGAGTGTCCTTGTATTGCTTTTTCTGACCACCATGTGATCGCCTGCCCCATGGGACTTTTCCATAACATAGTCTTTTTGACAAATGTACATTTTGCATTTGAACAATGAGGCCAACCCATCATTGTTGTGCTCTCTGAAGCATAGTTTGAATGCTTGGCAGTTCAGCTCGAGTAATGACTTCAGTGTCTGGTACCTTATCTTGCCAGAAGATCTTCAGAATCTTCCTAAGACAGTTCAAATGGAAGCAATTCAGTTTCCTGGCATGGCGCTGGTAGACTGTCCATGATTCACAAGTATATAACAATGAGGTCAGCACAACGGCTCTGTAGACCTTCAGTTTGGTAGTCAGTCTAATGCCTCTTCTCTCCCAAACTTTTCTTCGGAGCTTCCCAAACACTGAACTAGCTCTGGCAATGCATACATCAACCTCATTGTCAATGTGTACATCCCTGGAAAGTACACTACCAAGGTAAGTGAACTTATCCACAGCATTCAAAACTTCTCCATTCGATGTGACTGATGGTTCCATGTATGGAGGGTGCGGTGGTGGCTGATGGAGCACCTGTGTTTTCTTGGGATTAATTATCAGGCCAAAATTAGCACAGCCAGCAGAGAATTGATCCATACTTTGTTGCATTTAAGCTTCAGAGGTTTCACTGAGTGCACAATCTTCTGCAAACAGAAAATCATTTACCAACACTCCTTCCACTTTGGTCTTGGCTTGTAGCCTTTTCAAACTGAAGAACTTACCATCAGTATGGTAGCTGACCTTGATGCTGTGTTCATCCTCACTGAAAGCATTTGACAACATAGCTGAAAACACCATGCTAAAAAGCATGGGAGCAAGCACACAGCCCTGTTTCACTCCATTGGTGACTGGAAAGGCACTTTTCTTATAAAGTGTATTGGAGGATAGGGGAGTTTTTCTTTTTTCCCACCGCCCCCCCCCCCCATCATCATGTTTTTCCTTAGTTTTCAAAAAGGATCAGTGACATTATGGGATGTCTTGACTTGCTTGTAAATTGGATTTAAGTGAGGCAGAGTTACACAAAGTAGTCAGCCTCACTCTCCCTGAATCATCAAAATCCAGTGGTAGGAAAAAAGTCAAGATGACTGGAAATGGCCCCCGATGCTGCAAATGACCTTGGCATCTTCAATGCCTGAATATCCTCTTAGTGCTACACAACACCTGCTTCAGCCACCTTCATGGCTACTGGAGCAAGTTGTTTACCCATTCTTCCAGGGAAAATCTTTACATGGTTAGGGTAGATAGTCTCCTAAGTCACCAACAGGTTTAAGACCTGTCATTTACCCTCAACCAAGTTTTAGCCCATCTGCTGAGACAATTCACCAGGGTGTAGCCACTGCATGTGCTACAGCTTCTTGGAGCTGCAGTTGGGTGAAGGTGGACACCCAAAGTGAATGAGCAGCCCTGAAAAGGGCTTAGTTAACCCTCACAGAGGTACATCTTGCTAAAAAGTAACTCACCCAATATACAAAGGAGAGAACAGGTCTAGAGAGCCCAACAGGGTAACCCGCTCAATAGATACACTGCTACCTGGGATCACTGAAAGAAAAATAGACATTGCAACACTGCAATACCTTGGGTGTAAATTGCTTTGGCCATATGCACTCCCTCAGGCTGTGCTTTTCTGCTAGAGTAGTTAATCTGTGGGTGTGACTGTTCTTTCCACTGACACTGTATTTGTGGGACAGTATTTGTTGTGTTTGTCCTTCATTCTCAAAGAAGACCATGACATCAAGATGATGACATGACTTGTAGTTGACTTTGATTTGAATGAGGGAGGGCTGTGCAAGGTCACCAACCTTACTTTCTTCTCCTGAGCCATCTGGGTCTACCAGCCTGATATTCATCAGGATGACTGGAGATGGCCCAGGATGCAATGGGAGACCCTGGCCCTTTCAGACTAAGGTCTTATCACATTCTAACTTTGAGTGAGATACACACATTCAATGAATAGGCTTCTTTAAGTTACTCCAGGGGTGGCCCCTTTAATCCAAAAAAAAAAAAATCAAAATGGGAGGGGAAGATCCTCAGGGTTCCTCGGTCAAAGAGAAACAATTATTATTTAGTTATTACATTCACTCTGTGCTAGGTAGATGGGGACTTGTCTAGTCTATGAGCTCCGGAGAGTACTGGGCTTAAGGTTTGTTCTTTGAGCAAGAAATTGAGTGAAACCAGGTTAAGTGAAAGTCCCTCAGGCATGAACTCCCCCAAACCCCCACCCTTCTTGCCAAAGCTAAAATGACTAAGTCTCTTAGGGGACCCAGCCTATACAAGCATGAATCAAGAATGTGGTTAGACAAAAGGGGACATTTCAGTTACATCTTTTCAACTTTCCTACAAGAACATCGTGATAGACTTTATCAAATGCAGTTTCCCCCACCCTGGGCGACCAGTCAAGTAATGGTATTTTTTAAAAAGAGAGAAATGGCATTAGTCTGGCATGGCTATTCTTGATAAATCCATGCAGTTTCTTTTTGTTCATTGATCCGCTTCTGAATATTCACTAACTCTTCCTTTAGTAATACATTTATACAGCACTTGAGTTAGGCTTTAAGCCAAGAAAAGAAATGGCTAGAAGGATATTTCTGGGTGTGAGAGCAACCAGTTCCAGGTTTTGAAAGGTTGCCTGGAAGAGCAGGAGCCTAGGAGTTGTGCATAGAGCACAGATATTGTGACATCCTGCTTTTCTTCTGCTAGGTGTATCATGCATCTCTAGGTTCCTTTTGTGTAGACACAGGACTTCAGGTTTACAAGTCTTTGTAAACAGAAACAAAGGTTTGTATGGCAATGAAAATGAGACCTCTAAACTTAAATATGCATGAAGCCTATCCTGATGCCCATTGGATAGATAGCACATTTTGTTAAAGAGTGTATCTAAGGAATTTTATTTAAGATAAACAGTTATGGGATCTTCAATGATAAAAGATATTGTTTTTCTTGATCAAGTTAAAGAAAGAAAAACAAGTAAAATGAACTTTTTAAAGAATTGCTAAAATTTGGTTTTTAAAAGCAAATTTTGTAAAGGGCCCTTTTTAAATTGAATGTTTCTTTCTTATCCCAAAATGCAGAGGAGTCTTTTCAACTTTATCCTCTTGTTTATAAAAGACTCTTTTCTATAACCAGACCCTGTTGCCCTGTCCCCACACTGCCAGCAGTGGAATTTAAGGACTAAACTAGAAGGCTACCTTTTTCAAACCTTAAAATTTTAATTTTTTGCCTTCTTTGTTTGAAGCAACCAGAGCCCTGGAATTAGCAAATACAATCTGAGCCATGTTTTAAAAAAAATAAGGAGGAGGGGAGCTGAGCATCAGAGAAGGGGAAAAATTGTTGAGATGTTTTAGCCTGACTGCAGTAGGCTGGAGTCCTAGAAGCAGCAGACAGCCTCCTGGGGTGGAAAGGAGGAGGGCAAATACCCTATCATATGGAGAGGAATTGGGCTGTACGTGCAGAAGTGCTTTTGAGCAGGTGAGGCAGCCCTGCTGAGAGTCTGAAAAGTCCTATATATTGTATATCACCAATTGAGTCACTGATCAAATCTCCTTTCTTCTGCTCCAGAGCCTTCCAGAAATGATGAAGGTGAAAAGTAGGCACCAGAGGAAGAAGGCAGCAATAGAGGTAGTGGTAGCTGAGTCACCCAGCGGTTCCCAGAGACAGCCCTTCCCCCGCCCATAGCAGACCCTTGGACAGCCCCACTGCCATGAAAGCACTGCTGGCACATTGGATCAGGCATTCTGGTATACCCCTTATTCATGCCTGTGCTAATATCCCAGTCTAGACGTGCTCTCTTCCTCCTCAAATTTCCTTAAAGCACTTTGGTTCTCTCATTTGCCCCCATCATTTACCTACTTAGTATTACATGTATCTGTGTACATCAAAGTGCCTAGTACATAACTGCTTTTAATAAATATTTGTTCATTGAGTAGAACAGGGCTGGGGAACCTATGGCCTGAAGGCCACATGTGACCTTCTAGGTCCTTGGGCATGGCCTTCTAACTGAGTCCAAGTTTTACAGAACAAATCCTTTCATTAAGGGGATTTGATCTATGAAGTTTGGATTCAGTCAAATGGTAGCCCTTGAGGACCTACAGGGCCATATGTGGCCTCGAGGCCTTCGGTTCCCCACCCCTGGACTAGAACTTCCTTTTTTCTATCTTACTTTCCTCAGCATCTTTCAGATACAGAGGGTACTTATATATTGAATTAAATTGAATTGTTTTCTCTAGGACCAGGTTGCTCAGAGAGAGCCTTGCTAGTCTAGAGATAGAATCAAGGTGGTACCAGGAAGAAAAAATTAACTTTAGAACTTGTCACAGCAGAGCTCTTAAGTTGAAAATTACTTGGTTCACAATTGTGCTGTACATGCTAAGTCAACAAGTACTTATTGAATGCTTACTCTGTGTGCCAGGCACCTAGCTCTTGCTGGGAAAACAAACACATTCACTGTCCTCAAGAAACTTACATTTTAATGGAGAAGGCAACACCAAAAAGGAAGTTGGAAAGGGATGGGGGAATAGGATAGCCATCTCAGGGCAGAGTAGGGAAAGTTCAGAGGGTCCAGGATGCAGCCTGTACGTGTAGTTGGCAAATCTTCCTTTCCAGTATTTGATTGTTTCCTCCAGTTATTAATGTTCAAACATGAAAAGTATCTTAAGCACCGTATGGATCTGTAGGATATTTTTTAAGTTATAATTTTGGCTCAGAGCTCAGTTACTACTTAGTAATTATACATCATGAAATATTAAGGAACCTGATATGTTTTCCTATTCTCATTGTAAGAAAGGAAGGAAGAAAGGGCAAGAGAAGATTTATTACATCCAGTGTGCTTTGTTTATTCCTGGTTAGAAACTAGGCTGTCAGTTTTCTTTCTACAGCAGCTGGCTGGTCATTGAGTTAATGAGTGAATGACGGGTAGGGTTTTGTACTGTAGGCTAAGAGCTGAGACTGGGTGCAAAGCCAAGGACCAACTGACCACAGTGGTCTTTGCATTGTTTCAGCCCTGCCTTCATTACATCACAGCATTCTGAGCTTTTCAACCAATCATAGAGCTCCCCATGGAATAATAAAAACAGTTGGAGAGTCCAGAAGCCTCCATAGCAACACTAAACATCCTTTGAAATTGCTGCAACTAGAGAGAGACTGAGCTGAGCACCTTTTGGGGAGGCAGTGCTCTCATGCCTCAAAAAGAGAAAACTCCCAGGATGAGCTCTTCGACCTCATCCTCCAAAGTCCCAGGGGTAGGAAACCCATTAAAAGATCTGGATGATGATGATGATATGGATTGTAAAGAACTAGAAGGTTTGAAAGAAGCCTTGGAGAACCTCCGTGGTCTGTCCAGTGAGGAAAAAAATGAAAAAGCAATGTTACGCTCCCGCCTCCAGGAGCAGTCTCAGCTCATCTGCATCCTGAAGCGCAGGGCTGATGAGACGCTGGAGCGCTGTCAAGTCCTGGAGCAGCTCAACACGGAGCTGGAGGAGAAAAGGATGAATGATGCTGAGCGTCTGGAGGCCCAGACCCAACGCACGATGAAGCTGGAAGCCCGCTTCATGGACTTGGCTGCCAACCATGAGGAGATGATCCGCTTCAAGGATGAGCACAAGAGGCAGAACATCAAACTGAAAGAAGAGAATGAAATCTTGAGGAGGGAGAACAGAGAACATTTCAGCCAAGCCCTGAAGGACCAGGAGGCCAAAGTGTGTCAACTCACAGCCCAGGGAGAAAAGTTGTCCAAAGAGCTAGAGGCTCTGAAGGGGAAATGTGCTGAAGACGCCGGCCGAGCCAAAGCCCGAGAGAAGGAGCTGGTGGACCTACAGCACCAGCAAGCCAACTTTCATGCTAAGGAAACCAGCTCCCTCCAGAACCAGCTCCACATGCTGGAGGAGGTGCACCGGAAAACCCTGGCCAAGATGGCCAAGACCGAGGAAAAGCAGAAAGGTGTGAGCTCCGAGCTGAGCAGCCGGCTGGAAAAAGTGACCAAGGAGAAAGACGAGCTGCTTCAACTCTCCATGGAGAGGGGCAGAGTGCTGCAGAACAAACAGCTGGAGATCCAGCAGCTGGAGGAGAAGCTGGAGATGGCAGAGACAGCCCGAAAGAACGCACTGGATCGTTTTGAGCAAGAGGCTGCCACCGTGAACAGCAGCCTGAGAGTTCAAGAACTGAGCTGGAAGGTGGAAGGAATCCAGAAGGCCTATGATGAGCTTTGGCTGCAGTCTGAAGCCTTCAAAAAACACAGTCTGGATCTTTTAACCAAGGAGAGGGAACTCAATGCCAAACTCCGACACCTCTTTCCATAAGGCAGGCCTTGCTTCTGCTGGCCTCAACCAAAGTGTTTTCTTCTTTACTGGAACAGTAACCAGCCTTCCATTTATTATATTTCTGTTACACAAAAACATTGTGACCCACTTTATTGTCACTATTTCTGTTGTTTCGTCATTCAATTTTTGGTTCCACCACCTAGAATACACAGTTTTGTCAGATGTCATTTGCCTCTGAAATTCCATCCTCTTCAGAGCTGCTTCCCTTCCCCTGACTTTTGTGCGGGTCTTTACAGGCTCCTGGAAATTCATTTTCAGCTCTTGAGATGTCCACAGCAAGTGGGAATTTCACCTGGTTATAGTTTCGAGGGATGTAAAATTATTCTTCATATGCAATATTTTTTGTTTCAAAATGGAGATTTATGTCTTTAATATGTACCCAGGGCATATTATAAGTCCATCTGCAAAGTGATGCTATGTCACTAATGCCTGTGGGATAGAGTAAATACTGTTAAGTTTTTCTCAGAGTAGGTAGACTTTACCACAGTTAATCTGTTCAAGAAGCATAGTTCACATAAGTAAAATGGGTTTATTTCGAAGTTGTTTTTTTCTTTAATAGAGTATTGAAATGGGAAACAGTAGTGCAAAAAGCTGCAAATTGGTTTAATATTGCCAACACAATATGCTAATGGGAGAAGAGTAACTTAATACTTAAAATACCAGGGAATACAAACTTCTATATTTTGGCAGACTTCTTTTGTGAGATTATAAGTTTTGTCACTGTTGAGTATACTGTGCATATTATACATTAGACTTTTTCTTTTCTGTTAGTATACTTCCTTCCATTGAAATGTTTAGTTTTTAAAAATCAAACAAAATATATACTTATGTATTTGGAGTAATGTTTCTGGGAAACCACAGAGAGCTATAAATAAACAGTACTGTTATATACATCTTGGAAATTTCATAAGTGTCTTTAAAGTATTTATTTATGCGTATATTTCCCTATATTTGTGTAATCAGATAAATTAATATTGTTTCTGGGCATATTTAACACCCCTTTATTTTATAGTAATTTTCTACCTCCCCACCCCACACACATCTTATAAGGGTGACTTATCAGTATCAACTTTCTATAGCACCGAAGATTGCCAACTATTCTATGTTTTAGAGATAGCATTGTTTAATAATAGATTAATAAATAAACATCCAGAAGATCCAGGGAATACAAGTTCGCACACTTAATTTTTAACCACATTTCCCAAACATACTACTACTTCCCAACACTACTATTCTCTCACTTTCCCAAAGGGATTCAGGAAAATAGATACTCTATCAATAACCGGTTTGCATGAGGTTCTGTTTCTATACAGAGTGTCCAGAAGTCTTAGTGCAGTTCATATATAATATATACACATATATCATATATGATAATATATTATAATCATAATATATTTATGTTACATAATATATTATATTATCATATATATAATATCAAACGGATATTTAAAATGATGTGGTTGGTGTTAATGCTCTGCAAATAGAATGTGTTATTTGTGGGTCTGATATGAAATAGCTGATTCTAAGTTCCTTGAGCAAAGTGACTGTCATATTTTCATCTTGAGGCAGCTAAAAGACATAGTGGATAGAGTACTAGACATGGATTAAGGAAGACCTGAGTTCAAATCCAGCCTCAGACACTTTACCATTGTGTGAGATCCTGAGCAAGTCACTCAAATTTTATCTTCCTCAGTTCCCCCATCTGAAAAAATTGGGATAATAAGAGCACCTACCTTCTAGGGTTGTTGTAAGTATAAAATAATATTTGAAAAGCACTCTGCAAACCTTAGAGTACTATGTAAAGGCTAGCTATTATTATGCTAGTACTATTATTATGCTAGCTCTTAATAAAACGCCTTGCAATAGAGCATGTGTTTAATATTTGTTGGAGTAAATTAACCTCTCATATTGCTTCAAGTCTAAAAGGGAAGATAAGATTTCTATAAAAAAAAATTTAGCTATAACGCCAGCTACAATGTGGAATTGCAACAGAGAGGTATGAAGGGTTGCAGGTGTTAAGAAGAATGAAAAGATCTCTAACTTTGACTTCCCTTTTTATTTTCCATCATTTGTTCTCAAAGAGGACCAAAGACATTACAAAGGTGAGGTCTTGACTTATGAGTGAATTGGATTTAAGTGAAACAGAGTTGCACAAAGTTGTCAGCTCACTCCTCCAGAGCCATCAAAATCCAGTGGCAAGATAAAAGTCAAGACGACTGACTTGGGCCTTTCTAAGTTAAGGTCTTTCCCAGACCAGAACCATCTCTCCAGTGTAGCCAACTGAATATCTTTACCTGGGCATTCTGCCAGCCTTAAAACTAAATATGTCCAAACTCCAACTTTCCCTCTATCTCAGAACATGATCATTCATCCGATTTTCCTATTTCTCCTAATGAAATTCTTGATGAATTCTCTTCATCAATCAGACCCATTTCAGAAATGTTAGTCATTTCTGATGTCTCTTTCTCCCTTGTCCCACAAACTTAATCAGCAGTAAAGCCTTAGGTTTGGAAGGGCTGTCAGAAGTCATCTAGTCCAGCTCCGGCACATAAATCTATGTCAACAAGCAATCATATCACCTCTTCTTGAACTTGGCCAAAGACAGGAAGCTCACTATTTTATGGCAGTCCATCATCTTTATGGACAGTCTTAATTGCTGCTAATTATAGAATTTATGAGCTGGAAAAGATCTTAAAGATCATCTAAGCCGGGGGTTGGCAAACCACTGCCCTGACCTACTGCTTGCTTTTAATTCCCCAAGAGCTAAGAATGGGTTTGTTTTTTTTTTACATTTTAAAGTTTAATTATATTTTAAAATGCAAAAACCACTCTTGGCTGAGGAAATTTTTTAAAAAGGGCAAAATCAGGATTTGACCATTTGGCAATAATTTGCTAACCCTGGTCTATTCCACCCACCCTGATTTTATAAGGAAACAGAGGCCCAGAGAAGTAAATGACTTCCCCAAGGAAGTCATTTCCAAACCATTATTTTATGTTGTTGTTGTTACCCATTTCCTTTTTTCTTAAAAATTATTAATTTATAAATTAAAAATTTATTATTGAAAAAATAATATTTTATTTTCTCCAGTGACAGGTAAAGACAATTTTTAACATTCATCTAAAATTTTTTTTTGAGTTCCAAATTGCTTCCCTCATCTCCCCCCCCCCCTAAGATAGTAAGAAATTTGATATAGGTCATAGATATGCAATCATGTAAAACATTTTCATATTAGTCATGATGTGAAAAGAAGAAAATCAAAAGTAAAAAAACATGAAAAAAATAAAGTGGAAACAGTATGCTTTGATCTTCATTCAATCTCCATCAGTTCTTTCTCTACATATGGATAGCATTTTCCATCATGAGTCCTGTGGAATTATCTTAGATCATTGTGTTGTTGAGAAGAGCCAAATCTATCATAGGTGATCATCACACAATGCTGTTCTTACTGTGTACAATATTCTCCTGGTTCTGCTCACTTCATTTTGCATCAGTTCACTTAAATCTTTCCAGATTTTTCCAAAATCTTCCTGTTTATTTCTTATAGTCCAATAGTATTCCAATGGACTCATATACCATGACTTGTTCAGCCATTCCCCAATGGATGGGCATCCCCTCAATTTCCAGTTCTTTGGCACCACAAAAAGAGCTGCTATAAATATTTTTGTATATGTAGGTCCTTTTCACTTTTTTATGATCTCTTTGGGATGTAGACCTAGTAGAGGTATTGCTAGATCAAAGAGTATGCACAGTTTGGTTATCCTTTGGGTATAGTTCCAAATTGCTCTCCAGAATGGTTGGATCAGTTCACAAGCCCACCAACACACATTGTGCATTAGTGTCCCAATTTTTCCACATCCTCTCCCAACACTTATCATTTTCCTTTGCTGTCACATTAGCCAACACCCAAATCATTATTATGTTAAACCCACATCTGCCCAATGGTAGCTTACTCTCAATTTCTCTTACCTTTTACAGACTGCTTTCCATGCCCATTGTTACCATTCTAGCTTAAATCATAATCTAATTACCTGAATAACTGCAACTAATCTAAAACATTTTTGAAAGTGCTTAATAAGTTTAAAGCACTGGATGAGGTGTAAGGATATACAAAGAAAATGAAAAAATCTAGCCACCAAATAATGTATACTCTCCTGAGGGTATACCATATGAGAACGTTTAAGTCTATATACACTTTGGCTACATTAAGCATTTATCAAGTATCTGCTATGTGCTAGGAACTGCATCAGACATTAGAAATACAAAGACGAAACTGAAACAGTTCTTGCCCTAAAGGAGCTTACATTCTGCTGGGAGGAAACAAATATAAAGATAAGTTAATACATTTTTTTCTTGTTGGAAGCTATGTTTTCATTGATATAGGTAACTTCCAGTGAGAAAACTCACTGTACCTGTACAGACCAACAACTGTCCTGCAATTGAGCATATTAAGTTGTCTAGGGCACTAAGAGGTTAAGTAATTTGCACAGGGTCATAATATCAATAGGTGTCAGAAGCAGGACTTGAACACAGATCTTTTTGGTTTGACTGCTTTTTATATAAAATACATATAACTAAATACAGAGTACTTTTGAAGGAAGTAGGGGAAGATTAACACTAACTAGTGGGCATAGGAAAGGTTTCCTTAGAGGAAATGGCACAAACTAAGTCTTAAATTCCAAGAGGCAGAGGAGGAGAGGAGGCAGAGCATTTGAGGCATGGGGGATAGCTGTGCCAAGATGGGAGATACAATGACAAATATGAGGAATGGAAAGTGAGCCAGTTTGGCTGGAACTAGGATGTATGAAGGGGAGTAAAGTGAAATCAGTCTGGAAAGAAGAGCTAGAGTCAGATTGGGAAGCACTTTAAAGAAATCAATAGGGATTTATTAAAAGCCCACTATGTGCCACTGCTGGGGATACAAAGACAAAAGATGACAGTCCCTATTCTTAAGGAGCTTGCTTCATAAATGCAAAACAAAGGAGTTTATTTTATACTGGAAGAAATAATCACTGAAGCTTCTCAAGGAAAGGAGTAATGTGATTAGAACAGAACTCTATAAATATCAGTTTGGTAGATATACAGAGAAAAACGAGATTGGAAGCAGGAAGACCAATTAGCAAACTGTTGCAATAGTCCAAGTGAGAAGCAATGATGTGCAGGTAGGTGGCATGGTGGATAGAGCAATAGCCCTAGACTCAGGAGGACCTGAGTTCAAATCTCACCTCAGACACTTGACACTTACTAGCTGTGTGACCTTGGGCAAGTCACTTAACCCCAATTGCCTCATCCTGGGTCATCTCCAGTCATTCTGATGAATATCTGGCCACTGGATCCAGATGGCTCAGGAGGGGAAAGTGAGGTTGGTGACCTGCACAGCCCTCCCTCACTCCACACAAAGTCAAGTGCAAGTCATGTCGTCATTTCTCTGATGTCATGGTCTTCTTTGAAAATGAAGGATGAATACAGATTTGAATAAGAAGAAAATATTACCAGCGTCCCTCCCCTCCACTCTTTCCTCCCTTCAATCCTTCCTATATACTAGACATTTAATGGCCAGTAAGGACAGCTAGGTGGCACCAGGGATAGACTGCTATGCCTGAAGTCAAGACCTGAGTTCAAATTTGACTTCAGACACTTACTAGCTGATCCTGGGTAAGTCATTTAACGCAGTTTTTCTCAGTTTTCTCATATGTAAAATACGTGGGAGAAGAAAATGGCAAACCACTCCAGTAAAACCTCAAAAGCGACCACAAAGAGTTGAACACAACTGAAATGCCTGAACAACAATAGCCAATGTCCGCTAATATCAAATAAGAATAGAAAGTATGCATTAGAACCTCACACAAAGCCTTATCATTCAACAATGCAGAGCCAAAGGCAGTGTGGTTCAGTGGTCTGAGTGCTGAATTTGACAGTAGGAAAGGCCCATTAGTGCCTTGGGCATCCAGAATATCAACTATGATGCTGAATAAGTTGTTCACCCTCTGTCATCTCTCATTCATCTCTAAAACAAGGACAATAACTGTAGCACTTCACAAGGTTGTGGGGAGAATCAAATGACAAAATGCCTGGAAAGCACTTTGCTAGCCTTGGAATGTTATGTGAATGACAATCATTGCTAACCAGTCACTGAACAGAAAACAAACAGAAAAAGTCAGGCATTTTCTATGAATTTTCCCTCTCTGCTTTTCTGGGCCTTCTTGGACTTCTGTTACTTCTGGTTTCATTTTCTTTTTTAACGTATAATTTTAGTTTATATACATATAAGCATGATTCTAGTTCTGTCATTCTCATGCTGCTTTACCACAACCAGACCTTTCTGTATTTTCTTATATTTGTAAGTCTTAGTTTTTTTAAATAGCATGACATTATTGTATGACATTAACATATTACAATTTATTCAACCATTCTCTAGTCATTGGACAGGTAGGTTGCTTTTTTTTCCTTTTCTTTTTTTCTTTCCTTTTTTCCCTTTCTTTCTTTTTTCTGCTATTGCTAATAAAAAGAATGAATGAATATTTTTATATGGCATGAACATATTGGAACAAATTTGCCTTTCCCCCTTTTCAAAATATCTTTAGGATTAAATATCTTAGTAAAGAAATTGTTGGATTAAAACAATGATCATTTTTGTAGGTTGTACTACATGCTTTCACAACATGGTACAATGGAAGAGAGTTCGGGATTCGGAACTGGAGAAACTGGGTTCAAATCCTGCCTACTTACTGCCTCTGTGACTGTAGGCAAGTCACTTACTCTCTCTGGCCTCAGTTTCTCCATGAGTGGGAAGTCCTAAATTAGGGGAACGTAGCTT
Source organism: Notamacropus eugenii (assembly GCF_028372415.1). Taxonomy (NCBI): domain Eukaryota; kingdom Metazoa; phylum Chordata; class Mammalia; order Diprotodontia; family Macropodidae; genus Notamacropus; species Notamacropus eugenii. The sequence goes on from NC_092876.1 coordinate 115,766,948, forward strand.
ATTATGCTGTTCAAATCTAGATTCAAGAGAATGTTTACCCAGTCTACAATTTTCAACAACAATTTCTCAGAAGGCCTGTTTCCCAAGCCACACATAATATTTTATCATTTTTTTAAAATTTCTGTTTGCTGTTCTAATGGGCACTGATATTACTGGTACATTGCTATCTCTTGGTGTGCTTGTCTTTGCTTTCATGTGATTATTAAGAGTTTATGCTGTGTTCTTTAAAAATTCTCTTTCCATATTCTTTGAACATTGATTCTCTGGAGAGTGTATATAAACCCCATACCAGGAAGAAAGAGCAAATGAATCTCTCGGTCCTTGGAGAGAGAGAAGGTAAAGAGAGGAGAAAGATGAGATCAGAGAGTTCTGGGAATTACAGGGAGAGGGAGCAGAGAGAAACAGAGGTAGAGACAGAGAGAGATAGAATGAAAATGAAAGAGAGGAAAGAGAGAGAAGGAGAGAAAAGGGGTCAAGAGCAAGGAGGAGGAGGGCGAGAAAAAAGAGAGGAGAGAAAGAGAAGAAGAGAGAGAGAAAGAATTTTTTTTTTAAAATTAGAGAGCATAAACACCAGTTCCTCTTAAGGGAGAGAGGGCAAGTGTTCTTTGGGATCCTTTCCAAGCCAATATATATATATATATATGAAACTCAAAATCACATTTCCTAAATTAAAACGAAACCTCCAGAAACAGAGAAAAAGAGGTAGGGAAGTTAAAATCTGTCTCTATTTTTCAATGCTAGTTTTCAAACTGCAGGACATATCTTATCACCAGGCTAATCCTAGGATGATGAATTTTTTTGGCCACAGGAACTGAGACCAAACTATAGAGGAGCTGAATTCTATTAGGGAAGGGAGCACTCATGTTGATGAAACTACAGATCCTTGAAGTAGTGAATTGGAAGCAGAACCCATAGGTAGCATTACCACTCACTCTTTATCCATGGTGAGTATGTACTAGAAAGGGTTCTTTGTTCTATTGTATCTCTTTTTTGTTCCAGTCTGACCTTGTAAACATTTGTTCCTTTTCAACTTACACAAGTTAGCTAGCTCACAAAAAGATCATTCCCTGTAGAGCAGTCAGGTATCTTTGGACTGTTTAACAATTTTATCAATGACTGGAAATAATGGCAGAGATGATAATGCTTATCAAATTTTTAGCTACAAAAACTGGGTGGGAGAGCTAATCCATTGGATAGCAGCTTTAGGAGTTTGAAAGATTTTGACAAGTTAGAACATTGGGCTGAATACAATGAGATGAAATTTACTAAGGATAAATGCAAACTCAACGATTTGAAAGTTCTTATTAATTGGTTCATGAGTATGAGAGGGGAAAAGTGTGACTGAATAGCAATGTTTTTAAAAGATCTAGAGGTTTTGTTGTCGTTCAGTCATTTTTTTCAGTTGTGTCCAACTCTTCATGATCCTATTTGGGGTTTTCTTGGCAGAGATACTGGAGTAATTTGCCATTTCCTTCTCCTGCTCATTTTACAGATGAGGAGACTGAGGCAAACAAGGTTAAGTGACTTGCTTAGGGTCACACAGCTAGCAAATGTCTGAGTCTTTCTGACTCCAGGTTATGGCATTCTATTTACCTAGCTTCCTACCATCTAGCTGCCCCAAGGTATTTTAGGGGGCTACAATCTCCACATAAATCAGCAGAGTGATGTGGCATCCCAAAATGCTGATAGCATAGCTAAATTGAGAGTTGGTCTCCAAGAATAAGGTAACAATAGTCCTGCTTTTTTATGCTCATGTCAGACCATATTGGAATTGTTGTGTTCAATTCTGGGGTATAGAGTTTAAGAAAGGACATTAATGAGCTGGAGAGCACCCAGAAGAGGCAAACAGGTTAGGAAAGGGTCTTGAGCCTGCTATGAAAATGAGAAGTAGCTGGGGGTGTTTAGACTGGAAAAGACTCAAGGGGAATGGGGCAGCAATTTTCAAATATTTTAAGAAGAATTAGATTTGTTCATTTAAGAAGGTAGGACTAGGAGAATTGGGTGGGAACTATAAAGGAAAAATTTAGCCAGGATGTAAGGAAAAGCTTCCTTACACTTAGAGCTATCCAAAAGTGGAATGAATGGAAGGTCTTGGGAGATAATCAATTTTTCTCATATTGGAGGGCTGTTTGAGTGTGGGCATGTGTTGGACTAAATGGCCTTTCAACTCTGTGAGTTAGTGAATTTTGAAGGGATGGGACCAATAGCTTGTGGGAACAGTTTGTCCTTTGCATTGTGTCAGATCTCAGTCAGGGAATTAATTACACACAGAATTTTCATCATTTTTTTGGAGCTGGTGTCTCTTAATCCCTGGGTACAGTTTGGTACCAGAATTGTCAGTTTACTCACTGTCTTCATGCCATCCCTAGGGGTTTGTGGGGCTGACCCTTTTCAACCAGGTGGGGCCTTTCAAGGGAAAAGAACAATGAGGCTTTCAGACAGTCTTACTTACCTGCCACCTTCACACAGTCCCTCCTCTGTCCTCCTTACATAGTCCCCATATATTTACAAACAGGACCGGTTTCAGTATTCAGATGTGCCACTCAAGACTCTTACTCCATCGTCAGTATTTTTCCATGAGCACGTCAGTAAACATCAAGATAGTAGAGCCAACTATATATAGAACATCAATAACTTTTTTAAAAAGAAGAAAAATCCGAGCCTCTGTATCTTTTATATTCAAGAAGAAAGGAGAAAGGAAGCCTTAAAAAACAGATTATGTGAAGCATTTTGGGGGGTAGAGAGATTAAGTGGTGATGAGGAATAGAAAATGCTTATTGCAAATGAAAATCCCTCTGAGTGTTCTACCTTAAAATTCAGTGCAGCTGAATCCTACAGTAGTATTCATAAACAAAATGTGACTCAGGCTGGTTGGCACTGCACTCCTCCACATACCCTATATCCAGTCCTTTTGTCCTTTCCCAGAAAATCTCATGAGAAATATATATCTTCTGAAAGGTTAACCCTTTGAAATGTCCTCTGAAACAATTAATAAGAATATATTAGATATCATTCTACATCCTTCAGGGTAGACAGTTGGCACAGTGGATAGATGCTGGGCCTGCAGTCATGAAGACTCGTCTTCATGAGTTCAAATCTGGCCTCTGATGTGTACCAGCTATGTGACCCAGGGCAAGTCACTTTAACCCTATTTGCCTCCATCTCCTCATCTGTAAAATGAGCTGGAGTAGGAAGTGGCAAACCACTCCAGTACCTTTGTCAAGAAATCCCCATATGGGGTCATAAAGAGTCAGACACAACTGAACAACAACAACAGTTCTATGTAGTGGGCATATAAAAACAGAAATGATATAGTCCCTGCCCTAAAGGAGGCTACATTCTTTCCAAGGAAATAATATGTTTATTATTTATTAATTATGTAATTATGCAATTAATTATGTATTAATATGCATAGTATATTATAATATATACTATACATAGTATGTATAGGCAAATTCAAAGCATATAGGAAGTAACTGAAAAATAAATTTATTTTGAAAAAGGAAGCATAGGGAATTCAGGAAAAAGCTTTTGTAAGAGGCGTTACTTGAACTGGGTTTTGAAGAGAACATGCAAATTCTAAGCAGCAGAATTGGGGAGAACATAGAAGGCACCTTGTGGAATCCTACAGAGGGAAGATGGGATGTATATGAAGAACAGAAAATAAGCCAGTTGGAACACAGAGTGTATGAAGGGGAGCAGTACGTGATAAGCCTGAAGAAGAAGGCTTGAGCCAGACCGTGAAGGGCTTTAAATGCCAAAATGAGGATATTCTGAGCAGAGGAATGACCAGGTCAGTTCAATGCTTTCAAAATATGACTTTGGAAGCTGTGTGGGGAATGGATTGGAGAAAGGAAAGACTTAAGGCTGAGAGACAAATTTTTGTGGTTCATTTTTTTAGTTGTGTCTGAGTCTCTGTAACCCCATTTGGGGTTTTCTTGGCAGAGATACTAGAGTGGTTTGCCACTGATGAGGAAACTGAGGCAAATAGGGTTAAGTGACTTGCCCAGGGTCACATAGCTAGTAAGTGTCTGAGGCCAAGAAAACCCTCAATGGGGTCATAAAGAGTGGGACAAAACTGAACCGATTGAACAACGAAACAAAATAATGGCAACATCATTGTCTTCCCAGTCACCCTCCGGGATGATCACATATTAGATCGCATCATCATCTGAAATTTGGCTCCTCCATGATTCTGACTCTGGATATTCCCTGATTATTATCACCATTGGCTCTGCCTCTGTCTAAATCTATTCCTCATACTTAGAGACTTCCATAGGGACACTGATGACCCTTCAAACATTCTTCCAGCATCTGAAGTTTTGCAATTTCCAAGGCCTACACTTTTGTTCCTCACACATCATAAAGAATGATGATAGCACCCTTGGTCTTCCTATCACTTCTTTTTGGTCAACTTCTAAGATCTGCAACTCGGAAACTTCCCTTTCTGATCCTAGCTTCCTACGCATACATCTTACCCTTTGCCATGCTCTTTGTAAATGTATTCTTCATTTTCATTGTGACCTCTAGACCTCCACCTATTCCTGTCATCCCAACCCCTTACCCCCAGCTCTGGTCTCACTTCCCTTTCCCTCCCTTTATAATCTTGACCATATAGTTGTCCATTATTATCCTTCAATAGTTATTATACCCTATGGGCTAATTATTTTGTCAGAGTTTCTTTTTACCATCTATGTTGTTAGGAAAATGTCTAGATAGCCTTAGATGATAGGTTCTCAAAAGAAATGTGGCTTGTAAAAATAATTTTAATAGGCCTACTCAATGTAATCAGTATTTCCTCACTTCTTTGTGACCTAATGAGTATCAGTGATTGTGTTAGTGAGTTAAGTAGAATAGAATTAAGTTTTGATTTAGTTAATGCTTTTAGAATGAGAGCCATGTGGGTTACAGTTAATTAATCTACCATGTATTGATGATAGTTTTACTTCTAATTGATTTGTAGGATAGATTTATCACTGCATTAGGCCTTTTTGAAGGATATATGGTAACTTCTGTTAGAGATTTCCTGTATTGGCGCTACTATGAACCGTGTCAGTAAACTATGCTCAAAAACCCAGTTTCCTTGTTTTATTCTTATCATAATGTTCTTCTAGCCTATGGAAGGCTCCAAGATATCGCTGGCAAAGTCACATGGCCTGTGGAAAGCCCCAGAATACTGCTGACAAAGTTCTTGTGGCTGATGGATATCTCCCTTAGCCAGTCACAGGAGTTCCCCCATTTCTGAAGATAACCAATCATGAAGTGTAACACCTCATTGGTGATCTCCCAAGGGTCATAAAAGGCTCACATGGATGAGCAGAGGGCTCCTTGACTACAAGGAAGGTCTTCAATCCAATTGCTTAGTGATCACAAGTCTCCTTAATAAATGGATCATGCTCAGAGGTCTGTCTCAGTTGCCTTTTGTTGTGGATTGGATTTTTGTGACCCACAGCTTCATCAATCCCTATTAATAGCAGACTATTAGCTATTTCTTCTTTGTTTTCATTGATATTGCATTCCACTTTAGACCTCTCCTATGTACAATTCATATTATTATTAATGCTCCAGAATATTGTACATTTGTTGCTACAGGAAAAAAAAGGATATTTGCATATGGACTTTTCAATTTCTAGGATTATAGAATCATAGAATTAGAACTAGAAGGGACTTTAGAAGCTACCTAGTCCACCCTCCTCCTCTATAGATAGTAACCATTCAGATTTCCTTTATAAATACAGAGACTGAGGTCCCCAGAGATGGACCAGAGTGACTTGTCCAAAGTCAGAAAGTAAGCAGAAGAGCTGGAATTAGAACCTAGGTCTTCTGACTTTGGACTCTTAGCTCTTTCAATGATACCATGTCGCACTGCTAAAATGGGTTGATTTTGAAAGGAAAAATTTCAAAAGGTTTATACATTTTTATTCTATATTCTTTTACATAGAATTACTGCATCAAGCATATAGTTAACATGAAGACTTTTTTTATAGAACGCTTCCAACTCAAATACAGATTGATTTTCATTCTGATGGCTCTATTTATCTTTGTAATTATCATCGTCCTTCTCGTGACAAAAGCCCAGTTGTAAGCCCCACTCAAATTATGCGCAAGCCAGATCTGAAGAGGAGACATTCAGTCTATATTTGGTTCAATGTAGTGATAATATCAACATTACCCTCCCCCAAAAGAAAACTTGGCAGTCGTCCTGATTTCCCTATTTTTGTCAGTGATGTCATCATTCTCTTAGCCAGTCAGACTCCAAATACTGGAATCATCTTTAACCCCTTCCTCCACCCTGCTCAGTCACTCACCAAATTCCTTCAATTCTTCCTTCAAAACTTCAAAATTCCTACTGTTAACACTGTAGCCAAGGTCATCTTTAACTCTCACCTATAGTATTGCAAAAGTCTTTTTAAACTAATCTTGTGCCTTCAATTACTCTCTCCTTCAATTTGTCTGGGGCACATCTGCCAAATTAATCTTACTTAAAAACTGCTTTTGTTATTTCAGAGAATTTCCGAGTTGGATGGGATGCCAGAGGCCATCTTGTCCAACCTGTATCTAAACAGTATCTCTTTTAACTCACCATTAACAAATGCTCTTCACTTGAAGAACCTCCAGTGATAATTTAGGGACAAAAAATTATCCACTAGCTATAGAGGCAGCTTGGTCTACTTTGAGATGCTTGTAATTGTTAGAAATATTTTTTTTGTATCATGCCAAGATCTGTTTCTATGCAACTTCTAACTATGGCTCCTGGTTTTGTCTTCTAGGGCCAAGCAGAACATGTCTAATCCTTCTTCCACAAAAATGAAATAGCCTTGTTCTCAAAGTATTTACATTCTCTGAGGGATTGCAACATGTGGACAGATGGTTACAATGGCCAACCCAGAACAACTTCTTACTCTGAAACTCTCCCCTTTGACTAAAAAGGGAACAGGTCATGAGAGGAGTGTTGTGAGGAATCAACGAAAGCAGAAGGGTGCCAAGCTCAAGGCTGTGGAAGAGGAGAGAGACATCAGGGCAATGGAAGATACAGAGCAATTTGTCCTTGGCAAGTGTAAAAGCAAGGACCCTGGTATACACAGGAGGACCTGCTGCATGGGTTCTTAGATCTGCTTTTCTAAAAGGAAAGCAACTTTTGAGGGGTCAAAATCTACTTTAATCAAACACATATATATCATTCACTTGGTTCAGGAGAAAAAGTCAGCACCCTAGACTTCAGAGAAAATACAAACAGAGAAATAAAGACCAACAGACAGGGCTTCCAACTGTCTGACCATTACATATATGCATAGTTACCAGACAGAGAAGCACCAACATCTGCATTTTCAAAGCGGGGTCTCCTTAGCAGCTACCCAGAGTCTTCTGGTCAAACAAACACTTCCAATGAGTAAGTCCCAAAGCAAAACCTCACCTCAGAGTATATATACACTTTTCAGAGCCAGAGAGCATCATAACCCTTGAGAATCAGTGCCTCACTAGAAATTAACAAAAGGTGTGGGCCTTCCTACAAAACAGATCTCCCCTAATCAAATGTCACTTAATGGGTAGGCTCATTAATGGGTAGGGAAGATCTTTAACTCTCATTAACATAATTAACATTACAGTAAGGCTAGTTGCTGAGTACTTACATCCTGCTCTGGGATGAAGAATGCTCTCTGATAACTATAGGGATTTTAGCACTTATTCAGCATTGCTACCCAGTGGAGCATTTACAAACCACCCATGTGAGCATAGGGACTTCCCAGGCACCAGATTCTTTTTGCTATACAGAAGTGAGTAAATGGTCATCAATGCCACTTGGTGGTTAAGTAAATAACTAATTAATACATAACACATTTATATGGTATACAATTTACATAGCATTTCCCTCATTTCAACCTCTGTAGTGGTTAATATGAGTACTATTATGAATTATACAAGCAGGGAAACTGAGGCTTAGGTTAAGCAACTCATCAATGGTCAGACAGCTTGTAAATAGTGGAGCTAGAGCTTGACCCCACTTGTTCTCACTCCCAGCCCAGTGCACAGCATAGTACAGCATAATTTTTAGATCAGGTATACACCAATGGTATTTTTGCTACTTTAAAAACAGAAATAGAGGTCAGAAAGACCTGGGTTCCAGTCCTTCCTCTGACTTGTGGTTGTGTGACCCTGTGCAAGTTCACCTCTCCATGTTCTAGGCCAGTGGTATCAAACTCAAATAAAAAAGGGGGCCATTAAACCATCCATAAGGATCCCTGTGGGTCATAAAGGGGCCAAGGTCTCCCAGTGCCCCCTGAGTCATCTCCAGTCATCCTGACGAATATCTGGTCCCTGGATTCAGATGGCTCTGGAGGAGAAGTGAGGCTGGTGACCTGCACAGCCCTCCCTCACTCAAAACAAAGTCAAGTGCAAGTCATGTCATCATTTCATCTTCTGATGGCATGGTCTTCTTCAGCAACGAAGGACAAGCACGATAATAATAATAGTCTCTTAGAAAAATAACCCATTATTTATTTATTTATTCTGTTAAATATTTCCCAATTCTGTTTTAATCTGGTGTAGGTAGACACATCTTTGTTGCCTCTGTCTAGTCAACTTTTTAAGACAGTATGTTACTGAAAAAGAGTTGACCAAATGAGTTTCCTCATATCATTCCCCTATATCAGTGAGTTCCTTATATCAATGAAATCACAGGACCAGTCACTATACTCCCTCTCCCCAAGGAGAATATTTATTGAATACTTGAACATAAAGCATATATTTTTTAAAATTAATCAAACAAAAGAAACTAAAATTTGACTAAACTTAATTTTAAACAAATTAACAATTTATCTTTACTTTAAAACGACAAGTTTAAAAAATAAGACAAAAAACTAAACTCTTTTGGCTGACATTTGGGTGTTCTCTGGGTGTAACTGACATAACTCATATTTTAGCAACATCTCTAAATTTATTTCCCACTGTCCACATCTTTCACTTACATCTTTGCCTTTCACTAGAATGAAGCTCTTTTTTCCTTTCTACCTAACTAAATCCTATCTAACTGCATAGCTAAAGCTTTGCCTTTATCTTAAAGCAGATAATAGGTAGAACAGCAAATAGATTTCTAGGCCTGGAGTCTAGAAGATCAGAGTTCAAATCTGGTTTTAGATACTTATTAACTGTGTGACCCTGGGCAAGTCACTTACCTCTGCTTACCTTAGTTCCTCATTTATAATATGAGCTACAGAAGGAAATGGCAAACCACTCCAGTATCTTTGCCAAGAAAACCCCAAATGGGGTCATGATGAGTTGGACACGACTGAAATGACTGAAAAACACATCTATATTATAGATTTGTGAAGACTGTGAAAGAATGTTGTGAAATAATTTTGTAAATAAGCTATAACTGTAAAATGTAAAACCACTCTAACTGCAAATTATAAATCTACTATACAAAGTATTATCATGAATAACAGACTGTACTATACCTGTATATTTCAGATAAAAGCATCTCTTGTATTGCTATTTTTTAGCTTTTCACATTGTGTCCACAAGCATTTGTCAAGTATTTCCCTAAGCAGATTAGAAGATCCCTAAAGGCAAAGACTATGTGTTATGTGTGATAGGTAACAGATTCCATGCTAGGTTATTAAAGCAGGCTTCAGGATGCTTGAGATAGATTCCAAACCTCAATTTTTTTTTCAATAAGCATTTATTAAACATCAACTTTGTGCAAAGTATTATGTTAGGAGCAGAAGAAATAAAGATGAACAAAAACAGTACCTGCCCTCAAGGATGTGACAGAGTGAATATGTATTATGCCAGGGAGAGGGTGATAGGACAAATAATCTATCCAAAGTGCTCTAGGAAAATTCTACTGAAGCTGCCACTTACTTCATTTTTTCTTGCTCCCTCTCCTCCTTGGACAATCTTGATACTTCAACTTTGTATGGTCCCCCCTCTCTCTCTCTCTCTTTTTTTTTGGTTAAAATAAATTATTTTATTTGTTTTCAGTGTTCTACAATCAATTCCATATATCTTAGATTTTTTCCCCCTCCCTCCCCCGCTTCTTCCCTCCCTCCTTACTCCCTCCTTGAAATGGCCCACAATTTTATACAGGTTCTACACATACATTCCTATTAAACACATTTTCACCTTAGTTATGTTGCATAGAAGAATTAAAATGAATGGGAGAAATCACAAAACAAAACATAATATAAAAGAAAATGATCTGCTTCTTTCTGTGATCGAATTCCATAGGTCTTTCTTTGGATATGGAAGGAATTCTGCCTCAAAGTCACTGGGAATTTTTTAAGTCCTTGCACTGCAATGAAGTACTAAGTCTGCCAGAAAAATTCCTCACACGCTGTGGTTTTTGCTGTGTACAAAGTTCTCCTGGTTCTGCTCCTTTCACTCAGCATCAGATCATATAAGTCTTTCCAGGCCTCTCTGAGGTCTTCCTGTTCATCTTTTCTTATAGCACAACAGTATTCCATTACATTCACATACCACAATTTTTTCAGCCATTCCCCAATTGATGGCATCCTCTTGATTTCCAGTTTTTGGCCACCACAAAGAGAGCTGCTATAAATATTTTTGTACATGTGGGACCCTTTCCCATTTTTATTATCTCTTGGGGATATAGTCCTAGAAGCAGTATTGCTGGGTCAAAGGGTATGCATATTTTTGTAGCCCTTTGGGCATAGCTCCAAATTGCTCTCCAGAATGGTTGGATCAGCTCACAGCTCCATAAACAATGAATTAAGTGTTCCAACTCTTCCACATCTTCTCCAACATTTATCATCTACCTATTGTGTCATGTTAGCTAATCTGATAGATGTGATGTGGTATCTCAGAGTTGTTTTGATGTGCATTTCTCCAATCAATAGTGATTTAGAGCATTTTTTCATATGACTATAGATAGCTTTAATTTATTCCTCTGAAAACTGCCTCTTCATATCCTTTGACCATTTATCAATTGGGGAAGTCTCCTTTCTTTGATTACCTAGCTTTCTTATCTTACTTTTGCTCATGCCAAAAGCCAACCCTAGTTACCCTCCTCCCCCATTTTTATCTCTGTTGTTGCTGTCCATTGCTGAGGAAATCACACAACCACCTAGTTCAGTCCAATGCAAGTCTTTGTTCATTTCAACTGGCTCCTCACTGCTGTATGGCAGATCTTCTATTCTTCCTTGATTAACTTACTTCCTCACAGCAGCTGTTCCAAACTTTAAGCCACTAACATCATTCTCTCCCTCCTTCTCAGCAGATCAGGCTCCCTAGTTTACTGAGGCTGTTCATTGTAAGCTTCATTTCTCCTATCCTATTCCCCCAAACCCCTTGAAATATCAACCTCCTTTCCCCCTCCTTTTCTTCAGTCCCTAACAAAGAAGTAGATCTTCTTGCCTAGACTAATCTCTCCACTTGTACCCTTGATCCCATCCTTTCCCACTTCCTCTGGGATTTTTGCCACATCGATCATCCCTACCCACCAGTCCTCTCCCTACAACCAATCTTCAATGCTTATCTATTGGTTTCATCACTGATGCCTACAAACAAGCCCAGATCTCTACCCTTAAAAAACAAATAAACCTTTACTTGATCCCACCATCCTGCATCCTTTTATGTCTTCACCATTTCACAGTCTTAGACAAAGCCACCTACACTTATCATGTCTATTGCCTCACCTCCAATTCACTTTTCAGCCCCTGGCAATCTGACTTCCTATCTTGCTGCTTGAATGAGACCACATTCTTTACTATTACAGACAACCTCTCTTGCTAAACCTGATGGCCTCTTCTCAGACTTGATCTTCTTGAACTCTACAGCTGGGTTACACTCAATGACCTCTAAAATCTCTCAGCTAGGAATCTGTGATACTAAGCTGCTGGGCCCACCAGTGCTTAGCAGAGTGCCTGGAACATAGCAGGCACTTAAATTCTGACTGACTGACTGAATGGTCCCTTCCAACTGGATTCTTTCCTTCCTCTGCTTCCAAGATATTTCCTTCTCTTGGTTCTTCTACTTGTCCAACTTCTCTCAGTTTCCTTTTCTGGATCATGAACCATTCCTCACTCCTTAAATGTATCATTCAAGGTTTTGTCCTTCTCTGCGTATACTTTCTTCACATGAACTCATTAGCCCCTATGCTTTCAATTCTCATTTCCATCCAAGTGAATATAATCAGACTTTGTTTAAGTAAACATTAAGTGTCTAATATGGAGGAGACATTATACTAGGTGCCAGAAATTTGTAAAGTAAAGGTAGTTGACGTTTTGGAGAAATTTGAATAGTGCCTCCATTAGTCAGCATTTTCTGGAATTTTAAACATGATTATGAAGTAGGAAAGGACTTCAGTGGCCATCTAGGCCAATCCATGGGCAGCTAGGTGGTGCAGTGCACCAGTGCAGCAGACAGGAGGACCTGAATTCAAATCTCACCTCAGACACTTGACACTCACTAGCTGTGTGACCTTGGGCAAGTCACTTAACTCCAACTGCCTCATCCTAGGTTATCTCCAGTCATCCTGATGAATATCTGGTCACTGGATTCAGATGGCTCTGGAGGAGAAGTGAGGCTGGTGACCTGCACAGCCCTCACTCACTGAAAACAAAGTCAAGTGAAAGTCATGTCATTATTTCTCTGATGGCATGGTCTTCTTTGGCAATGAAGGACAAACACACAATATCCAAGTAACTCTCAGATCTATATATCTACCCCCAATTTCTCTTGAACTCTAAGCTTATATCATCAAACACTTACAGGACTGTGCTAGGTAGTAGGGATACTCAATATTCAAATCCAACTGAGCATTAATTTTGGTGTATCCTCCAAAGAATCAGATTGCTACTCATCTATGCCTGCTTATTTTGTGTGACTCTTACCCATACATTCCAATATGTTTATCATGGGGGTTCAATATATTGGGTCTTCCTTAATTTTTCCTCATGTTGCATGGATCCTAGTTGAGCGCTTGGGATGCCTTCCTTATTCCTTGCACTTGCTACATGACTAGTTCATCTTTTTCACTCATGCATTTCCCTAATGATGTTTTTTATTCCAATTCTTTGAAATTCTTTATTTTATACAAGTTCCATTCTGCTTACACTCACCACAAACCTTTCCATACTGTTCTCTCTGTAATACCCATTTGCAATTTCTGAAGAGATTATAGTGTTTCATAATTTGCAGCTACATATCAGTGAATACAAAGATAAAAAAGTTCCTGTCCTTAAGAAGCTTATATTCTACTTGGGGATACAAACTGTAAACAGGTAAATACAAGATATTTTGAGAATGGAGAGAGTATTAATAAAGAACTAGGAGAATCAGGAGAAGTATCCTATCGAAGGTGGCACCTGAGCTGAAACCTGAAGGAAGCTAAGGATTTTAAAAGATGATGGAGGTAGTGTGTGTTTCAGGCATAGGGGTCACCCTATGCAAAAGCACACAGGCAGTACATGGAACACCCAGTTGGAGAATAGCCAACAGGGAAGTTTGGCTGGAACAAAGAGTTCATGAAGATTGGTTATTAAATGTTAGGAAGGATAGGCTGGAGTCACATTTAGAAAGATGCCAAGCTGAGAAGATTATATTTTGTACTAGAAGCAATAGGAAACCACTGAAAATTCTTAAGAATCAGACTTGTGCTTCAGAACATTGTTTTGGCAGCTGAATTCATGTGTTGGAGAGGGGATCATATTGAAATAAGGAGTCTAGTGAGCAGACTACTGAAATAGTCCAAGTGAGAGGTAGAGGCTGAATTACAATGGTAATTGGGTGAATGGAAAGAACGTGTAAGAGATAGTAAGAAGAACTGACAGGACACTGCAACTGACTGGATGTGGGGGTAGAGGGTGAGGGCAGAATCGAGGACGAAACAAAGGCAGCGAACTTAGGTGCCTGGAAAGATGTGGTGGCTTCCACAGAAACAGGGAAGCATGGAGCAGGTGTGGGTTTGGGGGGAAGATGAGTTATTCTGAAATGCCTAAGGAACATTGAGGTGAGGTTTAGCAGCTGGTTGGTGATTTGGAAGTAGAATTCAGGATAAGGATCAGAGTTAGATACATAGCTATGAGAATGGCCTTCATGAGTCAAACTTGTTAGTCTGGCGCTTAAGCCCCCTGCTCAAGCCCACCTACTTTTCATTCTCCTTAACATACTCTTCTTTCCAATCATATGGGTTTGGTAGCTGCTTCATGGTTCATCTCAGAATTTCTGCCCAAATGGTTTCCTGGTCCTGGAATGCATCCGATGGGGTGCTTGGGTGATTGTGCTTGGACTCCAATTCCAAGATCACATTTCTCTCTAGCTTCAAAACACTATCCCTGACAGTTTTCTCCCCAGCCCAAGGACACTATGCCTAGCAATAACTCATGAGTGGGCTCCAGTAGAACAAACTGTCTTTCCTCATCACAAAAAGAAGCTGACCTCTGAAGAAATTCTCTTGTAAAAACAGGACTATCCTGTAACCACAGAATTATGCATTGATTCCTAAAGTTATCATATTCAATCCAGAGGTCAAGCTATAGACATCAACTCTCAAAGCTATCTTGCTACAGTCATAACAGACCAAAAATACACCCCTGAGAAACCCCTTCCCCTAGTTTCCAGCAGTGAATGCCACCTGTGACTAAGGTTATAAATGATCACCTAATTAGCATATCTGTCAGATAATCCACTACTTCTCCTATATAAGTTACATAACCTATATAACTCCTGTTAGGTTGCAAGTTCCTTCAGGAGCTCTGCCTGCTATATTGGCATTACAATAAACCTTTTCCAACTTGACTGAATGCTTGAGTCCTAGAATTCATTCCAGATGACCCTGTCCAGTACTCCAGTCTTTGGGGGGATCCCTGAACCCCTTAAGCCTCATCATACCCCCTCCTCTCTCTTACTCCCAGAATCCATACCTTGTAGGCATGGGGGTCAATCAGCTCCTGCAGAAGCACTGAGATGAGTGATAGAATCATGTACAGAGAGCAGCTGGTAAACCCACGTCCTTGGAGAGTGTACCAAAGGGAATATGACTAGAAAAAGTAAGAGTCAACCCAAGTGCCACCTCTTAGGAATGACAATAGCTATCATTTATATTTGTAATTCATGCAGCACTTTATATATGGTATCTCATTTTATCCTCACAACAACCCTAAGAGTGGCAGGTACTATTATTATCCCTATTTGTCGGATGAGGAAACTGAGGCAAGAAGAAATTAAACGACCTGCCCAAGGTTACACAACTAGCGGGCAGATTTTGGACTCGGGTATTCCCGACTCGGGCTCTAGTGTTCTATTACTGGGTCACCCAGCCCCCTCCATTTACTCCCTTTCGTGATCTATTTCTTAGCACACTGTCCTTGAAACTTTGTATCCAGTTACTGGATTGTTACCTTTAGTAATTTCCTCCCACTGCCCCAGCCCTCAGCGGACTCTGAGCGATCCTGGAGCGCAGGTACTGTTTTATTGTGTCTTTGTATCTCCAGTGTTTGGCACTTGATGGGTATTTAATAAAGGCGGACTCGAACCCCCTGGAGGGGAGGAGATGTCTCCCAGAGAGTGATTGTAAAGGATGGATAAAGGGCGCAGCTTTCATTAATCCAGGATCCTATAGAATCCGTGGGTCTGAGCTGTCCTAGAGGAGGGGACTCCTATCCTCCCTAAAGACCGCAGTACACAAAGGAGCGCGTGGTCTGGAAACAAAACAAAGCTGCGCGACAGAGGACGCCCCCTTAAAGGATCCTGCACACAAAGGAGTGCTGGGTCACTGCGAGAATTCTCCAGTCTGCTTTCTCTCCTCGCCGCCTCTCCCCGAAGTCTCGCGATGTCCAGCAGGAGAGAGGGGGGAGCGGACGAGCGAGAGGTGCTGACTTCCGGCTCGCTCCAGTCAGTCGTCGCCCCGGCGATCCGGTCCAGTCATCCCTGTGCCCTGGCTGCCGCGGAGGCCCCCTCCCCCGACTCCACATCCCCCCGGGCTTTCTCCCCAGCGTAGAGTCTCCGCGCTGCGGCTCCCGCGGCCCGCACCCTGGGGCCCGGGGCCCGCGAGACCTGCGGGGCTAGCACCGCGGGGTCGGGGGCGGCCCCGTCCCCGCCTCGGCCCCTGGGACTCGATGAGGCACAGCCTGACGAAGCTGCTGGCGGCCTCGGGCAGCGGCTCCCCGGCCCGGAGCGGGAGCCCGGCGCCGGCGCCCTCCCCGGCCTCGGGCTGTCTGCGCGCCCCGGGCCTGGCCCGAGCGGTGGCCGGGGAGGAGGGCAGCGGCAGCGGCGGCGGCGGCGGCGAGGAGGAGGAGGAAGAAGGGGACGGGCCTCGGCGGCGGCAGGAGGGCGCCCCTGCTGAGGAGAAGATGGAGGAGGAGGAGCCGCCCGCAGCCGCCGCCCGCCCGGAGGAGCCCGAGGACATGGACTTTCTGTCGGGCCTGGAGCTGGCTGACCTGCTGGACCCCCGGCAGCCCGACTGGGACTTGGAGCCGGGCCTCAGCTCTCCGGGGCCGCTGTCGTCGGGGGGCGGCTCGGACAGCGGCTGCCTGTGGAGAGGGGACGACGACGACGAGATGGCGGCCGCCGAGATGCAGCGCTTCTCGGACCTGCTGCAGAGGCTGGTGAGCGGCGGCGGCTCCGGCTCCGGCTCCGGCTCGGGCGCCGGCTCCGGCCCCGGCTCCAGCGGGGGCTCCAGCGGCGGCGGCGGCGGCAGCGCCGGGGCCTGCGGCGGCGGCGGCTCCGGCGGGGGCGGCGAGCGGAGGCGGAGGAGGAACCCCGGGGCGGGGGGCGGTGACGGCGGCGGAGGAGCGGGAGGCCACGGCCCCGCGGCGGCCAAGAGCCCCCGCAAAGCGGCCGCCGCCGCGGCCCGGCTCAACCGGCTGAAGAAGAAGGAGTACGTGATGGGGCTGGAGAGCCGCGTCCGGGGCCTGGCCGCCGAGAACCAGGAGCTGCGGGCCGAGAACCGGGAGCTGGGCAAGCGCGTGCAGGCACTGCAGGAGGAGAGCCGCTACCTGCGGGCCGTGCTGGCCAACGAGACCGGCCTGGCGCGGCTGCTGAGCCGGCTGAGCGGCGGGGGACTGCGACTCACCACCTCGCTCTTCCGGGACTCGCCCGCCGGGGACCACGACTACGCGCTGCCCCTGGGCGAGCGGCAGCAGGAGGCCGCGGAGGACGAGGACCCCGCGGGAGGAGTGTGTCTCCACGTGGACAAGGATAAGGTGTCGGTGGAGTTCTGCTCGGCGTGTGCCAGGAAGGCCTCGTCTTCTCTAAAAATGTAGGGTCAAGTAACCTGCTCTTTATCCGTGTTTACCCCTTTCAGCTCCCTTACACCATGTAAAAACACGTTAGTGGGACATCTTCACTGGACACATTTCAGAGAAGAAAAGTAATAATGAATCATTAAGTGTTTAGCTAAAAGCATGAATGTGACACAGTAACCGACTCTTAATGATAACATGTGACTATTAAATTTCTCTGACAGTTTCTTTTTTAGGTGATTTCCTCCCTGCCAGGCTCCGTTGTAGGGGTTACAGAACAGTCGTACCCGCCTCACAACCTGGTAAGGATCCATCTCTTCCCCTAAAAGCTCATGCACTGCTGGTTAGTCTACTTTAATGGGCAAACATACACAATTGTTTGTATTGGGGGATTTAAAACAAAACAAAAAAAATACAAAAAAAAAAAACCAAACTAATTTGGGCCCTGTCCACCCTGGAAACAGACTTGTGCTGGCCACTAGTGTGTTTAAGATGCTTCCTCTGATTGAAACAGCTGTTGATGTGTATGCCCTTGTTCAAACTTACTTGTACCTAGCTGTTCTGTCCCCAGTGTGGACATGGCCTTCGATGACATCGTTCCAACTGTGCAGTGAAACCTGCTTATAGCCATACAGTTTGGACACAGTGAAAAAGGTGAAGTTGAATGGAAGTTCCAGTTGTACAAGGTGCAAATTGGAATTCCAGTTGGAGTGCAATTTTGCAGGGGTTGGCTATATGATTAAATGCTGTTGTACTTTTCAAACAGCTTTGAGTATTTGGGGCATGAACAAATATTCTGTAGTTCTAATTAGAGATGGTAAAATCTCTGGAATATTCAGGAATGCCTCTTAGTTTCCTCTATAAGACACATAAACTTATACAGGCTCGTTAGATTACAGAACTAAATATCATCGTTAGAGAATTGGAAATAATATGCATACCAGACTCCTTTATTTAGTTACCAGCCATTGAGAAGAGTAATAATGTTTAAATAAAACTGTTTCCTTGAGGACCAGCACAGTGATTTCAGTCACTGAATACGAATAAGTTGTTGAATATCTTTATTTTGTTGTATTAAAATTTATAGGTTAAATTTGTGTCTGTACTGTTAGAGATTTTAAAGATGGTTATATGAATGAAAAAAATGTAAAGTGAGGTTTCACAAAGGATGAATTTTTAGAACTCCCAATATAAAGATTAAGATATTGGTCTCCTTTTTAGTAGATGAAAATTTTGGTGTTAACTAACCAATGAGTTTAAAAACATTTGACACTTAGAGAAGCTTTTTCCATAGCTGGGCTGCTTCTCTTGTGTCTTTGAGTACACTAATTGTACCTATTAGAATAAGTAGGACTATGATGTACTTCAGTTGGAGACTGATAGAAATTCTTTGTGAAACATCACTGTTTGATAAAGTATACGTGTATTTAGCATCCTTGTTTTTCTTTATGCTAAAGTGGATACAGCTGTTGGGGCAGAAGAGACGGGACCAGCTGCTGGCCACATTTCCTGCTTTATTTTAAAAGGTAGTATAAGAAATGAGGAAAAAGAGGTAATATCAGGGCTTCTGCTGTCTTTTTATTTTAAAATTGTGCATAATTAAAAAGTTAATTCCAGCAGTCCAAAGATGTAGTTAACTTTCATTTAACATGTTTTTGTTTTGTAAATGGAATCCTTTTTTGCACAACTGTAAATGTTTTGTTGCTGGAGATAAGGTATTTGAGACTTAATATTGGTCTCTGGTTTGCAATTATGCATCACAACATATTTTGTAAAATCATCTACTGCACTTGAGCATGAATGGGCAATAGCTACACTTACAACACGAAATGATGAATCTGCTTATACCTAAGAGCAGGATTAAGTCCCCAAAATGCAACTGCATGGATTTTTAGTGCCTACTGAATCATACATATATAAACCAAAATTAGTTGGAAAATTATTTGAAACACTGACTAACTTGTGATATCTTTATGGAATATGTAAAACGTAGCTTTGAAACAGAAGCCTTGAATTGGAATTTTAACTAACAATACTTGAATATTTTGTATATATTTCTTTGTATATAATTTTGTGCAGTACCAATGACAATAAGAATATGGTGTCATAATAAAACCAGGTTTGTTGATCTTTCAGTTATGGGCTCAAAGAATTTGTTCATCTCTATCCTTATCTTAATATTGGAAAGAAACAGGAATGGAAATCAGGAAAATGTTTGTTAGAGTTGGCTGTGGGTCTTAAGCAGTTAAGGGTTCTGGAAACAGTAAGTGTGGTGTTTTTTCTAACAACACTATGTCCTCTTGGTGACATCAATATAATTCTTGAATTAATTGAAGTTTGGGGCTGGACGAATGCAGGAGAAACATTGATTAAAGCTTTCACAATTGGGATGCTGTTTGTTTAGAATCACCACACCATTGGAATTTTTGCTTTGCAAAAATGTCATTTTACAAATGACAGTATTTGGAAATAGTTTTACAAAAAACTTTAAATGTGGAAAAAGTTGAAGATACTTTTAAAGGCTGCTTATTTTAGGTTTTATTGTGTCTATTAACTGTCCCTTACTAGTTTCCATTTCATTCCTTTTTCCTGATTTTGATGACTAAGTGTTTTTGTGTCATTTATTACATCAACTTCATGTTCTTGTTTTCACATGGTAATCACTTGTTTTTTAGGACCAGCAAAGGTGTTAGTAAATATGGTCATATTTATATGTAAACACATTTTACTATAAATGTTTGGGCTTCTTAAACTAAGAACAAACTGATTACTTTCAATGTGTAGTGAGTAGAATACCCTAACACATGTCCCCTCTTCTTGTTGTTAATTAAAACAGTTATGATTATTAATATAAAGCTGTTGTCTTACTTTTTCTATAAGGCTGTGCTCTAAAGGAGTAGTGTTTGGATTCTAAAAGGCGATTTTGGAGTACAATAATACTGATTTGGGAAATAGTTACATTCTGATTTTGTTGTGAAATAATTTAACATTTTGGGATAAAGGAACTCTTTCTTGATGGTTAAGATTTGCAGTTCCCTACAGTTACATAGTAAAGTGATGCAGTACCTTAGCATAAATGGATGTTTTATCTATTGAAAGAAAGTAAAAAGTCTAATCAATGCTCAGCTTTTAAAATTTATCTTAGTGAGACAAGCATGCAAATATTAAGTGAATTATAAGAAGACATTGCTTTACATCTACAACTCCATCAAATTAAAAAAAAAAATCTCTTAAAACCTAGTCAGATGAAATCTCATGTGTAATCAGACCAACTTGTTAAGATATTTTGAATTAAATGTGCATTCTGTAATCGTTGAATTAATCTCTCTTTCTTCTCTTTAAACAGCTTAGCAGTGTCTGCAAAAACGAATCTTTTCCTACAACCTGTAACTGACTGGACTGATGGTAACAAAGTAGTTGTGGGAGCCATATCGGTCACAAATTTTGGCATCTGCTGAAAAATGAATGCCATTTCAAGCCCCTAAATTACTTCTATACTGATTTCACTTTCCTGAAGTGGAGATTTGAAAAGATTCTCTGGAATCCTTGAAAGACTTAATAGAAACACATGAGACTAATGGGTTAACTTTTGGATAAACTATTCTTGTCTTTCAGAGGAGTCATAATTCAGTTCTTTGCAGTACCCTTTAAAATTGGAACTGCCCCTTGGACAAGAGAATTACATATTTTATCTAGTACTTTTCGGTTTCTTTAGCAAGGAACATAGACTAGTGAAATACATTTCATAAAAGAGAATTAAATTAGCAAAGCCATCAATGGTTGTAAGGTGTATATAATTTGTGCTCACTTAACTGTATGTAACCTGGCAGTCTTTGTGAAGCTGATGCATTAACTTTGCTGAACTTACTAAAATAATCAATGCAAAGTTCAGTATTTAAAGGGCAGTCCTTTGGTAGATGTTAAATTGTTTTCATATTTGTGGAGGAATTTTGATTGGTAAAATGTGTGGGACTATCTTATATAATTGAGAAGTTACGTAGGCAAGAAATAATGGATTTTTTTCTATTATGATTAATGTTGGGAATAATTTGAAGCTTCTAATAACTCTTGTATTAGTTTTTATTCATATTTTCATGTCAAATGGTCTGTTGTTATGTGATGGCTTGAGCATTCTGGATTTTAGAAGTGACTTCTTTGTAGCAAATGGTTTTATGCCACATAACGTTTTTCTAGCTTATGACGTGATAGAACCTCCTAGGACTTGGATTTCAACAAGTTGTACTTGTTAGTCATCTTCCTCCCCCCCACCATCTTTGGGACTAATGTTAATAATAAGTATGTGTTCTAATTTTAAACCAGTCAATTCTATCTTACTGGATATCTCTGGAGTTACAGCATAAATATGGTTAGATTCAGGGAATAGGTTCCTGTTCTCCAGCAAGATTAAATTCAATAAATACATATTTATTGACGGAAGCATTCGAAACTTAATTTAAATCTGCTCAGCTCATTATTTTGTTCGTAGCAGTGAGGAGTCTTAAACAAGAATTAGTCAGAGGCTAGGGAATTCTGAAGAGCCTTTCTGGCTGTATCCAAGTACGGTGTTGATAAAAGCAGAGCCATCTCTTGGCCATTATTCATGGAGTTATGAACTTCTTTTATGCAAAACTCTTGAATAGTCCATTTAGAATTCTTTTTGACAGGATACCAGATAAAACACTGATAATTAAGAGTTGTGCAGTTCACTGTTCTAGAGGTCACTGCTAACTAACACCTTCATATGTATTATAGAACTTTATAGTTACAGGACCTTAGAGATCTTGGGAACTGAATTGACTGTGAATCAGTAATAAGAATTTTTAAATAGCATTTCTTCCCATACCCGCTGTGGATCTGAAGTTTGGGGAATCTTTGAAAATTTGTAATATTATCAGGTCCTTTGTTTTTATGCTTTAAAGTACACTAATACTTACTTTAAAATAAGCAGAATGTATTGAGAAGGTATTTAAGGATTCTTTCAGAACTCTAAGGAAAGCCATCATTATGAGCATTAATTATTGATGAACAATACTGTGAAAAAGTGATCTGGTTATTTATATTTTGGATAAATTGGGTTTTGCTATTTATACATCCTTTATCCCCCTTGTTATCTCTTAAATTGGTGCCACCTATTGGATTTCTCCGAGCTGGAATATTTGTTTAACACTATAGCTTTTTTCCACACTAGGAAGTATTTTTAAATCATTAAGTTTGAGCAGACAAAGAACTAAGTATATATAATGGACAAAACATTTTGTGTTTTATTTTTAACTCAGAGTTTTTGTTGAATCTTTTCATAATGGCAATGAAACCAGTGAAAACATTCTAGCCACTGGGTGTGTTTTGGAGAGTATAAGTTGTAAATTTTAGTTAAATCATCTTTTGCACTCTTATTAATGTTTTATCTAATTGCAGTGTGCAAGTTATTGGTAGCCTCAAAACAAAAAGACAGTTTCTACCAGACTAAGACACTTGTAGATATTGTATCTTTTCTTGGCTTTTAGAATTGAGTAGTACTTGGGTTATGAAGTTAGTGTATTATGGTAATTAGAGTATAATACAGTGTGATATTTTTTGTTAGAGGCAGCAATGATAACTTTCATACCACTAATTGTAAAGTAATATGCTGTAAGAAATGTCTGAGAATAGTAGAAAATAGATGACTATTTAAGAAAACGTGGGAAATTGTAAATGGTTAATGTGTAAATTAAAAAAATTGAATATAATTCAAAATATTAAGTTTTGAACCAATTTTCCTTCATATGAAACAGAAGGGAACAAACATTTATGTAATTTAAATTCATTGAAACATTTATTGAGCACTCATTATGTGCAAGATACTGTTGGGACCATGAAGGGGAGATGTAGTAAAGGTTTTTAAATAATTTGAATAGTTTTCAGGATCGTTTTAAATGATTTTAACAGGTAGTTCTACCAGTTTCATACATTTTGTCAATCATGGTTTTAGATGTTAGTATTGTGCCTATGTGTTTTGAGAAAACATGCTGGCAAAAAAAGAAAAGGGGGGGTTTTAAAGATATGATTCATTGATTCTTAATTGACCTTAATGTCTTGAGGGTGTTTGGGGGAAAAAAAAGACAATAAAATTAAAAACAAATTGGCTTTCAGTAATCTTTTTTTAAAAAAATCCCCAAATTTTCCATTTAAAAAAAAAAAGTAAATTATTTTGCATTCTTCTGACTCAGAAAATTTTCCCTTTATAAGAGCTCCAATTTCTTTTCTCTTTTGATTTTAATGGTTTTTGAAAATCCTGCCTCTTGCACTGACTTAAGCAGGCATGGCAGCATCCCCGAAAATTCTGCCTCTTGTACTGACTTAAGCAGGCATGGCAGCATTCCATTGCTGCTAACTCCTTAATAATGTACATTAATGTTCTGTATTACTGGCACTAATACTGAAAAAAATTTGTGTTTCATTTTGTCTTATTTGAGCTTTATTATAACCTATGAATAATTACTACAGCTTTCTCTGTTTTGCAATAGTAATATATGCTGCGGGGCTAGAAAATTTAGTAACTCTGACCTTCAGTGGCAGGGTGGGGAATAGATGAGTTGTCCCTAGTAATGTGAATGTATCATGCATATCATGCATCTTTGTTAAGTAGATTGAATAGGATGTAGTGCTATGAAAACTGGAGATTTGGGGAAATGTCATTTGAAAGGTAGAGAATATATTTGTTCTCTTGTATTTTAGAGAGGACAGAGAAATTTGTTGGAAGTATATTTTCGCTTTGTCTAAATTAACTTTACCAGAGCTCTCAAAAAACCTCTTCCAACTCTAAAGGAAAAACTTTTAAAAGCCATAGGAGCCATTTGAGTAGGTGAAAGGAGATGGGTTTTGTAAATGTTAATAGTGGCTGCAGTATAGTATTTCTGTGCACTCTACTTTTCCAGTTTGAGAAATTAAAAAAAACTATCAAACTTTCTGCTTTTTTTTAAAGGACAGTTCTCCACTGTTGGGACTGGAAGCTCAATTCCGTGTGGACAGTCTCGGGCAGGTAAAAGTGGGACTTCTAAATCTTAGAGTCTTACGAGGCCCTCCATGAACAGCGGGGGTTCGAGAAGGTCAGACCGAGCTAGCTCGGCTAGCTCGGGTATTTCCGCCTCTCCCCCGGAGATACCTGATGGGTGGAGTCTCCCTGCCCTCGAGGTCGTCCCGGATTGGAGCACACCTAGTTACCTAACAGCATGGTATTGAGATGCAAACTGTGTGGCTGAAGATTAAGTAGGATTGAGGAAGCCAGAAAGCTCTTAGCACGTGTGGAGCCAAAGAGAAAAGTAGGGCTCCGCTTCTTTTCTTTCCTCTCTCCCCTCCCCCTCTCTCCCCGCTTGTACTTCTACTTCCATTCCCTTAAGCTTAGCCTTCTTAGGAAATCTCCCCCTCTTCGTCCTAAGAAAGAAGAGCCCCTGCACTTGTAACCGAAACCCTGTAATAAAGCTCAACCCCTGTTTGACTCTGGAACGTCCTTTCTCTCATACGTGCATCCGGCGTGGCCAGCCGAAGACCTCGGGAGGTGAGGTAAGAAAGACTCGGGTAGCCCAATACAGGCCTCTAGGCTTGGCAGTTGGCGTCCCAACAGGGATTGGGAGCGTAGATAATCCTGGGTGCTTTTGGGGTACACCCGGAAGGGGCTGTGAAAGAAGCGAGTCCCGAATCCTAGATTCGGAAGGAGAGAAAGGGGAGAGAAGCTTCCCAAACCCCTGGGAAAAGGGCGGAGATGGGGAATCTATTGCCAGTAATAAAGCCAGAGGAACAGGAGGTCTGGGCTGAGACACTTCACAGGGAATGCAGGAAGGCGGGGGTCACAATAGAGTTAGATGACCTCCGAGAATTTTGTGAAAGGATTTGGAAAGTTTCTCCTTGGCTCAAGCAGGCAGGAATATCAAGAGAAAAATGGGGAGCGGTCGGAGAGCAAATGACTGCTTACGAGCAACAATACCCTGGGGAGCTGGAGGATTTAGATTTCCTGATATTCGGTGTAATTAAAAGCATGCTGGAAGGGCCGGAGAGGCCAGGGCGGGATTGGAATAAGAGTGGAAGCGGAGAGAGGGGAGGGGAGGACCCAGGCAAGCAGAAAGTTAAGCGGAAAGTTAAGGAGCATAAAGAAAAAATAGATTCGGAGCTCCATCTAGAGGATGGGAAAGGCGAGGCAGGGGAGAATACGCCGTGCCTTCCCTCCGCGCCTCCTTATAACCTGCTCCATTGGTCAGACAGTTCAGGGCCACAGTCCAGTTTGGAAAAAGGAATAAGAAAGGCTATAGAGAATGGAGAAGATGTAGGGACATTTCCTGTGTTAGAAATAGCGGACCCCAGTGTCCCCGGTGGGGTTCGGAGGAGCCACATACCCATAGAGTGGAAGAGAGTGGCGACTCTTAAAGAGGCTTGTACCAAGCATGGCCCTAATTCACCCTTTGTTATAGCCATGCTTGAAACTCTCAGCGGTCAGTTCGTTCTGACTCCTAATGACTGGAAGAGCTTAGCTAGAGCCTGCCTTACCCCTGGGCAGAATGTGATTTGGGTATCAGAATTTTCTCAGAGGGTAAAGAGCACTACCGGTGGGCTAGGGGCTCAGGCCCCCCAGGCTTATCAGCAATTTACAGGAACAGGGCAGTTTGAGGCTACAGGAAATCAATTACAGTACTCAGCCTCCGATTATGTTTTGATTGCCGGAATGGCTATTGCCGCCTGGAAGGTTATAGCCTCTAAGAAAGAGAGAGAGTTTCCCATGACTAGGATTACGCAAGGAAACAATGAGCCATTTACTAATTTTGTGGCCAGGCTGCAGGAGGCAGTAGGTCGAGATATGGGAGAGGAAAACCAAGGGACAGAGATAGTGTTGAGGACATTGCTGCGGCAGAATTGTAATCATGACTGCAAAAAGGCAATGCTGGGACTGCCAAAGAATGCATCTGTTGAAGAGATGATACAGAGATGTGAAAGGGTAGGAAGTCAGGTCTACTTGGCACAGGTGCAAGGGAAGTACCTGGCTGCCGCCTTAAGTAATATCTCTTTGGAGAAAAAATGTTTTAACTGCGGAAAACCGGGACACCTTAAGAAAGAGTGTAGGAAAGAAATAAGTACAGGGAGGGGCCAGGACCCTTGTTTTTCATGTGGAAAGCCAGGTCACTTAGCTAAACAATGTAGGAAGTCGGGAAACGGGGTGAGGGGCCCCTCGAGGGCCCCGAAAGTGTACCCTTTGGCAGAGAATCGGGATGGCCCCTTGGAGGGAGAATACAGGAGATTATGGGGCCAGAGGAAGGAAAGCAACACCTTTACAGCTTAGAGAAGTGCCAGCTTGCAGCTCATCAGTTTGCCATGATTCCCCTGAGAGACCCCATACAGGAGGAATCCCTCATATTACAGAACCCCTCTCATGCACCCGTAGTTATATATACAGGAGTTTATCCCACCGGCACCACAGCACTTCCATGCTCCAATGTGGTAGCCGAGCCAGCTCATATAGACAATCAGCTTCCCATAGCTATTGCCCTTCCTTTAAAGCACTCAGTTCAAATCCAGTTACTAAAGGAAATAGGACAGAATAGACCTGAGTGTACGATCTGGCTTAATGGAATTCCCATGACTGGCCTCCTTGATACTGGAGCGGATAGGACCTGCCTTAGCGGTCGCTCAGTACCCCGGCACTGGAAGCTTAAAGAAAGCCAGAGACCAGTGTGGGGAATAGGAGGGTGCCAAAATACCTTAGAGACAATGCACCCAGTAAAGTGGGAGGCAGAGGATCGCCAAGGGACCGTATGGCCGTTGGTGATTCCAGGACTTAGTTTTAACATCTGGGGCAGGGACATTATGAGCCGCCTCGGGATGAAGCTATCAAATTTTTAGTAAGGGCCATTGCAGTTGCACTGGAGTCCCCACCCTTGAATTGGAAGTCAGACACCCCGATTTGGGTGGAGCAATGGTCCCTGACCCCAGAAAAACTCCAGGCACTACAACTATTGGTTAAGGAGCAATTAGAAAAAGGAAATATAGAACCATCAAAGTCACCCTGGAATGCTCCTGTGTTTGTTATAAAGAAAAAATCCGGGAAATTCAGGTTCCTTACAGATCTAAGGAAGGTAAATCAGTCTCTCATGCCTATGGGAGCCCTGCAACCAGGTCTCCCTTCTCCTAATGCCATCCCGGAGGGTTGGTCACTTATAATCATTGATATTCAGGATTGTTTTTTTTCCATTCCTTTAAACAAAGTAGATTGTCCTCGGTTTGCTTTTACAATACCTCACCCCAATAACGAAGGACCTGCAAAGAGGTATCAGTGGAAGGTATTGCCCCAAGGTATGAGTTGCAGCCCCACCATCTGCCAGTGGTATGTTAATCAAGCCTTAGAAAGCCCCAGACAGCAATACCAATGCAAAATCATCCATTATATGGATGACATCCTTATAGCTGCACCTCAGCTCAAGGAACTGGAGAAGTGTTTCCAAGCAGTAGAAAGGAACCTTTTAGGACTAGGATTAGTTATTGCTCCTGAAAAGATACAGAGAGGACCCAATTACAAATATTTGGGATATCAGATACAGGGCACCATCATTCGGCCGGAACCCCCAAAATGGGATATAAAGATCCAAACACTCAATGATGCTCAGAAACTAGTAGGAGCTATCCAATGGATAAGATCAAAGGTGCCTATACCTTTACCTCTCATGCAACCTTTATATTCACTATTGACAGGAGACTCTGCTTTAAATTCCCCACGAACATTGACTCCTGAAGCAGCCAAGGCCATAGAGGCAATAAAAAAACAATTTTTAGAGTCCACCACATTTCGGTGGGATCCAGGAGGAGATCTGGAGGTATCTATTATCTCCACCACACCTCCCTATGCCGTCATACATCAAAAAGAGAAGCCCCTAGAGTGGGTATATTTAAGTAAAACAGGAAGCAGTTTACTAAACAAGTGGGAATTTCTAGGACGGTTAGCACTAGAGGCAGTAAGAAGAGCCACCCACATATACCAAAAACAGCCAATTCTTTATGCTACACTCACCACTAAGGATGTAGAAGAGTTAGCTCAGAATCATGTTTCTTGGGCCACTATACTCCACTGGGCCCAGATGAAACCAAATTCGACTTTTCTATTCAAAGAATTATTACAGTGGGCCCCAGCACCAGTGAAAAGGTACTCACCAAACCCAGTAGAAGGGCCTAACATTTTTACAGATGCCACGAAACATCACAAGGCATCTATTTATAATTCGGCCTCCCAAGAGATATATATAGTTAACACACCCTACACCTCTACTCAACAGAACGAATTGGAAGCTATAATCCAAGCTCTCCAAATATATAGTGACATACCCATTAATATTATCACTGATAGTCAGTATGCATCTTTATTAATTTCACGGATTGAGGACTCTATTGTAGATTATCGGTCCAATATTTTTTCACAGTGTGAGCGGCTATTGACCACCATTAATAACAGAACACACCCTTTTTATGTTTTACATGTGCGCTCACATACAAATGGCACAGGACCAATTTTTGAAGGAAATCAAATAGCAGACAATTCACTATACCTGGTAGGGCACACTGTGGAACCACAAGAAAGGGCCCAAAAGGCTCATGATAGGTTCCACCTAGCCACAGAAGCCCTCTGCAAATTATATGGGATAACTCAGGAACAGGCCAGAAAAATTGTTAAGAGCTGTCTCCAATGTATCCCATTCCACCCATCTCTAGACCAGGGTGTCAATCCTCGTGGCTTGGCACCCAATGAAATTTGGCAAATGGATGTCACCCATCTTAAGGGCCAGTGCATACATGTGACAGTTGACACATGGTCCGGATTCCTTATGGTGACTTTACAGCCAGGTGAATCAAGTGCTAAAGTAATTCAACATCTTTGGCACTGTTTTTCTGTTTCAGGCTTACCCTTAGAAATAAAGACAGATAACGGCCCTGCCTATACTTCTCAAACCCTTACACACTTCCTCCGCGATCTAGGGATTCGACATGTTACAGGAATCCCCTACAATCCACAAGGCCAGGCCATAGTGGAAAGGGCCAATCTCACCTTGAAGGCGATCCTCGCTAAACAAAGAAGGGGAAAAGGTCGCCTAACACAATCAGAGCTTGATACAGCTGTGTATACACACAATTTTTTGCATATCTCAAGAAACTCACATACTACTCCAGCTATGAGACATTTTGTGACTTTTCCAAGACAACCCCGCAAGGAAAGTAATACCCAGGCTGGATATAAAGACACATGGGCCATGGTAAAGGATATGGCCTCAGGGAAATGGAAAGGTCCGTATAAGATACTAATATGGGGTCCAGGGTATGTTTGTGTCTCCACAGGAAAAGGTGATGCGTGGATTCCCATTAGAAGGATCCGTAGGTGGGAACCGAGGTCGGAGACGACGGAGACGCAGGAGGCGGAGACCCCGGAGAGCCCAGAGACCCCGGAGAAGGATCATACACCACCTGAGCCTGCTGCTGACAGCTTTAACCTTGCTGCCCAGAGAGGAAGCAGCCCTCATCACAACCGCAGACACTGCTGCTGACAGCTTCCCATCTAGGCATCCTTTTTTCGCCAGCTGAATGAGGACTTTGATATCACAAACCCAGGACACTTGGGTGGGGAGGAGGTGACCAATTTTCCACCTGTATAGATCCATTTGCAAGATTAAGGGAGTGGTGACGTGTAAGGCGCCTACACCAGCTGCTTCTCTTAAAATATGCTTTGGGATTTTAGTTGATTGCACTTCCTCTGTTGTAACTCAGCCATTTAGTTTCATCTTTGTTTTATTTGATGCCTCCCTTTGTCAGTTGTGCTAGCTGCAGATTTCTGTGTGAATGAAGTCTTGTTGTAAGGTACTCATATGCTAAAGGCCTTCCTAATCCACTCAGCCTCCAGCCACTGTTTGCTCTAGAGCCAGGTGCGCTCCGCGCATAACAAAGAAGGGGATATGTTGGGACTGGAAGCTCAATTCCGTGTGGACAGTCTCGGGCAGGTAAAAGTGGGACTTCTAAATCTTAGAGTCTTACGAGGCCCTCCATGAACAGCGGGGGTTCGAGAAGGTCAGACCGAGCTAGCTCGGCTAGCTCGGGTATTTCCGCCTCTCCCCCGGAGATACCTGATGGGTGGAGTCTCCCTGCCCTCGAGGTCGTCCCGGATTGGAGCACACCTAGTTACCTAACAGCATGGTATTGAGATGCAAACTGTGTGGCTGAAGATTAAGTAGGATTGAGGAAGCCAGAAAGCTCTTAGCACGTGTGGAGCCAAAGAGAAAAGTAGGGCTCCGCTTCTTTTCTTTCCCCTCTCCCCTCCCCCTCTCTCCCCCGCTTGTACTTCTACTTCCATTCCCTTAAGCTTAGCCTTCTTAGGAAATCTCCCCCTCTTCGTCCTAAGAAAGAAGAGCCCCTGCACTTGTAACCGAAACCCTGTAATAAAGCTCAACCCCTGTTTGACTCTGGAACGTCCTTTCTCTCATATGTGCATCCGGCGTGGCCAGCCGAAGACCTCGGGAGGTGAGGTAAGAAAGACTCGGGTAGCCCAATACAGGCCTCTAGGCTTGGCACTCCACTTCTAATAATTTGGTAGCTTTCCTCCTAAATTTAATATTACCTGTATCAGTTATTTTTGAAAAAGACCATAGGCTTTTGTAATGAGCCAACTTGTAGATAATTTGTTCAGTAATAGTGTTGCCTGATTTGGGGCATTGTTTTTGATGTGCTAGCTTCAGGTAATAGGTATAAAATCACAGTAAAGTTGCAGTAAGTACAGTTTTATTTGTATATTTGTTGGGTAATAGTATCTTATTTTTACATAATTTTATTCTTCTAACTGTGTGCTATTTTGATTATCCTGGAATTGAAAGCCAGGTTCAGGTAATTCAAATGCTTTTATGAGTACTTCGTACTGTTTAGAACCAAGGTATGCTGCAAACATAGTCTGCAGCATTATGGGAAAGACCATCTTTCTGAAGACAGGTCGAGAGACTCTGATCCAGTAGGTCCAAATATTTCCTCTCTGTGGTAGTGGAGCCGAGTTGTACCTAAAAAGAAAACAATGGTATGTGAAAACATTTACAAAATTCTGGCAAATACATTAATTTTGGGGGGAATATATATTCTGATGTCTCAGTTGGCTCCTGGGTGGTGGTGAAAGCTATGCCCCCAGTGCAAAAACTCCCCAAGTCCTGTCAAAATCCTTTAAATACAAGTGTAACTTTAGTGACAGTTTGGAGAGGTGGGTGGCCATAGTACTTAAAGGACTATAGTCCACAAATTGGTGAAAGTATTTTAAATTATTGATGCACAAGAATAGGACTTAGGTTTAATAGGCATTAACATAAGGTATACTTAATTTTATGAACAGTTAACCCTTTGTAAAGGAAGTTTAGTTTAAAAACATACCTTTAGAATGGAGTCTGGTCAACTAAATGATTCTCAAATCAATCTAATAGTTGCCCAACCAGGACTACTAAATGAACAGTATTTTTACAGGGTGACAGAATATTGAAGCCTTCTAAGAAAAGAATAGCAAAGCCAGGTCCTCCTGAGTCTGAATTCAATGTTCTTTTGCCCCAGATGAATGTTAATTTTGAATTGGGACTGAGTTTATTATCTGGTCTGATAGTGGAACTACCAATTGACAAATAGAGGAAAGAATACAGCAAACATACCTGGCTGCCAGAGCACCATTTATAGGTATAGCCAAAACAACAGGGTAGAGACCCCCGATTATGAGACCGACCATTCCACTTCTTATAACAGTACAGGCTTCACAGCTTAGATCACCTAGAAGATAAAAACTTTGTTTTCTGGAATGAGGAGTTAAAGACACACAACAGACATGTCAAGACATCAGTCAGCTTCGTTGTGCAAGGTAGTGTGGTTGATTATCAACTGCATTTCACGATTGCAATTTCAGTAGTTGTTTTAAGCCATGTTGGCTATAATAAACTATGCAACTGGCAGTTTTGGAAGTTTTCAAAAGTGATACTAGTTAATGTCTATTATTAAGTTTTCAGTCAGAAGTAGAGGGGACAACAAATAATCCAGATAATAGTTTCTCTCAAATCATCTAAATTTTCAATCTTAACGACTAAGGTTTAATTTTATTGTCATAAAATGAAGTAGAGGCTGAAGAGGAAATAGCCAATCACAGATCAAACAGTTGCAATTTAAAATCCCATGCCTGTGAGGCCAAATCAGGGGCTTTCTTCACTTATACTAGTTGCCTGCTTTGTGGAATTACCTTAATATATTCTAATTTACTAGTGGTCTTAAAGCTAATATTTTTTTGGGAGTGCAGTATTTTACATAGCAAAAGGCACTTGCATTCAAGAACATTCAACTTTATGAGAGCAAATTGGTCATATTTCATTGTAATTGTCTTCTTTATGTTCAATATACTAAATGTCCCTGATATGTTCCTCCCCCCCTCCCTTTTTTTTAAGCACTTAAACTTTAAAACATAAGAAGAGACCTGAGCAGGCATATACCCTAAATCAACTAATAAACCTTATCTGACACCCCAAATACGAATGTGAATGTTAAATTACGACTGTAGCCTTTTACTACAAAGCCTTTACTTTTTAATTTGCAACCAAGTTGTCCTCTTGGTTCAAAGAATCAGGGAACAATTTCAATGAACTCTACAGAGTCTAACATACAATCTATATTATATAAAATTAAGGCTAATTTAAAAAAATTAAAACAAAATTCTTGGAAATGTTAAATTGTAATTTACCTGAACTCAAAGGCAAACTTACGGCAGTATTGTAAGTTACGTAGGTTGATAAAAATGGGAGAACAGCCATTGGTAAAGCTGATGCTATGGGAGCCTGTGTCACATTTAAGATGCGTCGGAAAAAACTATTTGCTATTAGGCCACAAAAAGCTGCATTTAGTCCAACATATGCTGATCCAGTCATAAGTAAATTCCTATGAAATAAGAGAAATAATTGTTGGAACTTTTTTTCATGCACTATTACATTGTAATCAATAGCTTGTATGTTTTGTAGCACTCAAACCTTTTGGAGGATGTCTAGAAAATCAGCGCAATTGCTCTTTGTACTTTCCCTCCACTTCTTTCCAGGTTTGTAATTCTATAATAAATCTAGATTTGAGAATATATTAAGGCTAGGAACTCTAGATAGTGTGGACAGGCAGGCAAATAATATGACTTCTGTATTGAAGAAAACAGGGCTACTAGATGGTGCAGTGTTGGTCAGGAAGATGAGTCTCCCTGAGTTCAAATCTGGCCTCAGACACTAAACTAGTTGTGTGACTGAGTTTGGGCAGTTCACTCTGTTTGCCTCAGTTTTCTAATCTGGAAAAGGAAATGGCAAACCATTCCATTACCTTTGCCAAGAATACACCAAATGGAGTTACAGAGTCAGGTATGACTGAAACAACTGAACAACAATTAAAGAAGACAATTAGACTTGGGAGCCCAAACGTCATACATAGTGCCCTTAAATGGAAAACAGACTTTACTTGGAGAAGTCATTTCACAAATAAAAATTGTCTAATAGGCTTTAATAGTTAGAAACTAGGGTTGGCTTCTGGGGATTACTTTAAAACCTAAAAAAATGAAATGTTTATATAAAGCATAATTTTTCTGTCAAACTTAAAATTACCTCAGAGTATCAGCGCTAGGAAATTTAAAAATACTTTAGTCGAACATCTCCTTCCCTTTCACCGTTTCCTTGTTCCTTCCTTCTCCTCCCGTCCCACCTTGCTGGACAAATGATGAAGCCAACTTGTCTAAGATCACAGAACTAATTAACAGCAAAATCTTCCTTGCCTGGTGCTGTCATACCAGGACATTTGATTTAGGGAACTGACTCTTCTAGTTTTGATTTCAAGGATAGCTCTGGAATGCTGAAGACAAGTTTTGATTATAAATTATTCATAGAATATTGATACTAACCTTTGCCATTCAGCCAAATGAGGGTTAAGAATTCACGCCTCCTCGAAGTCATATGCTCTAAGAGGTAGCAGTAAATATTTGGGATTTTACTATACTGTGTGGCTGCAAATGTTACAACAGCATCTAGAGTGGACCCTCCCACCCATTGTTTGTCTCTGCCAGTTTTATTAAGTGGTTAATATTTTCATGGAAGATGATGGTTCAAGTTGTCCTCCATGAAGTCTTTGTTCAAAGGTCTGCTATGTTATTTTTCCCATTAATGTTTTTGTATCTTTCATATGTTGCCTTTTCCTGCCTCTGTCTATCTCAATAGGCTAGGCATAAAGGAGTAGAAAAGAATTGGGCTTAGACAACATTAAAAGTTACTGGTAAACCTTTCTGTGATACTTAAATTTATTTAAGGATTAAAAGATGTGGTATTATTGGGTTTCTGTATTCCTGTTACTGAGTGCAACCCATCTAACCTTAGGTAATTCTTGTTCATGTCCTTTTATAGATCATCCATTTAATCTATTTGCCCACATACTGAATTCACCATAATGTTTTGTGTAAACACCCAAGTTGTTCTTCCTATATGACCAGCCTACTCCCTTTTCCAAGTCCTTGATGACCATCTATGGTGCTTGGAATAAGAGGAAGATTCAGCCAGCTATGAGTATTTCTGGACAGCTATATAAACATACACGTTTGTTGCTAAAGAAACTTAACCAAGAGTATGACTTAGATACAGATCTGTCTCGATACTACATTAACATGAAACTACCAGTAACCACAAACACTAGGTTTCTTGGATGATACTGGACAATTATGCAAAGTTATGACAGGTTTCAACTCTATTGCCAACTATGGTTCTTTTAAGCACCAGTTGTATTTGGGATGTGATAATGCAGAATTTTAAACAGTATATGACTTGAGCCCTTATCCAACATGATGCTAATCTTTTGGAATCAGTTGAAATTTAATTTTATGTGTCTGTGCCCAAAATAATACTGCTTATCATGTCATATGCATATTACTACCTCCAAGATTTTTACATAAATTGGAATCTTAAGATTATTCAGAAAATACAAAACTGTTTATATAGCACTATTTCACTGTATTAAAATTAAATTCATTTAAATGGTGTTCCACTACTATGCAAGGGACTGAGTATGAAGAAAAAAGGAGCTTACTTGTCAAGTATTTACTATGCCAAAAAAAAAAATCCTTACATAATATGTAAGGATATTGGTCAGCTTAACCTGGCCAACAATTTTGAGTAATCCTTCTAAAAACTGTTTCAGGTTAAATCAAACTACTATATTCTTAACTTTTTATTGTACCTGATGGATATGCTACTAAGGTAAGTAGGAAGTTGATGGACTGTCTATATTCAAAACTGAAAATGAAGATTCATCTGGTTGTAATATGTACATATGAAACTGA
This sequence comes from Notamacropus eugenii, assembly GCF_028372415.1. Classification (NCBI taxonomy): domain Eukaryota; kingdom Metazoa; phylum Chordata; class Mammalia; order Diprotodontia; family Macropodidae; genus Notamacropus; species Notamacropus eugenii. The sequence goes on from NC_092876.1 coordinate 115,802,501, forward strand.
CGTGCACATCAAATAAGGTTATCTTACTGATCTGATTTTGGAAGTTGTTCCACTTTTCTGGCTATGATCTCATTGACTCTTAATCTTCTTTCTGTATTTTCTTGATTATGTTCCATCTTGAGGCCTTAAAAAGTAAAAATCATAAGGTTATTTCTCAGTAATTTCCAACACAGGATCCATGTAAAACAAATGTACTTATGACAACTTACATATCTGATGGAAAAAGTTTGCCCAGAAATGTATAGAATGAATGTCTTAAGACCTAGTCCTAAATCTAGATACTCTGTAACTTAGTACATCCTCAAATATAATTCAAGAAGTACTTGGTTGTTTTAAAATACCCCAAGTACTTATGACAAAAAGGGGAAAAAATAACTGATAATGAAATCTCAGAAACTTAGCTGGAAAGCCTCTCAGCCAGCCATATTGTCTAACGAATCCCTGAAGACAGTTACTACAATGCACCAAAGTATCCAGTACACAGGACTTACCACTTTGAGGGGCAAGGTTTCCAGTGATGGAGAGCTTAATATCTTCTAAGGCAGCATTTTCTACCTCCTCATACCTCTAACATTCAGGAAATGTTTTGTTGTAACAGGCTGAAAGGGGCTATGACTTCTACCTATTTCTTGTTTTGTCAATTAAAACTATAACTTGAATTCTTCTTACATGACTACCTTTCAGATTCTTGAAAACAGCTGTCATGTGCCCCTTAAGTTCTTAGTCCTTTAGGCTAAACATTTTCAGTTTAACCAATCATCATATTCTTGTCCTCTGGAACTTTGTCCTATAATAGAGCTTCTAGAACTGAATACTCAACATGAAGGCTCATCATGGTAGCCTGGCAGGGCCAAGTTCCTTTTTCTGGATACTATGCTTTTATTAAATCTGGGGAGGTGCTAGCTTTGGGGGCATTATGGCATATTGGGAAGAGCGCTGGGCTTAGAATTTGGAAGATTTGGTTTCAAGTTGATGTCAGATCCTTACTGTATGACTGGGGCAACTCATTTTCAGCCTCGGTTTCCTTATTTGAAAAATTGGAATAAGAGTTATGTGTCTTCCTAGATTTCCTGTGAGCATCAAAAGAGATTTTATGTGAAGTTGTGTAAATGTTAGTTCATCTTTTGAGATGTGCCTGGTGTTGAAATCCATGTATTTGGAATAACATGTAAACTCTTAAAAATGGAAATGAAGCATTAGTCTATATTTGATGAAACGATGCTTTAGTAACCATTCAAAAATGTTTTGCTTGAAATGGAATGCAAGCTCACCCAGCTTTTAAAGAAAACTGCAGCTTCCCTTTTCAGTTATGGATGTGAAAAGTGAATTTTCAGGAATTATTTCTTTAAACATGCTTATGTATAGAATCATTTGATTCTTACAGAAACTGTCAGAGTACTAACTCCCTCCTTTTATAGATGAGGAAACCATAAAGGTAAATAAATGAATCCCTAAAAATTTATGATAACAGCTGGCATATATATAATGCATTAAGGCCTGTAAAAATCTCATCAAAACTATCATTTTATCCTCAAGACCCTGGGACTAGGTGCTCTTATAATCCTTATTTTGCAGCTGAGGAAATAGACATTTTGGGTCAGGCATTCCTGATTGCCTTTCCAAAGCTATCCACTGTGCCAGCTGACTGCTTCTTTTATACCATAAGGTGACAGCTCAGTAGATAAATGTCCTAAATCCACAGGTCTTTCCACAGTACTGGTACCTCAATAGCAACTCATATAAATTGACAGAAAATTGTATACTGTCTGGTGTCTGAACAAGAGCTATAGATTGAATGAAAGAAAAAGGATTTAAGTGATTCCTATGTACAAAAAGCACTATGCTCACAAACAAAAGTAAAACAGCCTCTGCTGTAAAGCACTGCACATTTTAATGAGGTATCCTCAACAAGCATGTCTGTGATGTCTTGTTTCAGATCACAACTCAACCTTTAGACTCAGAGGTAGCTAAGTGATACAGAGGATCGGTGTTGGACATAAAATCGGGAAGACCTGAGTCCAGACACTACCTGTATGTATGTATACCGTGGCAAGTCAGTTAAGTTCTTCTTGCCCCAGCTTCCCCCTCTGTAAAATTGGCATCTACCTCACAGTGAGGATAAAATGAGACTTTTTAAAACACTTTGCAAATCTTAAAGCCCCATATATGTTAGCTGCTATTATTACGCTTTATATTATGATCAAGGGATCTGCAAATTGCTATTGTTTTTTTCCCCAAGAATGAGGTAGGAAAATGACTTTCCACTTTATACCATTCCTTCTTTGTTTCACATTATAGCTCCACTTCTTATCTTTAAGAATTAAAAAGCAGAGTGACTGTCTTAGTACACTGCCCTCATTCTAAATGAATGATGAAGCTGCAATCCATGACATTATTACCAAGTCTCATTAGTGACTCCTACCTATTGGCAATCTCCCTGCTCTTTCTGTTGTACCCAATACTAATGACTGCCTTTTCCTGTACACTCTCTTCACCCAATATCAATTCTACATATCTATTCAGTTGTCAATTCAACCTCTACAGTATCTCTTGCAACTGCTCCCCTTTCCACTCAAATGACAACTTAGTTCAGACCTTCATTGTTTCTCACCTGGTTTAATGCAACTCCCTTTTAATTGGTCTCTTAATCCATCCTCCACCCAGCTGCCCAAGTAAAATTCCTTAAGCAGTGGTTGTGCCACACTGCAATTCCTGTTGAACAGGAGTTTATTGCCCCTGGGATCAAACAGCTGTTTGACATTTAAATCCTTCACAATTTGGCTTTAGCTTTTAAGCTAATTTAATTTTAAGCTAATTATGCATTACTTCCCTTCACCAGACTTGCTCTGCCCAAAGTGATTCCCCAATGTCAACTAACTCCCACTAACTCTTACCCAGTATACTAAGCTTGCTGTCCATGAATAAACCACCTGCCTCCCTAATCTTCTACTTCCCATTCTCTCATCCCCACCCACCTCAACCCCGTCCTGCCACCAATGTTGCTCTCTTATTCCATAACTAACAGATATTCTTTTCTTTTAGACCTCTTCCTCTCATAGTCCTTCTGTCTTCTGGTATTCAAAAAGCCCTGGCTTCCCAGAGTTGACAGCCTTTCTCCAGCCAGTTATACCTTCTCTCATCATTCTGACACAGGGGATATTCTCCTACCTCCTCCCTGTAAACACTTCCAGATGCTTAATGCCATCATTCTGCGACCTCTCAGAGGTTCACTCTTTTTCACCCATTATAGGTAACTGGCAGCTGCTATTAATCTTAACTACATTTTCCCTCTTTCCTCAATGAGTTCAGCCCCTGGGGCACAGTCTCTCCACCCCAACTCCTGCCTTATGCTAAGACCAATGTGCCAAGCACTGTGCTAAATGTGGAGGATATAAAAAGGTAAAAGGCAGTCCCTGCCCTCAAGGTTTACAGTCTAATAGGGGAGAAAACATGTCAATAAATATGTACAAAGCAAGTTATATACAGGATAAGTAGGAAAATAATTAACAGAGGTAAGGCAATAAGGGACTAAACACAATGACATCTCCTCAATACCCTTACCTCCTAACTGAGCACACAGATGTTCACACTATCCCTCACATCTGGGGCACAGAAGGGTCAAAAAAGAGGGAAAGTAGAGACAAAAGCAAATTCAAAAAATGTGCAGTAGGGCAGGTAAACAAGAACGTCTGTGAGGGAAGCCTATGGAAGTACAGTAGGATTAAATCAGTGTAAACACAGGAACACAGTGCTGTATTTAAAGGGGATTGTTTGTTCATTCGTTTCAATTGTGTCTCTGTACTCCCATTTGGGGGTTTTCTTGGCAAAAATACTGGCATGGTTTGCATTTCCTTCTCCAGCTCATTTTATAGATGAAGAAACTGAGGCCAGCAGGGATAAGTGACTTGCCCTAAGCTAGTGAGTGTTTGAGGCCAAATTTGAACTTAGGTCTTCATGATTCCAGGTCCAGCACATTATCCACTGTGCCACCTAGCTGCCCATTTAACCAGGGGTGGGGGATAGTGGGGGGCGAGAGGGAATAAAAATAAAAAAGGAAAAAATTATTCTCTCTATCTTTATATGCAAATAAATTAAACAGAATTCTATACTCTCCTTTTCTCTTAAATTTCTTTGCTGCCTTGTCTTATTGGGATTCTTCTTCTGTGAAACCTCAGCCTTGGATTACTCCCATCATCCCCCTCAATTTATAATGACAAGTTGATGAATGAAAGTGGAGGAAGTCTCACAACTGTGCTAACTAAGTTCATTACAGATTCTTGTTATCTGAGCTCAAATAGGACATCACTGCAGCAAGAGTTCTTTTTCATTCTTTTGATTCCCTATTTTACTCCAAATGAAAACTAATCCAACTTTCTTCACTTCTGAACCCTTGCTTGAAAGATGTGTCAGACTGATGGAAATGAACTGTGATTAAGAGATGAAGTCAAGGAATTTTAAAATAAAGAGAATCTGAGAAAAGGAAGTCACATTCAGTGGCCTCAATTTAAAGAGATGCAAGAAGCAAGATTCTCAGCTTGGTACCAGGCTCACCATATCAGTTATCCTGAACCCATCATTCTCCCTAACCCCGTGTATCTTATACCTTCACAAGATATCTCATATGTACTCCATTCTTTCTATTCATGCAGCTACCATCTTTGTTTAGGCCCTCATCACCTCTCACCTAGATAACTGCCAACAGCCTTCTGATAGTCTCCAACTTTTCCAGTCCATCCTATAAAAAGATGCACAAAGTAATTTTCCTTAAGTAGGAATTTGACCATGTGATTACTCAATCAATTCCAGTGGCTTCCTATTGTCTCTGAACAATAAAAAAAAAACAAACCCTCTAACTTTTAAATCACTATACAGACCTGCCCCTATTTACCTTTCTAGCCTCATTGGGCACTACTCCCCTTCTCACTCTGGCATCCTGTCAAGCTGGCTGACACCTCCCAGCCTTTACACCAGCCACCCCCCAAGCTTTAAAGAGTCTCCCTCCTTACCTCCAACTCACAGACCCCACACTTCCTTTAAGATACACAGCAGGAATCATCTTCAGCAGGAAGCCTGCATGATCGCCCCAACTGCTAGGGCCTCCCCTTCCAAGCTACCTTGCATGTAACTGCATCTAACTTTGCGGTTATACTGTATATATTTTTATACGCACTTGTTCTGCCCCATCTCCCCTGAGAAGGTAAGAACTTTACGTGTTATTTCACTGGATGCAAAGTCACAGAAGTCTGAGATTGTTTCACTCCTTGTACTTGCCTCCCCTTCACCCGGTCCAGTGCCTGGCACGCAGCCCGGCTGCCCGGATGTCTATCAGCAGCCATCTCCTCTGGCGGGGCCTGCGGCCGGCGTAAATGCACAGCCTCTCTACCAAGCCGTCTGCATCCCACCCTCGTCATTTATGAGGAAGCGCATGTGCATACACGGGTCAAAGACTGGGGAGAAAGAAGGACAGGGCAGGACAAAGCCGCGAGGAGTTTAAAATCTGGCAGGGTATAAAACACCGGCACCCGGAGCTACAAGAGGAGCGCCCATGCAATGCCTCCCCACGAAGGGCCTGGGGGAGATGCCACCAGAGGAAGCCTCTGGGAAAAGGAGCCCATTTCACCGGGGAGGGAGGGAGGGAAGAAGGCGGATGCAGGTCGTATATAAGCCTCTGAGGGAGCTTCCGTCTAGGGCAGAAGGGAAGGGACAACCAGCCCCGAGAAGGGCCGGGGCCGCCTGAGGTCGGACTCCCAGGCAGCTGCGCTCTTCCTCGGCCTCGGACCCGGCGTGGGCTCCCAGAGAGCTCAGCGCTGTAGGGCAGGCCGGGCCTGCAGGGACGAAGGCGGCCAAGTCTGAGGACAGACGGAGGCCGGGGCCGGGCAACGGCGCTACCTCCCTCGCCCCGGGCGCGCGATACCTGGTGCTCCGACGCGGCAGCGGAGAAATCACGGAGCAGACTCCACCGCAGCTCACACTCACCGCAACGTGGGTGATCCTGCTCTGGGCGCCGCCATGTTTGCCCTTCACGTGACCTCCGCCGGCCTCCCGGCGCCTGCGCACCGCCCCGGCGCTGATTGGGCAGCTCCCTAGAAGGAAGACGAGGCACTCTTCCCCGCCCCGGGGTCTGGGCTCAGGGGAGAGAGCGTGGGCTCTTTGTGTCTCCGCGCGCTGAGCTGCGAAGTGAGCAAAGGACACTTGTAGACTCGAAAAGCGTTTGAAAAGGCGGCCCGGTGGCCCAGCGAAGAGCTCCGGGCCCGGAGTGAGCACGACCTGAGGGCAGGGACCTCTTGGCGCTGGAAGCTGCCTAGTGAAGGGTGTGCGGGCTGGATTTCCGAGGCCCTTGGCACCCTGGATCTCCTGGGTAGTACCGCAGCGGGGGCCTGCCCGAGCACCCCTCAGCGGCTGCTTGGGGGCGCCCCGGCTCAGAGCCCACGTCAGTAGTGACCCTCAGGGTCTTTCCCTCCCAGCTTGATTTTTTTTTAAATTAAATTAAAGGGGCGATTCCTAAAGAGTCCTGCTCCCTGAATGGGTGTTACCCATGGCGTCCTGATCAATATCGGGCCCCAGACCCAGCTGGCTCCAGAGGAGAAAGTGAGGCTGGTGACTGCCCAGCTCCCAGATCCTCTCCCTGAAGTCGTGGACCTCTTGGAGAACCAACACCAGCTTCTGCTGGGCCAGAGGGTTACACAGCACTCTTCTCTCAAGCTACCTTGTGAGAATTGATTGCTTTTTCGCTTTTTAATTTAAAAATTAGGAAACTGGTGCAGGAAGCTTAAATGATCTTGCCTGGGGTCATTCAGATGTAGCATGACTCTCAGAACTGGAGTCTGCACCCAGCTGTCTTGCCTCTAAGTCCTGGGTGCTTTCTAGCCTGTAATCAGTTCACCATACTACCTCAAAAAGAGGAAAGAACGTAAGAGAAAAGATCTTTAACGCATCTAGAATGTTAGGGATCTGAGAAGCCATCAAATGATCCAGTGAGGATTATCATGCCCATGTTTTTCAGATGAGATGTGACAAATGAAAACCTTGGAAAACAAAGTGTCAGGGTAATTAGTAATAATAATCCATTTATTAATTAAGTTAGCTGGCCATCAATAAATTGATGGTCAGTGGTTTCTCTCAGTAACCAAAAACACCAAGGGAGAACCTGAATTACCTTAAATCTCTTCCGAAAGGGAATCGCCTGACAAGTGAAAAATCAACCCTGATTTGTGGATATTTAATGAGGAAGAGTGCTAAAACTCTTCAGCTCCTCCTCCTGAGAAAGTAGGTTGGTCTTGAGACTCAGCAGCCTCAAGGCATCTGGGCAGGAGAAGCCAACCATTTGGACTTCGGTGGCTAGTTTTCTCCTTTATGAGCTGGCTTGCCCTAAACTAATGGAAGGACACAGCGATAGGGGGTTCTCCCCTAAGTACGGGCTCGCCCAGACTGGATTCTGTTTATACACTAAATAGACATTAGGTCTCCCAGTTGGGTGGAGTCCTGTTTGCCTCAGTTTCTTCATCTGTAAAATGAGCTAGAGAAGGAAATGGCAAACCAGTCCAGTGGCTCTGCCAAGAAAACCCCAAATGGGGTCGTGGAGAATTGGACATGACTGAAAAGTACTGACCAACAACAAAAACAGATTGTGGGCTGCAGGAGGCCATGCCTGTCTTTGTATTTTCATCAGTTAGCACAGTGTGTGGCACTTAGTAGGAGAAACTTCTATTGACTGACTCTGCCTCAAGGTTGTTGTGAAGAAAGCTAGTGTGGGCAGGGACACACACGATCTATCGTCATTGCCTCCTATTTCGTGCTGTTTTCACAGACTTTCATGCTCCAATGATCACGGACACCCTTTAATTGATTTTCTTTGTGTCCTGCTGCCTTATTCACTGTCTGCCAGAAGATCCCTCTATATGTCTATATTGTGTATTCTTTTAAAAAATATTTTAAATAATTTTTAGTTTTATTCATATTTATTATATATTACATTGTATAATATTTAATATTATAAATATTATATAAATATATTTTTATTATTTTTTAAACTCATAAACTGAAAATGAGAATATGTTATGAGTTCCAAAGACAGGCAATGTGATTTGGTGCAAAGATGTGTTTCTGGGTCTGAAATTAGAGAACATTACAGCTCTATTTCTTACTTAGTACCCATGTGAAGCTGGGTGAGTTATTTCTTCACCTTTCTATGCTTCGATCTCATTTAGAAGATTAGAAGGTTGGATTAGTTAATCTCTACAATCCCATCCACTTCTAAATCTATGATTCTAAGATCTCTAATGGAAGGAATGGCGAGTGACAGAAAGATCAAGGACAGAATCTTGGAGATGATGTTTTAATTTAGATAGGGATTCTTAACCTGGGATTCCTGAATATTTATGTTTGTTTGAATATATTTTTATTCATGTCTTGTTTTTTTTTATATCACCAATGATTTTTTTTTTACATCTCTCTCCCTCCCTCTCCCAGAGAACTATTCCCATATAATAAATAATATTTTTTAAAGACAGAAAAGGAAAAGAGTAAAAAAAATCAGCATATCTGATCAATATGTTAAGTCTGAAAATATGTGCAATGTACAATCCTTCTGGGCCTTCTGCCACTGCAAAGGGGTGAAGTGGGAGAGTCTTCTCATATCTCCTCTCTCAAGCCATGATTATTCTTTATGATTTTATAATATTCACTTTAGATTTTGTTTTCGTGTTGTCTTTTCTCTTTCCATTGTTGTAGTTACTGGGTATATCATTTGCTTGGCTCTGCATACTTCACTCTGCATTGCTTCATGTAGATCTTTCTTTGTACACATTTATAACTTACAGCACTGTGATATTCCATCACATTCATGTACCACAATGTTTGCTTTTAAACATTTTGATAAATCTATTTCAATATAATTTATTTCCTTTGTAATACTATAGGTTTTATTTTTTGCGTTTAGAAATAGTATTTTAAGAAATGGCCCATAGGTTTCACAGGACTATTGGAGGGGTGTATAATGATACATTAAAAAGCTTAAGAACCCCTGTTTTATAGGATGGGGAGAGGAAAAGGAGCCAGTGAAGTTGATACAGTCTGAGAAGTATGCTTTGCAAGTCAAGTCAACATTTATTAAATACTTTCCATATGTCAGAAAGTGCTAAGTGCTTCTGGGTTTGAAAAGAAAGGCGCAAACAGTTCTTGCCCTCAAGAAGGTTGAAATCTAATGGAGGAAGGGGAACAACTTGCAGATCTATGTGCAAAGATGATATATACCTGATAGCTTGGAGGTGATCTCAAAGGTGTGGAAGTACCCTTGAGATTAATATGATTAATATGTTTTCTGTGAGTTAATTTATGAGGCAGATGCACTGGACATAGAGTAAGCCCATTTACCAGAAGGAGCCAGTCAGGAGCCTGTAGTGAACAAAAGTCTTGCTCACTCCCAGATGCTTTTGCTGGTATCTGCTGGCTGACTTTGCTGAGTTGTGCCCCTCGAAAATGGCCCAAACTAGCTTTGTGGTCAACTGTTCCTGGAAAACATTCTGCTTCTGTGGCCCCACCCCCACCCCCACCCTTGGGCTTTTCAAGCAGAAATCTCCTCTGCCTCTCCTGGGCTGTGAGTTCCCTGGTACTTTATTCTGGGGTGCTTCAGCACTAATGTCTGATTTCCCTCCTAGTAAAACTTTTCTGCTTTCATCTCAACTTGGACTCCTTTGTATTATGAGGGGTGGGCTTTGCCCAGTTGACAAAGGGAAGCATTAAGGGAAGATAAGCTTGCAGGAAGTGAGGTTTTAGCTGAGACTTGGAAGACGCTGGAGAATCCAGAAGGGAGAAACGAGGGAGGAGAGCTTTCCTGGAAGGAGATGGAGTATCTTGTGCAAGAAATGGCAAGGTGTCCATCGTTACTAGATCAGAGAGTAAGTGGGCAGTGAGTAAAGCGCAAGAAGACTACAAGGGTAGGAAGGGCTTTGGAAACCAAAGAGAAGATTCCATGTTTGATCCTGGAGGCAATGGGGAGCATTTGGAGTTTACTGAATAAGGGGTGCGGCGCTGCCAGATTTGTACTTTAGCCACAGAAGAGAAAAGAGATATAAGGGTACAGCGAGTTAGGACAGAGGGAACAAGTCAGGGTTTATTTGGGGTTTTTTGTTTGTTTTTATAATAGGGAAGATATGGACGTGTTTGTTTGTTCTTGATTCTTGAAAGGGACTGGTAACATCAGGAAGGTGATTAGCTTGCTAAATAGGGAGAGATGGAAGATTAATGAGAGTGAGGCTAAAATGGGGGGGGGGGGCGGTAATCTCCTGGAGAAGGTGAGATGGAATGGGATCATCTGTTCAAGTAGAGGCATTCAGCTTGGCAAAGAGAAGAGCCACCTATTTATGTGAGGCAGAGTAAAGGAGGAGATAGCCTGGGAAGGTCTACGAGTGATAAAAGAAGAAGGAACTCTCAGCAAACGTGTTGAGTTGAGCTAGGAGACCTGTGATTGAGTATTGTTAAAGTCCAGAAATAGAATTTCCAGAAGAATATACACTCTCTTCCTCCCGGCAAGAGAAAGCAACTCTTGTCAGCCAGTTCAGTTTCCAACCTCTTCCACAAAGGATGTTCTCTTTTATTAAGCCTGTGTCATTGGCATCTTGTTGATTGCAAGCTGCACGTGAAGCTATCTGACATCCAAAGTTTATTTGAAGGGATTTAGGGTTCCAAAGCTGAGAGAAACAGATATTTGGAAGGGAAAGATGGAGAAACCCTGGAGAAAACAATGGTTGGCTGATGGCTTCTGATCTAAATATAATTGTACAATTGAAACATCGCCCTGATGGGAAAAAAGTTGGCAGTGTAGACAGGACTTAGAACGCTGCTGGCATGGATGTGGACATCATCACTCAGAGAGCTGAATAAAATCAGATATCGCTTTTACCATTAATTACATGCTGCCAAAATAATTATGTGCGATTTTCTTCATGGTAACCATCACTTTTGCAGTTTTCTTAATTTGGGGAACATTTTCATGAAAACTGATAATTTCCCTTACATGTCTTTAAATATTTTGATACTCTTGTCTTCCATTCAAATAAAGAATAATTCTTGTCAACCTCCACCAAGCATATGTTTTATTAGAACGTACTTGACAAAATAGGAAAATAAAAAGATGGGAGAAGTTTTTTTAACTACCCAAACACACACAGACGTCATTTTGGCCTAATTCCTGGTATTGTACCAAATACCTTCTAGCTTCATACATCAATCAAATTATATCTTTACAATTAATTACATCTCAAAATTTTGGGGTAGGGAGCAAGGATCATGTAGTAGTAGTGGCACAGTTGAATTCTAGGAAGTTGGTCTAGAATTTTTCAGATAGGATTAAACAGGTAGATCATGAGAATGTCATATACATAGGAGGAAGTATCCGAGTTAAATTATCTGTTGATATTTGTATGGATACGATGAAGAAATGGAGGCTGGGGTATCATATAGTTACATGGTTTTGGACTTAGTTGAACTGTATTATTTCAATTCATCAATGAGTACCAAAGTGCAGGGAAGTCTCTGGTATTAACAGGGTCCTTGCCTACCTGTATTTTTATCAGTGACTTGGATGAAAATATAAAAAGCATGTTAATCATATTAACAGTGGGCAGAAAGCTTAGAAGTATCAGTAATATGCAAGATGCCAGAACCCAGAATCAAAAAGATCTTGACAGAAAGTAAAGATAGCCCCCAAATTACTTTGCTACCATGACGAATCTATGATCTCATCCGATAGCGGCACATCTATCCTTTCTCATCCTGTGCAGTCCTTGCCATACATTCCCCAGAATGTGCCGGGGGTCTTCCTCACTAGATAATTGTGCAGCTCACGGGCTGTCCACATGTAACCCTTGATTCTGGCTACCTGATGAATCCTCCTTTTTTGTTTAGAGATGTCCTGGATGATCTCGCATTCCCTAATCACATTCAAGTCATTGTTGCTGCCATGCTGTAGCCAGCTTTTACTTACCATCCAAATTTCTACTTTCCACCTGCAGTTTTCTTTCTGATTCTGTTGATTAAGGCATTTAATTATTTGTAGCCATGTGGCATCACTGGGATTAAGATCAGTGTTAAATATTAGGGTTCTTGTAGCAGTGAGTTGCTTGGCATCATTGATAGCAATGCACAATACTCTTAATATAATCTAGCCCAATCTCTTTAATTTTAGGTCCAGCTCATTGTCTGTTTTCACCTGCCAACATATACCCATGAGCCTGCTTAATAAATGCTTGTTGATTGAATGACCTATTGCTATTTAATTAATTCGTCACTTTAATTTCAGCCTAGAGAATGTTTCAGTTTAAAGATGGCATTATATTGACCATGAGAATCACAGGATGTTACAGGGTCTTTAATATCCTGCATCAAACAGGATATTAAAAAAATATTCAAAGTATATTCAAAGCAATCAAAAATTGCTTTAAAGATAAGGCATATGTTCTGAGTCCAGTCCCCTGGTAGTCTACATTCTACATTGGAAGGAAATGACACACTCCTAGGTCATTCAATGGTGAACCATCTAATCAACAAATATTTAAAGTGCCTACTTTAAAGCCTGGGCCCTGTGCCTGCCCTGCAGAGTGGGGACCACCCAAAATGAAATAGTTCTTGCTCTCAATCAGATGATATTCCATCAGGAACTGAAATCTATTTTATAAATCCAAAGTCATACAGTGAAGTAAGAGACAAGCAACCTCACATGTATAGAGTGGCTTGAAAGAAGTTCAGCACTTTATATGACAAGCCTGAGGGTTTTAGTTCACTTTATACTCAACACTGGCCACTGAAAATCAACAGTGTTGTGTTATGAATGAAAAGTCTGAGAGGTATACTTTCTGAACAATTAACAAAATTTATTAACTATGATTGGCAAATAGTAAGATGAGGTCAGTGGCACTCTTGAAAGCCAAAGTTGAACCTTGGGGTGGGGGTGGGGGGGGGCTGATAGTTTAAATACCCTTGGAAGACTGGGTGTTCCTGACAGGTGGAAATCAACTCTGATTGGTTAATAGTTGGCGAGAAAATGAATATTACAAGAACTGGGTTTATTCTAATGAGGGGTTTGATTACATCACTCAGATAAAGAGACTCTTCTCTACCCAGACCACCTCCACCTTGGGGATCTATTCTTCACCCAGTCCTACCTGAGAACAACGGTGGGTTACAGTAAGAATTCCACCTAGATAAGATAGTCTTTACCCTTTAATCAGAACTAAGCTTTCCAAGCTAGGTAGAATCCTGCCCAAGGTTGAACCCAATCTCAACATCAACTCTCACATTCAGAGGCTGCCTTGGCTTAGTAACTAAATGCGGAAATAGGAAAAAAAAACAACCTGGATTCCCCATATTAGTAATTGTTTATTAATAATCATTTCTCATATCATTATGATGATAAAGATGACACCGATTTAGGCTGCATTAATAAAAATCTCCATGGAGATAAGAAGCTTTCTGTGCTCTGAATTAGACCACATATAGCCAGCTATGGAGAGGTCACCTCTGGCGTTCCATAGTCAGTTCTGAGAACCCCATTTTAAGAACTATGTTGAAAGCTTTGAGTAGGTTCAATGAAGAGGTGAAAGGCACTAGGGATGTTCCTCCTGGAAAAGTCTTTGGAGATAATGGATGATATAGCTGTTTCCAGGCATTTAGAGGGGTGTCACATTTTATTGTTTGGGCCCTGATAAACAATGCTAGGACCTATGAAGTGAGGTTAAAAGGAAGCAGATTTTGACTCACTGTAAAGGAGAATTTCTTGTCAATTGGAGTTGTCAAGTTTTGTTAGGAAGTCTTTATTAAGAGATGTATGGCAGATAACCACAGCACAGTTTCACTCGATCTGGTCAGACAGGAAAGACACTAAAAAGACACTTTATTCTAGTCTAGTTTTCTCAGAAGAGGATTGCTGGTAACAGGAGCACAGCTCCTACAGCATTCCCTAATCAAGTTTTGGGGGAAGGAGGGGCAACTACCCCTACGTCTTGATGGGATCAATGGAGACAGGCACAACCTGTGCTTCCCCTAAATCCCCTCAAGCCTCAGTGGGGGCCAGTTGAAGCAAACACAGATTTCCCCTAAGTCTTGATGGGGGCCAATCAAGGCACATACAGCATTCCAGCTTGTGCACTCAACCCTAAGTTTCTCCCCTAGCCCAAGCTTCAATGGGGCCAGTTGAGGATTACACAGCATTTTGTGCATTCAACCCTAAGGTTCCCCTAAGGTCCCCCATTCACTGACCCACTTTATAGGGCAAAAGACAAAGAAGGAATATTGCCAGCAATAGCCTCACAAGTTTACATCACCTCATCCCTGTACCTCACTGTGAAGCCACAGTGGATGTTTGTGTTATTTATCATTATATAATGCTACACAGGGGTGGTGATGTTTTGAACATAACTGTGGGAACTCATATCTAATATCTGGGAACAAGAGATTGTTATGGCTATGGATCCTGGGAAACTGAACTCTAAGCAATAAAAACAAAACTCCATTTTACACACACTAAAATCCACCTTACTTACATTAAATTCACTTTACATACAAGAGCTTAAATGTAATGGGCTTCCTTAAAGTGTGAGTTCTTCAAGGACCAGAGGACTACTTACATTAGGAATACTGTAGAAGAGATATATGCTTTGAAGAGGGCTTGAGCTAGCTGACCTTTGAGGTCCCTTTCAACTTGACAATTCTACTTGAGTAATTCTACTGCAATACCTTGCTGCTCTGAGGTCCCTTTCAACTCTCAAGATCTGATGACCTGTGCAAGATTGTTTTCTTTATCAGCTTTTGAATTTTGAACTAGATTTGTGATTTTACCAGTAGAGGGAGTTCTGATGAGGAAGCTTCCTCTGTGGATAAAGATGAGCAAATAGGGTTTAACTGACATAGTTTGAGTTTTGTGGGGGCACTCCAAGGTTAAATGACTTGCCCAAGGTTACACACAGCCAACCTGTGTTGGAGGTGGGATTTTGAGGCAAAGTTTGCCAGTTTTCTATCTCCTTATTCCACACTGCCTCATCAGACCAATTTGGTCTAAATTGGTTAAATTTGGCTGAATTTGTTCATTCCAAAACCTGAACACTGAATGTAACAAAGTTGGAAAGAGGAAAGCAAAGGAGAGGAGATGGATGGAAAGAGAAAACCGTTAGAGAAAAGAGTAAAAAAAAAAAATAAATACAATGATGGCTCTGTCAATGCTCAATCAGTGTTTTTCAACGGACAAATAAATTTAAGGGAAAGAGCAACTAGTTCATAAAAGATGTCATAGCCAACATCACATCTGCTATTAAGTCTCTTCTGCATACCTTTAGACCTGGGGGTACTATGGTGTTAGGGCAACCAGGTGGCACAACACATAGAGCACCAGGGTCAGTAAAATCATTTTCTGAGTTCAAATTGGGCCTCAGACACCTACTAGTTGTGTGACCCTGGGCAAGTCACTTAACCTGGTTTGTCTCAGTTTCCTCATCTGTAAAATGAACTGGAGGAGATGCCTACCTATGTCAGGAAAATCCCAAATGGGATCGGGAAGAGTCGTACACAACTGAAAAACAACAACTGTAACATTAAATGTAAGTTAAGAGAGTGACAATCAGACCAAGCCCTGGGCTTTGCTGCCTCCCTCGCTTTGGCTCTCCTGGTTTTCACTGGAAGGATGTAGCAATTGGCTACAGTCTGACAGATACGGTGTCGGACTTTTTCAAGAGTCAAAAACAGTGAAACAGTCATGCATTCTTTTGCAAAGAAAGATCATGCAGAATCAAGGGAATGAGTTCTTATAAGGCCTCCTCAGTTTTCTACGTACTTCTGGATGAATATTTTTTAAAATATCGAACCAAATTTTTAATTCATGAACATAAAATTATATTCACAAGTGCATCATTAGCTCCATTTACATGTAGAAATGAAATTGGGTCAAAATATGAAAATTATCTATTTCAATTTACTTTTTCTATCTGGATTAGCCCTAAATTTTCTTCTTTGGGAATATATATGGACTATGAATCATTGGGAAAACATGGACAAAGTGGAAGGACAAATGTTAAGCAGAACATAACATTTAAAGAGTAATATATTCTTTTTTTGGGGGGGGGGGGTCCAGCTTGTTATCATAGTGACTCAGATATTACAATCCCACTTATCTAAAGTAGCAAAAGGAAACATATTAAGGCCTCCTCCCCACTCTCCTACACCTATACCCACCATCCATACCCCCATACCTTCCTTAAATTAATTAGTGTTTCAAATGGTTAGGCTTCCCACCTTACATTGAAATGATCATATATTTGGAGTTGAAAGGAACCATAGACACCTAGTCCTCCTAAGTCCTTTGATTTTATAGATAAGGAAACAGACCCAGAGAGGGGAAGTGATTCACTCAGTTTCACAGAGAAAGATTTATGATTTGAACTTAGGCCCTCTGACCCTAAAACCAGGGCTCTTCTCCACAATGCCATGCTTCTTAATTCCAGGATTCTTACCTTATAATTCCTCATAAGTTTATGATCCATCTTAGGGATATGTCACAATATATTTGACACATACAATGCAGAAAAGAGCCTCTGGCTCTGCTCCTGAATTTTTCTAGCTCTACAGGGCGAATTTTCAGGGAACAACAGCCAGAGTGGAGGGCTTTCTGGTGGACCATCTCCAGTAAATCCTCATAGCCCTTCTGTGTGAGTTTTCCTTCTCCTCTGTGGAATGCCATGGCCTCCTTCAATCAGTGTTTCTTAACTATTTTTCCTTCTCAAAACTGAGGCAGCTAAAGATATCAGCAAGAGGAGAAGGGGTTCGAATCAGGGCCCCAATACTTACGTTTGGTGACTGTGGGCAGGTCAATTAACTCTCGAGACTCAGCGTCTTCATATGCAATACTTTTATTATCTGACAGGGTTGTTGTGGGAAAAGTGCTTTGTATAACTTGAAGTGCTATGTGTTATTACATCCTAAATATTAAGAATAGCATTTAGGCTTTATAAAGTTTTTTTTTTAAATGGCATGAGTTCTAAAGCTGATTTAAATAGCTTTACAAGTGTATTATTTTCATTTTTAAAAACCAATTGGTTAAATTTTCAGCACTCTGCAATAGCTCTCCATTTCAGAAATAATGGAAAAGTTATAGCTGGCAAATATTTATTAATATTCTCCTCCAAACTGCTGGTGGAGCTGTGAGCTAACTGATAACAGCCATCCTGGCAGGCCATTTGGAACCGTGTCCCAAAAGTCCCCTGTGCACACCCTCAGACTTGGGATAGCAGCTATACCACTACTAGGTCTGGTGCTCAAAGGAATCCAAGAAAGAGAAAAAGACCCACATGTATAACAGTATTTACGGGAGTTCTTTTTGTAGTAGCAAAGAATTGGAAACTACAGGGGTCCCCCTCCACTGGGGAATGGTGAACAAATTATAGTATAGGAACACCATGGAATACTATTATTGTGCAATAAGAAAAAATGAAGAAATGGTTTAAGCAGGTAAGTAATACAACATCCATGATACCCATTATATATATTTCTATAGTAGTCACATTGCAAAAAAAACCCAAGAAAAATAAAGAAAATGGAGATACAGCATGCCTCAATCTGCACTCAGAGTGCATTGTTCTCGGGAGGAGGACAGTATTTTTCTTCCTGAGTCCTGGAATGCCTTGGATCACGTACTGATCAGAGCAGTTAAGTCTTTCTCAGCTGATCATCCTCACAACATTGTTGTTACTGTGTGCACTGTTCTGCTTCTGCTCACTTCATTTTTGCATAAGTTCACATTAAATCTCTTCAGGTTTTTCTGAAAATCATCCTGCTTGCCTTTTCTCTTAGCACTATAGCATTCCATTATAATCATATACCACACTTGCTTAGCCATTCCCTAACTGATGGGCAAGTGTAATGCTAATTAGAAAGTTAAAGGTCTTCTCCACCCATTGATGGGCCTGCCCACGGAGGGAAGCTTGGTCAGGGGAGGTCCACACCTTTTATTAATTTCTAATGAGGCCCTGGTTCTCCCGGGTTGTGATGCCCTCCGGCTCTGAATGAGGTGAGGTTTTACTTTGGGGCTTACTCATTGGAAATGTTTGACTCTGGGAAGCCGCTAAGGAGCCCTCTGGCTTTGAAAACCCAGAAGCTGGTGCTTCTCTCTCTGGTAACTATGTATGTATGTAATGGTCAGACAGTTGAATATGCCTGTTGATCTGTGATGCATGTAGTGCTTATGGTCAGGCAGCTGGAAGCCCTGTCTGTTGGTCTTTATTTCTCTGTATTTTTTCTGAAGCTCAGGGTGCTGACTTTTCCCTGAACTAAGTGAAATAATATATATGTGCTTGATTAAAGTGATTGTTGACCCCTCAAAAGTTATCTTTTCTTTTAGAAAAGCAGATCAAAGAACCTGTACAGCAGACCCTCCTGGGTATGTCCGGGTGTTTGCTTATATGACATGAAAGCATGGTTTCAATGAAACCTGCTAAGGCTTGTGTGAGTTCATGATGAATCAACAGAAAAAGGACAATTTATTCAATAACAACAATACTTAAAAAAAACAAAACTCTCAAAGACTTAAGAACTCTGATCAATGCAATGACTGACCATGATTCTAGAAGACTGAGGATGAAGCTTTCTATTTACCTCTTGACAAAGAAGTGATAATTCAGAGTACAAAAAGAGAAAGTGTGTGTGTGTGTGTGTGTGTTTTGAATATGGGCAATGTAGAAATTAGTTTTGCTTGGCTATGCATATTTGTTACAAAAGTTTCATCTTTCTTCTTTCTAGGGAGGGGCAGTTGTGAGAGAGAATATCAATTTCTTAATTAAAAAAATTTTCAACCAAAACCCCAAAACTAAACAACACTCTCCTCCAGTGAGATACATGGAAAAGTCAGCTACGTCGTGCAGTGGACAGGGTGATGACCCATTGACATCAGTTCAAATCCTGGCTCAGACACTTAATAGATATGTGACCCTGGATATGTCATTTAACTTCTCTCAGCCTCAAGTTCCACATCTGTAGAATGGGGATAAAAACAGCACCTACCTCATGGGGTTACTGTAAGGATCAAAGCTCTTCGTAAAAATCAGAATGCCATATTAATGCTGCCATTACTGTCATCATTCTTAATCCTTTCTCTCACGGAGTCTGCACTTTTGTCAGGGAGTCACATAATTTTTATTTGCACATGTGTTATACATTATGCTGCTTGCTTATGACTTACATTTGGCTCTTTCATGAAATGCGCCAAACTGCATCACATACGTTAAAAGATTAATTTTTAAGTCAGTCGTGTTCAAGCAATTCAAATACTCTGTCACGTATTTTATATTGCAGGAAAGCAAGCTGCCCTCCATACATAATCTGCAGGATCATGGGAACAACCATTAGCTTTGCAGCTGACTGACAAAGTACAGTCCAGTGGTACAAACTCCTTCCTCTTGGAGGTAATGGAACAGTTTCATACCTAAAGGAAAAAAAGCTGATCAGTTTTCCTGCAAGCATACATGACAAATAGCTTGTCAAAATAGCTAACTCTTACCATGCAGCTTATTTTCAATGTAAGTATGTCATAGAAGTTAAATTTAACAATTTATAATACAAAAATATTTTCCTTTCATTAAAAGTGATATAATTGGCTATTAAAGAATGAGGGCAGCTAAGAAATCCAACAGACAAACAAACAAAAAGCAAGAGAGACTTACTTGACTGCCAGACGCCCATTTTTAAAAAAGGCCAAAGCAGAGGGATGAAAGACCCCACACAATGTAGAAACAAAGGCACCTCTCAAAATACACATGTCCATGGTTAATTCACCTGGAATACAACAACATCTGCGTCAGCAAAGACATGCAGTGAATTTTAGGTATCTGTATAGAGATGTCTCCATCTTTCATTCCCCGATGAATTGTATAGCTGAGGTTAAGTATAAACACCCTAAGGGCATGACCACCTTTCTGGGAAGCTTCACTAGACTGGTACAGGCTGGCACCATGACAGGAATAGCCTAGGGCTAAATGTCCAAGGCAAGGTAGAACTGATAATAAAAGCTGAGTTCACATAAAGATAGAGTAGGCACAATGAGGTCCAGCCTGAGGGTGGGGGGAGAAGTGAGTGAAGAGAAGCAGGGAAGAAGTGAAAGGAAGTCATGGAACAGGGCACAGCTCCATCACAGAGCAGTTGCAGAACTGTACTCCCATTAACAAATAAAAGGCTCAGTAGACCAAAAGGAGCTCTTTTTTCTTTCCCTAGACCTCCCAAGTCTCAACTCTACTTCACATTTTCCTCTAGTCATACTCCAATTTCTTTACCGTAAAAATGTCCATAATCACATGGAATTCAGGATTTTTGGAAAAGTCTTATGTATTAGCTGGCCAAAAGACTCTGAGAGCGATAAAAATTCAAAGGTTCAGGTATAGGGATAAGTGCAACCATCTATCCATTCATCCATCCATCCATCCATCCATCTATGGGATTTCAAAGGTCTAAGTACTATTTTAAGCTTTAATAGCTATTTAAAGATGTTCTGGTATATCCCTGTATGTATATTAAATTAAATGACTGGAGTATATAAAATTTTGGCGTTTCACTTACTTATCTTTGAGATGATAGCTCTAAAATTAAGCATTCCTAAATGTATACTCACCAGAACTTAAGGGATCTGTTACAAGGAACTTATAAGTTACTGCAGTGGTAAAAAATGGAATTGCAGACAATGACACAAACGTTTGAAAAGGATGCTGTTTAACCTTCATGCAATTCCTGAAAAGGTAGTTTGCCAAGAATCCACAAAAAGATGAAGTTGTCCCAATATACAGTGGTCCATAAGTATACGTGATCCTACCAAGAAAAGTAAAGAGAAGTAACAAAAGTAAGTCAAGAATAGTACATTTTCTTTCCCCAATAGTCATTTTAGATCACACAAAAAGGGGAGATCTTATTTAATTGCTAATAATGACAATTCTCAATTTGTCTTTTTCAAAAGTGACAGGTAAGATTCAACATAGGAAAGATTTCATGAGGCTCCTAAGCACATCAAAAAATGTTATCATGGTAGGGCGGGGTAGGGGGAACAGGTAGGCAGCACAGTAGATAGAGCACTGGCCCTGGAGAGCCAGGAGGACCTAAGTACAAATCTGGCCTCAGATACCCACCAGCTCTATGACCTTGCACAAGTCACCCAACTCCCTACTACCCCCTACCATGCCCAGGAAAAATAAAACCCACAACCCCCTCCACGTTATCACCATTAAAATTAGTTTCCTAACATCTAAAAAAAGTGTTTAGACTTATATAGCCTTGAGCAAAGTGATAACTGCTTCCTTTGAAAGTTTTATGTCTGCCTTTCTGCTCTGCCTTTGTGCATTTTCACTAGGAGTTCCCTAATCCTGGAATGATATCCTTTCTCATTTGTTTTCTGTGTTCAAGTCTCACCTAAAATCCTATCTTCTACAAAAAGCCTTTTCTAGTCCCCCTAATTTATCTGCATATATCTCATTTATACATAGATGCTCACGTGTTGCCTACACCATTAGGTTGTGATCTCCTTGAGAGTAGAGACTGTTTTTGTCTTTCTTTATATCTCAGGGCTTAGCAGAGTGCCTGGTACATAGCTGGAGCTTAATAAATGCTTGTTGACTTGTTGCTGATTTGTTTTAATACTAGTCATTTTCCTAAAGTTGACAGCCTCATAGAACCTTTTATTATGTCAAAATTTTGATAGGCTTTGTCAGTTTCGCTGACTGAAAGGGACCTTTAAAAACAAAACCAAACTTAATATATATGGGAAAACATTAAGAGCTGACCACAGAGCCAGTATGCTTATTCAGGGCAAAGTCGACTTTGGTACAGTTTTCCAGCTGCTCATCTACATATGACCAACAGAAGAACTTTGGAGTAAACAAATGGGGAATCCTAAATTCCAGAACTATTTTGTGATTATTGAGCAAATAATGCGTAGTTATGACTTAGCTGGAAGAAATGGGGATTTAGTAAAAATGATGGTAAATCACCCTAAGCTAAAGTGAGGTTTTTCCTTGGGAAGGCCCAGCTGCTTATGAGGAAGGGCTCCATCTGTGAGCTTCCCTTACTGCCCACAGTGGTGTCAGGGAGGATGCACCCTGGGCACTGTCCCTGCTGCCTGGGATGGGAAAACTCTTCAGAACTCAGACAAGAGAGAAATAAATGAAGATGTTTCTGAAAATTTCAATATCCATAGTTCCCTCCTCTCTGGGAAGAAGATGGGTGTTTTCTTTAATTCTCAAAGACTGAGACTGTTCATTATAATCATTATAATTCATCATGGATCAAGTGCTTTTAAGCAAGATGTTTTCGCATTTTAGTGTTGCTTTCTTCTTTTTGCCTAAATCTTTTTCAAAAAAGCTTTTACAAATGGATATTTACTAAGAAAGTTTAGCAAGGACAAAATTACAAAAATAACCCCTGAACCCTAATCACTGCTTCTTGATTAGTTCAGACCCACTTAAGAAAAGGTGGTCCACTGCTGCCTGACCAGATAAATCAGAGGAACATATATTTACTCTATTTACTCTTAAAACTACTGGAGAGAATAAAGCACAAAATACTCCCTATTTCAAAATTCTCCCACATTATCATTTCAGTCTTAGCAAGGACACAGGACCAGCCATTATACTGATTTCTGAGTCTATCCTAGTTTCAATAGCCTAGGAAATGAAATAATCATTGGGGAATTAGTGACTGAAGGCATTTACTGAGGAGTTCAAGGTCACTCCAGAAAAGATTTTTAAGTACCTACCAAATCCAAAGCCTGATGCTACAAAGGATGACTCAGAGGAGGATTTAGTGGACTCAGAGGAGGATTTAGTGGCCTCAGGACTCTGGGTGTGAATGACCATTTCCATCTCAGAACCTAGGGCTGTTCCCCTCTCTCCTCCCCAGCCTAGTCTTTGCAGTCCCCCCAGGAAGTATGGTCTTCTTCCCATTAGAATTTAAGCTCCTTGACGGCAGGGACAATTTGGTTTGCTTTTATACTAAACTAAGCATATTCAAAACATTTAGCATGTGGTCAGGAAAACAGTAAGTCCTTGACTATTGTTTGGGACAAAAGATTCATCTAGTTAGTGCAATGGATAGAGCCATGGCCCTTAATTCAGAAAGATCTGAGTTCAAATCAGATCTCGGACACTTTCTAGCTGTGTGATACTGGGCAAGTCACTCAACTTCTGCTTGCCTCAATTTCCTGATCTATACCTACCTCTCATGGTTATTGTGAGGGTGAAATGAGTTAATATTGTAGAAAGCTTTCAAATCTTGAAACACTACAAAATGCTACCTATCATTTCATAACACACAAAATATATACTATGAGTAGTATATGCCTTTTTGGTGGCACACTCAGTTCTGAGTAGGTAAACAGCACTGGGCTAGAAGTTTAATTCCAATTAAGTGGCAGCAAGATTGAGCTGGGAGAACCCTGGGTTTGGAGTAAGAGGACTCAGATTGGCATCTCAGTTCTTCTCCGGTCTTACCTGAAACATGCTGCTTTCCCTCGGAAAATGTCTAAGGTCCTTTATGACTCTAAAATTTATGAACTAGTGCAAGTAAAATGGGGATTACAGGTTAGAGTGTGTTTCTCTTTCACCACTGACTAACCTCCTATTTTTCCTGGGCCATATCAAATAGTTAAGACAGTTCTTCCTCAGTTTTTAGAAGCAAAAAAGTGGCAAGGGCTACACATCAAATCAATGCCTACTGAGTATGTGGGGAAGGGGAATGATCTCTTACTGTTCTTTTTTGGAGAGACGCCACAAGTTTTTTTCCACAAGGTCAGCAGTTCTTAATCTTCTAGGTTTTATTTCTTCTGGGGAAGGATCTGACTGAATATATGCATGAGTTGCCATCCTGTAGCCCTGAAAGACACAGAATCATAGGAGTAGAATATATTAGGTGAGTAAAGGCAGAATGAGCTTCCCTCATGTTGTCTAGTCCAGCTTTACAGTTTAGGGTAAAAAAAGGTAGGTGGAATTAAGGCCATGCTAAGTCCATTTAAAACTTATATAGATGACATTCAGGTCATAATGGAAGCATACTGGTATGGGATAAAAGCACATGAGGAGACCAGTAAACATCCTTGGTGTGCACCAAAAAACTGGATATAAAAATAAAAGCAAGAGAAAAGTTATCATTAGAAAACTGTATCAAGTAATTTCTGAAGCTCCTTTTCTCATAAACAAGTTTTTGATGACTTCTATTAATAGGTTCTATAGTCCAGATGAGGTTTTTATGGCAAAACAGAGATAATTTAGAAAGCAGCTCACATCGTGGACGTAAGAGGAAAGAGGAACCAGACATGATAAAGACAGCATTACTTTATAGTCTGGTGTCAAGTAAATTATATGCCAACTTTTAAAAGGTAGAAGACAAGAAAAACTGGGGGCACCTTTACTTTTAAAAATAAATTTTTACTGATATCTTTGGTTTTAATAGTACCAAAATTTAACCTAATACCTCTCTTCCTTCCCCTCCCAGAGAGTTATCTCATATAACAAATAATATTTTTTAAGGATTAAAACATTAAGGAAACATTTTTTTCCTTTTGTAATCTTTCCTTCTTAATCTTATTAATTAATTTTTTAAGAAAATTATTTATTTAACTTTTAACATTCATTTCCACAAAATTTTGGGTTCCAAATTTTCTCCCCATTTCTCCCCTTCCCCCACCCCAAAATGCGGAGCATTCTAATTGCCCCTATCACCAATCTGCCCTCTCTTCTAACATCCCTCCCTTCCCTTGTCCCCATCTTCTCTTTTGTTCTGTAGGGCCAGATAACCTTCTATACCCCATTACCTGTATTTCTTATTTCCTAGTAGCAAGAACAGAACTCGACAGTTGTTCCTAAAACTTTGAGTTCCAACTTTTCTTCATCCCTCCCTCCCCACCCATTCCCTTTGGGAAGGCAAGCAATTCAATATAGGCCATATCTGTGTAGTTTTGCAAATGACTTCCATGATAGTTGTGTTGTGTAAAACTAACTATATTTCCCTCCATCCTATCCTGCCCCCCATTGCTTCTATTCTCTCTTTTGATCCTGTTGCTCTCCAAGAGTGTTGACTTCAAATTGCTCCCTCCTCCCACTGCCCTCCCTTCCATCATCCCCCCCACCCTGCCTGTCCCCTTCTTCCCCACTTTCCTGTATTGTAAGATAGGTTTTCATACCAAAATGAGTGTGCATTTTATTCCTTCCTTTAGTGGAATGTGATGAGAGTAAACTTCATGTTTTTCTCTCACCTCCCCTCTTTTCCCCTCCGCTGAAAAGTCTTTTGCTTGCCTCTTTTATGAGAGATAATTTGCCCCATTCCATTTCTCCCTTTCTCCTCCCAATATATTTCTCTCTCACCGCTTAATTTCATTTTTTTAAGATATGATCCCATCCTATTCAATTCACTCGGTGCTCTGTGTGTGTGTGTGTGTGTGTGTGTGTGTATGTGTATGTGTGTAATCCCACCCAGTACCCAGATACTGAAAAGTTTCAAGAGTTACAAATATTATCTTTCCATGTAGGAATGTAAACAGTTCAACTTTAGTAAGTCCCTTATGACTTCTCTTTGCTGTTTACCTTTTCATGCTTCTCTTCAATCTTGTGTTTGAAAAAGTCAAATTTTCTTTTCAGCTCTGGTCTTTTCATCAAGAATGCTTGAAAGTCCCCAATTTCATTGAAAGACCATTTTTTCCCCTGAAGTATTATACTCAGTTTTGCTGGGTAGGTGATTCTTGGTTTTAGTCCTAGTTCCTTTGACTTCTGGAATATCATATTCTACACCCTTCGATCCCTTAATGTAGAAGTTGCTAGATCTTGTGTTATCCTGATTGTATTTCCACAATATTTGAATTGTTTCTTTCTAGCTGCTTGCAATATTTTCTCCTTGGCCAGGGAACTCTGGAATTTGGCCACAATGTTCCTAGGAGTTTCTCTTTTTGGATCTCTTTCAGGTGGTGATTGGTGGAGTTCTTGAATACTTATTTTGCCCTCTGGTTCTAGAATATCAGGGCAGTTTTCCTTGATAATTTCATGAAAGATGATGTCTAGGCTCCTTTTTTGATCATGGCTTTCAGGTAGGCCCATAATTTTTAAATTGTCTCTCCTGGATCTATTTTCCAGGTCAGTTGTTTTTCCAATGAGATATTTCACATTATCTTCCATTTTTTCATTCTTTTGGTTTTGTTTTGTGATTTCTTGGTTTCTCATAAAGTCATTAGCCTCCATCTGTTCCATTCTAATTTTGAAAGAACTATTTTCTTCAGTGAGCTTTTGAACCTCCTTTTCCATTTGGCTAATTCTGCTTTTGAAAGCTTTCTTCTCCTCATTGGTTTTTTGACCCTCTTTTGCCAATTGAGTTAGCCTATTTTTCAAGGTGTTATTTTCTTCAGCATTTTTTGGGGTCTCCTTTAGCAAGGTGTTGACCTGCTTTTCATGCTTTTCTTGCATCTCTCTCATTTCTCTTCCCAGTTTTTCCTCCACCTCTCTAAGTTGATTTTCAAAATCCTTTTTGAGCTCTTCCATGGCCTGAGCCCATTGAATATTTATTTTGGATGTTTGGGATACAGAAGCCTTGAATTCTATGTCTTTCCCTGATGGTAAGCATTGTTCTTCCTCCTCTGAAAGGATGGGAGGAGATATCTGTTCACCAGGAAAGTAACCTTCTATGGTTATATATTTTTTTCCCTTTTCTGGGCATTTTCCCAGCCAGTTACTTGACTTCTGAGTTTCCTTTCCACACCCACCTTGCCACCAGATCCACCCAGCTAGTGCTTAGGGGCTGAGATTCAAATTCTGTTTCCCAGCCTCAGGGATTTCGGCGGGGGTGGGGCTGCTATTCGGTGTGAGATTAAGTTCAGGTGCTCAGGTTGGGGCAGGGCTGCCACTTGGGGTTCAGTTCCCTCAGGGGGTTTATGTGGAGACCTTCAACAATGGATCAGAGCTCCTGCCTGCTTTGGGAGCTCTTGTCTGCTGCTGCCTCCCGAGGGGGCCTGAGTTATGGAGACACCCCTCTCCCCTCTCGGCAAGCTGAAAATAGCCTTTCAATGACCTTTGGCACCTGTGGGTGGAGGGACCTGCACGGCCGCTGGAGATTCTGTCCCTGAAGCCTGCTCGGATCTGCTCCTCTCGGGTGCCACGAGGCCAAGGCAGGGCTATGCTGTGCTCTGGGTCCGGTGCGCGACGGACCTTTTGGGTCAGTTTTTCAGGTCTCTCTGGAACAGAAATGTCTTCCACTCTGTTGTTCTGTGGCTTTTGCTGCTCCAGAATTTGTTGGGAGTTCTTCTTTACAGGTATTTTATGGGCTGTGGGTTCGGAGCTAGCATATGTGTATCTTTCTACTCTGCTATCTTGGCCACATTAAGAAAACATTAAGGAACATTAAAACATCAAGGAAACATTAAGAAAAAGAGGAAAAGAAAAAAAAATCAGCAAAACCAATCAATACAATGAAAAAGCCTGAAAACATAAGCAAAGTTCCCCAAAGTGTGGACCTCATACTTCTTCAAAGAAGTGAGGTGGAGTTATGTGTTATCTCTTCTTTGGGGGCCATGCATATTCTTAGTAATTTTGCAACATTCACTTTTGATTTTTCCTGGTCGTCCCTTCATACTGTTGTCTTCGTTGTGCATACTGTTTGTTTGTTTTCTTGGATCTGCTTGAACTTCATTTAAGTCTTCTCTGTAGTCATCATATTCATCAATTCTTATGACACAGTAATATTTCATGATTTTCTTGTACCCAAATTTATTTAGCCATTCCCCAACAGATGGATGCTTATATTGTTTCCATTTCTTTGCTAACACAAAAACTAATATTTTGGTGTTATATCAATAAGCACCCCAACATACACAGGAAGGCCTACTATCACAGGTTCTTAGATCTGCATTCATAAAAGGAAAGGCAACTTTTGAAGGGTTAACAATCACTTTAATCAAACACATATGTATATATCATTCCTTTAATCAAGCACATATATCATTCACCTAGTTCAGAGGAGTCAGCACCCTGAACTTCAGAGAAAATACAAAGAAATCAGAGATCAACAGACATGCTTCTTCTGTCTGACCATAATCAATGCATCACATTTTAACAGATAGGTCCAACTGTCTGACCATAGTTACCAGAGAGGGAAGCACCAACATCTGGGTTTTCAAAGCTGGGGGCTCCTTAGCGGCTTCCCAGAGTCAGTCTCCTCTGGCACACAAAACTTCTTCCAAAAACTAAGCTCCAAAGTAAAACCTCACCCTCAGAGTATTTATACACTTTTCAGAGCCAGAGGGCATGACCCTCAGATCCAGTGCCTCAATATAAAAAAAAAAGGTACTTGGGACCTTCTTACAAAACAACTCCTCTAATCAAGCTTTCCTCAATGGGCAGGCCCAACAATGGATGGAAAAGATCCTCCTTAATCACATTATTCAAAGGCATTATACTTCTTGGTATAAACAAAAACAGAAAAAAGATCCTACTTTGCTTGGCCTCACAGGTGTATATAGGGACTTTTTTCTTATAAACGACCTCCGGTGACATGTGCTTAACAGCAATCTCTGTGTAAAAGGATGTAGACGCAGGGAACAAGCCACTTTCTTTGTATAAGTACCCCCTAGACTGTTTCCAGCCCAGATCTCACAACTATCATCCAGGGAAACAACTCAGGTGGAATAGGAGCCAGCTCTCCAATTGCCACACTGGGAAGATAACAAGCCTACCTGAATCAGCAATGAACTCCTTCAATGGACCCTGAAGATGAGACAGGAGGCAACAAGTCAAGTCCCCACCCCCACCTCCTACATCATCGTCCCCCTGATAGAGACAGCTCAGGACCAGAACCTAAGAGCTTTGGCATCTGCAGCATTTCTAGCCCAGTACGCTCAGCCATCATCCTGGGAAGTACAGCCTATGAAATGCAGCCTGGCCACTGCTCCTGCAGGGGCTACAGACCCTACTACTGAAGACCCAGAAAAGAAAGGTGTTGCCAACAAAGTCCTTAGCACTGTCAAATAATTTAACATTAGAAACTGGTTAAAATTTGAACATCAGAAATGACATTAATTCCAAACTGCTTTCCAAACTCTAGTACTCATTTACAACTCCACCAATTGTACACTAGAGTGCCTATTTTCCCATACCCCCCCCACACCCCCAAGACCATTTCCATCTTTTATCATCTTGGTCAGGTTGCTGCATGTAAAGCGAAACCTCAAGGGGTGTTTTGATTTGCATTTCATTTATTATGAATAGAGCATTCTTTCACTTAGTTGTCTAACTCTTTTTTTGAGAACTTTTTTGCATCTTTTGACCCGTATCTATTGGGAATGGCTTTCTGGTACATATATGTGCATACAGATGGATGGAATAAGCATTTAAGTGTCTACTATGTGCTTGGCACTTCTTTAGAAGTATTTCATTCTCATAACAACTCTTATGAGGTGAGGCTATTACTATCATCCCCATTTGAAATTTGAGGAAACCTAGGTAGATAGAAGTTAAGTGACTTGCCCAGGGTACATAGCTAGTAAGTGGCTGAGGTAACATCTGAACTCAGGTCTTCCTGACTTTATGTCCAGTGCTCTATCCACTGGGCTACTCAGCTGAATATGTGTGTATTTAGACCTATCAGTTATCTATGTATCTTAGACGCCAAACCCTTACCAGAGAAATTTGGTCCAAAGTTTTGACTGCTTCCCTTCTTATCCAATATGCATTAAATTTGTGCATTACGTTTTTCAGTTTCATGTAATTAAGGTTATCTGTCTTATCTTTTGTAATTGCCTTTATCCTTTGTTTAAGAAAATATATTCTCCCCATCTCTGTGAAAGATATATAATCTATTTCTCTTCTAATTTTTATGGTATTTTTAATATTCATTCCATGTATTTATTTTGAATATATTGTGGAATATGTTTAAGAGTTTAGTTTAAGTCTTGTATCTTTCAAACTGCTTTCTAGTTTTCATCAAACAGGGAGCTTGTTCTTAATTTATATTTTCGGGTTTTTTGAATAATAATAATAATAACTTTGAAATTATCCCAGTCTGTTCCATTGATAATTCTCTTAAACCAGTACTTAATGGTTTTGATGGCTGTAGCTTTATAATACAGTTCAACGTCTAGAAGTCCCATTTCTCTTTTATTCCTACCTTTATAAAAATGATTTTCTTTGATATTCTAGGCCTTTTATTTTTCCAAATGGATTATGTTATCATTTCGTTGAGTTCCAGAAAGTATCCTCTTGATGGTTTGATTTGCATAGCATTAAGACTGTAAATTAACTTTGGTCATGTTGCCATTTTTATTATATTAGCATGGCCTAGCCATGAGCACTGAATGTTCCTCCAGTTCTTTATTTCTTTTGTATTGAATTATATACAAGTATTTTGTATACCTCACAGAGTGATCCCTTAATATTTTTGCAGTTTGTAGTTATTTTGAATAGTATCTCTGTTTTCATTAGAGCCTCTTGGATTTTATTATTATGTAAAATTCTGTTAATTTTTTTTTCTCTTGGGGGGGTGAGGGAGGAAGAGAGGTTACTTTAAATTCCAACTGATTGCCTTGAGTCAGATAGGGAATAGTCTGCTGCTGAAAAAGAGTTTGGAAAAAGAAATAGAGAACTTATCAAAAAAAAAAAAGATGAGGTGAAAATAATGGTAGAGCAGTTTTGATAAAGGCCATGGACCTAAAATGGGAAACCAGAAAGGTATCACATATATTTATATAAATATATTTTAAATCAAAGGATGTCTATATGTAGAAAAAGAAATTGGACTTGAGAGTAAGGACATAAAAAGATTCTGAAGAGGCTGCAGGAAATGGAAGTAGGACAATGCTGGTGTGTCACGTGCGATGTCTTATATAAGAAAGTGCTGGTTAAAGGCAATACAATGTTCATGTGCAAGAGAGCACTTACCCAACCGAAGGCTCTGAGGAGGTCACATAGTAACACTTGATTTTGGAAGGTTTGCCAGCAAAAGCTGTGGAGCCAGTTAGCCTCAGTGCAGGTGCCCTGTACCCTAACAAGTCTTCTGTAAGTCTCCTATAATTGCTACAGTCTCTATCAAATTACCTTGGATTTATCTGTGAACAGGTTATATCCTTTTAGAAGGATGTAGCCTCAAGGGTAAGGGCTGTTATGTTCTTTTAAACTTTGTATCTTCAGGATCTCGAACATGTGAACAAATTTTGTTGAAATGAATTATTGAAGATTAGGGGTGACGACACAAAGAAGAAGTTTATGGTATCTTTTTTTTTTTTTTTACCAGAATCTTCAGGGAGCCCCAAGTAAGTAACTTCCTCAACCAAAGCAAATCCAAGCCATCTCTGCAACTAATAGAACTAAAACAGATGCCTAGGGCACAGAGAGGTTAAGTGATCTTTGTCCTGAGTCCCACAGCTGGTCTGTGTCTGAGGCAGTACTATGATACACATCTTCCTGACTCCCTATCCACTACACCAAACTGCCTCTCACCATGTCTTTGTGAGGCCTTAGTGAAAAGGGAAAAGGGAATTGGTACTTTGAAAATTAATTCCCTGAGACAAAAAAAAAAAAATGCTAAAGTCTATAACTAGCCTTTAATAATTCTGGAGAGAATTTGGTGAAACAACAAAACATATTTACAGAAAAAAAGAGTGAAGGAAATGAAACAGGTAAAGAGGAATAAATGAAAATTTGGGTACTGAGTTTATAAGGAGTCGGTGTATGATGTTAAGTACAAAGTGTTTTGGTTTTGTTTGGTGATGGCAGACTAAATGCATATAACATGTAAATTGTTATAATTAAACTGAGACTTGAGAGACTGAATTTGAGAGATCACCCTAGTGTTGTGGAAACAAAAAATAATAGCATTTATATAAACTTATTTTATCACTATCATCTCCCCCAGCTTTAAAAAAACCCTCATTTGATCCAATCCTTCTCAGTAGCTTACCGCCTTATTCTTTTCTTGCTTTTGTGGCTAAAATATTTTTCTTTTTTTAAAAAAAATATTTATTTTTGATTTTCAACGTTCACTTTTATAAGATTTTGAGTTTTAAATTTTCTCCCCCTCCCTCTGATGAGGAATACATATGTGGGCCCTAGTGTCCTGAAAGAATTCACTGGGACAGTCTCCAAGTTAAAGAGAGGCATTTATTGGAATGATGCACCCAAGTGGGTCCTGCTCCCTTGTGAGAGAAACAGAGCAATTAGTCGGGTTAGAGGTTTTGATTTAAATACGGTTTTGGGGGATGGAGAACGCCTGGGAAAATTAGGTAATCTGGAGGTGCCTTTATCATACAGATAATCAATAGAAGGGAAAGGACTACTCCAGGATGTCATGTAGAACATGTAGATAAGCCAAGAGAATAGGAAAGGGGAGAGGGAGAGTTGTTAGGCTGATTGGCCATGTTTTGTGAGAACACCCAGATAAGTTCATGGTGAGGGGCTTCAATGTGTACTCTTTTTTTGATCACTTTTTGGACTGGTCACATCCTGCATTATATCTTGCATCCAGCTTGCTCCATTTGCCTCAAACACTCCTGTCTGCTTCACCTCATCACTTCTCCTCCTCCTACCCAAGACGGCATGCAATCTGATATAGGTCATACATGTACAATCATATCAAACATATTTCCACATTAGTCATGTTGTAAAGAATTAGAGCCAAAGGGAAAACCACAAGAAAGAAAAAAACAAAATAAGGGAAAAATAGTATACTTCGATCTGCATTCGGACTCCATTTTTTTCTGGATGTGGATAGCATTTTCCATCATGAGTCTTTTGGAATTGTCTTAGATCATTGCATTGCTGAGAAGTCGGCTATTTGTCCTTCTTTCCTGAAGAGAACCATGACATCAGGAAAGTGATACCATGACATGCAAGTGAACTGGATTTAAATGAGTGATATATGTGAGTATATATTTAAGTATGACAGTGACATAGTAAAGCATTAAAGCAATCACAACCATCAGAGTTGGTCATCACATAATATTGCTGTTACTATGTATAATGTTCTCCTGTTCTGCTCACTTCATTCAGCATCAGTTCATGCAAATCTTTCCAGATTTTTCTGAAATCTGCCTGCTCATCATTTCTTATGGAACAACAGCATTCCATTACATTCATATACCACAACTTATTCAGTCATTTCCCAGCTGACGAATATCCTTTCCATTTCCATTTCTTGGTTGTGGCTAAATTCTTTGAGAAGACCATATACAACCAATGACTCCAATTCCTTTACTTTCACTTTCTTAGTTCTGCAGCCTGACTTCCAATCTTAACATTCAACTGAAATTACTGGCTTTAAAATTACTAGTAACCTCTTACTTACCCAATCTAAAGGCCTTTTATTTATATTTTTTTGGTTGTGAGGATCAGATGAGATCATATTTGAAAAATGTTTTGTAAACTTTAAAGCACCCTATAAATGATGACAATTATTATTAGTTTAACCTAAGATCAAAGCAACATTCCTGGCTGCCATGTCAAGTGCTGAATGCCATTGTTTTTTTATTTATTTAAAAAAATTTTTTCCCTCCAAATTTATTTGTTTTCAATTTTCAACAATCACTTCCATAAGCGATAATAATCATAATTTTCTCCCCTTCCCTCCCTAATGACCTCTTCTTAATCCTCATCTTTCTTAACCTCTTTGCAGCCTCTCATCACCTTCTTCTCCATGATAATCTTTTCCTTCTGGGTTTTCGTGACACTTGTCTCCTGGTTTTCCTCCTACCTGTCCAACTGCTCCTTCTCCAGCTCCTTTGCTGGATCTTTATTCAGATCATGCCCACTAACCATGAGAATACTTCAAGGCTCTATCTTGGGCCCTTTTCTCTTCTTTCTCTATACTATTTTGCTTGGGGTATCTCATCAAATCCCATGGATTTAATGATCATTTCTATGCAGATGATTTTCAGATCTATTTATCCAGTCTTAAACTTTCTCCTGACCTTCAGTCTCACATCTTCTGGATATCTTAAAGTCCTAAAACTCAACGTGTCCTGAACACTCCCCAAGCCCCGCCCTCTTCAGAACTTTCCTTTTATTGTCAAGGGCACCACCATGCTCCCAGTCATCCAGGCTCTAAACCTATATGTCATCCTTGATTTCACACTTTCTATTATCGTTCCACATCTAATTTGTTGCCACGTCCTGTCGATCCTACCTTTAACATCTCACCTCTCTCCTCTGATAGTCACCCCTCTGGTACAGGCCTTTATCTCTTCCTACCTGGAATTACTGAAAGCCAGTCAATAAACATTTACTAAGTTTCAGGCACCGTTCTAAGCACTAGAGATACAGAAAAATACAACAGACAGTTCCTGCCTTTGAAGACCTCACAGTCTAATAGAGAGACAGCTCACAATCTAATGGGAAGATACAACAACTATGTACCAACTTTGTACAGGATAAACGGAATAATAAACAGAGGGAAGGCACTAGCACTAAAAACGTGTGGGAACTTACTTTTTTGGGGTGGGGGGAGTTGGCTGTCACAGGGGCACCACTGGCTATAATGTATAACATGCAGCTCAAAGTGCTTTGTGCCTTAATAAGATGATTTATTGTCCTCATTTTACAGAGGATCTTTTCTTCCTTCTTTTTCTCTCTCTCTAGTTCACACAGAGTATCACACCCTTACGTGCAGGTGCTCTGCCCAAAGGGAATGTAAATTTTAATCTCTGAATTTTTTTTTTCTTCTAGAAGACCAGTCTTAACCCCAAATCACTTAGGCTCTCATAGACTGGCCAACAATAGGTCCCAGGCCAAGCCCTACTTGGTCACAGCCCTGACTGACTCAGAATGAATGTAAGTAGCAATTATTTTTATTTTGGATGGAAACCCTAAGGGTCTTCCCCTCCCAGATCTGTTTTTTTTAAAGTAGTTATTCTTTGCCAAATTTTTTATTAAGCCTTAATCACTGAATGGACATTGCCTCAGTCAAACTGAGACCAGTTAAAGACCTTGGCTGGAAAAGGCCCCCACTGCATCCAGGGCCACCTCCAGCTGTCCTGACCTACATCTGGCTCCTGGACTGAGATGGTTCTAGAGAAGAAAGCGAGGCTGGTGACTTTGCACAGCTCTCCCTCACTTAAATCCAATTCACTTGCATATCACGGCATCACCTCTTGACGTCACGGTCCTCTTCCAGAACCAAGCAGCAACAGTGGATGAAACTGAAGCTCAGAAAAGGGGCTTGCCAGCTGAATACAAGATCAGCATTTCAACCTGGGTCTTCTGACTATAAAACCAGGAGACTTTCTATTATACCAGACTTGCCCGAATTTAACAGTTACACAAGAGAATCACAGTCTCACCGTTAGAGGGAACTTCTGCAGTCACCTAGTCAAATTTGCCTTTGTAAAAAAAAATTCAATTTAGTTTTCCCAACTTCTATCACAACTACTACAAACATTTATATCAGGCATTCTGTGTGCCGGCTCCTGCTAAGCACTTTACAATTATTATCTCATCTGGTCCTCATAACAACTCTGGGTCCTCATAACAACCATTATCCCCCCCCCCTTTTTTTTTTTTTTTACAGATGAGTAAACTGAGGTAACGGGCTAAATAACTCGCCCAGAGCCCCAGTGAGGAGATGTCTGCAGCTGACTCCTGCTTTCTAAAATACAGTCTCCTCCATCGCTTCCCTGACAGATGGTCACCCAGTTGTCTGCTACGTGGATGTGGACGGAGGGCCCGGGGCTTGCAGGCAGGGAGCTAAGTTCGAATCCTGCCCAAAGGCACTTCCGGGAGGTTTGCCCCTAGATACGTCACTATTTCTCTGGGCCTCAGTGTCCCCATCTGTAAAGTAAGGAAAGTGGGCTCCATGACCTCTAGGACCCTTCCACTCCACATTTAGGATGCTCTGATGAGGGATGCAGAATTTTCCTTCTAGGAGAGCAGCTTATCAAACACGGTTCTAAGCCCGAGGGGCCTGTCACGTGCCCTGCATCGGTCCCGGGGTGGCCTGAGAGGAAACAAGCCCCCTCGGAGCCTCGACTTCCCCCACTAGAGATAAGGACGCGTTCGCACGGCCTACCCCACAGACCAGCTCGGAGGGCTGGGCCAGGCTTACGGTCGGACCCCCACGACTGCGGCGGCTTGCCCACGCCGACACCTCTGCTACGTCTCCACGCGCAGCCCGCTCACCGAGAGTCCCGCCGCTCACACCTGGGCGCCGCCATCTTGCGCGCTCACATGACCCACAGTGGCCCCCGTCCCTCCCGAGCTCTGGCCCCAGGCCCCGCCTCTTACCCCAGCCCCAGCACGAGGGGGAGGGAGGCCCGCCCACTACGGTCAAATGCCGCGCCCTCTCTTCCGATTCCCATTGGTCTCCGCTGCCCCGGAACCGGGGCCGTTCATTGGTCTGTGGGAGAAGCCGGGCGGGTCGCTCCCGCCCACCTGGCGTTGGCCGGGCAACCACTCCGCTCTCTTCTCCCCCTCCCTTTTTCAGGACGAGCCCGCCCCTCCTCCCTCAGCCCCCACCTGCCTTCAGGCCTGGGTCCCCCCTTTGGCTGTCGTGGACCCGAGCGGACCGGGGTCTCGCGTCTCCCCAACCCGGATGCAACCCCATCTCGAGCCCTCCTATGTCAGCCGAGCCCCTGCCTGCTCCCCCCTGCCCCACAAAGGAAGTGGCTTGGTGGGGGGCGATGACAGACCCCAGCCCGTCCGGGAGGCTCTCCCATCCCCCCGCGCCCCAGTGGGGGACCCCCGGGGCGTAGTCGTGCACCCCCCCGCCCCAGGCATCCTAGCCAACGTAGCCCCAGCGGAGCCCGCACCTCCTTCCATCTTCCAGAAGCCCCTAACGCGAGTTACATAACTGCTGCTCCTGCCGCCTCTCCTTGCTCCTCTCAGACAAGGCAGGGGTGTGGGCACCGGGGCTGGGGCACGGTGTGTGTGTGTGGCGGCCAAACGGCCCCCCAAAAGGTCTCTCCCCCTTTGTGCCAGGGGCTACGGTGCGGGTAGGGCTGGGGGCACGGAGCGGGCAGAGTGCCGGGCTGGCGCTGCCGAGATCTCCGAGGCAGCCCGGGGAAGGTCCGGGTGGTGGAGGTGGTGGTGGTGTTTCCTTTGGAGAAAGGGGGTCTTGTGTTTTTCCTCACCCCAGGCAGCTGCTTGGATGAGAGGAGATGGCATGATGTGAATGGCTCCAGGGTGAGGAAGGCTGCGCCGCCAACTCACACTGCACCCAGTGCCCACTGAGAGCGCTGCCACTTTAACGTCTCCATGCCAGAGCGGCGCTTTCCTGCTCCCTCGCTTAATACATGGGAGGATCAGAGTGGCATTCATTAGAGAACAAGCCTGGGTAGCTCGGGCAGCAGAGAAGGGGAAAAAGGAAAGGGACTGGACCTGGATGCTGTCTGATCTGAGGGAGCGAGATCGGAAACTTCTTATTCCCTGAATAGAAATCGGCCTTTCGGTCCCGGGGGCACATCTCAAACTCACCCAACCTTTTCAGAAATCAGAGGCAAAGAACTTTGCTTTTTAAAAAAAGTTTTTCTTTTTTTTTTCCTGAAAAGTTCTCCTCCGTAGAACTGGGCATCTTTTATCATTAAATCTGGATGGCTTTGAAGTTGGTTTTGTAGAGTAGTGAGAGTTGTTTAAATTTGGGTTGTGCCTTGAGTCATTAAACTTACACCAAATTTGCTGCCTGAAGAGGAATTCTAATAATGTTTTCTATACCAACAATAATGTTCTCAGTTTTTTTATAGATTAAGAAATATTTTATAAGAATTGAAAGACAATTTTGTGAAACTCCAGTCTTTTTTTTTCCCTTCTAAATTCTGTGGGAGGTGTTAAAAGTTTAATTGTGGAAAAAATATTCAACATTACTTCATATCTTGGTGAAAATGAAGACTGAGCTTGGATTTCAAGACTGAGCGGCCGAAGTACTTTGCCACAGCCACCTAGCTCTTGGCTTCAGCCCAGTTGGATAAAGTTGATACCTAAACAAGTCCTTGAATCCAGTGACTGCAGAGAGATCCAAGAATGCCAGTCAAGAAGAAAGGTGGGCTATGAAGCTTCCTATCTAATATTTGTATCTTCTGTTTTGTTTGGTTCTGGTACTTGTCATTTAAATTGTTTTGCATTTGAGAAGGAAACTCTTGCTTCAGTTGGGGCAGCTCTCTATTTATTATGGTAACACATGGTTAGTGTCACACTCTACAATGCTGTTACCAAAATGAAGTTGTGCTAAAATAAGTAGTTAGTTGTGATTTCATCCCTTAGACAATCTGCAGGCATTATTTGTAATAAATAGATTCAATGCTAAAATTTCACTTTTTCTAGCAATGTCTTTGGTATTACTCATGAATGTAATATAATTAAACTAAATAGCTTGTAAACTACAACAGTAAAGTTGTATATTTGTGTTGGTACAGAATAAAATGGTAGATTTGCAGTATATCTTTTATTTTCTAAGCAAAAACAGACAACTTTTACATTTGGGTTCACTCCAGTATAAATTTTCAATTAGAAAATGTGACTGAGCATATCATTGGCAAGTGATGAAGTTTTAAGTTGGACTCATCAGTTCCATGCGTTAGGAAGTTCCTAAGTAGGAATTTTCTCATCTTTCATCCCCTAAATTCTAGTCTGATCCTGAATACGTGTTGGATTGGGTGAGATTTGGTGTTCTA
The DNA here is from genome assembly GCF_028372415.1 of Notamacropus eugenii. Taxonomy (NCBI): domain Eukaryota; kingdom Metazoa; phylum Chordata; class Mammalia; order Diprotodontia; family Macropodidae; genus Notamacropus; species Notamacropus eugenii. The sequence goes on from NC_092876.1 coordinate 115,841,133, forward strand.
CTTCACTGTGGAGCACAATGCTTGGCACACAGTAAACTTCGCCTAGTAAATGCTTGTTGACTGACTGCCTGGGAGGAGATTTGGGGTTGATGCAGTGGACAGAGCACTGAACCTGGAGTTGGGAAGACCTGAGTTCAAATACAGCCTCAGACGTTTTCTAGTTGTATGACCTTGGGAAAGCCACTTAACCTCTGGTCTGTCTCAGTTTCCTTATCTGTAAAATATGGATAATAATGGCACCTACCTCCCAGGGTTGTTGTGAGGATCAAATGAGACTATTTATAAAGTCCTTTGTTATGTAAATGCTGGTTATTATTACTCTGCTATGATCTGGTCTGTTATAAGTATGTTTTCAGAAATTCTGAATCAAACAATAAATGAACATCCAACGGCTAAAAGCATCATTCATGCTGGTCAACATGCATACAAATACAACAATATGGGCAAGTCATTTGACTTGCTGTATTTTGACACCTGTAATATTATGGTTTAATTCTGGGCCCAAATTGATTATGTGTCCAAGAGAATTGCTCCAAAGGTTCAACCTGGCTCTGTATTCTGCGTAAGTCGAAGGACTAGGGGAGAGCTAGATCAGTTCTAGAACCTTTTAAAAATAGTCACCTGAAAGGCAATGTATGCTCCCAAGAGAGCCCCCGATTTGACCCTTTCTTATCAAGGTTTTAGATTGGGAGATGCCCTGAAAGTGGTTCAGATTTCTTAGGATAACCAGTAGATTTTAGGTGACCCATGGGAACCTCATACCATATCCACCATAAATCTAACCTAAAGAACGAATCTGCCTGGAAACCAGACAGGCTTTGGTATTATAATTAATTATCCTTTTGGATTTTTGAGTCCTACTTTCAATTTTACTCTTCTTACTCCTTTGTCTTTCCCCCATCTATTATATTTGTGTCCTTATTTCCCTGTTCTTAAAAAGTTAGCGACTGTACAAAGAATAATAGATATTACTTGCATGTTAATGAGGAGCCAAGAAGAGAAGAGTGGCAAGTTGAAGTAGGTACAATGGTCTAGGAAAAACAGGTTAGCTAAAAAAAAAATGAGTTTAATGTTTAAAAATTACTCAGGTTTTGAGTTTGTGTAAAGTTATTTTCTTCTTAAGAACAGGTTTATAGATAGCTAATAAACATATATGAAAGTTGTTCATACATCCTAAGAAAGTTGAATGTTTTAGTTTTTATTTTTCTTGAAACAAATGGTTGATTCTAAAATGCATCAATGTTTTTTAGGGAATCAAAGTTTGTATTAACATATTGCATCAAATATGTATTTGATTATTGCTTAAGGCATGATGGACCATGTAATTCACATTCTGAAATGGCTTATTTGGAGACATTTATTATGTTCATGTGTTTTTAAGTGTTCATGATATTGACATACTTTTCAACATTAAAGACTACTATCCAAACACTTCATTGCATCATTGAATCATTGGATCTTGTATTCCAAAGGGATCTTAGAGGTCATCTAAGCTAATCTCACACTCAGGCTAGAACTTTCTTTACAGTATCCTGGAAATGTATTCCTGTAGTTTGTGTTTAAACACTGCCAACCTATATTCCTTCTTGGAAAAATCTAATTGTTATATAGTTCTTCCTTGTTATTGAACCTAAATCTCCTTCCCTGTAACTTCCACCCAGTGATTCCAGTTTAGCCTTCTGGAGTTACATATACTATATAGAATCTCTCTCATATATGATAGCGTCTTCAAATACCTGAAGACTCATCATTGCTCCCTTAAATCTTCTGTTTCAGATGAAGCATACCCCATCCTTGGTTCATTGTGCATGTGTATGTGATTTTTAAAAAAATTGTGTTAAATGACTTCACATAGTGAACTATATTCCTATTATATACATATGTATGAGCCAATATATATTTATATGCCTTAAAATGTAACCTGAATTAATTAATTTTGAAGGGAGCACTCTTCTGGCTTCTTGAATCTTTACTTCCTTTTTCTATTTTGAGCATAAGGATAAGCAAAATGAACAGCTGGATTTACTGTAATTCTAAAGAAGAAAACATCATTAACATCCCTTGAGCTGAATAGCTATTTATTTCATTTGTTTCTATTCTTATTAAAATTGTGAATTAATCATACGAAATATATTTTGGTGTTCCATAGTTTGTAGATTACACTCAGAGTGAAGGGGTGCTCTTTGACACCATTGGAGGTTTTTTTTTTAACAACCCTAGAGTCACTTTTTGGATAATATGCTATTCTTGGTGTTACTAGACTTACCAAACCTCATCTCCCTCACCCCTTGTCTGGTAAATTACTCTTTCTTCAGAGCCTTAATGCAGTTTTACACTCTGTGTTTTTGTCTGATATCTGCTTAAGCAGCAAAGGAAACACTTGTTTCTAATATGGGTTATTTCCTTTTCATTAGAATAGATTTTTAAAAATTCATGTTTTTGCAATAACCTGATTTATTGCTAGTTGGGCCCAAGGGAAAACGCTAAACTATTAGGGTGGATTCTTATTGGTAACTGGAGCCAACACATGCTATATTTTTCTGGCTTGACAACAGGTTACAATGTTATAGTGAACATATATTTATTTCAGCATAATTTTTGTAGGACTTTGAGTATGAAGGAGCATTAGAGATCATCTGGTTACCTACAACACACTTACTTGCTTTTAGGTGAAGCTTAAGGTCTAGAGAGGTTGAGTAAATTCCTTAGTATCATATGGATATTAAGTGGAAAAATCAGAATTTGAACTCAGGACTTGGGACTTTAACTTTCTTACTAAAAATACAGAAATTTTCATTTGTTCATTTTAATCAATCCATTCATTCATTCTATCTATCTATATCCATATCTATCTATCTATCTATCTATCTATCTATCTATCTATCTATCTATCTATTTATCTATCTATCCATCTAACTATTTTTACCATTCTACTTTATACATCTCAGGTCTTTTGAAAGAAGTGAAAGTTAATAATAGTTCTATATCTTCTCCTGTGTTCTCAATTAATCAAGTAAGTCTCTAGCATGAGATGTATCTTCCCTATAAATTGTTCTGGGCAACACAGTTTCATTTTTCACTGTTCTTATTCTCTTCATTTTCACTCAATATGTGACAAGACATAATAGTTTCAATAGTCTGAGATGAATACACATTTCGCTTCTGTGTACTTTCCCCGCAGCTTTATTCTTTGTCCTCTGAGGTTCTTTCAAACTTGTTTTTGCTTCTGTATGAAATTATCTTGTTCTTCACTTATACAGACTGCCGTTTATTTCCTTTGAATTCTCCTTTGAGCACTTAAAGTTATTCTCATTGATGAAATGTAATATGTGTAAACTTGCTTTGACCATGGATGCTAAAAGCTATTGCATATACAATTGCTGTTTTTTGGAGTTATATGCTCTTAAAAAAAAAAGCACAGTCCTCTGTAGACCATCATGATTTCCCAAGACATAATGTAGATATGTATTTTATGGATGCTCCTAAAATGGAAGCAGTTGTTACTTCATGAATTTATAAGCTCTTGGTTACAGCTGCATTTCATGTCCTGAAACTTTACAAATATGGTGCTACCTGCTCTGTTCTTGCCCTAATCATTACCATTCGTACCCAATTACTCTGTATCATATTGTGAGCTCCTTGAAAAGGATAGGATACATTTTCATCTTTGTATCCCTTGTGTTGGACCTTTATACCTTTTTGTTAGATATACTGAATTGATGAGTATAGGTAATTCTGATACAGGTTTAATGTAGAAAGGATAATTGGTTGAACTTCATTTCTCATCTCAAACTGCTGAATGTAGGTAGTGACAGCTTTCACTAGCCTCGTTCATTCTCTTAGTTAAAATTTGTTAAACCTCCGTCCGCTATGTGTTGTATGAGTGACAGCATGGTGGATAGACCTGATCTCTAGGAAAACAATGACTCTGATGTGTCCTGGTTCTGTGTCTCTGGGTCCAGACAACTCTTTAACAGTATACCTTGCAGGGCAGTTGCTGATCTCTGTTGAGAGAGGACATTTCCTCACCAACAAAAATCACAGGTTTGGTAAAAAAAAAAGTTAAGATATAGTGATTAATATTGAGGGAGAATCAAAGTTGAATAAAACCTGATCCTTGCTCTTAGCAAACTTCAATTTTGTTGTAGTAGGGGAAAAAAACAACCCCCATATACCCAACTATATATGTTGCAAGTTAGAATGAGCTAAATGCTTTAGAGAATTGATAATCCAATCCAACAAGCTTTTATTAAGCACCTACCATATTCAAGGTACCATGTTAAGTGGTAGGGATACAAAGACAAAATATAAAACAATATATAAATATACTTGCAAAGAGTATAAAATAACAAAAAAGTACTATGAGAGTTCAGAAGAAGAGGAGCTTATTTTTTACCAGGGAATCTAGAAGCTTCCTAGGAGAGTGGTACTTGAGACAAACTTTGAAAAATGGGTAGAATTTCCAAAAAAAGATACGGGGGTTGAAAAAAGTATATAATTTCAACTGTATAGGGAGATGTGAGCAAACATGGGAAAGTGCAAGTTTCTTTTTTTGGATTTTTAAACAGATCAGTTTCATTTCACATGGTACAAAATAAGGAGCAATAGCACATTAATGTTGAATGATAGGTTGGAGCTAAATTTCAGTCTTAAATGACAGGCTAAAAAGCTTGGATTTTCTTTGGTAGACATTGGTGGTTGAAGCAAGAAGAAAAACAAATTCCAACCTCAGCATAGATCCACAATTATTAATGTTGAAATAACTTGAAATATGGTGTATGATTACTGCTTGGGGTGGATGGGACAATAAAAATTAAAGATACGGAGTATATATCCTATGTTTGTTTTTTGCCTTTTGATTTTGTTTAAATTTTGTTGTTGTTTCATGGAGTTAATTGCTTTCTCTTTGTCCCATTCTAATTTTCAGGGATACAGTTATTGGATGAAGTTTGCCACATTCTGTTTTAAGAAATTCTTCTCATTTTTCTCCCTCACTTTCATTTAATTTAACAGTACATTTTGGATCTCTTGTTTCATTTTTTTCGAGATACTTTTATAGTCCTTGCTTTCCTCTTCTCTGAGGTACTACTTATACTGGTGGAATTATTTCCTTTTGGGTTAAGCTTTTAGGTTTCTCTCATTCCATAGTATTTCTTCATTATTTTCAGTACTTTATTCTATTTAATTATATCCCAGCCTCAGTTTCTGGATTGGAGCTTTGCATTTGGGTCAGACTGTTCTCCTACTCTTAGATAGTATAGGCTCTGTTTGATCCTGGACAAGATTCTACCCTACATTCTGCAGGAATTCTTAGGTTTAGTCTTATTCTCTTAAGGACTAGACTTAGACTTTGGTCTTGAGCCCCTTTCTCTCCTCATTCTTGCACAATCCTGAACCCAGAATTGACTCCAGTCTTTGGTATGACCCTGACAGGCCCCAAACAAATGCTTTCACTGGAGATGGTAGCTATCCTCCTACAAGACAAGTGTTGCCTTTTGTCCTTCTGTGTATGGTTTGTGTATGGGTTGCCTTGTCTAGAGACAGTCTCTTGCCTAGAGACTGGCCTTGTCTCTAGCTATGAGATTAGGCTGTTGGCATGCTATGCTTTCTGCCTACCCTGGCCTGTCTCTGCTCAAGTTCCTTATGACTTTCTATCAGTCTTCTTGTGCACTCCTCGATTGGAGGAATGAGTTCATAGCTATTTGTCTCTTTTTATTGTTCTTTCTGGTGCAATTTTAGAGCTTTATTGGAATGTTTATGGAGCATCTGTGGTACTCTAGGGATTAACATTGCCACCTTCTTAGCTGGAAAATCCAAATGATAGAGAGAAGCCTGAATTACTCAACTCTTATTTTGCTGCTTTTATTTCTCCTATCAAGGAGGATTAGCCTGAGAAACATAGGACAGAATGGTGTGTAGGGAACTCCTTCATGGTATAAGAACAGATATTCCTGACTACTTGGTGGAGGTTAACTGGAAATGCCATTCTTGCCACACAACTCCTTGAGAGCATAGCCTGTTTCACTTTTGTTTTTATATCCCTGGTACCTGGCATAGAACACATAATTAATGTGTTTGAGTTCAGTTGATTGAAAACTTGGTGGTCAAAGATCAGGACACTTACCTTAGGGATAAATGTAAAGTTCTTCACTTGGATTCAAAGAATTGAATCCAAAGTACAAGTTGGAGGGGACCCAGATATACAATAATTACTCTAAAAAGAGCTACCTCAGATATTTACTAGCTACCTGACTGGTCAAGGGACAATCTCAGTGTCAATTTCCTTATTTATGTAATGAGGGTGTTGTACTCAATGGCCTCACAGATCCCTTTCAGCTCTAAATCTATGATCCTATTATTAGATTTTCTTAATTTGGTGCACGATGGCAGAACTGAAAGTAGTGGGTGGAAGTTACAGACAGAAATATTTTGGCTCAATATAAGGATAAATTTCCTAACAGCTAAAGTTATCCAAAAAAATGAAAGAACCTTCAGGGAATAGTGAGCTCCACATCACTGGGTGGAGTAGGAGTTGGATGAGTACTTGTTGGTCATTTTGTAAAGAGAATTACTGCTTAGGTACTGGTTGAACTTGATGACTTTATGAGGTTCATTGAAACTATATAAATGAGGAGATGAGAAGATGCTACTTCTCAAGGAGTTCAAATTGTCAGGTGGAGATGAACCATGACTCAGAGCCTATAGAAAATATGCAGATATAATTATTGAACTGCCTACTGGCTATGATCCTATGGAAAAAGTAGTTGCAAAACATCAGGGTTATCATAAGATTGGAATGTAATGGACTGTTGGAGATGTTTTTCACCAAGAGGTGAAAATTCTGGTGTACCTCACTTGATCTCCTGGGAATTTGCCCAAATTGAAGGACTAGAGGGAGGAGGTTGAGGTTCCCAATGCCTACCTACAGTCTAGGGTGAACAGCTGAAGCCACTTGAGAGTTGCCAACATGGGAGAAAGCATGCATATCTCTGACAAGTGTAAGAAACTCTGAAGAACAATAGCTGTGGAGCTACAGCAGAGTCCCTTGGTAGTGATGAGATTTCCTCTGATGGACTCTGGTGACCACAAGATGTGTCAGGATGAGTTACCCCTGAGAGACATACTCAAGGCTAGTGATTCCTCATTTCCATCCTCACTTTCCTTTTTCTTTCTCTTTTCAGGAGAGCAAGTGCCAGTTTCTTAACTCTCCATTTCTTAAGTGTTTACATTTTATATTTACTTTGAGTTTGATAAATGTAGTTTAAGTATATAATTCCTTGCCTATGTGTATCACTGTACATGTATGGAAGAGAGAGACAATAATGGTGACTGCCAAGGTGAGAAGAGGAAACATCTCAATTTAAAACTGTGGTATTTTGACAGTGTTATTTTTCTGTTTGTGGCTCAGCGAATAAAAGAGAATTATTGATTCACTCTTTTCTTTTTTAAAATAAATTTTTGATATCTTTCCTTTGATATCAAACAAAATAATTGATAATTATTGATATCTCTTGTTTTTATATTGCCTAAATTTCCTTTTGTATCTTTCCTTCTCTCTGTCCCAGAGAGCCATGCCATATAACCAATACTTTTTTAAAAGGAAAAAAAGGAAGAGAAAAAATCATCAAAACCAGTCACTACAAAGAAAAAAATCTGAAAATACATGCAGTGTTTTACATGTGTGTACCTTATACTTCTGCAAAAGAATAGGGGGAAATGTCTTCTTTGAGGCTATTTGTTCTTTATTATTTTAGACCATTAATTTTTTTTTTTATCGTTTTGTGGTAGTGATTCTTCCATTTACATTGTTTTAGTTGTGCATATTGTTTCGTTGGCCCTGCTTACTTCACTTTACATCAGTTCATATAAATCTTTTGATGCTTCTATGTACTGATCATATTCATTATTTCTTATAGCACAATTAATATTCCATTACCTTTATATACCACAATTTGTTTAGCCATTGCTTAGTTGATGGATATCTACTTTGCTTCAAGGTATTTGTAATTACAAAAAGTGCTGTTATAAATATTTTAGTATATGTGGGGAATTTTTAAAATGTAAAAAATACACAGACATATCTCTCCCTCTCCCTATATGCATATAAATGTATATACACATATATGTACACACACATACATACACACATATATACAACATAGCAGCACAGAGAAAGAAATTATCTTTCTAGACAAATGATTCAGCAATTTTTGTTTGGGAGAGGTTATAGTGAACTGGCTGGTAGGTCCTTGGTGACTTTCCTTTTCACTTTTTTGGGAAGCCAGTTTGAAAAGAAAACCATTCTGCCAGAGGGGGAGAAGCTTTGGGAATTGTTGGGTAGGAGTCATTCTACCCACACAAGGGTAGACACAGGTAAAGAATGACAACCCTTTGGCAGTCCAGCATAGCAAAACAGCATCAGACTCCCGCCAGAAAAGAAAGACAACATTTTTTCTGATTTTTCAAAAAAGAGAAGATAGAACCTTCCAACTCTAGGTCATGAGCTTTATTTTGATTTCTGGCAAAGTTCTAGACACTATTATTAAGGGGATTATTTGTGAACATTTATAGAGCTGAAGATCATTCATGCCATTAAGGATTTATCAAGAGTAAGTTATGGTGGACTAATTTTTTATTCTTTTTGATAGGGCAGCTAGACTGGTAGATCAGGGAAATTTTGTGTACCTAGATTTCAGCAAGGCATTTAAACAGTCTCTCTCTCTCTCCCCATATCCTTGTTGATAAGATGGAAAGATATGATGGATTAACGATGGTGCATTCAAATTTGTTTGAAAGGTGGTAACCAAAGGTCCATGTCAATCTGGAGGAACACTTTTTGTAGAATGTTACTAGGTTTTGCCCATGCCCAGTTCTACTCAATATTTTCTCTGTGACTTGGATGAAGGTATAGAAATTGCACTTTACAGATTTTCAGGGAACACAAAATTGAGAGAGATAGCTAACATACTGATAAGTGAATCGGAACTTAAAAAAAGCTTTCAGCATTTGAAAAATACATAGAAGAGAGCAGAAGGAAGGGCAGAAGGGGAAACAGACAAGAAAGGCAATGTTAGTGCTATGACATTTAGAATATTAAATATATTATATAATTTAATTTATAAATTTGTCAATTTAATATGTTAAATAAAAAGGCTCTGTGTAATAGATTTATGGTTTCATATACAACCCCAATTTCTTGGACTTCTTTGTGTATAGAAATATTTATGCTTGTTGATGAATTTCTAGTTCATAATAAAACATTGAATACCTCTTCACAAGCTGGAAAGAGGATGAATTTAATTATAATAAATGTAAAGTCATATTTTAGTTAAAAAAAAATCAGTTACAGTACTGTAGAATTGAAATAACATGGCCACCATGTAAAAGATCTAGGGTTTTTAGTAAATTTCAAGTTTAATATGACTCAAAAATATGTCATAGCAGCCAAAAATGTTAATGAAATCTTAGACTATACCAAGTGGCATAATGTTCTGGACTAGGGATTGTGGTGGGGATGGTGAGAATCCCACTGTATTTTGCCCTGGTCAGACTACGTTGGAAATATGGTGTTTAGTTCTTTCGTTCAAAATTTTAGGAAGGACATTAACAAATTAGATCATGTCCAATGAAGGATAGCAACTCAAAATTATGTCATGCAAGGATTGATTGATAGAAATGGTAATATTCAACTTGGAGAAGAGAAGACTTGGTAAGGACTGCTGCGGGGAAGATGGAGGGTTTAGAGGAAGTAATGAGAAATTAGAATTGTTTTGGTTGACCCAGAGGGAAGGAATGAGACCAATGATTGGAAATTTAGCTTGATATGATGAGAAATCTCCAACCAATTATATCTAAGTGGAATGTGCTAACCAATGAAGAACCAATTTCCTTATCCCTGGAGATCTTCCAAGGGAGTCTAGATTACTCTTTGTACTGGTTATTCTAGAAGGGGTTCCTACTTTATGTATAGTTTGAAACAGATAGGTGTTTCCACTCTGATATGCTATAATTCTGTGATTCTTTTTCCTGATAGGACAATCATTTCTGTTTTTTGCACACTTACGTTTTGATTTCCTTATCCTTGCCCATTCATGGAATAGTTGGTAGTTTAGTCTTAGAATATATAATTGTATTTAAACTCTTGATTTTCAGATTAAATTAGCCATAACATCTTGAGCTACCTGTGTCCCTAAACTTCCTAGTCTTCTAAATATATCATGGGAAACTTTCATCTGATCATCTGTGCTTTTGTTGAGTAATGCACTCAAATATACAAATATATTTGTGATCTCATTGATTTGAAAGTTCCCTCCAATCATGCACATCTCAGACATTCCTGCCTGCCTGTCTTGTGTAACTGTCATTTAAGTCTTTCTGAAAATTTGCCACTTCTTTGCTTTTTCCTAACATCAGTGGGTGACCAGTGAAGCACTCTGGTCTCTCTCACTTTTGGCACATGACCAGCTTATATTGTCTTTCATACAATTCCTTGGTGGCACCTTTTCCTATTTTTTGGAGTACTTATTGGTTATGTGTTGCAACCTACTCACTTCTGTCATCACTTTTCATTGCTCTTTGATGTTCCTCTTTAGTCCTTTGGAAGTAGTGCTGTTCCAGGTCTTGCTTAGGCTCAGTAAAAGAGCTTTTCAGTTTCCCAAAACAATCCAGCCTGATCTCTTTCACTTTTTCAGCTCTGGGCTTAACTCATTGTTCTTCTGTACTTCCTGTTCCAGATGTATGTACTTGTGGACATCCTCCATAGGGTGTCTGTTATGCGTGTTAAAATCTGATCAATAGACATTATTCATGAACAGGCCAAATTCCTTTGAGTGTTTACATATCTCTTCCAGCAGGCTGTGAAATGTCTTGAGGTTTGATTCTATGAACGCAATGTTGTCTGAAAATAGAAGCATCTAAGAGGATCTTACCATCCATAAGGAAGCCATCCTTGACCTGAAATTTGTGATGGATCTACTACATTAATAGTGGATACTTTGGGTGAACATTCATTGTCAAGTCTTATGCCTCACTTGATGCTTATCATCTGGATTATTGATCAGGATAGAATAGTTGTTATTCCTTCCAATGGAATCCTGATCTTCATATGTGGATGCTCCTTGTTGTAAAAGAGCTGGTAGGACAAAATTTTGTTCTGAAGTCTATTCTGTAGTCTAGTGGCTACAGTTTCTTGTAATCAACAAAAAAGTAAAATGGGAGATTATCATTTCACACATTTTGGTCAACTTTGAGATGGTAAAAATATGGATCATTGCTGAATATTTGTATGTATAATATTGCTTTTTTCCTACTAATACCCTCGTTGAGTGTGGCCTCAGCTTGTGTCCTCATAAAGATTTTGTATAGATGGGAGAGGAGGCACATAGGTTGGTAGTTAATGATTTTCTTCAGTTCAAATTAATGGGACATTGATAGCAAGGTTTAAATTTTTTTCTATGCCTTTAGTATCTTCCTCTCTTTTAGATACATTGTATATCATTCCCTCAATGTCTTTATAATTATATCACTCCCAGCACATATCTTCTCTGATTCTTTATTTTATTTTTCTTTTAAAAATATTTATTTATTTTTCAGTTCTCAACATTCACTACCACAAGAATTTGAATTCAAAATTTTCTCCCCATCTCTCCCTATCCCCCACCCCAGGACATCATGCACCCCATCTACCCCTTCCTCCAGTATGTCCTCCCTTCTATTACCTACCCTTCTTCCATCCCTCTTCCCCTCTATTTTCCCGTAGGGCAAAATAGATTTCTATACTCCATTGCCTGTATATCTTAATTTCCAGTTGCATGCTAAAACAATTTTTAGCATTCATTATCAAAATGTTGAGTTCCATATTCTCTCCCTCCTTCCTCACCCACCCTCATTGAGAAAACAAGCAATTCGACATAGGTCATACATGTGCAACAGTGCAAAGCATTTCCATAATAGTTATGTTGCAAAAAACTAACCACATTGCCCTCTGTCCTATACAGCCCTTCATTTATTCGATTCTTTTCCTTGACCTGTCCTCCCACAATAGTGTTTGCTTCTGATTATCCCTTTCTCCAATTTGCTGTCCCTTCTATTATTCACTCTCCTATTCCTTTCTCCCTTGCCTTCCTTCAGGGTAAAATAGATTTCCGTATCCAATTGAGTGTGCATTATTCCCTTCTTAAGCCAAATTCCATGAAGTAAGGCTCAGTTATTTCCTTTCATCTGCCCCCTCTTCCCCTCCATTGTAAAAGCTCCTTAATCCCTCTTGTATGTGAAATGATTTGCTACATTCTACCTCTCTCTTTCCCTTATTCCTAGTACATTCCATTCAGCAGTAAATATTATTTTTTTAGGTATTCTCTCTTCATATTCAGCTCCCCCTGTGCCCTCTATGTGTATATATACACATATACATATATACACACATATATACATACACAAACACACACCCATGTACATATACATACCTATACATATATAATATACATATACATATGTACTCATACACACCTACATATATATTCCCTCTAACTATCCTAATACTGAAAAAGATCTCATGAGTTACAAATAACTTCTTTCCATGTAGGAATGTAAACAGTTCAGCCTTAATGAGTTCCATAGGGCTTCTCTTTCCTGTTTACTCTTTCATGTTTCTCTTGATTCTTGTATTTGAAAGTCAAATTTTCTATTCAGTTCTGGTTTTTTCCACAAGAGTGCTTGGAAGTCCTCTATTTCATTGAAATTCCATTTTTTTCCTCTGAAGTATTATACTCAGTTTTTCTGGGTAGGTGATTCTTGGTTGTAATTCTATCTCCTTTGACCTCTGGAGTATCACATTCCAAGCCCTTTGATCCCTTAGTGTAGAAGCTGCTAAATCCTGTGTTATCCTGATTGTATTTCAACAATACTTGAATTATTTCTTTCTGACTGCTTGTAATATTTTCTTCTTGACCTGGGAACTCTGGAATTTGGCTACAGTATTCCTACAAGTTTTCCTTTTGGGATCTCTTTCAGGAGGATATCAGTGAATTCTTTCCATTTCTGTTTTACCCTCTGGTTCTAGAATATCAAGGCAATATTCCTTGATAATTTCTTGGAAGATGATGTCTAGGCTTTTTTTTATTGACCATGATTTTCAGGTAGACCAATAATTTTAAAATTTTCTCTCTTGGATCTATTTTCTAGGTCAGTTGTTTTTTCAATGAGATATTTCACATTGCCTTCCATTTTTTCATTCTTTTGGTTTGGTCTTATAATTTCTTGGTTTCTCATAAAGTCATTAGCTTCTTTCTGCTCCATTCTAATTTTTAAAGAATTATTTTCTTCCATGAACTTTTGAACCTCCTTTTCCATTTGACCCATTCTGCTTTTTAAAGCATTCTTCTCTTCATTGGCTTTTTGGACCTCTTTTGCCATTTGAGTTAGTCTATTTTTAAAGGTGTTAGTTTCTTCAGCATTTTTTTTGGATCTCCTTTAGCAAGCTGTTGTTTTGCTTTTCATGATTTTCTTGCATTCCTCTCATTTCTCTTCCCAATTTTTCCTCCACCTCTCTTACTTGATTTTCAAAATCCTTTTTGAGCTCTTTCATGGCCTGAGACCATTGTATATTTACTTTGGAGGTTTTGGATTCAGAAGACTTGACTTTGATGTCTTCCTCTGATGGTATGCTTTGTTCTTCTTCATTTGAAAAGATGAAAGAGAATACCTTTTCACCAAGAAAGTAGCCTTCTATAGTCTTATTTTTTCTCCAGTACATATCTTCTGTATAGATTCTTGATCCAGTCCATCTGCTTTTCCATCTTTGTTCTCATTAGTGTCATTTCTGTCTCCTCTGTAGCTGTAATTAGGATTCTAGTGAGGTGGTTCCACTGTACTTGGCAGAAAATCCAGCTTGCTGAGATGATTTTCATAAATCTTTTCCATTTTCTTCTGTTTATAGGCCTCTTTCCATATTTATCTTGAATGTCCCTGGTATGACTTTGTTTAGTTGGATAGCTTTCCAGCTTTCTTTAAATGACTTCTTTCTGCCTCATGAGAAAATCCCATTTAAAATAATCCATAGATTTTACAAATGAGTTTACATTCTAGTTTGGTGTTGATGCTGGTAGTCACCTTTGCCTATTTGGCAAGTAATTCAAATGTCTATTGATTGAAGCACTTTCTGGGCTCTTTTGGGCTCCTTGTTCTAGCAATTAATTTACATTGGTTAAACTTATATTTAACATCAATGTCATTTCTTTAGTCTGTTCCCCATTTTTGTTTTTCAGTAGCTTTTAAAATTTAGCATAAAATCATAATTTCATGTCATTATTATTTTTGTTACTCTTATTTCTTCTTCTCAGTTCTAATCAGTTCTAATACGTAGATAGCATCTTTTACTTTCCATTAAAATATAATCTCTTATTTTTATTTTATCTTTATATTTTGTCTTTTAGTCTTTAGTTTTATTCTTTGTTGTGTTATTTAATGCTTACCATTCCTACAGCCTACCAATTTAATTTCTGAAGAAAGTGTTCAAATATAGAGATGCTGGGTAAATATTACAAGTCTTTGGTCTCTCTCATTTCTTTCTTTTGAATCACAATTTCTCACATATTACCCTAACTGTTTTCCACTGTTACATTAAAGTCACCAAGTATCAGAGTAAATGTTGAATTGATTTAGAAGGTCCTGTCAGATTCTTCATAGAATATCTCTACCATCTCATCCTCAGCAACCGATGCTGGCATAAGCTACAATTATTTTCATGGTAGTTTTAAAAATATATATACTTATCCTTAGTATTAAAATAAATGACTAAATATCCCATGAAATGATGTTTGTTGAAGTTTTGAGTGTGCAATAAAACCTACTTTCTTTGCTTCTCTAAGGGGTGCCTGTGAGCCTCCTTCTGTTTAGCTACAACTTCTTTATTTTGGTTTTGTTTATTGCAAGAATGACAAGATGGATGTGATTTCACTCCTTCAGAAACATGTCTACTTTTAGGCATTAGACAAGGCTCTCACTTTTAGAGTACCAACAGTAGATTTATAGTTTGCTGATGTTCTAATAACTGTGTAATTCTTAATATCCTTTCTTACAACTAACACCTTCACTCTAAAAATGAAAGAGTGCTATACAAGACTGAAGGTAATTTAAAATTTTTCTTTGCTTTATGGGTTGTCATGACCAGAAACATTTTCATCACTATCAGTCTATTGATGCAGTGCTTCTCTGTGATAAGCTCAGCTGGTTCTTGTTCTCTCCCTGGAGCTGTATTTGAAATCTTTCTACCATGGTGGAACCTGTCACACTTACCCTTTGTTGACACAGTCTTTAAAAACCCAGGGTTAGCTCCACACCACAATGAGAAATCTGGGTGGAAATAAGATGGAGGGTAAAGGGAATTTAGTGCTAGATTAACTGGTGTTTTATATCACACATATTGTTAGTAAAATCAAGAATAAAAATGATTGTTAACAGAATTGGATTGAAATGTACAGAGTTTACAATGACATCTCTCTATTCGCCATATAATCAATTGTCAGACTTATACTCCTTTCACATACATGTATACATTATCTTTTACTCTATGCTTTCTTGGCTTTTGATCATATCTTTTGTAGGTGGTTGAAAGGAAGAATCAGCTAATACATAGATGTAAGCAATAAAAATGACTTTTTTTCATTACTATTTGTATATGACTTCGTTTGGGCAGCAAATCTTTTAATTAAAAAAATAAAAAGATCAACAGACAAAAAATTCTGTTTCCTTTCTATCTCATCTTCCCCCATTAAGGAAAAAAAAGAAAAACAAAACCCTTGTAACAAATATTCATAATCAAGCAAACAAATTCCTACATTAGCCCTGTCCAGAGTACATATATTTCTCATCTTTTACCCTGAATCAAGCCTTCACCTCTTTGTCAGGAGATGGGTAGCATATTTCATCACTGAATATCTAGAATTGCAGTTGGTCCATATTGTGATGATTAGACTTCATTAATTTCTGAAAGTCCATTTTACCACAATTAATCTCTGTCTCAATAAGAACTATATTTTCTTTTTTTTAAATAAAAATATTTTTAATCTGAACTTGACAAACCCTAATCAACTTGAACACTTCTATATACAAAGTAGGGCAGAAAAAGAGAATCTCTCATGAAACCTTGAATTTTAGGGTATACGTCTTGGGATTTAAAAAAATTATAGATTCAGTTCAGTATGTTAGTTGCTAAACCATCATGCTTATCTCTGTAGTTCTCTGAATCTCCTTTTTATGTCTTCTTTAAATTGTCTTTACTTCATTGACATCCTTTTTTCACACCCCCCACCTTTGGCATTGTTTTCACTAATTTCACACTTCCTTCCCCCTTCCTTCCCTTCACTAATTTCACACTTCCTTCCCCCTTCCTTCCCTCCACCGAGAAAAAGCACATCTATCCCTTTTAAAAAGTATAGCCAAGCAAAACAAATCCACACATTGGCCACATTTAAAAATGCAGGTCTCATTTTGCATCTCTGGTTCATATCTCTTTGTCAAGAGTGGGAAAAATGTTTTATCATCATTCTCTGGAGTCATAGTTGATAATTTCATTGGTCAAATTTCTTAACTCTTTCAAAGTTGTGTGTGTGTGTGTGTGTGTGTGTGTGTGTCTGTTTAAACAATGTTGTAGTTAATTGTAAAAGTTGTTCTCCTGGTTCTGCTCATCTCACTTGACGTCAGTTCGTACAAGTCTTCTCATATTTTTTCTGAGACATACTCTGCCATCATTTTCATTACATTCATGTACTATAATTTAATCATCACTCCCTCAACTTATGGATGCTCCTTTAGTTTCCCATCCTTTATGAAAATAAAGATGCTTTGATTAATATTTTTGTACGGGCCTTTTAAAGAAAAATCTCTTTAAGATACTTGCCTAGGAGTGACATCAGTGAGTCTAAGAGTAAGCACAATTTAATGACTTTTTGATATGTAATTCAAATTGTCCATGTTATCTTTGAAGATCATCTCTATCCCTCATTGCATCAAGCATTCTTTCTTAGTTGTGAATGTTATGGTCCTCTAATTTGCTTATCTCATATCCTTTTATATTTAGGTCATGTATCAATTTGTAGTTTATGGTGGTATGTCTTGAGAGGCCCCATTTCTGCTGCCCTGTTTTCCAGCTTTTCCAACATTTTTAAAATTGAATAATATATCCTTACCTCACCAATTGGGGTCTTGGGTTTATGGGAAATAAGCACAGCCCTGCTATGTTCATTTGCTTCTGCATCATGTATTTCTAGTCTGTCCTACTGGTCAACTTGTTTACTTTTTTAACCAGTACCAAATAGAAAATATATTTTCTCAAATATATAGAATGAAGCATTTAAATATAGGTCTTCTTATATATAAACATCAATTTCCTTGTTTTCTTAAGTATTTTTGAGCCAGTAGATCTTGTAAACTAATTCTGTTTTAAAAATTTTATTTATTTTTAGTTTTCAACATTCATTTCTGTAAGTTTTTGAGTTTTAAATTTTCTCCTTCTCCCTTTCCCCCTCTCCAAAACAGGATGCAGTCTAATGTAGGTTATACATGTACATGTATTATATATGTACAATCATATTAAACACATTTTTACATTAGTCATTCTGTAAAGAAGAATTAGAACCAAAGGGAAAAAAACATGAGAGAGAATAAAAAAAAGAAAATGGAATGCTTTTTTCCGCATAGAGACTCTATAATTCTTTCTCTGGATGTGGATAGCATTTTCCATCATGAGTCTTTTATAATTGTCTTAGATCCTTAATTCTGTTTTTTTAAACACTTTTTTGTTGCTCATCTTCATCTTTTCCATAAAGTTTGACGCTGTTGACCACTCATTCCTACAGGATGTTCTCTTCTCACCTGACTTCAGAAATACTGTTCTCTCCTTGTTTATTTCCTACTGTTCCTGACCTTTCTTTTCCATTGGTTCTTTCTCTCTCCAACCCCTTAAGGTGAGTGTCCCCCAGATTTTTGTTTTAGGACCTGTTCTTTTTCTACTTTCACTTTATTGTCCATCTCAATCACTCTGATAGTTTCACTTATCATCTCCACAAAGACAACTCCCTGATTTGTATTTCCTCCCTGAATATTCCATACTGAGCTTCAGCTCTGCTTTCCAACTCTCTACACTGTATCTTCAACTTCCTCCAACACTGAAAGCTCAACTAGGCTTTATAGAATAGCAGAGTCTCAAAAAGGGAAGGGACCTCTGTGGTCATCTTATTTACCCCATACCTAAACATGAATCTGCTCTATAATATTGCCAGCAAGTAATCAGCCTCTGCTTGAATACTTTGAAGGATGGGAAGCCTTTATCTCCTGAAGAAGACTTCACTTTAGTACAGCTCTGAATTTTTTTTTTTAACTTAGATGTGTGTATTTTGCAATGAAAAAAGGTAATACTTTTAACCAGAAGTATCAAAGTGGCATTAACAGCCTGAATCACATTAAAATGTAATTGGAAATTATGTAACACAATAAATAAAAATGTAACACAATGTACTATTAATTTTCGGTTTTCTAAGTCAATAAGCAGTCTGTGAGATCCATTTCTATTTGAGTTTGCCATCCATTCTTTAAAGAATTTAGAAACTCACCAGTGTGGGTATTCTCTTCCTGAACATAGGTCACAATCTATTTACTTCTTTTTATCCTATGTGGATTTTTGTCTATGTATTTCCATACATCTTCCACACCTGAGTCTTTTATTTATTTATTTATTTTTAGATTTCGACATTCATTTCCACAAAATTTTGAGTTCCTATTTTTCTCCCCATCTCTCCCCTCCCCCACCCCATAATACCTTGCATTCTGATTACCCCTTCTCTCAATGTATCCTCCCTTCTATCATGCCCCACCCTTCCCTTATCCCCATCTTCTCTCTTTTCTTGTAGGGCAAGATAAATTTCTATACCCCATTACCTGTATTTCTTACTTTCCAGTTATATGCAATAATAATTCTCAACATTCGTTTCTAATACTTTGAATTCCAACTTCTCTCTCTCCCTCCCTCCCTCCCCATCCTCATGGAGAAGGCAAGCAATTCAACACAGGCTGTATATGTGTTGTTTTGCAAAAGACTTCCATAATAGTCATGTTGTGTAAGACTAACTATATTGCCCTCCATCCTACCCTGTCCCCTCCTTTTTTTCTATTCTCTCATTTGACCTCATCCCTTTCCAGAAGTGTTTACTTCTAGTTACTCCCTTCCCCCATTTGCCCTCCCTTCTATCATCCCCCTCACCCCACTTCTCCCCTTCTCCCCTATTTTCCTATAGTGTAAGATAGATTTTCATACCAAATTTAGTGAGCATGTTATTCCCTCCTTAAGGCATATGTGAAGAGAATAAGCTTCACTTTTCCCTTCTCACCTCCTCCCTTTTCTCCTCCATTGAACAAGATTTTTCTTATCTCTTTTATGAGTGATAGCCTGCCCCATTCCATTTCTCCCTTTCTCCTCCCAATATTTTCCTCTCTCACCCCTTAATTTAATTTAATTTTTTTATGGATATCATCTCTTCTGATTCAACTCAACCTGTACTCTCTGTTTATATGTGTGTGTGTGTGTGTGTGTGTGTGTGTGTGTGTGTAATCCTCCACCTACCCAAATACTGAGAAAAGTCTCCAGAGTTACAAGTATTATTTTTCCATGTAGGAATGTAAACAGTTCAGCTTTAGAAAGTCCTTTATGATTTCTCTTTCCTGTTTACGTTTTCATGCTTCTCTTGATTCTTATGTTTGAAAGCCAAATTTTCTATTCAGTTCTGGTCTTTTCATCATGAATGCTTGAAAGTCCTCTGTATCATTGAATGACCATTTTTTTCCCTTGATGTATTATACTCAGTTTTGCTGGTAGGTGATTCTTGGTTTTGATCCCAGTTCCTTTGATTTCTGGAATATCCTATTCCAAGCCCTTCAATCCCTTAATGTAGAAGTTGCCAGATCTTGTGTTATTCTGATTGTATTTCCACAACACTTGAATTGTTTCTTTCTAGCTGCTTGCAATATTTTCTTCTTGACCTGGGAACTATGAAATTTGACCGCAATATTCCTAGGAGTTTCTCTTTTTGGGTCTGTTTCAGGAGGTGATCTGTGGATTCTTTCAATGTTTATTTTTCCCTCTGGTTCTAGAATGTCAGGGCAGTTTTCCTTGGTAATTTCATGAAAGATAATGTCTAGGCTCTTTTTTTTTTTTATCATGGCTTTCAGGTAGTCCCATAATTTTTAATTTGTCTCTCCTGCATCTATTTTCCAGGTCAGTTGCTTTTCTAATGAGATGTTTCACATTATCTTCTATTTTTTCAATCTTTTGGCTTTGTTTTTTAACTTCTTGGTTTATCTCATAATCAGTAGCTTCTCTGAACTCCACTTTCTCCTTTAAAGAACTATTTTATTCAGTGAGCTTTTGAACCTTCTTTTCCATTTGGCTAGTTCTCCTTTTTAAAGCCTCCTTCTCTTCCTTGGCTTTTTGGACCTCTTTTCCAATTGAGTTAGCCTATTTTCACAGGTGTTTTTTCCTCAGCATTTTTTTTTTTTTTGGTTCTCCTTTAGCAAGCTGCTGACTCGCTTTTCAAGATCTTCTATGGCTTGAACCCATTTCATATTCATTTTGGAGGTACTAGAGGCAGAAACCTTGACTTCCTCTGACAGTACGCCTTGTTCTTCCTCATCTGAAAGGTTGGAAGGAGACACCTGTTCACCAAGAAAGGAATCTTCTATGGTCTTATTTTTTTCCCTGTTTTGGGCATTTTCCAAGCTAGTTACTTGACTTCTGTATCCTTTGTCAAGAGGAGAATCTTAGTGCTCCTCCTCCCCCCAGTACTGTGCTCAAAGCTGAGATTCAGATCAGTTGCTCAATTCCCCCAGGAGCTTTAGGTGGGGGCAGGGCTGCCACTGAGGGCTAAGGTTCAGATCAGCTGCTCAATTCCACCAATGGCTTTAAACTCAGCTGCCTGGACAATGGACCCAGGCTGCTTCCATGGCCACTGTAGCTGCTTTTTTACCTTCTGCTTCTGCTGCCACCGCCTCTACCACCACCTGGGGCCAGTGCTCTGGGGACTGCACTCCCCTCTCGTACAACTGGGAAAACCCCCTCACATTGACCTTTGGAGCTTTCTTTGTTGCTTGTGGGTTGAAGGATATGGGATCCTTTCTGCTGGAAATTCCACCCTGGAGTTCTGTTCAGGCACTGTTCCTCCCAGTGCAGTGTGGCCAGGGCTGGGCTCTGCTCTGCTCAGTGTTCTATGAGATAGACCTTTCCTGTCAGCCTTCCAGGTTACCTTTGGCTGGAAACCTCTTTCACTCTGTTGTTCTGTGGCTTCTGCTGCTCTAGAATTTGTTGAGAGTCATTTTTTACAGGTACTTTGTGGGCTGTGGGGGAAGTAGTAGAGTAAATGCATATTTCTACTCTGCCATCTTGGCCCCCCCCCCTCCCCAGCTCTGAATTTTAAGTTTTTCCCTATATTGAGCCTAATTCTGACTCTCTGCAGCTTTTACCTGTTGCTCTTAGTTCTATCCTTTTGGGTAAAGAACTAATCTAAATTTTCTCTATATGATAGTATTTTGACTATTTATAGGAGGTTAGCATCTCTTAAATTTCTCAACCTGAGTTCCTTTAATTGACATTCATATGGCACAGTCTCCTGTCTTCTCACCAATCTTGTCTTAGTTCAATTCCAGTTTATTAGCTTCTGCTTTCCCTTAAAATGTGGAGACTAGAACTGAACTTATTATTCCAGATATTAAACCTCTTTACAGAATCCCTGACCTCTGGCTTCTGCCTGATGACTTCTAACGCCAGGGAACTTTCAATTACCTTTTAAGGCAGAATGTTCCATTTTTGGACAGCTCTCATTGTTAGGAAATTCTTTCTCTTTCTGTGCCAAATATCTGTCTCTTTATAAATAGCACTCATTAGTCCTACTTCTGCTGCCTAGAGTCGTATAGAATGTCAAATCACTGCTCCACATGGTGACTGTTCAAATATTTGAACCCAATGACCATTTCCCTTTCACCCCTGCATTTCTTCTACAGGTGAAATATTTTATGGTTCCTTCAATTTATCCTCATCTTCTATGGTTTCCATTACTCTCATCATCTTGTGGGCTTTCCTCAGGCCTGATTTTAGCTGAACAAGGTGAAGTATAGTACAATTATCATTATCTCCTTCCTTCTGGACTTCCATTCCATGATGGATTTGTGCTCTTACCAATGTAAATATGTCCTCCAATGATGAAGATCATTGCTCATCAACACCCTTTCATCTTGTCTGATTGTGATTCATATGCTATTAATCCTCCAAAGGGGATCCATCTAGAGTGCTAATGGTCTTACTCTAGATCAGTTGACATTATAGGATTATATAGGACTCTGTCCTTCCCTTCTCTTCCCTCTCCACATTTGCCTTTGTCATGTTCCTATTAGTTTCAATGACATTTATTATCATCACGATACAGATGACTCCAGAATCTATATATCCATCCCTCATCTCTCCTGAGTTCTGATCCTGAGACTCCAACTGCATGTTGCACATTTCTACCTGGATATCTGTAGACAGTAGTACTGAATTTATTACCTTTTCCTCCAAACCTATACCAGTTCCTAATTTGCACATTTCTACTGAAGCTGATTTTTTGAACAGATGTGTAAGATTTTCTCCAATACATTTCACCTTATTAAACTGGTTCCAACATCTTAGCCTGGCAGTATCACTTTTGATCCTGATGCTGATATCCAACATTTTGGTTATGTCTTTCAGTATTGTGTTATCCACAAAATGGATAAGCATACCATCTATGCCTCTATTTAATTTATTGTTTTAAAAAAAAAGTATAGGGTCAAGGACAGGTTCCTAGGATCTGTAGTCCACTAAAGACTTCTTGCAAAATGACATTGGCAAATGACATGATGGCTCCTTGAGTGCAGCAATTCAGGCAGTTCCAGATTAGTTCCAGATATAATTATAGCTCTATCATGCCCAAAGGCCATTTGACTGACTTACTAGATGTAGAGTACATCCTTTTCTCTTTCTTATATAGGAACTATTTACCTGTCTGTGGTCCAATAGCATCTTGCTGTTATTCTCCTTAAATCTGTTTTTCCTTCTGACTTCTCTATTTTTGTCAATATCATTATCATTCACATACCCTTTCACTTTTGAAACCTACTGTTTTTGGCTCTTCTTTCTCAAATATAGTTACCAAGTCTTATTGATTTCACCCCTGCAGCATTTCACATATTTACTTCCTTCTTTATATTCCTGTTTCCATAACCATAAACTTAAAAAATATTTATTGTAGCCTTATGACTTAATGAATGCATTTCAAGCATTTACTGGCATCTGAAGCTCTTCATAATCTGTCAACCTCTTATATTTTATAGCCTAATCTCTATTTTCCTGCCAAACTAGACTATTCTGCTGCCAAACACACCCTGTACTTTCCTATGTTTCTTCCATATAGGATCATAAGATTTAGAATGAGAAGAGACTTGAGGGGTTATATAGTCCAGCCCCATCATTCTGCAGATGCAATTCAACTGACATGTATTAAGTATCTACTCTATGGCCAGGGTCTATGTTAACATTGGGTATACAAAGACAAAAGAATCCTCACCCTCAAGAAATTTGTATTCCACAGAGAGGCTAAGGTACTTGGCCAAAAGTCATACATACCATTTATAAAAAACAGAGCTAGAATTTAAATCCAGTTCTTCTAATTGCATTATGAATTAAAATCCAATAATATTTCTACTTTCCCATGATGCTTCACTGTGTTTGCTTTTGCTTCCCTAATGCTGGGAATGTCTTCCATTCTCTTGATGTGCTAAATCAATTCTCACTCATTCTCTAAGCTCACTCAGGTCAAATGCTACCTTTTCCATGAAGTCTTCCCCAATGCTACTTTTGGTAATAGCTTATGCCCTTGGAACTCACTTAACTCTTTCTTTTGTTCTTCTTTAGTTCACTTATGTAATATTGTGTATTTTAGTTATCTATGTGTTTTTACACATAGATTATACTTCAGGAGGGCAGAGAATAGCTTGTTTAAACCTTGTATTTCCCTCAGTTTCAGGTACAGGTTAAGAACATAGGTACTTATCAAATGTTTGAGTAAATGGAAGAAGACAGTTTGTGTGTGTGTGTGTGTGTGTGTGTGTGTGTGTGTGTATGTGTGTGTGCATGCACAAAACTATCTTAATTCATTTACTGCCTTTATTATATTTATGTATATATATCTATAGATATATATATGTATATATATGTATATATATATACATAGATACATAGATATATATACACATATATAATCTATTTCCCTGTAATATAATATATACACAAATACACACGTATATGTGTGCATAAATATTTATGACTTGTTTTATATACACACATATATACATAGTATCCCATATACATAAAATAATAATCTGTACATGACTAGTATGGTTCTTTTCTCAGTTTAGCCATGTATACTATACTCTTTCTAAATCCAGAGCTCTTAACTATTTTTATGTCATGGAACACCTCCCTCCTCCTGTCCTGGGGCAATTTGGTGAAGTGTATGGATCCTTTCTCAGAATTATGTTTTTAAATGCATAAAATAAAATGCATATTATTATTATTATAAAGGAAACCAATTATACTGAAATATAGTTATCAAAATATTTTTAAAAAATCCCAAGAAGTTCATGGACCCCAGGAGAGAAACTCTCAGTCTAAACAAACTTTTTCTGTTTTTTTTTTAAACTTATAACATCAAGAAGTTTCCTCACTGCAAGTTCCTTAGTGAAATCATAATTATGGTTGAAAACACTATACAAACTGGTGGCATTAGAAACAACATGCATTTCCATGTGGGACTGGAATGCATTTCAATATTTTCATATTCCTAAGACCTCAGATATGAAAAGAACTTTAGAAGTCATAGGTCTTTTTAAACTCTCAATCTTGTCACCCTGTGACCCATTCCATTTTATCCCTAAAACATGAAACACTCCAATATGCCTGACCTCTGGTTTCTGCCCAATAGCCTCTAAGGCCAAGGAACTCATTACCTTTCAAGGCAGCATATTCCATTTTTGGATGGCTCTATTTGTTTAGAAGTTTTTTCTTATTTTGTGCCAAAAATCTGTCTCCCTATTATTAGCACTCATTATTCCTACTTCTGCCTCCTAGAATCATACAGAATGTCAAATCTCTGTTCTACATAGTGACCGTTCAATTATTTGAACCTCATGACCATTTCCCTTTCACCTCTGCATTTCTTCTGCAGGTGAAACATTTTTTGGTTCCTTCAACTTATCCTCATCTTATATGGTTTCCACCCCCCTCTTCATCTTGGTGGCCTTCCTCAGGCCTGATTTTAGCTTGTCAATGCCCTTCCTGAAATTTGGTATCCTGTGATGAACAATTAATTGAAATAACTGTGAGATGACCCTTTTTTTATGGTTATACAGTTTGTATGGGAGATGGCAAAATAAATTACATTGTTTTCTCTGATAGGCCTATAGGAAAAAATTCCACCTGGATCAACAAGTATTTGTTGAAGTGCTTTACAATTTGTTTGTTTCTAAAATTTATTTACTGGTGAAGATTTTTATTTGTAAAAACAAGGTAAGTTGATCAAGTTCTAGTAAATAAAGCTGTAAATCTTTACTTAGTTACAACTTTCTATAATTGAATCATTTTGCACCATAAGCTTTGATTTCAGAGGCATGATATGTTTGGATATTTTTCTCTTATTGTTTGATTTCATAATTTTTGTTTAAATACTCCTGACATGTGCAGCGATGATATTTTGAAAAGCAGTTAATGTCACAGAAAGAGAAGTAAGCTCCAAGTAAGAGGATCAGGTCAGTTTCAGCTTTGCTACTGATGTGTGACTTTTGACAAGACCCTTCACCTTTCTGGGACTCAGTTATTCCTGTGTGAAATGAAAGGTTGGGCCCAAGGATCGCTAAGTTCTGATAACCAATGCTTCTGTATTGGCAAACTCAAAAATCCAAATCTGTGATTTCGTCTGTGTACAGAACTCCTTAGGGTAAAATTTCCCTCCACTGTGCACATCGGTAGCCTGTATATAAGATAGTCTTAAAGCCTATAGCATAGAGGGGTTAAAGAGCTAGATTATATAAGAGAAGGCAGCACTTGAATACAGGTCTTCCTGGCTACTAAACTTGCCCTTTTCAACCTTTATGCCCTATTAACTTTTTAACGGTTTGTTCAGTCATTTGTCAGTTGTGTTTGACTCTTCATGACCTCATTTGGGGTTTTCTTGACATTGATACTAGAGAGGTTTGCCATTTCCTTCTCCAGTTCATTTTACACATGAGGAAACTGAGGCAAATAGTTGCCCAGAAACTGGGCAAGTGACTAGCCCAGGGTCCCACAGCTAATAAGTATCTGAGGCCAGATTTGAACTCATGAAGATGAGTTTTTCTGACTCCAGAAATCTATTAGCAATCTGCTACCACATTGCCCCTTCTTATGGCATACTGCTAATAAAATAATGTTGTATCTGTGTGAGTGGTTCTTTTAAGTATAAATTCAGTTGGGTACAATGGTTTCAGTAATCACTTTTTAAAATTTTCTTTAGGAGATTCTGATTTCAGGTGGCAGAAATATGTTATGTGTGACAGTCAAAATCAAAGTAGTTTCCATTTAACCATAACGTATCATTTTTATTGGTCATTTTTAGTGGTATCTGACTCTATGACACCTTTTGAGATTTGGCAGAAATACTGGAATGGTTTATCATTTCCTTCTCCAGCTCATTTTATAGATGGGGACTCTGAGGCAAACAGGGTTCAGTGACTTGTCCAGGGTCACACAACTAGTGTTACAACTAGTAAGTGTCTGAGGCTGGATTTGAACTTAGGTTTTCCTGACTCCAGACTTTGTGCTCTGTCTAACTGTACCTTCTTGTTGCTCCTGGTCCAAACAGATTATGCTAAAAATTCTTTAGTAGCACCTTAAGCAGCAAATAACTAAAGAATATTATGAGTAGTATACTAAATCACACTGGAGGTTCACAGCACTTTTTGTTGTTATTGTTGAAAGGGGTCTAAAGAACAAAAAATACTGGGAACTGCTAGACTTGAACCACTACTTCCTGAGAAGTAATTGATTAGGTCTGTGACTCATCTAGGTTTTGATGTGAATTAGTGCAAAGCTCAGTGCTACTTCTAAATTCTCAAAATATCTATTTCTAGTTGCTTTTGTGTATATACAAAGACATGAATTAGGAATGGTTAAAATACTGATTAATGATAAAATGTCAATCGTTCATATTTAGAAAAAAGTTAGAAAGAAACAATGTTTTTGGTAGTTTTAGTGGACAAACCTATAACATCTAACCTCTAGAGCCAAATGTTAAAGCATTAAGAACATTTTTTTCTAATTTGCAGGAGCAATGTATTTTATGTCAATGGGTCTGAGTTCAAATCTTGACTTTGTAACTTAGTATCTATTTAACCTTGGGCAAATTATTCAATCCTTCAACCCCTGATCCTCAGTTTTCTCAAATGTAAAATAAGAATCTTGACCTAGATGACCATTAAGGTCCTTTCCAGCTTTAAATGTTGACCCTACACGCGTGTAGAATTACAGCATTTTACAAATTAAGAATCAAAATAGCCTCAATTCTCTGACATCAGTTTCAGTAGTTTTTAAAGAAAATAGAGTCCCAGTCATCTCTGTGCTACTTGATAGATAACAATGGAATTTTCTCCTTTCACTCCTGACACCAAAAGAGCAGTAAGTAAGAATCTATTAATAGAAAAGCTGAGGTCCTAATGTGAGAACATTGATATAATTCATCTGTCTGTAGAAGCAGGATTATTCTACCTTGGTTAGGTCTATTTCTAAGTGTCTCCCTGCCCTCAAACATAATTTAAAATATCTTTCTCCCCCAAAGATTTCTTCTGTTCCATGTTAAACATAATTTTCCCTGATCATAATTTTATTTCCTTTCTCCTGCTGACACTGCTATGTATCACACTACACTATTCTTTCTTTCTTTTTCTGCCATGGGAATTATCATAAATAATTATACCTCTTTTTTGGTTCAGCTATAGAATACAAAGCTTTCTCTCTCGGACCTGCAGACATTCAAGCACTATTTGTTCTCAAATATAACTTTTTCCTTGGTCTCAATTTATTTATAACTTTATGGCAGTGCTCTTCCCAAACTGAATACAATAGAATTGAACCTTAATTAACTGAAACACAATTACATAAAATTCCAATTACGTAACATTTCATTATATCCTCTGGATTGCCTATTGCACATGATACATTTTTTATTACTAAAATTTCAATTATATAAACTCTCCCCTTCTCCATATCTTCCTGTGCTTGCCTTCAGGTAATCTAAATTTAGTTTCAGTATTATTGTGGCTTTGGGAGTCTCATAAAGGTAGCTTTCCACTGGCAAAGTTAAATGGTGAATTGAGATTACCTAGGTAAATGGGTGGGAGTGGTGAGGAGTGAGTGGATATTCCGCTTTTGCCTGCTTGTTTGAATATAATGGTAAAATTTTCCTGAATTACATGGAAAATTTTCAAATTTTACACATTGCTCTGTCAGCCCAGACTCTTTAAATTGCGTGGGAGTATAGCCTTGTATCTAGCCTTCTTTTGCTTTCTCACATCCTCAGAAGAATTAAATTTAACACTTTATTTTTATCCTTCAGTTTAAGATGTTGTTAAAGTGAATTATGAAATCCAGGAAAGAAAGAGTTAAAGTATGAAGGAATTAAGGCACAGCAGAGAGAATTGTTATCAAAGGCATATTAAAAGATTAGCCAGTTTTGGGGACCAGGAGAGAGTTCTCAGCTTGGATGCTTGTCTGAGAGCCATAAATTTGTTTGGATTTTATTTTTCTTTAAAGGAAAAAAAACCTGTTTACAACAAAATATATAGGGAGTAATAAGGTTAGTCCTAATATTGTTGATCAAATATGACATCTATATTTAGAATCACAGAACCTAAAGTTAAAATGGACTTTGCTCTTTAGTTACTGATCATAGAATCAGAGGATCACAGAATTCTGTGCTGGAAGGGGTTTGAGAGGTCATCCAATTCAATATTCTTAATTTATAGATTATGAAACTAAGGTTCAAAGCAGTGAAGCAGTTGGTGGTGTAGTGAATAGAGCACTGGACTTAGAGTCAGGAAGACCTCAGTTCAAATTCAGCTTTAGGCACTTACTAATTGTGTAACACTGGGCAAATCACCTAACCCTTTGTGTTTTAGTTTCCTCTTCCATAAAATGGGGATGAGATAAATACTAAATATTATGATTAAATGAGCTCTCCAAATTTATAGGAGATACCATTGATTGGGGAAAAGAACACAGGATGTGAAATCAGTAGTTCTGGGTTCAAATTCTCCCTCTGCTACTTGCTACCTGAGTATTTTGTTCAAGTCTCTTAAACTCACTGGCTCTTAGCTTCCTTATCTGTGAAATGAGGGGATTAGACTTGATTTCTGAGCTCTAGATCCTACTTCATTCAAAATTACTTGAGAGCAGAGGTCCTATCTTAGTGATTGCTGTCAGATAGCATCTTCCTTCATAGGTCCTTTGTAGTTGCTTTGAATATTCATATTACTCCAAATAGCTTAGTCATTCACAGTTTCTCTTCCAACAGTATTGCTGTTACTGTGTACAACATTTCTTATCTCTGCTTGTTTCATTCGTCTTTGTTTCATGCAGTCTTTCCGTTTTTCCTAAAACCAACCTGCTCATCGTTTCTTACAGCACAGTAATACTCCATCACAATCCTATATCACAACTTGTTTAGCCATTCCCCAATTGATGGACGTCCCTTTAATTTTCAGTTCTTTACTACCACAAATAGAATAACTATAAATATTTTAGAGTGAATAGATTTTTTTTTCTTTTTCTCTGATCACCTTGGAAAACAGACGTAGTAGTGGTATTGCTGAGTCAAAGGGTATCTACACAATTTTATAACTCTTTGGTCACAATTCCAGGTTGCTTTACAAAATGGTTGATGAGTTCACAGTTCTACCAACAGTGGATTAGTGCCCCAATTTTTCTACATCTCTTCCAACATTTGTCATTTTCTCCTTCTATCATTTTAGCCAATATGAGAGGTATAAGATGATATCTCAAAGTTGTTCTAATTTGCTTTTCTTGGAGCAATAATGATTTAAAGCATTTTTTCATATGACTAGATAGCTTTGATTTCTTTGTCCAAAAGCTGCCTGTTCATGTCTTTTGGCCATTTTTTTTTCAATTAGAGAATGACTCATATTCTTATAATTTGACAAAGTTCAAATGGGATAGGAGGCCTTTATCTGAGAAATTGTCTACAAAATTTTTCCTTCAATATTTTACTTTTCTTCTCATCCTGGTTACATTGGTTTTGTTTGTACAAAACCTTTTTAATTTAATGTAGTCAAAATTATCCATTTTATACCTTATTATGCTCTTTATTTCTTGTTTGTTCATAAATTCTTCTCCTATCCATAAATCTGATAGGAAATATGGTCTATGTTCTTCTAGCTTACTTGCAGTATATCCCTTTATGTCTAGGTCATATATCCATTTTAACTTTATCTTGGTAAATGGTGTGAGATATTAGTCTATAGGTAGTTTCTTCCAGACTGCCTTCTAGTTTTTCTAACAATTTTTTACCAAACAGTGAATTCTTATCCTGAAAGCTTAACTCTTTACATTTATCAAACACAAGGTTACTATAATCATTGACTAATGTGTATGTGTACTCTGTTACACTGATCTATTTTTCTATTTCTTATCTAGTACCAGATATTTTTTACATCACCTGAAGCATAATACATTTTGCTATAGCCCTTTATTTTTACTCCATATATATCTCTCATTTTTAAATAATTATAATAGTTACCACCTAATAATACAGTTTAAGGCTCGACACTGTTATACCCTTTTCCTTTACATTTTTTCCCATTAATTCCATTGATATTCTTTTACCTTTTCTTCTTCCAAATTTTGTTATTATTTTTTCTAGCTCAATAAAATAATTTTTGGCAATTTAATTGAGATGGCATTGAGTAAGTAGATTAATTTAGGTAAAATTATCATTTTTATTATATTGTATCAACCTACCCATGAACAATGAATATTTTTCAATGATTTAAATTGAATTTATTGCATAAAAAGTGTTTTATAATTATGTTTCTATAGTTCCTGGGTTTCTATTGGCAGGTCTTCTCCCTGATATTTTATATTATATATGATTATTTAAAATAGACCTTCTCTTCATAGCTTTTCATGTAGGGCTTTGTTGGTGATCCACAGAAATCCTGAAGACTTATGTGGGTTTATTTATATCCTGCTACTTGCTAAAATTATTGTTTCAACTAGATTTTTAGTTGAATCTCTAGGATTTTCCAAGTATACCATTTTATCATTTGCAAAAAGATAGCTTTATTACATCACTGTTCATTCTGGTTCCTTCCATTTCTTTTT
Source organism: Notamacropus eugenii (assembly GCF_028372415.1). Classification (NCBI taxonomy): domain Eukaryota; kingdom Metazoa; phylum Chordata; class Mammalia; order Diprotodontia; family Macropodidae; genus Notamacropus; species Notamacropus eugenii. Next base: position 115,872,619 of record NC_092876.1, read on the forward strand.
CTTATTGCTATTGCTGGTATTTCTAGCAATAGCAATATTGAATAATATTGGTGATAATGGCATCCTTGTTTCATTCCTGATCTTACTGGAAAGGCTTCTACCTTATCCTCATTACAGAAAATGCTTGCTATGGTTTTCGGTAGATGCTTCTTATCATTTTAAGGAAAAATCCTCTTATACTTATACTTTCGAGTGTTTAAATAGGAAGAGTGTTGTATTTTGTCAAAGCTTTTTCTGTGCCTGTTGATATCATTTTTGTTACTTTTGTTATTGATATAATTAATTATGTTAATAGTTTTCCTTATATTGAAATAGTCCTGCATTCCTGGTGTAAATCCCACTTGGTCATAGTGTACAATTTTTGTGATTTATTGTTGGAGTCTCCTAGCTGGTGTTTTATTCAGAATTTTTGCATCCACATTCATAGTGAAATCGTTCTATAATTTTTTTTCTCTGTTTTTGTTCTTCTTGGTTTAAGTATATATACCATATTGCTTCACTAAAGGAGTTTGGTAGGACTCATTTTTTGCCTTTTATTCTAAATAATTTATTTAGTATTGGAATCCATTGATATTTAAATGTTTGGTAGAATTCACTTGTAAATCAGTTTGGTCTTGATGATTTTTTCTTAGGAACCTAACATGATCTGTTTCTTTTGTTTTTCTATAATAGGTTTATTTAAGCATTCTATATCCTTTTCTGTTAATCTGGGCACTTATGTTTTTGTAAGTATTCTTCCATTTCACTTTGTTAAATTTGTTGACATATAACTGAGCAAAATAACTAATAATTTTTAAAATTTCATCTTCATTAGTGGTGTATCCACCCCTTTCATTTTTGATACTAGTGATTTGATTTTCTTCTTTCTTTTAAAAAAAATCATATTAACCAATGGTTTTTCTATCAGTTTTTTCATAAAACCAATTCCTAGTTTTATTTATTAATTCAATGGTCTTCTTACATTCAATTTTATTAATCACATCTTTAATTTTTAGGATTTAATATTTGGTGTTTAACTGGGGATTTTTAATTTGCTCTTTTTCTAGTTTTTAAAAATTTCATACCCAATTCATTGATCTGCTCTTGCTCTATTTTATTGATGTAAGCATTTAGAGGTATACATTTTCTCTGATTTCTGCTTTTGCTGCATCCCATAAGTTTTAGTATGTTGTCTGATTGTTATCATTTTCTTTAATAAAGTTATTTGTTGTTTCTGTGACTTGTTCTTTAACCCATTTATTCTTTCAGATTAGGTTATTTACTCTCCATTAATTTTTAATTTGAGTTTCCATGGTCCTTTATTAAATGTAATTTTTATGTCATTATCATCTGAAAAATATGAAGTCACTATTTCTGATTTTCTACATTTAACTATAAAGTTTTTTATGGCCTAATATGTGATCTTTTTTGTATAGATACCAAGTGCCTCTGAAAATAAGTGTATTCCTTTCCATTCCCATTCAATTCTCCCCAGATGTCTGTCATATCTAACTTACATAAGATTCTATTCATCTCCTTGACTTCTTTCTCATTTATTTTTTGGCTAGATTTATCTAATTCTGAGAAGGGAAGGTTGTAATCCCCCACTATTATATTTTGCTATTTCCACCTGTAATTCATTTACCATTTCCTTTAAAAATCTGAATGCTATAGCCCTGGGTGCATATATGTTTAGTATTGATACTACTTCATTATCTATGGTATCTTTTACCACAGTGCAATTTTCTTGGTTATCTCTTTTAATAAATCCATTTTAGCTTTAACTTTGTCTGAGGTCATAATTGCTACCCCCCCTTTTTTTACATTACCTGAAGCATAATACATTTTGCTATAGCCATTTATTTTTACTCTATATGTGTCTCTCATTTTTAAATGTGTTTCTTTTAAAAAACATGTTGTCAGGTTCAGGATTCTTATCCATTTTGTCTCTGTTTCCATATAATAGATGAATTCATCCCATTCACATTTAAAGTTATGATTACTAGTTGTGTATATCCTTCCACCTTATTTTCCCTCACTATTGATCCTTTCCTCTCTCTTCTTATCCTATGCTTCCTCAGAAGTCCAAGTTACTTCTGATCTCTGCCTTCCTAATCTGTGCTCCTTTCTATAAGTCCTTTTCTTTTCCTGTGCTCTTGTCCTCTTATTTCTCCATAAGTTAAGTTTTTTTCATAAAACCAACTCCTAGTTTTATTTATTACTTTATTTAAGAAAACATAAATCCATAAGTTATATACCCTACTAAATGTATATGTTATTCCTTCTGTAACCCAATTCTGATGAGAACAAGGTTCCCACACTACCTGTTCTCCACCCTATCCTTTCCTCTGTTGTAACAGTTCTATTCACACCTATTTTGTATGAGATAATTTGCTCCATTTTATCTTTCCCTACCCAGTTTTATTTTTAAGGACCATCCCATCATAATTGATTCAACTCTAAGGCTTCTATGTATATTTTTCTGAACTACGCTAGTAATGATGACATTCTTAAGAGTAAAAAATGTCACTTTACCTTATAAGAAGTAAAAGTTTAACGTTGTTAAATCCCTTATAATTAGTCTTTCATGTTTACCTTCTTATGTTTCTCCTAGTTCTTGTAAGTCAAATTTTCTGTTCAGTTCTGGTCTTTTCCTCAAGAATAAAAGTCCTGTAGTTTATTAAATATCCATATTTTTCCCTTGCAGGATTACACTTACCTTTGCTGGGTAGATTATTCCTGGTTGTAAAACCAGTTCCTTCATTCTTTGGAATATTATGCTTCACAGCCTTTGGTCTTTTAATATAGAAGCTGCTAAATCTTGTGTTATCTTGATTGTAGCTCCACTATATTTAAACTGTTTCTTTCTAGTTGCTTGCAATATTTTCTTCTTGACTTGGGAGCTTTGAAACCTAGCTGTAATTTTCCTTTGAGTTTTCATTTTGAGATCTCTTTCAGGTGGCAGTTAGTGAATTTTTAAAATTTCTATTTTACCCTTTAGTTCTAGAACTTAAGGCAATTTTCCTTAACAATTTCTTGAAATATAATGTCTAGACTCTTTTTTTTAATCATAACTTTCAGATTGTCTAGCAATTCTTATACTATCTCTCCTCTATCTGTTTTCCAGGTCAGTAGTTTTTTATTAAGATGTTTCACATTTTCTTCTACTTTTTTCATTCTTTTGATTTTGTTTTATTATTTCTTGAGGTCTATGGTCATTAACTTCCTCTTGCAGTTGTTTTCTTCCATAAGTTTTTGGATCTTTTTCCAGTTGGTTCTTTTCATAATTTCTTTCTTTTCTTGCATTGCTCTTCTTTCCCCATTTTATCCTCAGCTTTTCCCATTTGATTTTTAAAGTCTTTTTAAAGCTCTTCCAAGAACTACTGTGGAACTTGGGAGCATTTTACATTTTTCTTTGAAGCTTTACAAGAAGCTGTTTTGTTTTTTTCTGAGTGAACCCTGAACTTTCTATCACCATAGTGTTATCTAGGGTCGCATTCTTATCTTTTTTACTTGTGATTATTATTTTTAAAGTTAGTGTTGGGCTGTGCTCTTGGGGTGTAAGGGATGATGTCTCAGACTTAAGGTTTTTCATGCTGCTGTTTTCTGAGTTCTGTCTAGGGAGCCTTCGATCTCTTGGTTCTTCTCATGAATGCTTTATAATCCAAGGTCAGGTGTGGTCACTGCTCCTCCAGCTCATACCTCTGTCTATAAATACTCAGGTATTCCTTTATGCCCCTGAGCCATACTCAGGGCCCTCAGCACCTCTTGCACTGCAAATCCTCTGGCTCCCTTTGGTCCCTCAGGCTGCTGCAAGTGTCATCTTGTTCCTCTGCCCTGGAACTGAGACTAGGGACTCCATTCTACTGACAATGACCACACCAAGCAGGGCCCCTACTCCTCTGAGACACATGTATTCCCTCCTCCTTATCTGCAACCATAGCCTGGGACTCTGTCTAGTCAGCATCCTTGGGTCTTGTGTCCAGCACCAGCAGAATGCCCTCACAATCTTCCCCTGATCAACTGACCAATCCCTACATTGTCAGTGGGGCAAAAGCTCCTGAAGCTGAGGCTTCCACAACACAGCTCCTCCCAGGGCTTGCTGTTTGTTGCCTGAATGGCATCTGCTCAGAGGTATCTGCACTTTAATCAGTCTGAGGCCAGATCTTTTCTAGTCCTGCCAAGTTTTCTTAGTCTGGGTGATTGCTTTACCCTAACTGTCTTGTTCTGTCTTCTTTCCACCATTGTCCCTATTTTCAAAAAGGAGAAGGTGGAGTCTTTAAATTATAGGTCAATAAGCTTGTTGATTCTTAGTAAAATACTAAAACTTCTTATTTATATTATTGATATAAACATTACACATAATATTAACAAATTATTAAAAAGATGATGTGTAAATAGAGGAGGCAATGTGGTACAGTGAATAGAATAGTGGGCCTGGAGTCAGAAAGACCTGGGTTCATGTCTAGTCTTAGCTACTTATTATGTGGCCCTGGGCAAGCAACTTTTGCTACAAAATGGGTAATAATAATAATATCACTTCTGTCTCAGGGTTACCATGAGGATCAAATGAGGTAATATGTGTAAAATGCTTAACGCTGCACCTGGCACATAGAAGGTATTTAATACGTGCTTATTTCCTTCATTCCTACTTAAGAAAGAAGTGATCATTCATTATTGAACAGTCATGGAGTCATTAAGTTATGCCAGATTATACCAGACTGACCTCATTAGGATAGCAACATATGCTACACTGAATAAATGGAATATAGAGTCAGAATTGGAAGGGAGTTCAGGGACCATCATGATCAAGTTCACTCTGAATCTTGGATTCAGTCTTTAATATCCCTAACAAGTAGTTATTCAACCTTGGGAGAAGACCTTCAGTGAGAAGGAGCTCAGCATCTCTATCCCCATCCCCATCCCCCTATGCAAACCAGTCCATTTTAGGACAATAATTTTTCTGGTATTGAACTAAAAACTGCTTCCCAGTAACTTCTACCCACTGGTGTTAATTTTACACTCTGGGGTCTAGCAGAATAACTTTTAACTCCTGTTCTGTCTGATGATCTCTTAACACTTAGAGCTTGTTACCATATCTCTCCTAAGACTTTTCTTTTTTATCCTAAAAATCTCCAGTTCCTTAAACCTATTCTCATATGACATGGGTTCCAGATCCCTTGCAGTCTTGATTGGCTTCCTTTGAACATGTTTTAGGTTGCCAATATATTTTTTATAATGGTATCTAGAATTGTCCACAAAATTTTAACTTCAAATGTGATGTGAGGAGAATAGAGTATTACAGAACTATCCCCACCCCCTCTCTCTCTGACTCTTTGTCTCTGTCTCTCTCTCTCTCTTTCTCTCTCTCCCTCTCTTCTTTGCCACATTATTCTTCTATTAATATAGCCTACCACCACCTTAGCTCTTTTTTTCTCCACATCTCATTGAATACTCAAATTGAGCATGCAATCCATGCACCTCACCAAGTATTTTTCACTTTAACTTTTTTTAAGATACATTTTTTCCACCCTGTATATTTTCAATTGATTTTTTGAATCCAAGGACAGTGTTTTCCATTTATCCCTAACAAATTGTATTAGTTTTGACCCACTCTTCCAGTCTCTTGATATCTTTTTAGATCCTAATTCTGTCATCTGAGATATTTATTACATTAAATACAAAAATAATATATGAATAAAAGGAGGTGATATTTCCACTGACCTCTACACTGGTAGAGTATGTTTATAGTATTGTGACTCTGGGGCTCACCTTTTCTGGAAGGACATTGATATCCTGTAACAATTTCAAGTGTGGGTGACCAGGATAGATGGCAGAATGAAAACCATTATATCCATGAATTGGTTGAAGATTCTTGGGAAATGTATTTTGGAGAAGAGAAACCTCAGGAGATATAAGATAGTTGTCTTTATTTGAAGGATTGTACTTCAGAGGAGTGAGCTGATTTTTTCTGCTTGGCCACAGAGGGCAGAACTGGGACCCATGGGTGGAAAATACAGAGAGGTAAATTGGGGTTCAACATAAGGAACATTAAGATATTAAGAGCTGTCTAGAAATAGAATGGGTTGTTCCAAACTGGCCTAACACTAGTCAGGGATAGTATTCAAGTGATGTACATTGATGGTATATGTTGTATTAGATGACTACTGAAATCCTTTATAATGCCAACATAAATGCATTATTCTTCCATGAAGACTTTCCTGACCATCTTCCTTTGAACTAGTTATTGATTTCTGACTTCATTGCCAATTTCATTGGTGAAATTTTTCTGGAACAGAACCTGTTCTTCAATTTTCAGTCTTAAAAGAATATCTCAGAGCTCTAATACAGTAAGTGACACAGGCAGAAAGTGTCAGAGACAAGATGTCAACCCAACTCTTGCTAGCTTCAAGGTCACCTCTCTATCCACTACTCTGCTCTTGACTTTCTTTAGTACTTGCTAATTCAATCACTGTTTTATAATATTATTCTGTATTACCACTATTTATCCATGTTTCTCACCTCCTCTATTGGATGGGTCTGAAGGGCAGAGGTTATTATAATTATTATATTATATACTTGTATATTATTATAATTATTATATTATATATAGAGCCTTATAAATCTTTTCATATTCTATTGATTTTAGAATAATACCATATATAAGGTAGGCACTCCATATTTGGTTGAATGTATAAATGCCAAATTTTCTTATGAGTTTCAGAAGATTGGACACATATTAGTTATTTTCTTTTACAATATAATCTTTTGTTGAGAAAACAATGATTAGCTGGTTTAAGGAGTATTCATTATGTCACTGCAACACTTAGGTTTAGAGGTGCTGCCAGAAATGAAGATGAATTCTTTCAGATTTTTTATTTGCATCCAACAGATAGGATGGTCTAATGGAAAGAGCATCAGATTTTTGAGTCTGAAAAAGACCGATTATAATTTTGCTTCTGACATTTCTAAGCTGTTTGTCCATGAATGAACCACTTAACTTCTCTGAGACTGTTTCCTCATTTGCAAGATAATAATGTTAGCATAGAGGAAATGTGATCTAGTGGGTAAACTGTTAAACCTGAGATCATAATACCTGAGTATGAATCCTTTCACAGAGATCATCCAAGTCAATTTCTCTGAGAATCTCTTTTCTCATCAGTAGAACAGGAATAATAATATTTATACTAGCTATCTCACAGAATTTGTCATGAGGATTAAATGAGATCTTTACAAAACATTTTGTAAAATCTTGAAGTGATATATAAATGTCATATATTTCCAACTCATGCTTATTTAAAATAGATTTACATTTAATATCTACAAAGTGTTAAGTAAATATATATAGAATATATATAAACATATAGAACATGTAAATATGATATCTTAATACAGGGTATCTCAAAGGGGTTGGTATAGTTTTAAGCTTTAATAGGTTACAATTGCACTAACGTTCAGGACATGGAGCATATAGGGCATGGTTTTTGTGATCTTAAAAAATATGCAATGATTCCCCCCCAACTCCCCCAAAGCCTATTTAATTGTCATCCTTATTTTGTCATATGGTTCAGTCACAAAGTCCATCAATAGCCAGAATATGGTAACCCCGTGGGAATGGGATTTGATATTTTTGAGGAGTGTATATTGGTAGCAAGATTTAGAAGCAGCTCAGATAATTCTGCAGCTCTTTATTTATCAGGGAAGCCTCTTTCACAACTTTTTGCCAAATTAAATCTGCAAGAGATAAATCTGTATGTATGCTGGCTGGGTGTTAATTGTGAGTGAGACTGAGAATTTCCAGTATTTTCAAAACAAAAAATAGGCTGCAGAATTATTAACAGCTCTTCCTACCCCTTTTATTAAACTGTTAGCACATCTAGCCAAGGACCATGGACAATCTAGAGAAGGAGGGTGTTTAGTCTGTGGACACGGTGATCTTGCCTTATAAAAAAAAAGAAAAACAAAACATTTGTATTGATATCTTTTTTTAAAATACATCTCCTAAATTTCTCCCAGTATCCCTTCCTGAGGTTCATAGGACATAAAACAAAGTGTTTTTTAATTTCTTTTTTGGAGAGGGGAAGGCAAGGCAATTGAGGTTAAGTTACACACTTAGTAAGAGTCAAGGGTCTGGAATTGAACTCAGCTCCTTCTGATTCCAGGACCAGTGTTCTATTCACTGTACTACCTAGCTGCCCCAGAGCAGAGTATTTTGAAAAAGAAAAATAAAAAGAGGAAGAAGAAAAAAAAATTAAGCAAAAGCAATCAATACATGAAAGAAGTCTAAAAATATATGTAATACTCCACAACTGTAGTAGACCTCCTACCTTTGCAAAGGAGTCAGAGAAAGGGACATATTGATTAAAAAATACACACATACATCTATAGAAATGTGTAAATACATTATGTACATTTTATTTTAATTTCTGTTCTGCCTTTACCAGCTACTAGAGCATGTGACCCTGAGAGAGTCATTTAATTGAATCATGGATCTGCACTGTTAGAGAGAACTTACAGGTCTTGACTAAAAACAAATAGGCTAACAATAAACATTCTACTGTCAAGTACATGTATTAAAAAATATAAACAAGAATGTAGATAAAGAAAATAAGAAGAAAATGACATAAAATCAAGATTATCTGTCAGTAGTCTCTTGCTATTTCCTGATTATTAATCCTAATACAAATTATATATACATTTCAACACATAAAAATTCATATTCTTTTTTTGTAATACCTTTTGACATTTTTATGTATTTAACATGAATCTGTGCTGTTAGTGTTGTCATTAACTACATTGAGAAAGTTATAGGATTCTAGAGTTAGAGCCAGAAGGGATATTGGAATTCAGATCCTTCATTTAAGTTAAAGTGGCTTGCCCAAAGTCACGCAGCTAGTACATGTCTGAAGTGGTATTTGATTCCCAGTCTTCCTGACTCTGGGTGTGCTATTCACTTCATTATGCCCTGGTTGTCTGTTAAAGTCAGTATGCACAGTGTTGCTTTGGTTTTGCTTTCCCCCCTTCCTATATCTTCCAATAGTTCTTTGGATTCTTTATAATAGCCATTTCTTATGGTGGAATAATATTCTACTATATTTATATTCCATAATTTGTTCAGCCATTCCTCTAGCAATGAACTCCAATTTATTTCTAGTTTTTTTTTTTGGTATTTTTCCTCCTAATCTTTCAGAATACAGTCCTACAGTATAACCTCTTGTTCAGAAACTCTCATTATTCAATTTTTGGCTTTTTTCCTTGCCTGTAACTCCATTTCCCTTAAAACCAACCTGTGTTTTTAAAGCCTCATTCTCATCTCCATTGTTTTAAAGTGCTTAATTAGGAGATCTATTTATGGTTCTAATTTGGAATGTCATAAACTCTGGCTTTGGAATTCATATGGGCCTTTAACAGGATTTTTGTCTTTAAGTAAAAGCTGACTTTTGCTTCTATATTACTTGCCAACTGAAAGTCAGACCTTTGCTCAGTATGCTCTTGAAATGATCCTCTCAGCATAATCCATGGATTTCTTTTTCTTCTTCTCTTGTTTTCTTTCTCCTTTTTTCTTCCCTCCCTCTTTTCCTCCCTTCCTTTCTCCCTTCCTTCCTTCTTTCCTTCCTTCCTTCCTTTCTTTCTACTCTTCCTTCATTTTTTCTTCCTTCATTCCTTTCTCTCTTCCTTTCTTTTCTTTATTGGGAAAATATTTAATATTCTTACTAAGAGGAGGTAGATAAAGTAGTTGCTGGTTGAGACTGATTAACAAGGTAACTGATCCTGTTTTTCTTGGCCAATAGCACACCTGAGAGTTCTACCGTAATATCTAGCATTTTAGTGAATTCACGATTGCATTGGATTCCACTGACATGCTTTTCCCACTGATATAGATTATAACCTCTTTATGCCTTTGCATCCTATGAAATTTTTGGCCATGATTTCCTATAAGTTCTCAGAAGATTTATCCATCATGAAGAGAATTCCTTTTGTTCTTCCTGCATCTCAAGAGCCTAGTGTACTGCTTAGGCAGTGCATTGTTATCTCTTAAATTTGCCACATGACTGTTTCCTCATTTTCAGCCAGGCAGTAAAGATGTATTAAGTTCTATATTATGTGGCAGGCACTGTGCTAAGTTCTAGGAATACAAAGAAAAACAAAAACAGGTCTTTGCCTTAAGGAGCTTGCATTTGACATGAAAATAACTAGGTACATATAAGATATATACATAAGAGATAGAGAGTAATCACAGGGGAAGACACTAACAGCGACAAGGACTGGGAAAGGCTTCTTGTAAAGGTTGGGATTTGAGCTGAATTTAAAAAATATTAAATTTTAATTTATGGAGTAAAAGAAGCATTTTCATAACATAGTACAAAAAAAGATGATTATATGTGAAACTTCAAAGCTACTATGTACAATTTGCTATTCTTTTCAAATATACAACATTATCAAGTAAATCTTTTGTTTTTTCTTTCCTCCTCACCCTACCCTAGAGATGGTTACTATTAGACACAAATAGGTATCTAATAATTAGACACACACATATATACATGTATGTATATATGTAAATTATTCTATACATGCTTCTATTTATCAGTTCTTTTTCTGGATTCAGATAGCGTCTTTCTTCATATGACCTTTATAGTTAATTTGGTATTTATAATAGGCAAAATAACTTTTTCACTCAATGTCATTCCTAAAACAGTTTTGCTGTTACTATATGCAGTGTTCTCTTGGTTCTTCTCATTTTACTCTTCATTATTTTTTGCAAATCTTTCCACATTTTTCTAAAATCATTGAGTTCATCATTTCTTATACATGTGGTATTCTACCACTCTCATATCCCACAGTTTATTTGGTCATTCTCCAATTGATGGACATCACTGTAATTTCTAGTTCTTTCCTACCACGAAGAGAGCTGCTATGACATTTTAGAATAGATAGATTCTTTTGCTTTATCCCTAATCATGTTTGGAAATAGGCCAAGCAGTGGTATTGCTGGGTCAACGGGTATAGTTTAATAACTCTTTGGACATAATTCCAGATTGTTCTCTGAAAAGGCTAGATCATTTAAAATTCCACAAACAATGAATTAGTGTTCCATTTTTTCCACATTTTCTCCAACATTTGTCATTTTCTCCTTCTATCATTTTAGTTGGCTCTTATCATTAAACTGAATCTTAAAGGAAACCAGGTAAGAGGTGGAGGTGGGAGGAGAGTATTCTAAGCAGAGGGAACAGCCAGTGCAAAGGAACAGAGGCTAGAGATGGGGTGGCAAATCAGAGGAACATAAGTAAGCTAGGGAAAGGTATTGAGGGAAGTGAGATATAAAAAGACTGGGAAAGTTAGAAGGGGCCAGATAATAAAGGGATTTAATAGCAAACAGAAGATTATATACTTGATCCTGGAAATGATAGGAAACCATTGGAGTTTATTGAATGGCTTGAGTTGGAGGTTGACATGTCAGATTTGCACTTTAAGGAGATAACTTTGATAGTTGTGTGGAATAAGGTCTTGAGTGGAGAGAGCCTTAAAGGGTGACCCAATCATCAGAGAGCTATTGCAGCATTCCAGGAGTGAGATGATGAGGGTTTGACCTAGGGTGGTGGCAGTGATTGGAGAGTATGGTACATATCCCAGAGACAGTATGAAGGCTGGAAGGTAGAAATTACAAGATCTGACAATGAATTGTGTATGTGGGGTGAGTGAGAAGCAGGAATAAAAGATGACATTAAGGCTGTGAGCCTGGGTGACTGGGAGGATAATAGTGCACTTGATAATAATATGAAAGTTCTGAAGAGGGAAGGGTTTGGGGGGAAAGTAATGAATTTTATTTGGAGTAGGTTGAAATTAAGTTGCTTATGGGACATTCGGTCTGAGATTTCCAAAAAGCAGTTGGAATTGTGGGGACTGTAGCTCAGGAGCGAGACTAAGGCTGGCTATATAGATCTAGGAATCATCTACATAGTGTTGATAACTGAACTAATAGGAGCAAGGGTAAGTGATAGACTGGCCAAGAAAAAAATAAAGTAAATAGGAACATTGAAATATTTTTTTAAAAAAATGCCTAGAATAGTCCAGGTATGGCTATGAATGCCTGTTACCTCTGCTGCTCTGAAGGGGGTGGGTTGCTTTGGAAATTCTAAGATGCAATTGGGTTAAAGGTGATTAAGGGTGAGTTGAGAGTCTTAACCAATCAATATGGTGATCCCTCAAGGGCTGCCAAACTCCTGAAAGAGGGGCAAACTGGTTCAGGTTGGAAAAGAGTGGATCATAGCTTCCAGGGAGAGCAGCAGTGGAGTTGGACCAATGAGTGGCTGCTTCCATTCCAGCTTGGGCAAGAGGAATACTCGGTTCTTACCCCTTCTTCACCCCATCCCCTGGCCTCCAAATGTGTAGAAAAAAATACAGAAAGGGGTCCAGAAGAAGAGTTTTGAAAATTGCATGGTATTTTTAAAAAATATATATCTAAAAAGGAAGAGTAAGCTAGATTTGCAGTTTCATGTACAGATGCCTTTTTTCTTTCTACTTCATATATTGAAAAACTCATTTTGTTTAGTGTTTGTTAAATTTAGAATAAAAAAAGAGCTTTAAAGGTATAGGTTTTTGCAGCATATGAATAGTTTGGGATAATTGGAAACCCTTGTGCAGTTTTCTGAATACAACCCAGCTCAAGCCTGCCAAAGGAAGAATAAAATCTGATTTTATTAAAATCATTGGCTGGGTACTTAGCAAGGAGATTGCTTTGAGGAAAGAGTGAAATTTTAAAGTAATGTTCTACTTCTGTGAAACCGGTGAATCACAGTTATAATATGAAACACCTATTTGTAAGTCTTTTTACAATCAGGTTTCATAGACTTTTTTTTTAAAAAAAGTTTTTAATTTCATTTTTAAAAAGAACTGTATGTTCTTTCTTAGAGTGCCCTGGTACAAAAAGGAAAAAAAAAGTACTTGATAATTAGAAGCTGAATACAATGAATTACATATAACAGAAAAATGTGACCAATTACCTCATGACAGTCTTTTGTGTCATGAAGCTATAAACACAACCGTGAGGTTGTTGAACAGTAGTTCCATGTTTTTCTGGGACCATAATATGGGCTTTACAAATCATATTTTTCCAGATACTGATCGAGCTTTAAGACTGTTGGAAGAATATTGCAGAAAATTAAGAAAACCGGAAGAGCAGCCTCTGAAGAAAGCCATCAAAAAAGTGATGGGCATCTTTAAGAGCTCCTTATTTCAGGCTTTACTGGGTATGTATTATAAAAAAAAACTTGTGATATTTTCATGATCAGAATTGGGCGTAAATATTGAATGAAATCAAAGGGTCTGTCATTATCCATAGTCACTTAATTTTATACAATGCTTAAAAATTTCTGTAAATTCATTCCATTGAGACTCCCCTTCTTTTTTTTATAGTTGTAAATGATTTATTTTTTAAAAAAATACATTTTATTCTTTTCAATAATCACTTTTATAAGAATTTGAGTTCCAAATTTTTTTCTCCCTCCATCTCCTCTCTCCTCCCTCCTCTCCAAGACAGTATGCACTTTGATATATGCTATAAATGTACAATCATATTAAACATATTTTCATATTAGTTATGTTGTGAAAGAAGAATCAGAACAAAAGGAAAAACCATAAGAAAAGAAAAACAGCAAAAAAAAAAAAGAGAGAGAAAATATTATGCTTCCATCTGCATTCAGACTCCATAGTTCTTTCTCTGGATGTGGACAGCATTTTCCTTTACCAGTCTTTTGGAGTCGAGACTCCCTTTCTTTGCAAGCAGAGGTTGTAACTGTCTTTGTTAGATGCTGCGGCCAAAAAATTCATCACCTGGTAGTCATCCATCTGGAGATGAGTCTCTGAACTTACCAAGACTTGCCCTTGAATGACAGGCTCAATTCGCTTGAAGTATCTCCAGCTTGGCATAACCTACCAGAGCATATTCCTTGCCTTCAAAGTCTTTGAGAACAGGGGTTCACCCCTACACTAAAATAGGGGGCAGGAGGAGGATTGTAGTACTCAGTAACTATTGAAATTGCTTAAGTCTGGTAAATGTGAAACAGATATTTTTTAGACTTCAAACTAGGATGATTCAGCATGGGACAATCCATTTAACTACATTTACTCTGTATAGATACAGCATGAGTATTTCTGTTGGAAAGTTATGTAGTTATTAATTATTTTATATTAAATATAATATATTTATAATATGTAATCATATGTACATATATAATATATTCATGTATACCTACCTATATTTATTTGAATTAAATAACCCACTTCCAGGAAAGAAAAAAAGGAGAAAAGATTATTGAGAAGCAGAAATGCTGAATGAATGGTTTTCTAATCATTTGGTCAAAAAAAGAAGGGTTTGATATGATACTCTTGGGACCAAGTGTGCTGGTGGAGGGAGATACTGCCCAACATGAAGCCAGTGGATCACAAGATAGTTAGTGGTAGTCATTTTGCTGTTCTTTAAGTCCACATTCTGAAAGATCAACAGAAAAAAATAAACATAAACTCTCGTTTCTTTAGCAGATGGTGATTCAGAATAGAGTAGTTTATAGCCTCAGAGAGTTATTTGTAGTTTCAAATCTCTTGGAATTGAATTGTGTTTAGATTTAATTTTTCTCATAGCTTTGCACTCAAATGTATAATGCCTGCCAGGGCTCAGCAGTGCACTCTGAGTTTGTCTGGTTTAATTGAGAAAATGTATCTTCAAGGACAACACTTCATGAAAGGAGGAATGGACATTCTTCTTTTGGGAATAGACAATGGTTTTCTTTGATAGACAGCAGTTTTGAGTCTTGCATGATGAACCACAATATATTGGGAAAACTGGTCTCTAAGTCGATGATGTGGGGGGAAATTTCAAGAGGATATCATTGAAAAGGCAGAATGCTGGGGATCTAATTGCTAGAATATAAAACCTCTTACTTTCAGTCTAAGTCTGTCTGTAACCACTGGGCATACATAACTTTGATAGTTTCAGCCCCCCAAATTAGAAATATTGCAACATAAAAAATCACATTTTCAGATGCTGAGTTTTAAGAGAAAAACATAAAGACATAACTGTTCATGGCGGAGATTTCAGCACAAAGACCAAAATGGAAAAGGCCAAAGAAAAGAGAGCAACACCCACAAAAATTAGACTCATACTGGACCCCTGCCTTTTTTCAGGCTCCGTCCCTGAGCCATACTAAATACTCTTTGCTAATCCCAGGACTAGTTGGCACAGTGGGTAAGATGTTAGGTTTGGAATCAAGAAAATCTAAAATACTTGTGCTCAGACCCTTTGATGCAGGTCATTTAACCTTTTTCAGCCTCAGTTTACTCATCTCTAAAATGGGGACATTAATAGCATCTACCTCATAGGGTTGTTGTGAATATCAAATGAGATAACCAGGTACAGTGCCTGGCAAACCTTAAAGCACTTTATAAATGCTATTTATTAATTATTATTATTAATTGTTTATTTTCACTTGTTTCTTTCGGGAAAGTTTATAATTCAGAATTTAGATGTCAAAGTTTTCAATTTCTTGCCTATAAACCTAGTCTGAATCGCTTTTGTTTATATAACCTTATTTTATTTTCTCACTTTGGTTTCCTTGTGTGCTAAGAAGAAAAAAGACCTGGCAAAGGCAAAATGAAATTTGGGGGCACATTCATTTCAATCAAATGAGCATTTAAAAATACCTGTTAAGTGTCAGTTCCTTTACTACATATTAGGGATACAAAGATAAAAATGAATAGACTCCTATCCTCCAGGACCTTATATTTTATTAGGTGGAAACTAACATATACATAGCTAAGTAAATATATACTATATAGAAATAAATGCAAAGTAATTTGGGAAGTCGGGGGAAGACTAGCACTTGGAAGAACCCAGAAAAGACTCTTGATGAAGCTGTCAACTGAGCTGAGTTTGGAAGGATAGTAACACTAAGTAGATAAGTTTAGCTGGAAAGTCAGGTAGTGCTCTCGCCCCTGACCGCCTCCATCACATATACATCAAGTTTTTATGTTAGCCAGTCAATCAGCAAACAACAGATAATCAATAAGCATTTATTACTCTTTATTAGGCACCTACTATGTGCCAGGCACTTTGTGAAGCGCTAGGGATGCAAAGAAAGGTGAAAGACAGTCACTATCCTCAAGGAGCTCACAGTCAAATTGGGGAGAAGACATGCAAACAATTGTGTACTAGTATGCTACAGAAAAGATAAATTGGAAATCATCAACAGAGGGAAGGCATTCTGATTGAGGGGGAACAGGAGGTGGGATTTCATCTGCAAACTTGATGAAAACCAGGAAAGCCACGAGGAGGAAAAAAGGAGGAAGAACACCCCAGGCGTAGGGTCTAGCCAGTAAAGATACTTGGAGTCAAGAGATAGTTATCTTGTGGGAGGTGTGTGTGTGTGTGTGTGTGTGTGTGTGTGTGTGTGTGTGTGTGTGTGTATGTGTGTGTAGTATGAGGTATAGGAAGACCATTAAGGTTGAGGGGAACAGAATATGCAGGGCTTTGAATGCCAAATTGAGCATTTTATATTTGATTCTGGTGCCTTCCTTCAGTTAATTATTTTCTATTTATCCTGTTTATAACCTCTTTATATTTATTAGTTTGCATGTTGTCTCCCCTATTAGACTGTGAGCTCCTTGGGGGCAGGGAATGTCTTTTGCCCCTTTTTATACTCCTGCACTTAGCACAGTACCTGGAACATACTAAGTAATTAATAATATTGATTGATTAACTCTGGAGGGGATAGAGAGCTAGCTGAGATATTGAGTAGGTGAGTGACCTAGTCAAACTTGTGTTTGACTGTTGGCCCAAGGACATAAAAACTTGTAGATGGATCTTCTTCTGAGCACACATGATGGTGAGAGAGGGGAAAGGGTTAGCAGAAGCTTGGAAAGTGAGTCTGAAGCCAGATTGTCAAGGGCTTTAAATGCCAAATAGAGGAGTTTGTATTTGATCTTTGAGTTTGTTGAAGCTTCTTCAGTAAAAAAATGACACGGTCAGACTTGCACTCTCAGGATACAACTAGCATCTGTGTGGACACGGATTGAAGAGGGGAAAGATGAGAGGCATACATTTAGGAGGTGATGGTGGTAGTCCAGAGTGGTCGTATTGTGAATAGAAAGAAGAGGATGAATACAAGTGATGTTGTAGAGTTAGAATTGACAAGGTTTGGTATCTTGTTGGGTATAAGGCGATAAAAGAGAGTAAAGAGTTGAGCATGGCTGGAAAGAGGGTGGTACCCTCAAAAGAAATTGGGAGGTTAGGAAGTACATAAGTGGTTTTTAGGGGAAAAGTTATAAATTTTTCCTAAACATTGGATCTGAGATACTAAGGAACAAGCAGAGAGAGATGTCTTATAGGCAACAGGAGACACAAGACTTGCACTTAGGGGAGAGATGATGGTTGGATATGGACATCTAGGAGTCCTATCTGCTGAGGGATGAGAGTTGAATCCATGGGACCTGATGAAAGAAAGTAGAGAGGAGAGAAGAGGGCCCCAGATAGAGCTTTGGGGCATGCTTCCTCTTCAGTATTATGGGTGATGATGTCAAGGAAACCTAGAAGAGGACAGACAAGTACAAGGAAAACCAGGAGAGAGCTGTGTCATGAAAACCCAGAGATAAAAGAAGATCCGGGAGTGAGTAGTAATGTTAAAACAGCAGAGATCAAGAAGAATAAGGACCGAGAAAAGACTTTGAATGAAAGGCCCATTGGTGCAATTTATTTTACACTTAATTTGGTATGGACACATCACTAATATTTCTGTTATGCAACTGCTAATTATTTTGCCATATAATTCACAAAAGCAAACGTCTCTAAGTCAGTACAATCTTATTGGTCGTAAACATACAAACTCTACAAAAGTCCTAGTCTGTTGCCTTTTCATGGTGTGGCAATGACCCTAGCTTTGGCCAGCCTATGGCAGCAGGTCTGACAAAGGGTTGTGTGTCTGTCATTGGAGTCTAGTGCCCTCCCTCTGTTGGTTACCTCTAATTTATCTTGCATATGTATTATCTGTACATAGTTGTTTGCATATTGTCTCCCTCGGAGGGAGACAACTCTTTGAGAACAGTGAATTTTTTTGTCTTTTTTTAATTTTTGATACCTCCAGCATTTAACAGTGCCTGGTGCATTGTTATTCAGTCTTGTCTTACGCTTCATGACCCTTATGAACCGTAGCACACCAATACTATCCTTGGGGTTTTCTTGAGAAAGATATTGAAGTGGTTTGCGGTTTCTTTCTCCAGCGGATTAAGGCAAACAGATTGAAAATGAGTTGCCCAGTGTTACATGGCTAGTAAGCATCTGAAACTGGATTTGAATTTAGGACTTCCTAATTCCAGGCTCAGCTCTGTTTCCACTGACCCACCTGGCTTCTTTGCCTGACCCATAGTAGGTGCTTAATAAATGCATCTTGGCTTAACTGGCTTAATTAAATTTGAAGAGGCTCACCAGTGGAAGGTTGGATGTCAGGTGATGAGATTTTTTAGTCACAGTAACTCATCAATTACTATCTATCAAGACATAAAGAAGTCTCAGTCTGGAGACATTGTCCATAGTTGTGAAATTCTTGATCCTTGAATGTGGAGTAAAGAAGTTAGAAATTATAAAAATATGCAAGATTTTGAAATTCAGAAAGCTGTTTTGCTGTGTTAAACTACGTACAAAAGAGTTTGTGTGTTTGTTTTGCATGTGGCTGTGGCTGCATTTTCATAAAAATTGTTTTGTTGCTTATAGGAATTAATGGGCCACAAATAACCATAATCATCTTAACTAGTATTAAGTACAAACTAATCTCTTTGGAGTGTTTAAAAATTCAGATAAATCCAGCTTCTAAAGAATGACAATTTGGAAAAAAACAATTTAAACCATAAATTCCTTAATTTTAAGAATGTGATTATTCAACTCTTGATACATGACCCTGTCATAACCTGGTGGGTGCACAATTAATGGAGATTGTGGACCTCAGTGCATTTCTTAAAAGTATGAGGCTTACTTAGTTGAAACTGTGTAAGTCCTCTAAGATCTTGGGGAACCAAAGATTGTATAAAGGATTTGTTTTTTAGAAAGAGTATCTTTAGGTCTTTTGGATAATCCTCCTATGTTTTAGTAATATCCATACTGTAACAGCATTCAACAACTGGGCACTAATGCCAAAGAGCCCTACTTCTCATCTGAGTGCATTGAATCTCTAGGCTACTCTAGCCTGGACTTCTCTAATAACATGAAAAGCCACTCTAATCTGCAAAAAGCAGTTATGTAAGTAATCCTTATTTCCAGCTTGGAATGGATGGAGCTATGTTGACTAGTTTTTAGAAATCATCTTGGGGTAAACTGGAGAGCAGCATCATCTCATCAGTCTAAGAGAGTGACAACAGGCAATCAGATAGTTTCATGTTGCCTTATTATGTGGGCAACTAAACTTTGATCTCTATTATTGTTATTGACAGTTTACATCTGCACTCTCGTGAATTTCCCAGGAAGATGCAAATATGTAAATATTGAAGGAGCATATAACCTAATCACTAGGCATGTAGTGAGCCATATACATGTAAAAACAATGGTCTGTGGATTCCCTTCTTAGCCCCTCTGCTACTTTTGTCTTCTCTGAGGAGCAAAAATATACAGTATACCTTGGCTACCAGGCTAGGATGGGTGTGACATGGGAAATATGTTGGGATCTTTCAACTAAGTGCATTAGTGTAAGGCAATAGCATTACAGAAAATCCAATATAACAAAAAGACAAAGTCATTTATAACTCCTGTGGAATACATTTCAGTATTTCCATTGGAATATGGAACAATTAAAAATAGCTCTAAAACAAGGACCCTGTATATGGTCTCAGGATCTCTTTACATGCCTAAAAAATTATTCAGTATCCTCCAAAGAGCTTATGTTTTACTTATGTAAGTTATATCTACTGATGTTGGCTGTATTAGAGATTGTATATGTTATGTATTATTCTATATGTTGTTTAGAACATAATATATTATATGTGGTATATTCCATATATTAGAAATTAAAACGTCTTAGTATTATTATGAAAGTAATTTTGATCTCCCAAAAGCTTTTGAGGACCTTCAGGGAGCACAGTTTGAGAACTGCTGTGTTAGTGAGTGATAAACTTATACAAAATCAACAGACTTAAACAATTTAGGCATATCTCGTTTTACAGATATTGCATTTTTTTTTTACAAATTGAAGGTTTGTGGTAACCCTGTGTCAAACAAGTATATGGGTGCCATTTTTTCAATGACATGTGCTTACATTGTGTTTCTGTGTCACCTTTTGGTAAATCTCACCATATTTCAAACTTTTTCGTTATTATTATGTTGGCTACGGTGACCTGTGATCAGTGATCTTTGATGTTACTCTTATAATTGTTTTGGAGTGCCATGGAGCATGTCCATATAAAAAGGTGAACTCAACTGATAAATATTCTTTGTGTTCTCACTGCTGTACTGACTGGCTATTCCTCCCTATTCCCTGAGACACAACAGTATTGAATAATATTACACAAACTTAGTTGATAAAGCAGTGGCAGGGCTTGAGAGGACTGACTCTAATTTTGAAAGAAGTACTACTGTTGGTAAGATGCTATCAAAAAGCAAAGCATGCTACAGAGAAACTTTTCATGAAAGGGATTCAATGGATTGGACAAACTTCATTGTTGTCTTACTGTACGAAATGGCCATGGCCACCTCAGCCTTCAGCAATCACTGCCCTGCTCAATCAGCAGACGTCAACATTGAGGCAAGACTCTCTACCAGCAAAAAGATTACATACAACTACTGAAGGCTCAGATGATGGTTAGCATTTTTTTTTTTTAGCAATAAGGTAATTTAAAATTAGGGTATGTGCATTTTAAAACATAATACTATTGCATATTTAATAGACTACATTAGTCTAGTGTAAACATAACTTTTATATGTACTGGGAAACCAAACAATTCGTGTAACTCACTTTATTGTGATATTCACTTTATTATGGTGGTCTGGAATGGAACCCACAGAGGTGTGTCTGTAATGTCGGATGACTGATAGCTTGCACATTACACATGATGCCTCCTCACCTTCCCAGTGCTACATCTCTGTTTGACTTCTTGGTCCCTAGCCCCCAGAGAGACAGGAAGCACCAGGGCCTTTTGATGCTTTGATCATTTTTCAGAATGATGCTTCGCTTCCTGTTATTTTCCTTCTCCATTCAGATGTCTCTCAGCTTTTCATATATTCACCTATATTAGTGCTATCTGTTTGAGATAATGTCATTTAAGGAATTACAGGTGGTATGTTGGCAAGAGTCCTAGATTATGAGTTAGGAAAAACCTGGGTTCAAATTTGACTTTGAATACTTATCCTGAGACTCAATTTTCTCATCTTTAAAATGGGGATAATAACACTTGCCTCACAGAGTTGTTTAGAATATCTAATGTGGCCAGAGGATAGAGTGCTGGACTTGGAGTCAGGAAGACCTGAATTAAAATGTTTCCTCAGATATTTACTAGTTTTGTGACCCTCGGTAAAAATCATATAACCTTCCTTCACCTTAGTTTCTTTAGCTGTGAGATAGGAATAATAATAACACCTACCTCAGAGGGCTGTTGTGAAGATCAAATGAAGTCACACATGGCAAGTACTTTGTTGACCTGAAAGGATTATATAAATGTTAGCAGCTAGGTGGTGCTGTGGAGAGAATGCCAGGCTTGGAGCCAGAAGGATGATTCCTCCTCAATTATAATCTGGCCTCAGACACTTACTGGTTGTGTGACCCTGGGCAAGTCTTAGTTTCCTCATCTGTAAAATGAGCTAGAGAAGGAAGTGGCAAGCCACTTCAGTTTTTTTTGCCAAGAAAACCCTAAATAGAGTCAGAGAGAGTCAGATATAACTGAATAACCACAATAATTATTAAATGATACATGTATATAAAGTGACTTATAAACCTTAAAGTACAATATGCTACTTATCAATATTATTATATCTGTTTAACTGTAGAGTAACGCTCAGTGATGAAAGGAGAAGGAGATGGTGGTAATAAAGGCATTGTGCTCTCCTAAGAGAACATTGAGAGCTCAGATGGTCAGCTGTTGGCTGGTGTTCTCCCTAACTCTTTTTCCCCTCAGGTCACCTCTCCTTGCTTTGATTTGCTGTTTGCCAATAATTGGCATCATGACAGTTAACTCACATAATTTGATTTAGTGATCTCAGGAGTTGGGGGACCTCTGCAGAAGCTGCAGTCGTTCTAGGTTTAGGGTGACATCTTGTGGCAACATTAGTGAAAAATATTTTTGTAACTATGTCTGATACATTGTGTTACCAAAGTTTTCCAGGATGAGAAAATTAAAAGAGAGAGAGAAAGAAAGAGGGAGAGAGAGGGAGAGAGGGTGGGAGGGAGTGAGAGAGGGAGGGAGAGAGAAACAGAGCTCTCAGATTTTGGAGCATAAATATGGGTTTTATTTTACTAGTGGAACAAACAATTTCACATTTTCAAGTCAATCCATTCCTTTGTTGATGAAAAGTGTAAGACGGAGTATTTTTGGTGATTCTATATATAAATTCCTGAGCTATTTTGAAATATTAAAGAGATGAATGCTGTTGCTCTCATTGGGATCCTCCATAGCATCATAGCTTAAGAGCCAGAGAAGACCTGCTCTCATTGCGCCATTTCCTCAAAGAGCAGGAGTTACTCATCCCAGGTTCCCAGATACCAAAGCTAGGGCTCCTTCCACTCTACCAATAGCTACTGGGATCCTGACAAACTCTTGTATGATAAAATATGTTTTCACATATTTAGCTTAAAATTTCTTTGATTTTTCTAGGTCTCATTAATAATTATGTGCTATCCATTAGTCATTCAGTTATTTTTGTTATTGGACCTGTGACTTCATTGTTGTGGTCAAATCACTGGGCTCCTCTCATTGTCCTTTTTCCAATGCATATCTACACCTGAGCTGCAACTTCCAGGTCTAAGAGAGTTACCTGAGGTCCTGAGAGGTTGTGCTTCTCACCCTGCATGACCCATACAGTCTGGGTCAGAGTTAGTACTTTTTCCTAGATTTTCCTGACTCTGAGACCAATCCTTTTTTTTTTTTGTTAGTAGCAAAGAAAACCATTTTTCTAAGTTGGTGAAACAGAAATCTGAGAGAGTATACGTAAGATAATATGTAGCAGACAATAGAGAATGAAAGAGATCTGTCATTGAGAGCAAGGTAACTCAGCTCAACCAAGAGAATCCCAGATCTTATCCAAGAAGAAATTTCCCAAAGTTTCTAGTATAGCAAGCAAAGGACGGAGACTGCCAGCTCCTGTCATAGCTTCTGAGGTCAACTCTTAATCCACTACACCATCCTGCCTCTAATTAAACAAATAAACAAAAAAATTTATGATATTTCACATCAATTTGAAGGCCCTCCATAATCTGACCCATGTCTCCAGCCTTATTTTCTTCTGGTCCCCAACATTAACCCTGTACTACATTTAGACCTGTTTTTAGCTCCTGTCTTCTCCACATATTATTATGTTCCTTACTAACGCTTTGTCTTTGGTTATGTAACCACATGCCTGCCTCAACTCTGGGCCAAATATTTGTGACTGTGGGCAGTGTAGTGTCTTAGGTAATCCTAATATTCATGCAAATCCAACTTAAGTTAATTTCAGTGCAAATTCTATTTCCAGATTCTATGTGAGACATAAATGAAAAAGCAGAGTATTTAATTAAGGTAGAGTAACAAAGTGACTCATAAGGAAAGCAAATGGACAGTAGGATTACTCTTAAAGCCCTGTCTGCTCCATACTTGAAATAGGTTCAACCAATAATAATTAAAAAACAATAAATACCTGTGAAGGGCCTACTATGGGCCAGGTACTTCTACTATGTGTTGGAGATACAAAGAAAAATGTGAAACTATCTCTGCCCTTGAGAAGTTTATATATACATGCAAGATAATTTTATGGTTTAAAGGTTTAAAGGTGGCACTTGGGCTGAGCCTTGAATGAAACTGGGGATGATAAGAGGTAGAAGTGAGGACAGAATGTATTCAAGGCATGGAGAAGCTAGGACAAGGCAAGGAGATGGGAGATGGAGAGCAGAGCATGAGGAACAAAAAGGAAGTATCTGGATAGCTTGGAGTGTGCATGAAGGGAAGTGAGAGAAATGCTTATTAGTAACCAATGATTTGGGGAGATCCAGAATAAAAAAGTTCAGTTTCTTGAAGGACGTTGCTGATAATGAGACTGGACCAACTTTCTTGTTCAAGACCCTACCCTGGTCTGGGTGGTTCTTGCATTCTTTGAATTGATGGCCCAAGGCTGGGGATGGTCTGGGTATAGAGGTAGCTTGTCTGTCCAAGGGTGATGAGATGTCACTCTCAGCCCCCCATTTTAATATAGCCCACCTCCTATTGTGTTGACCAGTCAGAGTTGATTGCCATGCCTCTTCCAAAAGAACATATAAGCCTTGAGCCCCTTCATGATTGTCTTTGGTCTAAGAGAGAGAGTCAAATGATCATCATTTTATTAATAATATGTTGACCTTATTAATAAAATGACTAAATTACCCCAAAACTATGTGTCTTGAAATTATTTAATCACCCCAGAAGATAGTCCCAACTAAAATCCCACCTTCTACAGGAAGCCTTCCCCAACCCCTCTTAATGCCAGTGTTTTCTCTCTGTCAGTTACTTCCTTATTATGCTGTATATAGCTTGTTTTGTATAGATTTGTTTGCATGTTGTCTCCCCTTTAGAATGTAAATTCCTTGACAGTAGAAATTATTTTTGTCTCTTTTTGTATTCCCATGCTTAGCACAGTGCTTGACTTAGAGTAGGCACTTAATCAGTGTTGATTGGTTGATTTTTTGAAATAAAGCATGATAGTGCTGGAAAGGTGTTGGAATCAGGTTGTGAAAGGCTTTAAATATCAAAGGAATTCATGTGTGATCCCAGAGGACATATGGAGACATTGGAATTTTGAATAGATGAGTGACATGGTCAGTGCTATGAGCTAGGAAAATCACTTTGATATCTCCATGGAAGTAATTCCTCTTGATGAAATTGGGAAAATCATGTGACTGGTGGTAAATACTTACCTATTAGTGCCTATGTTAAAAAATCTGTCTTAGCCCTAGCCCTGGATTGCCATCTTCCTCCTTGTGGAATTGATCTTCTGGCTTCCATTCTTCCAGTCTGTAGGGACAGTACTTGTTGTAAAAGGGCTGTTACAAGTGTCCCATGGTCAGTAAACTGTGTACATACTTGGTAAATGTTGAACTGTTCCAGTTCTCCATATCACTCTCTATGGCTGCCAAGAAGCTTATAGTGCCACCATTATGCCTCTACCTTTCAGCTTTCTAATTTTTTGGTATGAACCTATGCCTCCCAATTTGATTCCTGCCTTTATGCCCAAAGCTCATGCCTTTCTGTAATCCCTGGGCTACTCCTAATAAAGGGTAGCTCTCAAGCTTCATTCATTATTGGTAATGAGGTCAGAAAACAGTTAACCGTTAAAGATGGTGGCACCAAGACACCTCTTATATTCCTATTGTTTGCTTTCTTTCAAATGCCCCCTCTACTGGTCCCTCACCTCTCAGTCCCTGTTCTATTTCTCTATTGTCCATTAAGGCAAAGCTCACACTCTATACTAGTTCATTTAGCAAATATCTGAGTGGCTGTTATGCAGAAGGCACCTCTTTCATGAAGCTTTCTCTAGTTATTTCTTTGAACAAAGTTATATTGATCTCTTTCTTCTTCACTGTTATTAAGCTTTTGCTGGGGTGGGAACCTGTGGACTCGAGGCTGTATGTGACCTTCTAGGTCCTCAGGTGCAGCCCTTTGACTTAATCCAAAGTCACAGAATTTTTGTAATCTAGTCTGTTCTAAAATTTTTTAGTGGCCTTTGGTTCTCTAATTGTTTCATGTGTATTAATTAGCTTTGACTCTCCAATGGTCTCATAAATTTCTATTGGGTATAAACTTCTCTATGGTATGGATATCAATGAGGCACACAGAAGGTACTTAGAGAACAGAGAGTAATAATTATGGAATGATAACTAACATTTTGATGCCATGATTAGATACAGAATGAAGTAGTGGATAGAGAGCTATCCATTCTTGGAGTCAGGAAGCCTTGGTTTAAAGTCCAGCCTCCTATCACATATGAGCTGTGTGACCCTGGGTGAATTATGTAAGCTCTCAGTGCTCTAGGTCAGTGTGGTCAACAAACTCCTTTGCATTCTTATAAATTATTGAGGACCTTAATTTGCTTTTGTTTAAAATAATAATTAATAATGACAATAATATTTACATTAATCCTAATATGTGCTAGACACTGTGCTAAGTGCTTTACAAATATTATCTCATTTGATCTTCACAACAACCCTGGGAGGTAGGTGCTGTTATTATCCACATTTTACAGATAAGGAAACAGAGGTGAAGTGATTTGCCCAAGGTTATACATCTATTAAGCATATGAAATTGAATTTGAACTCAGGTCTTCCTGACTCCAGGTCCAGTGTTTTGCCCACTGTGCCATCTAGCTGCCTTGAGGTGGAGGTGGACTATCTATTGATATTTACCATATTAGAAATTAAAATGGGTATATTTTAAAGATATTTATTGATTCTTTTAAAATAAGAGAAAACAAATTCATTACATGTTAACATTTTAATGAAAAATAACTGTATTTTCTGAAACAAAAATAAATGAGTGAGGAGAGTGGCATTGTTTTACACATTTTGGCAAATCTCTTTAACATCTAGCTTAATAGAAGACAGCTGGATTCTCATGACTGCTCCTGCATTCAATCTGTTGTGATGTGTTGTTTTGGTTGAAGTCTGTAAAGCAAATTCAGCTTCATGTATACATGTAGTTAGAAAAGGGGATAGTATTTGCATAAACAAATATATTTTAGTAAGGAAATAGTTTTGCTCTCCTGCAGACATCATTTTAAGAGGTGGTAGAACAATTTTCTTAAGATTTTAAGTAGTGAAGAAGGTACTGACCAGACTTAGAAGAGAGATTTTCTTCATCTAGGAGACCTTACTCTGATCTCCTTAAGATTTGCAGAATACTTTACCTACCTTAATTCATCTGATCTTTTGAACAGTCCCCATGAGGTAGGAATTACTATTATCCCCATTTTATTGTTGAAGAAAGAGAAGTGAATTAAACTTCTGAGATGGGTTTGAATCTATGTCATTCTAACTTACAGGCTGGTTACTCTATCTTTACACCATCAAAATAATTGAGTTGATGGCTCCTAAGGGACCTTTTCCCTAATCTCCTATTTTCACAGAAAGAGGACACTCCGGAGGCACATTTGTTGGAGTGGGAAGGAGCTTTCTATGGATATGTTTTTCCCCAAACAAACTGATATCTAGTCATGCTTCCCCCATCCCCATCTTGTAAGATGTTACATTTATCCTTATCTCAACTTATTCAGTTTAGTACATGGTCTAGCATATTAAAATATTTGTGGATTTCAGCTCAGTCATCCAAAGTGTTAGCTACTTCAACCAGCTTTGCAAATTTGCTAAGCCTGTCATCCATACTTGTCATAATCAGTTTTTCCAGACTTGTTAATTTTGTGTTTTCCCCACTCCAACTGAATTTTTAAAAATTGTTAAAAAAATAAGTTGTTGCTCTTTTTTTCTACATTTTCAAATACACTTTCCCTAAACCTAGGGTGCAAGTCAGAATATGCCTGACTTTTCTCTCCTTTTCTATCTCAAATTTTAAATTGGAGTAGTTATTTATGACAAGCTTTCTTTCCTTTCCATCTTACCTACACATGCTTCCTGGTTGATGGGGATCAGATTTAGAATAGCACCTCTCCTCATTGCTTCCTTTTACTTCTGAAGGCTGAAACAATCAGTCAGTTCAGAGATTTATTAAGAGTTCTGCTTTGTGCAGAGAAAGAAAGAAAACAATCAGGAGGCTGCCTACTTTTTTTTTTTCTATTTATATTAAGGGAGAATTGATTTGTAAGTCATAACAATAATGATGTGAGTCAACAGCTGCCTGGGTTGTTTGCCATTGAAAGCAGAATCAGCTCCTTTTCCCCAGCTCCATCCCTTCTGGGAAGGAAGAATAGGATGCAGTTGTCCAGATAACTGAAGTCCCTTATTACTGTTACAGCATGTTTCTGAGCCAGACTTGTAATCTTATGCCCAAGCTCCTCATCTCTTTCCTCTTTTCTGTCCAAGTGGTCTGTAGTATACGAATAAAAATATTGATTTTTTTTTTGTCTTCCTTGATCCTTGACCAAATGTTCCCCTACATACTTTCCCTCATCTGGTTCTTTGAATTCCTTGCATGAATATATCTTTTAATATTTAGTGCTCCTCTATAATACTCCCTTAAGTAGCCTGTTTCTTTTGAATAAGTTATAAAATTCCAAAGCTGTATTCCAGTTATGAGTCTTATCCTGTCATCTCCGTGTTACTTATAATATCATATTTTCCTCTTTGCCTTAGGAACTCTTGATACCCTTGCTTGTTACTCATATAGAATTCCTTTGTTTAGAGAGAGCTGAAATCATGTGCTTTATTGCTTGCATTTTGCCACTGATGAATTTCATGGTGTCTCTTTTGTTACCACTGCATTGAAATTTTTCTCTGTGGTGCTGAGCATAGTGGATATGTATATACAGTTTTCTTCCTCTCTTTGCTTTTTAGTTTAAAGCCCTCTTGATTAAATTTGCAGAATTTTTGTCCCATTTTCTAGTAGTTTTCCTAGAGAGCTGCTTCTGACATATTATTAGGTCTGAAGTTGTTATTCTCCTTCTTACCAAGTGGGCACCTTGGCATCCATAAACAGCTTCTTTTTTCTTGTCTTGCTAACTTTGAATTGTCTTACCATGCTTGAATAAATGAACTGTAGAGTTCAGCTGTAAGCCTGTGCAGGGGCTAGTAGAAGTCTCAGACAATGAACAAGTAGAGTCAATTGCAGCCACACTTCCTTACCAGTCACTAAATACTTTTACCACGTATAGTGCCAAAGCTCAGGCTAAAAGAGCAGCAAAAAGTCTAAATACCAGGCAAATCTGAAAGTGGCACTTATCCTCTCCTATGGTAAACTTGTTTCCCCAACTTCTCCCCCAAGTAGGGCTTAGCTTGTTCAATTTCCTATTCTGAAAATTCATTAAAATTTCTCTATTTAAGTGTTCTGTCAATTTTGGTATTTCATATTTTTGGAGATAATCCCTTGTTTCTCTTGAATTCTCAGTTATGTTGGCATTAATTGCATATGGTAGGTTTTGATAATTCTTTTTATTTATTCCCTGTTCTGAATTCACCCTGGTCCTTCTTCTATTTTGTTCATTTAGTTTTTCTCCCTTTTCCTTTTAATCTGATTCACTATGGACTTAGCAATTGTGTTAGTCTTTTCAAAGAACCAGTTTTAAAAATATCAGTTCCATAGATTTTCTGATTCTCAATTAATTTCTATTTCCTCTCTTTTTTCAAAATTTCTTCCTTTTTTTCTTTTTTGGAGTTTGTTTTTTTTTGGTTTCCTAATTTTTAAGTTGCATATTCAGTTCATTAACTTTCTCTTTTTCCATTTTGTTGATGTGTGTTTGTAGGGATACCAATTTTCTTGTGACAGTTGCTTTAGCTGTATCCCAGAAATTTTGATATCTTGTCTCATCATTATTAATCACTGTCTTTCACATAGTTATATAGGTTTTTATAATTTATTCCTTCATTCACTTATTTTTCAGTATTTTCTTTTTAGATTTCCATTTAGGTCTATATTCTTTTCTTGGGCTGGGAGGGGGAATAGAATAGTTCATGGAGAACTGCTTCTCAGCAGAGACATCGGAGAAAAAAAGTTTTAAGAGATTCCATGTGTTTTCCATTCCATTCCACTCGTTGCTGATTCCAGTGGTACCACTCAAAGCTTCTCCTCTCCAACATATACAAAAACAACCTGAGAAATTCCTAGTGAGCAGGAGCTGCAGGGCAGGGGGAATGGCAGCTCATGCCAGGGTGAGCTCCTCTAATACCGCAAACTGGTCCTGGGCATCCACATGGCTCTACTTCCTCTTTCTTCTTAGCGTTCTCTCTCACAACAAGTTCCACATTACCAAATTGATAAATTCAGGGAAAGAGTCTGATTGGCTGCCACAGCCATTTTTGAGTTCTGACAAATCTTTGGCAATGTAGGTGCTAACATGTCTATCAACTTGCCTACTCTTGAATCAGCCAGCAAATCAATTAACATTTATTAGGCACCTACTATATGCCAGACATGGTGCTAAATGTTGGAGAAACAAAAAGGCAAAAAAATAATCTCCTCCTCTCTTCCTCCTATTTTTCATTCCTTCTATTTTTCCTTTACTTTGAGGTCTTCTCTGCTAGCTTCCTTTTCCCCAATGTCTTCAAGTCCATTCATTGAATGTTGGACCCTGAGTGGACTGAGATGGAGCTGAACCTTTGGGGAAAGAGAATTTGTTGGAAAGGATAAAACAAAACAAAACAAAGCAAAACAAAGCAGAAGACACAGGGAGGTAATACCCAAGATAATTTAGAAGATTGTAAGAGGGACCTAATTCCCCTTGAAGAGTTCAAATAACCTGGTCCAAGTGAACTACGTCCTGAGGTACTGAAAGAAGCCATTGGAACTGATATATTGAAGACCATGAAGAAGACCAAAAAGTCCTCCAGAACTGGAGAAGAGCAAATGTTCCAGTTTTCAAACAAGGGAAAAGAATGGAATCTGCACACTGTATTTGACTAGGATTCCTGGCAAAATTATAGATTCTGTTATTAAAATGACGGTTAACAGACATTAAAAAAAAAGAAGCTGTAACCACAGTGGGCCAGCATGGCTTCATCCAGAAGAGGTCGCGTCAGAAAAACCATATTCCTTGTGTGATTGATCCAAATTGATCAGGAAACTGCTGTAGATGTACTTTAGTGAAATATTCACTAAATTCTGTCATAATATTCTCGTGGAAAAGATGAAGAGATGGAAATTAGATTGTAACTTGTATTGGAATTATAATTAGATAGAGTTTGAACTAATTATATGGCCAGACCCAAACAGTAGTAGTTACTAAATGATTCAAGTTACGTTTGTCATGAAATCTCTGCTGGTAAGCCTTACTGATCTTTTTTAATTCTGTGCTGCTTAACTGTTCTAAGATAATTTTTTTTTTAATTTCTTGGTTGATGTAGAGTGCTATGTTGGCTACAAAGCAAGTTTTCTAAGAGAACTTTTATAAGTAACTTTAGACCTTTGGTGGCATTAAAGGACATGTATATTCACTTAATAGTAAATTTTACAACACAAGCACATATTGATTATACATACAAGGTCATAATAATAACTCATATTTATGTAGTGCTTTGAAATTTTCAAAGTGCTTCATGTATATTATCTCATTTGAGGCTCACAACAACCTTGGGAAGTAGGTACTACAGGTACTAAGGTCCCTATTGTACATATCATGAAACCTAGGGTCTAAGAAGTTCAATGGCCCAGCCAAGGTCACAGAGTTTATAAATGTTAGGGGAAGGACTTAAAATCAAGTTTTCCTGACTCCAAGTTCAGCATTCAATTTACTGTAACATGCAAAATTCATGATTTATTGACATATGTGGAAAAATCATCTCTGTAGAGATCTAATGAAATTTTAAAATAAGCAGGAGTAGTTTAAATACCGAGCTATAAATTCTGCATAGAAATCAAATTGTATAAACCTTCTAGCTCAAAAAGGAATTAAAGATGACAAAGTAAACATATTGAATTTTGCTATGATATGCAGCATCTACAAGGAACTGATACAAGTTAATAAACTTGACTCCCTCCTCTTCCCCAAAAATGGATGTTTGAAGGATAGAAGTCATTAAAAAACAAAAGGGGGTGGTGGTGGAGCCAAGACAGCTGAGTAAAAGCAGAGACTTGCTTGAATTCTCCCCCAAACCTCTCCAAATACCTGTAAAAATGACTCTAAACAAATTCTAGAGCAGCAGAACCCCCCAAAAGATAGAGTGAAACAAATTTCCAGCCCAAGATAACCTGGAGGTTGACAGGAAAGGTCCGTTGTACCAGGCTGGGAGAGGAGTGCAGACCTGTCCACTAGCACAGACTGTGCCCATAGAGCAGACCTCAGGGGACTAAATCACTGTCAGCTGTGATGGTTTCTTTGCAATCCACAAATGCCAAAGATAACTTAGAAGGTCAGTAGGAAAGGTCTGTCAAACCTGGGTGAGAGAAGAGTGTGGTCAGGCCCCAGCCATGGGGTGGGAGCATGCGATGGTGGTAGTGGCTGCTCCAGACCTCTTAGCTCACTGATGGTGGGGGGATCAAGTGGCTGATGAGAGAAGGACTGCAGGGATCTCTTGTAGAATGATTCTTTTGCTTAACTTATTCTTGGATCTGGGTCACAGTCCTGGGGCAAGGAGCAGTGCTGGCCTGCAGGAGCTTATGGCAGTGGTGGAAAGGAAATCCTCACAGTTCTAAGGCAGAAGAGTGCTTGTTGTCATTCATAGATGAGAGCGCAGGTCAGGAGAGTAGTAAACACTTCTTCTTTGATCATACAACCTTGGAAGAATGGAAAATTTACAGGTCCCATAGAAATATCTCCAAAAATGACTGCACAACTCCCTGAAGTTTGGGACAGTACACCCTCCACACTGGAAGTAGAATCCAACCTTAACAAAGGGCTAAAAAGTCAAGTTATTGGTCAGGAAAATGAGAACACAGTGCAAACCCCCTCCCCCCCAATCATCAGACTATAGAATCTTACTTTAGTGACAAAAAAGATCAAAACATACAACCAGAAGAAGACAACAAAGTCAAGCCTCTTACATCCAAACCAAAATGTGAATTGGATGTAGGCCATAGAAGAGCTCAAAAAAGATTTTGAAAATCAAGTAAGAGAAGAGGAAAATGGGGAAGAGAAATCAGAGCAATGCAAGAAAATCATGAAAAATGAATCAACAGCTTGCTAAAGGAGACCCCAAAATATTGAAAAAAGTGACATCTTAAAAAATAGACTAACCCAAATGACAAAAGAGGTCTAAGAAGCCAATGAAGAGAAGAATGCCTTAAAAACCAGAATTGGCCAAATGAAAAAAGAGGTCCAAAAGCTCACTGAAGAAAATAATTCCTTAAAAATTAGTGTAGAGCAAATGGAAGTTAATGACTCTGTGAGAAATCAAGAAATATAAAACAAAATCAAAAGAATGAAAAAATAGAAGACAACGTGAAATATCTTATTGGAAAAACCACTGACTTGGAAAATAGATCCAGAAGAGATATTTTAAAAATTATTGAACTACCTGAAAGCCACGATCAAAAAAAGAGCCTAGACATCATCTTTCAAGAAATTATCAAGGAAAACTACCCTGATATTCTAGGACCAGAGGGTAAAATAGAAATGGAAAGAATTCACCTATCGCCTCCTGAAAGAGATTGCAAAAGAAAAACTAGAAATATTGTAGTCAAATTTCAGAGTTCCCAAGTTAAGGAGAAAATATTATAAGTAGCCAGAATGAAACAATTTTGATACTGTGGAAGCACAAGCAGGATAACACAAGATTTAGTAGTTTCTACTGTAAGGGATCAGAGGACTTGGACTATGATATTCCAGAAGTCAAAGGAGCTAGGATTAAAACGAAGAATCACCCACCCAGCAAAACTGAGTATAGTCCTTTAGGGAAAAAAATGGATTTTCAATAAAATAGAAGACTTTCAAGTACTCTTGATGAAAAGATCAGAGTTGAATAGAAAATTTGACTTTCAAATATAAGAGTCAAGAAAAGCATGAAAAAGGTAAACAGGAAAGAGAAATTATAGGGGACTTATTAAAGTTGAACTGTTTACATTCCTACATGGAAAAAATACATGGTATTTGTAACTTATGAAACCTTTCTCATTATTAAGGTAGTTGGAGGGAATGCACACACACACACATACACACACATACATACACACAGAGGGGGTACAGAGTGAGTTGAATATGAAGGTATGATATTTAAAATAAAGGGGTAAGAGAGGAAGGTACTGGAAGAAGGAGAAAGGGAGAGGTAGAATGGGATAATTTATCTCACATAAAAGAGGCAGGAAAAAGCTTTTCTAGTGGAGGAGAAGGGAATAAGTGAGCATTAGTCTCATCAAATTTGGCTTAAGGAGGAAATAATATACACAAATTGGGTATGGAAATCTATCTTATCCTACAGGAAAGTGGGGGGAAGGAGATAAGTGAGGGGGGGATTACAGGAGGGTGGGCAGACTGGGGGAGGTGATTAATCAGAAGCAAGCACTTTTGAGGAGGGACAGGGTCAAAGGAGAGAATAGAATAAATGGGGGGTGGAATAGGATAGAAGGAACTATAGTTAGTCTTTCACAACATGCCTATTATAGAAGTGTTTTTCATGACTAAAAATGTATAGCCTATATTGAATTACTTGCCTTCTCAGGGAGGGTGGTTGAGGAGGGAGGAAGGGAGAGAATTTGGAACTCAAAGTTTTAAAGGCAAATGTTAAAAATTGTTTTTACATGCAACTGGGAAATAAGATATAGAGGCAATGGGGTATAGAAATCTATCTTTCCCTATAGGAAAAGAGAAGGGAAGGGGATAAGAGAAAGGGGAGAAGAGTGATAGAAGGGAAGGCAGATTGGGGGGAGGGTTAATCACAGTGCACATCATCTTGGGGTGATGGGAGGGGAGAGGTGGGAAGAAATTTGGAGCTCAAAATCTTGTGGAAGTGAATGTTGAAAACTAAAACTAAATTAATAATAGAAAAAACCATAAAGACAATTAAATAATAAGAAAAGGGAAATCTTGTTAAAGGGAAATCTTGTAAATCAAAATACTCCAAACTCACTAATAAAATGATTCTACTTCATACCAATTTGGCAAAAATTATTATAAATGCTGAAGCTTCTTCGACAGCTTTTTGGAAAATGGGAATCCATACATTGGTGGTGTAATTATAATGCTCTGGGAGAACAATCTACTGCTAATTGTATACCTTTCTGTCTAGAAAACTCCATCCCTGGCAATATACCCTTAAGATTCTAATTTCTAGAATTTAGATCTAGAAGAGACCCATAGAGACCCATTAAATGTAACCTCTTTCACCAATACAAATGAGGAAACTAAGGCTCAGAAAAGCTAATTAATTTCACAAAGCAACAATCACTTTGAGACAGAACCAGCATTCAAATTCAGTTCCACTAAGTCTAGATTCAGAGCTTATGCCACAGTATCATATCTATACAAACAGTAACAGAGAACCATGTGTACCAAAAAAAATTAGATCTCACGAAATACTAACAATGAAGTCTCTTTTCTCAGGCTTGTGGGGCAGCAAGATGGCACAGTGGATAGAGTGGTGGGCCTTATGTCTGGAAGATTTGGGTTCAAATTTGCCTCTTACCAGTTATGTGACTCTGCTTTAATATCCTCATTTGTAAAATGGGGATAATAATAGCATCTGTCTCCTAGGGTTGTTATAAGATCAAATGAAATAATTGTAATTCACTTGGCACATTGTAGGTGCTATATAAATGTTAGCAAACTTTATTAGTGTTATAAATATTGTTGTGGTGTTTGTAGCAGAAATTTGAACTAGTTCAATGGAGAACTATCAATTCTATAGGGAAAACAATTATGATTATAAGAATTCATATTTTATGTCACTTTAAGGTTTAGAAGGTGCTTTCTTCACAAAATACCTCTTGTGAAAGAGGTAGCATAGTTCTTAATATCTCTGCATTATAGATAGGAAAATCTTTTCTGAGAGAGATTGCATGATATATCCTTGTCTACTAGGAAGTATTCGAGTTGGGCCTTGAATCCAGGTCTCTTAACTGGAGATCTCGTCTTCATTGCAGTCTGCTACATCATCTTAATAAATTACCTTCCTCGTTCCTGCTTGTGCAGGTGTTAACTTCTTGTAGGCTGAACCTAAATTAAGCTATCCCCTGCCTCAGGAGATGTTGGAATGAAATGATATGCTCATAGGCTGTCCAAGAGCCAACAAAAGGAGGTTTACTTTGCCATAGGAAGGATATTCAGCAGGGATACAACATTTTACTTGGGAGACATGGGCCTCCCTTGCCTCCATATGGAAGTGAGTGTGGGCAGCAGGGCAGGGTGTGATGACTCACCTGGCCTTGTGACAACCTCCAAGTCTGAAGGGTTCCACTCTAGGTAGGTGAGCCCTTTTATATCCTTAAGTAAACAGAAAGCCACATCAAGGAATCTTAATTCTCTGGACCAATCAAGCCTTGGGGATAGATTCCTTGGCTTTTAGGTAAAGATTGTGTGGTTCGTCCTTCATTCTCAAAGAAGACCATGACATCAGGAAGATGATGCCATGATATGCAAGTGAATTGGATTACAGTGAGGGAAGTCTGTGCAAAGTCCCCAGTTTCACTTTCTCCCTCAGAGCCATCTGCATCCAGTGGCCAGATAAATATCAGGATGACTGGAGATGACCCAGGATGCAGTGGGAGACTTTGGCTTTTTAAAGCTAAGCCTGCTAAGATCTTTCTGAGTTCTCACTTTGACTGAAGCAGGAAAAAGGGAGGGAAGGGAAGGAGGGAAAAAAATTTGGAACTCAAAATCTTGTAAAAATGAAGGCTAAAAATTGTATTTACATGTAATTGGAAAAAAATAAAATACTTTTAGCCCACATGGACGTGTGTGTGTGTATGAGTGTATGTGTGTGTGTATAGGATGGTGGTAGCCTGTGTAGTTCTATTTAAAGATGAGGATACTAAGGCTTAATAGCATAAGTAATTTATGAAAGCTGACATTGCTAGCACATAGTAGAACCTGGGCCAGAACTGAGGTCTCTATCACTGTTCACTTACTTTGCAGTAATATAGTGCTTCCCATGCACTAATGTAGGCATGTTTGGTTACATCTTGTCTGGAGGGTATTACTGTAGAAGTCAGCTGGGGCTTTGCCAGTATCCTGGTTTAGGCTGTGACAGGAAGGTGGTGAAGGAGGTTGGCTGTGCCCAAGAGAGTTTCATCTGTGCTTCCTGCATCCTCGAGGTGGTTGGAAAAGAAAGGTTGATCCTCCAGCGGTTCATGAAACTCTGCCCAGTGATTTGGCTTCCCAGAAACTGGTCCAATCCCAGTTGTCCTGCCATTTCAGACTTCTGGCCCTAGGATTCTCCTTCCTGTCACCACTTTAAAATGTACTGTCATGTTATGTGTGTTGTGGACATTTGAGTGTTAATCACCAGTGGAGGACAAGCTTTGACTGTACAAAAGTTTCACCAGACTTTATTTAATATGAAATTAAAAAACCCTCTGTATTTTACTGAAATAGCCATTTTATTTAATCCTTTGAAAATTATATTTCATTGTAGCATAGCACATGCCTGAAAAAATTTAATATCATCATTATTTATTTTAATGGCAACTTTTTCATCTTTGTCATCTGATCATAATAAGGCTCAGTGAAGTTTCTGGGAGTTTGTAGCATGCAATCCTCATAGTCATATTGGCACATAGTAGGTGCTACATAAAAATGCTCATCCCTTTCCTTTCCCTTCATATAGATTCTGATTTAACTGGCTCTCATCTCTTCTTGACTTAACCTTAGGAGTTGAAAATTACAAACGAGACTTTATTAATCAATGTATTATTGACAATATATTAATTAATGCATTATGAATACATGAGAGAATATTATAATATTAAATGCGAGCATTTACTGTGATACCTTATGGACCTTTAGTTGTATAGGAAATTGATTTGGCTCGAGAAAGGTATTCCTCCATTCACAAGACCTTTTTCAGAGATGTACAGGTTGTATGTTCCTATTTCTTACCCCAGTATAATGAGAATGCATCAATCAACAAGTATGTATTGACTGCTTACCATTTGCTAGGCATTATTTGAGGCATTGTGCATTCACACAAGGAGAATAGATAAGAGTTCTTGCCTTCTTGCAGCTTATGACTTAGTTTAGCAGAGCATGCTAATTAATGCACATGAAAACCAAGAAATATAATGTTTTCCTAACTTATTTTTGTGAAGTTTTTTCCTCATCTTTATTTATGTATTTATCCCCATCCATCTCCTCTAGCCAGTGAGCTATCCTTTCAATCAATCAGAAAAACAATCAATCACTAAGCACCTTCTTTGTGCATATTCTAGGCATATGGCATGGCCAGTTCAAAGTCACTGAGATGGGAGCTGAAATGTTATGTGTGGATAACTGAGAAAAAGCCAGATTAACTGGAGCATAAAGCATAGGAAGGGGAGTAATACATACTGATTCTAGAAAGATAGATTGGGGCCAGATTACATGAAGTTTTAAAAGCCAAACTCAGAAGGATTTTTTTTTTCTTTGTTAGAGATAATAGGGAGCCACTGGAATTTACTGAATAGAGGAGTGACATCATTAGATTTGTGCTTAAAGAAAATCATTGCAGGAGTGTGGAGAAAAGATTGGAATCAGGAGAGACTTAACAACTAGGGAGATGTCCAGACAAGAGGGATGAAAGCCTGAACTATTTTAACAAAGTTTTCAAGGGAAAAAATTCAGCAAAAACAGCTAATATATCAACAACAATGTCCGACAGTATATGCGATATTATATATCCACAGTCCCTTTATTCTATAAAGAAGGGAAAGGGGAGTCTATCAAGAATCATAAGGTAAAGGTAAGTATAAGAAATATTAACCAAGTGTTATGTTATGTAGTTTAGACTAGAAATGTTACTAGATCAGTGAAGGAAAGATAAGTGCAAGCTGGAGCAGGTGAGCAAGGCTTCATGCTGAAGATAGAGTTGAGTTGGGCTTGGAAGGATGGATAGGGGTTGTAAAAGTGGAAGATTGGAAGGAAGGGATTTTAGGCAAAGAAAATAAAGTAGCGTAGATGTGGGAGTGAGCATTTTGTGTTCATAGGCCAGTAAGGAGATGGACTTGACATATTCAGAAGACTCTTGAGAAAAAGGATGATAATTACATGGCAATTATGTTCTCATAACTTCAGTGTTATTTAAAGTACTGAATAAAGCATGGAATTAGACTAGTTTCTTCTCCATTGATGTATGATTAAATTTGATAGCACAAGAGACCCTGTGCTAGCCAAAGGAATAATTTTTTTAAAAGGATAGTTGTAAAGTAGATCAATCAATCAACAAAAATTTATGAAGTACAATATGACAAGCACTGTATTAGAAGCTGGGATTTGAAGACAAAAAGAATCCCCATCCTCAAAGAGCTTACAACATGAAGTGTAACAACAGACTGGTGTTGGTTCAGTGCCTTCCCCCCAAAGGTTCCTAGGTCTGAACTTGGGGACTGAGTTCAGTACTGAAGAGCCTGATCTTTAAGGAAAGGGCTCAGTATCTTTTCCTCCCACTCTCTGATCTGGCTCCCTACCTTGAAACGACAGATAAAATCACATAAAGTTTAAGTCTAGTTCAAGTTTTGAATCCCCCTTAAAGGGATTAGAAAGGCATGTAATATACAATGTAGACTATGTATGAGATAGCTATTTATTTCCTTTACGCAAAAGAAATGCTTAAAATATAAAAGACTTACGTAACAACTTCTGGCAAGGGAATAGCTATCCATAAGAAACCTGGAATTTGTAGTACTTCCTATTTTGGGAATAGAGGAAACTAACATGAAATCACCCCTGTGATGGGAGGGCAGAACTTGGGTTATCATGGGAGTTTGGGGACTCAAGGAGGAAGAAAGAAGAGATAATAAGAAGAGGTGTGTGTCAATCATCTCATGGCAGCAGCTAGAGTCTGCTATGTAAGCAGTTCCCTTTTTCAAGACAATGAGAAATGATCCACACATAGGAAAATATGGAGGGCTATGACTATTTTTTTGTTGTTGTTGTTTGCTTTTTAATCACAGGAGTTTGTTTCAGGAGCAGAAGTGCTGAGAGACACAAACCAGTTTTGAGTCACGGGGGCCCTTATTTCTCCTCTGCATTTATCCCACTTAATTGTAATTTTTGCTATTCTGTTAAAAATACTCTTGTCAGATTTAATATTATTTCCATAAAGACTCATGGTCAACTCTGTCCTCATGTTGCCTAGTATCTCTTCATTGTGTAATTGGAGCCACAGAGGAACAATGGACTTTTCGTAGCATGGGGATGGGAGCTCAACCTCCAGATCACTGTTAGAAAATTTTTCACTCTGAGGTGTAAGAATGAGCCACTTCATAAGTATAATTTGAAGGGCAAAATAACTATTAAACATAGGATATATTTTATAAATCTGCACCCCATATGTGAGCCTGCAGTGACAAAGAGTTAAAACATGATATACAGTAACCCATAACTCCATTAGAAAGTTGATGCTAAAACATAACACTGAGTGGGCCTGCTGAACAATCATTTCTCCTTCACTTTAGCTCTCCGCTTTCTGAACAACTCCCTCTTTCAGAAAGTTAGGCCATGGCTTGGCCTAATGCTCCTGTAAGAGGTCATCTTTTTCCCTGAGAAGCATTGTAGTAGCTCTTGGTAGCACCTTCTGTAGTATAGCCAGCACCACCAGACCTGTTGAACTCATGAGGCTGCCTCTCAGGTGGGAAACCTCCATCTCAGAGAACTGTTTGATCACTTGTACTCAGGGAAAGAAATACAAAGAAGAGGGAAGAAGAGGAAGGAGGGACTAGGAATCCAGACTTAAAGTCACCTTGATGACTTCATATACTTGCTGCCATATTTAGGCAGCTGCCATTTTTGCTAGAGTGGGGAAGGGAAAAAAATAAATTTATAATCCATTTCTTTCTTCCCCCATGGAAAAGGGAGAGCTATCCGAGTGCATAAGGATGGAGATGAAAGATGAAAGTATCAGGAACAAGATGGACAATTCTGTTGGACCTTCATCTTCTTTCTAAGTTCTGAAAACCTCAAATGCATAGGAAAAAGACCTGGGAGTTTTAGTTGACTGTAAGCATAAAATATACACAATATCACAAAAACTAATGCAACCTTTGACTGTTAAGACAAATTTTTTTCCAGAACAAGGAAGGTAATAGTCCCACTGGACTCAGCACTGATTGTTCCACATTAAAAGTGTTATTTTCAGGCTCTGGGCATATATATGAAGAGGAATAATGACAAAACCAGTCATAACTTTATTGGGTTTTAGTTTTCTTCTCTGTAACATGACTACGCGTGATAATAGTTATCTCCAGGATCATTTCCCCATCTTAAATTCTTCTACGATTCCATGATTAAAATTGTAGCAGGTAGCCAGGAATTTCTGGCAGGAGATCTGGATGCTATTTCATATGAGGAAGAGTGATGGATGGTTAATATGGAGGAGAGGACACTTGTGGGGGCTTGGAATGAGAGCTATCTTCACATATTTATAAGGCAATCACACGAAGAGTGGTTAGACTTGATTTCTGTAGCTCCAGGGATTAGAACCAGGACTAAATTGGTGTAAGTTTTAGGGAGACACAGGAATGATACAGGGAAGAACTTTCTAAAAATCTTAAAAATAATTTTCAAGTCATGTCCAACTCTTCATGAACCCCTCCTTTTTAGGTTTTCTTGGCAAAAATACTGGAGTAGTTTGCCATTTCTTTCTGCAGCTCATTTTACAGATGAGGCAAATAGGGTGAAGTGACTTGCCAGGGTTAAATAGCTAGTGTCTGAGGGCTGAATTTGAACTCAGGAAGACTAATCTTCCTGACTCCAGGCTCGG
Source organism: Notamacropus eugenii (assembly GCF_028372415.1). Taxonomy (NCBI): domain Eukaryota; kingdom Metazoa; phylum Chordata; class Mammalia; order Diprotodontia; family Macropodidae; genus Notamacropus; species Notamacropus eugenii. The sequence continues at coordinate 115,914,267 of NC_092876.1, forward strand.
CACTCTATCCACCATGCCCATTCTAACAATTAGAACTGTCCAAATAAATTTACAAGCATACATATATGGGCACATGAACACATATGTGTGTATATCGCTATCTATCTATATATCAGAGAGCTGGTTTGAGATAGTGAAATGTTTAGAAGTGTTTAGACAGAGGCTAGGAATAACGTAGAGAGAGATCTTGTATTTGCGTATGGAGATTGGACTAGATGAATTGTTGGGTCTTTCTCATTTCTATGATTCTGAAGAATGAGAGAAAGATCTTCATAGTAAAAATTATTATTTCTGTAGATAATTTAAATTAAATATATGTTTTTTGACAGATAGAACAGAGTGCTACTTAAGTTTCTGTTAGACTAAAAAAGGGAAGGAAATATGTATTAATTAAACATCTACTGTGTGCCAGAAACTGTGCAAAGTGCTTAATAAATATTATCTCCTTTGATCCTCACAACAACCCTGGGAAGTAAGTGATATTACAATTCCCATTTTAAAATTGAGAAAATTGAGGCAGACAGTGATTAAGTGACTTGTTCAGGATTATTATTAATAATGAAATAACTAACATTTATATCAAATTTCCACAGCATGTAGATTTCATTCTCAATCATAGTATTTGTACATAAACATGCAAACATTGTGTCACCAGGTGGCACCATTTAACTAAATTTTTGATTTGGGATACATACAGAACTAGGTGTATAAACCAGATCATGAAAAAGAAAGAATTTGTTATTTGCTGTGGATGAAGTAGAAAAACAACCTATGCCATCTATAATTCCAAAACTACTTGGGTGGGCAGAGGAATGATGGAGACCGTGTATGATGCATAACTCAAACAAGGCATGTTTGGTGAGATCCCAGAACTGCTGGTGGCAATTCAGGGATGTGATAATTTCCTTTTGAAATGATTGCCAGTACACAACAAAAGCAAACTTGCCTGCTGATAAGGAAACTAGCAGAAGGATGCCCTGCCATGACTGCTCTGAATCGGAGAGACAGGCATAGTAACATTGTTAAGAGTATAAGTTTGCATTGAGCCTTGGCATAAACACTTCTAAACAGACCAGCTAAAAGAATAAAATAAATTAAAAAAACTAAGATTATTTCAGAAAATCACCATTATAAGATGTAGTGGGGTGATACAGTAATAGTAGAAATTCAGATTCTGTCCAATGGTTCATATGAATTCTGGTAATTAAAAAACGAGCACTGTAATATTGCTTATAGATAGGATTGTTTAAGTCTAGTAGAAAAGCCATAAGAATTATGATAGAATGACAGACAAGTGACTGGCAGAAATACTAAAGCAAATATGGAATCATCAGAATGAAGTTACTTTCTCAATGACAGAGTAGGTTTAACATAAACTAGGTGGGCGTCCTAAGGAGCTAGGGATTTATTATATGATTGGGTCAATTCAGAGAATAGTAGTCCTAAATTACTCTAATGTGTCTAGGATTTTTTTTTTTTGTTAATCCTCTGTAGAATTACAATAGCCTGGAAAAATGGTGTCCATACAGTTACAAATTGAGCTGGTTTTTGTTCCTTGTAGTTTTAAGCAAATGTTTTAGCCAACCACAAATTTAATAAGAAGTTGAATTGTAGATAGCAACAAGTTATCTAAACCATAACGACTGACCAAAGAATGCATTCTAATGTTGGATTTATGCTGAACTTTTTGGTACATACAAATTGTAACAACATTGGCTGTATGGTGTGGTTGAGAGAACTGGGTTTGAATTATTCCATTCTAGCAGAGATGCTAGAGGTAGATGCTGCTAGGACTAAAAAGGGCTTCAGGGTACGCACTTCTTATTACTCTGTAATCCAGCCATTCAGGGGGACTTGAGTCTCTTCAGGGGAATGAGCCCTCTCCTCTCATAGTCATTGGCTTGTCCCTATCATTCCTGCTGCTTTGGAGACAATTTTATATTTGGTGCTGTTTTCCGTTAAAAGGTGTATAAGTAAAAGAGACACTCAGTGTCAAACATAAATCAGCTATAGGATGAGAAATTATTCCTACTTAAAAGACATAAACATAAGAGAATCACAGTTCATATTACAAAATGATCATAACAGAATTCAGTAGGTCACTTACTACTATAAGCACAGTCAAGCCAAATTTCAAGTCTCAGTAGAACATACAGTTTTTGTAGGCCTGCCAGTTAGCCTACATTTTATCTTAATTGCTACTGTCTGATCAATCAGCTGAGTTTGATCTTTCTGGTGACCTTTCTCTGACACTTATTCATTCCTTAGCACTGGCATACTCTTGACACTATTTAGGAACTTTCTCCTGGAAGCGATTGAACTTCCCAATGCAGGTACTCCACCCTGGCATCAGCCATTGCTTCTCTGGGAAATATCACTGTTACTAATGACTCCTCTGCAGTGGTAGGATTTTAGGCCTTTTAGGTGTTTAATGCCCTGAATCAGATGAAAGAAGATACAAATGGGAGGTAGCCCTATCCCAGGCATTGGCTTTTGTTAGGGCAAATTATGGCTGGGTGGTATATGGTGACTTTTTCTTCTGTATGGCTCAGTGCTGTTCTCATGCTTCAAATCATGAAGAAAGAGGGTGGCAAAGGGGGCAATATACCTTTAGAACAGCCATAGAGTTTTGGCTCAGTGGCCAATTAGGATACTGGCCCAATTGAGCTCTTACCAGAAATAGGCAGAAAGTATTGGAACATATTCTGGGTAAGGAAAGGAATGGAGAAGCAGAGGCAAGTTAGGAGATTCAGTTTCCTCACCTGTAAAATGAGAATAATGATGATTAAGTGCTTTAAAACTATAGGGTTGTCATTGGGAAAGCATTTTGGAAGTTATATAGTGATGCATAAACATGAGATAATATCATAGTAATTCAAAGTATTTATATATACACTAAAAGACATTTATCTACTTTCATGGCTTCTCCTCTTACCTTTATGCCTAATAATTTGACATCTCCAGTTCTAACCTCTCAATTGAGTTTCAGGCACTCTTCTCGAATTGCTTGCCCACTTGGGTGTACTGCTACTTGACTAGATGGCCACCAAGATCCCTTCTAACTCTTGTCTAATGTGATATTATGATTCTGTGAAAGATTATTATAGTTTTTGTTAATGCCAGTTGGAGAAAATGAAGAAGAAATTCAGTGAAGAAATTCAGTGAAGAAATTGACACGTTCCAAACCCATTCGTTTTAATACTTGATGACTTTAATGGGAAGATAGGCACAGAATATGATGATGATAGGAAAATTGCAAAATACAGTTCATGTTTAAGACATGAAAGCAGCCTGTTGATTGAAGATCTGAAGCCCCATGCCTATGTATCATGACTTCTTTCTTTAAGAAAGAGAGTCAGTATTGAAAATGGCAAGCACTGAGCAGCATCACAAAAAGTAAAAGAAATTTATTGTAGTTGAATATACAAGAAATTTTGGCTAGTGATACAGGAATCATATCAGAGTTAGCTCTCTGTGAAATTAGATGATTCATTGGTTAGACAGAGTAAAGACCAAAATCAACATCAAATTTAAAGAAAGAATAAAGATGAAAAGAAGATGCTCTGTACCATTACAATAACTGATCTACTCAAATATGCTGTGGATATAAAAAATCAGAAATGAAAAAAGGTAAAGGTATTGACATTTTCTACAGAAATATAACTGATATGAAGTGGTTGCTACACTAAAGTCAAAGGAGTTGGGAAACCTCCTTACTCAATCAACACTTGATCTCCTCGCCAAATGGAAAGACAGGAAAGCCAAGGTCAATGCTAGTTTAGAACAGAAACTTATTTGTAAAACATTATAGAGAAAGAATGGCAAATTCTCATTGAAGAATTGTTACAAAGTGCTATCACTTTTTGGAATAGCAAAAAGCAGTGGAAGTGAAAACAAGTCTATAAAAGTCTTGTCATGAGACTCAACTAAGATGTATCATTCTAAAAGCTTTCATTGATGAAATTGACATAATAACTACAAATAGAAAAGAAATGGAACAGATTTGTTAATGTATTAATAACAATCTATTTTCATTATCAATGACAATGGAACCAAAACATTTGGACCTCTGTTCTGGATGTGATGCTTGAGGAAATAGGAAAGAAAGTTAAAAAGCTATAATTGAAAGGAGTAGCCATTCTTCTCAGACTAAGCACAGGCCAAAAAAAGCTATGCCAGAGGTGACAAAAACTTGAAAACATTGAGGAATTGTTGCAAAAGATATCTGTTGTGACATCTTGGTGAAACAGGAATTAGCATGTGTGTATTATTGAGCTATGTTTTTTATGCTTTTCCAGTTTTGTAAATATATTTATAAAAACTTTTAAATATATGAAAAAAGATATCTCAGGGAGGGGAAGATTCTAAAAGAATGGGAAAAACCACAGATGATATTACATTATATAACAGGGCCTTCCTATGAAGTGTTGGTACCCCTCACACTTGGGGTACATTCAAATGATGTGTGAGTCAATACACCATTCTACTAGATATATTTTTCTATGGCTAACAAGTAGGAGTGGATCTACCTAAACCAGTGTGACAGAGTTGATGACTATCCTTTCCGTGTGTCATGAGTAAAATTTAACAAAAGGAGACAATTCTCTGAGCAGGGTAACATTTATTAAGAGAGGCATGCTGCCTGTCAATAAATAGGTTAATGACCTGTCTCCATTAATGCCAAAGATACCAAGTCAAAAGACAGTTTCCCTTTTGTAAGTTTTGGGGAATATAGAACGAAGAACAGAAAAGGGTAGATGGCATCCCAGGATTGGGTACAACATGTTTGGTTACAAAGCTGAGGTTTAGAAAACAACATATTTGGCTTGAAGTTTGGTAGTGGGAGCTAGCAACAACTCCCTTCATTCCTCCTGAGAGTCCAGGAGCAAGATAACAAACCAGACATCCTTGAAGGGTAGCTTAGTGTTGTAAAGATATTAGACCCTACTCCCTTGTGTTCATACGCATCCCCCAAGGTCAACTAAATTCCTTAAAGCAAGAATAGACTAGTGATTAGAAGGAGAGCTGAATTTTTTTAACTTAATTTATTACAGGCCAGTTAAATCTCTGGACTAAGTTCAGAACCAAAGAACCATGACTTAAGCAATTATAATACAAAGGCAGTTAAAGGACAAAATTAATTGCTTGTAAATAGGATCAGTAATAAAACAACACAGGATCAACCTGATCTTTTCACATGCTTCTGTTACATGAACTTTTTTTGTTGTTGTTTAATGTTTGATGGTCTACAGTGTCTCATTTCACTCTAATTCCATCCTGAATCGGGCCTAGCTCATAACTCAAAGGCATAGGCAGGCAATTTTCTACAGCAGGCTGCATCTTTACAGTCACACAATTGACTTAAAGGGGCAGACAATACAAGTTCCCACTTTATCTATTGTTTATTAATTCCAAAAAGTGTCATTTATAAGTCTGTCCTCCAACAAGGACCCTCTCAGGAAAAGGTTCATATCATCTCAAGGTTGGAATCTCCAGAAAAGAGACTATCTTGGAGATAGACAGCCCGGAGAATTGGACAGAACGGTAAAAAAAACATTCTGAGCATCTAGGAATGAGTCCCAATTATTTTTTTAAGTGATCTTTATGACCCAGCACAAGTTCTTTTCATGGGCCTCTAGGATTGAATATAGACTGCTCCATTTGGTACTTAAAGCCCTCCAAATCCTGGTCACACCTACCTTTTCTGTCTTACTACACATTTCTTGCCTTCACTCACACTAAGGTGCAGCCAAACTGGTCATCTTACTGTTCCTCAATACTTTTCTCTTCATCCCCCATCTCTCCGCCTTTGTATTGACTGTTATCTGTGCCTGGAATGCACTCCCTCCCTCATTTCTGCCTGTTAGAATCCCTTTAGTATTTAGTTTAAGTTGTACCTTCATCATGAGGCCTCCAGCTGCCAGGGCTTTCCCCTTCTATCTAGATGGAAGAAAATATTCCCTGTAAAGTGCTTAGCCTTATGAGTAGGACATAGAAGGCATTTAATAAATGCATATTCCTGCAAGTGGTAGGGTATTACTTTTTACCCTTTGGAGTCTTCTATTTACTTCTCAGACAATACTCCAAAGCATTCCAGCGTCAGGAATAGAACGATGAAGCAGTAAAGGCATTTCTCTTCAGGTTTGGCTGATCGACCAACTGAGTGACTGGTTTCCCTGTCTCGTGGGGCATAACAAGGCTAGCCTATGAAGAGTTGGTGCCCCTTCTACTTGACAGATGTCCAACAGCAAATTGTAAATTTCCAGAAATTGCAAATCTTGACATCAAACTTAGCATGAAAGCAAAAACTACTCTCGTCAGTACTAATATGTCACTAACGTTGCTTTTTTGCAGTGAGTCACAGAAAACCACTGCCTCTGAAGAATTAAAAAACAAGTATCATACAAATAGCACCAGTGAAGCGCTTGTGAACATGAAGAAGCTGTAGTATACAGCCAACAAGGAATGCCAAAGAAGAACAGGAACAAGGGAAGCCATTGAAGAATTATGACAGGAACATATGGGCAGGTCAGGTGGTGAGAGAGAAGCATGACAGGTAGGGAGCAGGTGTACCCCACCGACTCCCTTACAGCATTGAAATAAAGTGAGAAAGGCCTCCAGAACATTGGGTGAACCCCATGTGATCAACCATTGGGAAGACATGGACAAAAATGTCATAAAATGGGCAGGCGTAGATTGATCATGATCCTCATTCTTGGAGAGATGAGAATAGACGAGATGATAAATCCATTGGAGGATTTAGGATAGAGGCTCATACGCCATTTTCTCCAAGAGAATGTAAGTTATTTCAGGAGAGGGATTATTTCTTCTATTTCTTTGCATCCCTGGCACCAAGCAGAGTGCCTAACACAACTAGTAATTAATTATTTTCAATTGATTCTTTGATAACTAATATTAAGTGAGAAATAAAATAGGCATATGATTGTTTTAGGTGGAAACATAAGTAATACGATGTTTCATGTAGAAATATAGACAATATTACGGAAAATGTTCTCACCAGTGTCCAAATGGGGGAAGTCCTCTAGATGTTCCAGTCTGCTAATGACATTTTTTATTTGTTTGTTTGTTTGCTTTGTATCAGGTCTCTAGAATATTACAGAACCAACTTAATGCTATCTGTTTCTTACTCAAAATAAATTGGTCTTACCATCCATTCAGGAAATAACAAATGGATGAAAAATTTCCATTGATTGGACTATGACAGGAACCTAGATTGCTATTTCAGAGTTATTACATCAGTGTTATTATTGAGGATAGGCGCTGGAGATGAACAATGAATGGGACCTAGAATTGAAGAGAAGGAAGCATTATTTTTAGTGATCAGAAGCTGCTTGTTAATCCCAAAACCTTTTAAAGAAATTAATGTTTTATTATAAACATAACATGGAACATCAATACAGACAACCAAAATTGCTGGGTAACTATTTACATTAAAATTAATCAATTTTAATAGAAATAATGACAGACTTTTAATGAATAATGCAATTTTTAAAAAGCAGAATTAGAAGGTTGGTATGCCCATTAATTATGATATACAAGCAAAAGTGAAAGTGTCTGAATGAACAAAGAATTCTAATGAGGGAAAGGTTAGAGGGAGGCAGGAAAAAGGAGTTAGGACACTTTTTTTTTTTGGAGAATAAAAGCCCTCTTTATTTTTAACAGCAGTGTTGTCTTTCTGAGGCTGTATGGTTGTAAATCTGGTGCATTATAGTCTCTGAAGAATCAATGTGACCCACAATACAAAAACTTCTGGGAAAACAAGACAGCATTCTGGCAGAAATTATAGTCACATCAACATCTCACTCCATACAAAATAAATTCTAAATGGATATAAGACCTAGATATACAACTCACCTTATAAACAAGTTAGAAGAGGAAGAAGGAAATTATCTTTCAGACTTATGGATAGGGGAGGAATTCTTGACTAAAGAAACAAGAGAGAATTGCACAAGAGAAAAATGGACAGTTTTGATCATGTAGAATTAAAAAGTTTTTGCACAATCAAATCTAATGTAGTTAAAATTAGAAAGGAAATGGATAAATAGGAAAAATCTTTGCAGCATTTTAAAAATAAAGGTCTCATCTAAGATATGTAAAGATACGATTAAAATATTTCAAACTAATCTTAATTCTCTTAGAGATAAATCATCAAAGACAATTTTCAAAGGAAGAAATTAATGCTATGGACAGCTACATAAAAGTTCTCTAAATCACTAATAATTAGAGAAATGCAAATTAAAGCAACTTGGAGGTTTCATGTTATTCCTATCAGACAGCAAAAATGACAAAAGAGGAAAATGGCAAATGTTAGAGGAGCTATGGGAAAATAGACACAAATAGTACTGGGAAGAAACCTGAAATAATGCCCAGAAAGTTACTAAAACATTCATATTCCTTGACTCAGCTATGCCACTACTAGGGATATGTCCCAAAGATGTCAAAGAAAGAAAAAAAAACTATATGTAGAAAAATATTTCTAGCAACTCTTTTCATAATACCAAGAAAGAAAAAGCCAGCCCCACACCTAATATTCTCCTTTTGAGGATGGCTAAAGAAATTATGATATATGAATGTAATAAAATATAATTGTACCATAAAAAAGATGAAATGTACAGTTTCAGAGGACATTGTAAAGACCTTGGGAACTAATGTAGAGTAAAATGAGCAGAACTAGCACAGCTTCAAAAGACTTTGAACTCTGATCAATGTAATAATAAACCACGAGTCTAGAAGACTGAAGATGAAACATGTCACTCACCTCCTGCGAGAGAAGTGTGATTAAAGTACAGAGAAAGATACACATTTTCAGCGGTGGCCAATGTGGGGTTTTGTTTGGCTGGATCATGAAACTAAGCATGTTTCTACGAGGATTTTGTTTTTTGTTCAATAGAGGGGCCAGTAAGAAGGATAAGATTATTTACATATGCATGTAAAACTAATTAAATAAATTTATTTTAAAAAATAGAGTGACCCACAGGGCAATAGGTAGTTTATGACAGTCATTAGAGAAACAGTAGTCCAGTCTACATGGTAGGAACCTTAGTGTGTGTTACCAACGCTGCATCTTGTCATATTTTCATTATGGATACCTTTAATACACATGTAGATCATTCTGATAGAAATCTTATAAGGAGGTGGTTAGTGTAAAGATCAGTCATTACTCATGCCCTTTTAATCCCTTTTTCGAGTTAGCAATATTATTCGGTATTTTTCTTATATTTTTGGTTACCTATCCCTCCCTGAGATAGCTGTTAAAACAATCCCTCAATATGTTTAAGCTTACATCACCTCCATCCAGCATAACTTTCCTTGGTGTGTGTTTGGTCTGGTGTGGCTACTCTTCTCCACTTCAGCTTTTTCAATGCTATTTCTATTCTCTTATTTGAGTCTTCTAAGCTTGCGTTAATCTGATCAGTCACAGATGGACACATTGTACCTTGATGCTGTCATAGTGATGTCCTGTTGGTCTTCTGCTAGCACGAAGGAAAACAACCAACCAACCATTTCCACTCCCTCACATACACCATTTGAATGCCTGTCTCTCAGCCTTTGCTTTTGACATTCCTCTATCCTGATTATTCTAGCACTTAACAACTAAGTATTCTTTCCCTGAACTCCTGTAGCACTTATCATTTTTCTTATTCTAAACTCCTTTAGCATTTATTAGCTTTACTATTTTTTTACTCTGAACTATCTGTATTTATTGAATGTCTAGTATTCTGGGCATGGCAAGGGTACAAAGATGAGGATGGAATAGTCCTCATTACCAAACTACTTACAGCCTAATAAGGGTATGTATGTGTGTGTGTGTTCATCCTTTGTTGCTGAAGAAGACCATGCCCTCAGAGAAATGATGACATGACTTGCATTTGACTTTGTTTTGAGTGAGGGAGGGCTGTGCAGGTCATCAGCCTCACTTCTCCTCCAGAGCCATCTGAATCCAGTGACCGGATATTCATCAGGATGACTGGAGATGACCCAGGAGGGAGCAGTTGGGGTTAAGTGACTTGCCCAAGGTCACACAGCTACAAATTGCACAAATAGTTATAATGTAAAGTGGAATAACTTGGTATTTATCAGACTTCCATTCAAACAACTAGCACCTAGTGTTTTCAGAGCTTTGTATTAGATTGTGGTTTAGTTACAAAGTTTAGTTGAGTCACATTGCTGACTTGTGGAAATTATGGTTAGGTGGTGGTAGCATGTGATGGTGGTTCATATAATGAGACAATGAATGGATAGCCTAAGGGTCATATTGGTCCCCTGAAATACTAAAAGAACAGTAAGAAGACATTTTAGCACAGGAAGTGAATCCTCTAGAGACTCTTCACTTCATTCATTCATTCATTCATTCATTTCATTTATGAATGCCATGGACCCCTCTAGCAATCTGGTGACTAGGCATCAAGCCTATGAACCCCTTATCAGAATAATGATTTTAAATATATAAAAGATAGGATTACAATGGTAACAGTTATATTGAAAGACAGCTATCAAATTGATTTTTAAAAACCAAATTAATGGATCTCTGAAATCCATCCATGAAATCTTATGAATGCTGGGTTAATTCTTCCTTTGCTCTGGGAAGACTTTATGGAAAAATATGAATGGTATGAGAATGTGTGGAAGGGTGGAGAATTTGGAGTCTGTTTTAGTGGATAGAATCTATATTCTGATCAAATAAAATATCCATCAAAATATGAGTAAATTAAATATGTTTTTGCTTTTGTTCTACCATTTAGATTGATAATCCTTTTAGGTCAGACACTACATCTTATACCTCTCTACATCCCTTTTGCTTACAATAATACTCAGTACTTAACAGATCATAGGATAAAAGATGTAGAGCTGGAAAGAACTTCAGAGGCTATCTAATCCAATCCCCTTATTTTACAGTTGAGGAAACTGAGGCCTAGGGAAGTTAAGTGACTTGCCCAGAGTCTCAAAGGTAGTAAGGTTCAGAGGAGGGGTATGAATCCAGGTCCACTGACTCCAAATTCAGAACTTTTTTCACTATACAAAGATACCTCATTAATATTTCTTGATAATATTAATTTTGAGGGTAAGTTGTTTTTAAATCTCCCATGAGGTAATCCCTCTATTGTACAAATCATTGGTTAGGCCCCTAATAGAGAATTAGGTCTGCTTTTTGACTCTAAAATCAAAAGTGAATTTGGGAAATTTGGAAAGAGATCAAAGAGGTCTTGATATGACAAGATAGGAAGACCAAAGCCAAAGGAAACGAGATCCCTCCAGGAGAATATAAGACTGAGGAGGGATTTAATAACTCTGTCTCAGTATGTGGAAAGTAATTAGATACTCCATGAAATCCAGTATTTAAGGATGGTGCTAAGGCCTTTGCTTTATTATATCCTCAATCGAGTTGACCCTCACTTTCTCAGTGTGTCTGGTCAGCAGGTAACATTTTCCTTAGTTCTGAAAGTTTGCACCTGAAAAGGGAAGGAGGGTAATTTTGCCTAGCATTTCCTTCTGGGGAACTGTTCATTCTGAACTTGCTCTGTAGGAAAAAACCACAGAATTTGTGTTTTTAATGATTCTTTTCTCTTTGAGAATGTTTAAAAAGTGCAGAAAGGAAAAAAGAAAGGTGAAGGCAAATGCCTTCAGGAGTAGTTTGTTTCAGATAAAAAGGTCAAAGTGTAAACTGATGAGGGATGCTGATGATCTGAGAGTTAGAATCATAAGAAAAAGCTTAGCCGTCAAACAAGCGGGTCTCTCATTTTATACCTGGGGAAACAGGCTTAGAGAATTGAAATGACTTGCTCAAAGGCTTATGACTATTACTTATTGCCTAGAGGAGAGTCAGACACCCTGATGAGTAGGAAGAGTTTGATGGTTAATTAATTACCTTAGTAAACTTTAAACAATCTACCTGCTGATTCCATTTTTTTTTAGCCTGGGTCTCCCTATCAGGGCAGTGACCATTCTTGGGCCTGATCTTATTCCTGATTGTCATGAGACCTCTGACCTTCTCTGTTTCCAACGTGGTCTGGTTTGCCTCTCCTTCGGTAGTCTAATGGCTCCCTTCTTCTTTGCTTCTTGATCCCAGGGGCTCACCATATTGTTATGGGAATGAATGTGGATGCTTGATTAGCTTTAGTCCCCTGAAGCTCAGAACTCCCCAACTCAAATAATCCAGCAGCTCAGTCTCTATAGAAGTAGAGATTACAGGAATGTGCTCCCATGCCACTACTAGCTCACTCACCAGTGCTAGCTATTATCCATTCTTCAAAGAGTGTCTGAAATAGACAAAGGCCAGAAACACCTTTCAAGGCAAGCAGACCTCACAACTAGTCCAAATAGAGTGAGGAGACTAGACCCAAAAGCAGTGCCTTTCCTACCCATTTTTAGCTGTAGAGATATCTAGAGTACAAAGATACCTCAAAAAACATAATACTACTAGCCATCTTGGGTCCTTTGTAAGTTCAAGACTAGTTCTGATGAGGACTGTGATCAGCCCTCTACCCCTCTAGCAGTAGGGGTATGAGGCTGTCTTGTGAATGGGCAAATTACTCAATCTCTCCACATTACTTATGGAATAGCTTTCCCATGATCTCCCGACTTATGTGTTGCATGAACCCTGGAGTTTCTTAGCAAAACTCTGTTTCTTTGTTCAGTCTTGGCAATACACTTGGACATTAGGTAATTGTTCCAATCAGTGCTTTCCTGAGTTGAAGCTATAGCTGGGCTGTAAACTTCTTTTAGAGGTGCATTGCTTGGGAGTATCAGCAACCTCTGGAGTATTTTCAGATCCTCCAAAACATGTCAATAAGTAGATGTGATTTTCATGTAAACTGAGCAGGGATGGGGTGAAGTCCATGGCATCACCTGAGATAGAGTTGTGCACATCTTAGGAATGCCACATTTTGGTTTTACTGAGATTTTCATTCTCCTCTCAGGGCCCTAATATGTTCAACAGTGTGAAGTGAAACCCTCAGGTGGTGGGTCCCCTTGAGTGCTATGGTATAGTACTAGTTCTTAGTGCCAGCCAAAATGAACATCTCAGTAGTGGGCTCGATGGTTTCTGGGAAGACTTGCAAACACTGAGATGAGAAATACTCCCATAATACTTGAGTAACCATGGAAACTTTCTGATTCCTTGTTAGATGCACTTGTGCATACCCCATAGAATGGTCAGTTACCACCAGAATATGATTTATGTTATGTCTAGTTCCTTTTAGAGATAGAAAATCCATGCACAAAGGTTGTAAGGCTTCTCAATGCTTCTGTTTTCCAAGGATGTGGCATGAATTTACAATTCAACTTTTGGTATACAACTCTCATACTTCTTGGTGCCATCTGCAAACATTTTTGGCCAACAATATCTGTTAATTACTAGTTTAAGGGTCTTCTTTTAAAGCATTTATTTAAATTTATCATGTAAAACTTTCAAGGTCTTCAGTCCTGTCTAGGCTGTACTTCTGATTCTCCTAGACTTTCTCTATAATGCCACAGAGACATCCTCACTCTGAAAGCTCCCTTCACCCATGGACTTTTCACACTCCAGTGTGCCTTCTGTCTCTGTAGCCTCTCTTGGCATTTGGCCTTGTTCCTTCCAGAACTTGTATTTTAAGAAGAACATTCAGACTAGCCAGTTCTCTCTAGGCTGTACTCCTGACTCATGAGGCTTTCTCTACTGTGCCTCTTGGCTGGGTACTTTCATCTTCCCATACTCTTCCCCTTTTTCCACCTTCCTTTTATATATTGTTTCCCCCCATTAGAATGTAAGCTCTTTGAGGGCAGGGATTATTTCTTTGCTTCAATTTCTATTTCCAGATCTTAGCACAGAGCCTGGCACGTAGTAAGGGCTTATATTAATTGATTAAATTAATTATCAATAAAATTAATAAACAAAATAAATAACCATAAATAAATAATGAAGACAAGTGATGACATTAATAAATAATTAACAAAATAACTAATAAATATTTGTTGACTTGACTTTAAGGCCATAGTATGATATACTCTGGGGAGCATCAACTGTTTCCCGGTACCATGTGTGGAAGTAGTGACAACCCATCATGGTATTCTGTTGTACAAACTTCACTTCTGCTTTTGTCTCAATAGAAGAATATATTTGAGGGATAGAAAATTGAATCATTGCCTTTTTTCCTGGCCTTTATCACTTCTCTCAGTCCCTCATAGGTTTCTGCCCTTCCCTCCTATAGACAACTGAGGCAGTGAATGTTGATTTAATGAAACAAAGTTCACATATGCTATTGGCTTTCTGGCTGGTGGAAGTCTCAAACTCTCAGTTGTATTTCCATTAGGTTGTAACATAGCTTCCTGGATGTCACAGATCTTCATTCCTTTCTTAGGTATTATCATAGCTTTGTCAGGGCAAGACAACAGAATTCACATTAGTCTTTCCTGGTCAGTAGTAGATGCCAAATTCATCTTCATCCTTGGAAAGCAGAATCTAATTTGCACTGATCAGAATGTCAGGGGACTGTTGGTCAACACTTGCATCACTTAGTCTTTAAATTTCTCTCTTTAAAGCTAAGAACTCTAGTTTGTGTGTGGTGAAATGAGTGTCTATGTTGCTCAGCCCTCTGGTAGCAATTAGCTTTTAGTGACTGTCACTCTCAGTGCAGGACTGTTCCTAAGCAATCCAAATTGGAGTTTGGATGCAGGATGAAAGAATTGTTTGGCTATGCAGTGGTCAATAATGGTACATGTATGAGTCACTTGACCAAGTCTTTGAAAGTTTATCCACAGGCCTTCAAAGGGCTTTGTGAGTTTTAGAACAAATTGGTCTTCTTTCCCCCTCCTTGTTCCCTTCAATCATAAAGACACAGCTAAAGTCACCAGTTTAGCAATGGAAGCTGCTAGTAACAATCAGCTTCTAAAAACGTTCTTAGATTTTGGAGGTACTATGTATGGATGCAGCCTAGGCAGGAGGATTCTGTCATCTTTGGGTCAGCACTTGTACTTTGTTGAGTTACTATGTGATATACATATTTGACAGAGGTTCTGCCAAAATGGCATTTGGCATTTAAAGATTTTCTCTAGAAGATACAACTTACTCTAGGTGATCCAACACTTCAATTAATCTTTCCTCATGGTTTTTTCCATAATTCTCTTTTAATTACAGGTATTTTGTATTTGCAACTACTTTTTTCATCAGTTTGCTGAAGATGCTTTGAGACTCAAATTGGCAAAATCCATTTGGGTAGATGAAAGCCCTCTTCTCTTTGTCTTCTACCATAGAAATCGTCTAGTAACCATTGTGTGGGTCCAATACTGAGAACTTCAATCAGTCATTTTTTCAGCTGTGTCCAACTCTTCATGACCCCATTTTGGGTTTTCTGGAGTGGTTTGGCATTTCCTTCTCCTACTTATTTTACATATGAGGAAACTATGGCAAACAGGGTTAAGTAACTTGCCTAGGGTCACACAGTTAGTAAGTATCTGAGGTCAGATTTGAACTCAGGAAGATGAGTCTTCCTTGACTCCATGCCCAGTGTTCTAACCACCATGCCACTTTGTTGCCCTTAATATTGAGAAATCCTAGCTACCCAGCAGACAGTACAGAAAATCCTTTTTTTCTTAATAATATTTTATTTTTCCAATTACATGTAAAGGTAGTTTTCAACATTCACTTTTTTCATCTTTAGGTGCCATTGTTTCTCTGTCTATCAATCTCTATAGTTGGTGTCTGATCATGAACTCATCTGTCTTTTCTTCTTTGAACTCAGTAGTGGAATGGACGAATTCAGCATGATTCTGGTAGTCTCATCATCCCTGAATCGACTCTTTCAACTTTGCACACATTCTTGCCATGTGGTATCAAGCTGCCTGGCCCCTGTGGTCTTGCACCACTCCATATGCTTCTCTCCTGAGGCTTTTCATAAACACATTCCTCTTCTTTAAGTACCTTCTCCTTCTTTAAGACTGAGGTCTATCAATTCTTCAGTGAATTAGGATTCACAGAAGTGACTCAAACTTCCAATTGCTTCCCTGGGGGACATAGTTCTGTTCTGAAGAATATCACTAGGCTGGGCTTATGATATCCCTCTATAACAAGGGTTTTTAACCAAGTCTGTGAATGGATTTTTTTTAAAACTGGGATGGGAAAAAATTGTATTTTTATTTTCATTAATTTCTAACTGAAATTTAGTATTTTTTTCATTATGTGTTTTAAAATGCATTATTATGAGAAGGGGAACTATGGATCCAGGTTGCCAAAGGGGTCTATGACACAAAAAATTCAGAATCTCTCCCCTATAATAATCTCTTTCCTCTTCTTCTCCTCCCCTTCTCTGTTGATCACTGTTTCTCTTTCACTCTATGCTCCTCTCTCTATTTGTCTCTTTTAGCCTCTTTCTAGCCTTCCACAATCTTCTCAGTTGCTTTTGAACAAATGAATCACATACAGACCAATAATGCTTTTGAGTTAACCTCAGTACTGGCTTTTAGAGACTAGGCAAGCCGTCATAAATATATATACTTTAAAGAAACAAAGATAAGCTGTGGAAGGGATGTACACCTCTCCTTGAGAAGGATAGAGGGAGACTGAGGAGAAGAGAGGGTAGTATCAGCAACCTCATTCTCAGCAAACACAGACAGCTACTGTCTATCTTACAGATGTTCCTCGTTTAGGGGTATAGTAGCATTGCGGGAGCAGCAGCAGTACCAGTGTCCATATCTGGTTTCCAGTGTTTCCACATGTCTCCCTTGTTCTTTAACCTGTGGTTATCCTGTAGTAGAAGGTGTTGGGCTTAGAGGTTGGGGTGTGACAGGGGGTGAGGGGGAAAGATGTCTCCTGCTCTCCCCTCTCAACTTAGGGAGGAGCTGAATGTCTAATTCTCAGTCCCTTGACTCTCTACGTAGACAAACATGGAAGAGCCCTCAATTATATATAAAAAGTAAATATAAGGTAGTTTTGGGGTGGGGGAGGCACTTGTAGATTTGGGGGGATTGGTTCTTAACCCTTAAATTCTTTGATTCTGTGACTCTCTCCAGTTCTTGATTCTGGTCCCTGAATGACACACAGCCTTTTCACAGAGGCTGCCAAGGGCCAAGTGGTCAACAGTGAAGACTGGCTTATTCTACTGGCCTGTAGGAAAAGCAACTCATATTTTTCTAAAGCTTTCCTCACAAATAGGCAATCAGACAATAATCACAGTTCATGCTTGTGAGGGCTTAAAATTGGCATTAAAGAAAACAGTATAGGAAGAACACCTGCCCTAGTGCCAGTGTATACAGAGGCAGTGGGTACTAGAGGCTGAAGGTGCTGGGCAATTGATCGACATGTTGAGATGACTCAAACAGGAGGAACTAATCATTAAGAAAAAAATCAGGGACATTATTCTAATTTCTGTGAAACCTCCATGAAAATGATACACATATCCAGTTAGCCAATAAACACTTCCTAAGTGCTATGTATTAGGCACTCTGCTAGTACTAGCTTATGGCATAGTGGCTAAAGTGCTGGCCTAAAGTCAGGGAGACCTGAGTTCAAATCCATCTTCAGATAGTTACTAGTTGTGTGAACCTGGGCAAGTCACTTAATCTCTGTTTGCCTCAATTTCATCAATTGACCAGTAGGATAATAATAGCGCCTACTTCCCAGGGTTGTTGTGAGGATCAACTGAGATAATGTTTGTAAAAGTGCTTACTTAGCACAATGCCTGTCATATAGTGGGTACTGTATAAATGCTTATTCTTTCCTTTCTCCTTTCCTTAAGGTCTAGAGATACAAAGAAAGGTGCAAGACAGTTCCCACCCTCGAGGAGGAGCTCACAATCTAATGAGGAAAAGAACATGTAAATGACTATGTGCAACCAAGCTGCACACAGGATAAATGGGAGACAATCAAGGGACATTAAGAGGGATTGCGAAAGGCTTCTTGTAGAAGCATTACAGCTGAGACTTGAAGGAAGCCAGGAGAGAGATAAAGAGGAAGAGAATTTCAGGCATGGGGTACAGCCAGTGGAAAATGCCCAGAGTCTGGAGATATGGATGGTCTTGTCCAGGGTATCTTTGATGAGGATGTGAGGATGGAAAAGGCAGATTTTTACCTATAATATTCTATAACTAGTCCCTTCTTTACAGTCAACCAATTGACTAAAAGTTATAGAGGATGAACAATCCCTTTATGCTTATTGTTTGTTGACTATTAAAACCCCCTACCCCCATATATTCAGTAGAACAAACTTCTGTTCTAAAACATCTCTCCTAACAAGGTGTCTACCCTACACGTTGAGATTGTAACCAATTTCTTGAAAGAAATTAGACATCAAGGGAGAGGTGAAACATATACTTACCAAATAGTAATATTAGCCACCATTTAGGTAGCCCGTTAAGGTGCTATATGCACTGTCTCAGTTGAACCTCACCACCCTTAGAGGGAGGTGCTATTAGAGTTCTCATTTAACAGATGAGGAAACTGAGGCAAATAGAGTATAAGTGCCTTGCATATGGTTACATAGTCATCAAGTTTGAGAAGAGAGATTTGAACCCACTCCAGAAATCTTCCCACTACCCCATGCATTCTCTCTTGCTGAAGGTTTTTGTCATCATGCAGGATAACCAGTGCGAAGTCCAAGCAGAAGAAGGAGTCCCTGTAAATAGCGAAGGCCTCCAGGTTGGGGTTGCCATTGTACTGATTGCATATGAGTCCCAGAAAACTTCAGAGCCCACTAAATGCTATTTATTATCACTAACACAAGTTTGACCTAATTATTGAGATGGGAAAAACCAAGCAGATAAAAATTGCCCATTATCTGGGAATATATTGTACCCTGTCCAACACATCATGATAACTTTATATTTATTTTTTGACATTTTATTTTTGTTTCCCTATGTACATGTTGTGTGCTTTCCCCACTCCCACTCATTTCTACCTCCAAAAAATACAAATTCTTTAAGGGAAAGAACTGTTATATTTCTGACCCCCAGGTCTAGCATAGTACTTTTTTTATAGAAGGCACTTAAGAAATTTTTTTCCCAGTTGACTGGTTAGTTCATAGAACTTGTCCATCATTTCATCATCATCATCAATCATCGTCATCATTAACATTTACATAGTGCTCACTGTGTTAGGCACTGCTAAGCCCTTTACAAATATTATCTCATTTGACCTTCAACAACCCTGGGAGGGAGATGCTATTATTATCCCCATTTGACAGTTGAGAAAATTGAGGTAAATGGAGGTTAAGGGACTTGACCAGGGTCACATAACTAGTAAGTATCTGAGGCTGGATTTTAACTCAGGCCTTTCTGGCTGCAGACCAGAGTTCTATCCACTAAATCTCCTAGCTGCCGTATTACATATATTTGGATAGACACTGAAGATGAACAGTAGGTTGGGCCCATATTTGAAGAGAAAGAAGAAAGTGATATGGATTGTATTTGGGAAACTGAGAAGCACTTTTAGTGAATTTCTTGAAAGAATGGTCTCTCTTTTATTAAACACCAATATACTTCCACGGATCTTTCATGGCTTTGAAAAGCCTGACTTGCACCTGACCTTGTGGTAAAACCTTCCAAGCTTGTATAAGTCTGATTAACCACAGTCAGACACACTGTAATGAACTGCAACATTGCAATGTCACTTTGATCATCTTTGAATACTAAGGACAGCACCTACTAACTGCATGACTTTGAACCTTAGAATAGCATAATCTTTGAGTGATCAAAATTGCAGGTTGCCCACAGGGCAACGGAGAGATGTTCAGTGGGTAGAAGTAGCCTGCAGTCTATTATCAATGACAACTTGCATAAATGAAGTGGTTTAAATGATATGACCACAAATATGCATGACAAGACAGGAAAAGAAGATGTGTGAGAGACAATGTATAAACATGCCATATCTTCTATTGGCATCCAATGGGAAAAGAAATCTACTTTGGAACCTTCAAGCTCCATTAAGCTTTTCTCGTCATAATGAGGAGTTAGTGAGATGTCTGTAGGTGGGCCTTGCTCCTTTCTTTTTACATTTTCTCTTTCTATTCTTGGGAAGCAGAACCAGTTATGTGAAAAAGACACCTCTCCCCCCGTCTTTTCCTCTGAGCCTCCTAAACAAGGATTGGTCTCAGTTTCTGAGTCCAAGATGACAAATTCTTTCCTGGACTGAAAGTTTGGAAGCACAGTTAAACACATCTATATTATTATTGAGATTTTCTTTGCCATGGTTTATTCTTTAAATTGTGAATTGTCATCATTTGGGTCTCTTTATTGGTAACAAAGTTTTCTTTAAATCTCTGTGTGTGCTTATGGCTCTGTTTCCATTTGATGCCAGCTTCCCCCAGTAAATTAGTTTACAACCAACTCACCTCTTGAGGATGATAGGAATCACTACAGTAAGGGATATTTTAAAAATTTGATGCAAAGGAGTATGAAAAGATGTTTATTTGAAAAGATTTCTTCTTTCAGTAGCAATTTATAGTCATGGTCAGACATCTGAGGTTTTTTTTTCAGAGTCTCTGTACCAACTGGTAAGGGCATCATAGAATGTGATTCATGAGGTCATGAAAGTAGATCAGGTTAATTATGCTAGTGCTTTGCTGGGTAGTCTCTTGGAGATTGCTGGTATGCTATAGTCAAAGCAGTATTATCTACAATGGCTAGACCTATTAAAGCATGCAGATTCTTTTGCTTGTTTATTTTTTCAATTCTCCTTTGAGGTCAACACTTTAAAAATCTGAACAAATATTTATGGTGTTTGTTAACTGTGAAAATTATAGACTTACAGTAAAAGCACAGGTCCCTCTTAAACCATATATATGGCACAGTGACGATTTTGCTTAGAAGAATTCTAAGATATTTTCCTTGCCTACAAATACCTGAGAAGGGTTTTCTAGAAGAACTGTAGGAAATATCACCTCTTTTCTGAATGCTCCTATCCGTGATTTATTGCTGGTCCTTCTTGATACATTTATTTACCGCGATTTGAATGACGAACACAATTTTTAGGTAAGTTTTAAAAAATATTATTCTACACTGTGATGAAGCTGGTAGTGGGAACAGTTAATTGAGACAATCAAAATCATTCTCTTGTCAAACCATATGCAAAAAGCTTTTATTAAAAATGCTGAGACTGAAGCCAGGTGTTTAGGCATTTCACTCCCTCCTACATGTTTTGATTTTTATTTAAATTTAAAAAATAATCTCTCCATTTCACTGAAGGGTCAACTAATTACCACCTTGCAAGATTATTCTGATTTATTTGAATTCTTCTTGGTTCCATAAGCAATGGTAGTGCTAGATTCAATTTAGAACTTGTCATAGGTCATCTTTAGTCATTCATTTCAAGGAGCCACCTAATTTTCTAGCATATGTGAATCTCACTCGCAAAATTTTAGTTTAAAATTGATGGATCTAAATAATTTCTAATCCAACAAAGGCTATCACTGAAATAGAAGGCTTTTAGATATCATTGAGGCACAAATAAAGGCAACAAGCATCTAACTTTTTAGTGAGAAGGGTGGACAGTAACAGGTCCTAACTGATTATTGGGAGTTTTCCTTCTTGCAACAAAATCATTATATTGCAACATGGGTCCATACCTTTACCATGTCATTGATTTCTTCTTAGGGCTGATAATACTGTAACACCTTTTCCCACTTGGTGAGCAGTGCCTTGAAGGTACTTTAAGGTGAGAGTTTAAGGGCATGTGACTCTTGATTACCTGTATCTACATCTTTAGATGAGGAGAGAAAAGACTTCCTTTAGTTTGTTGGACATGCACTTGGAGAGAGGATCTTGAGAGACCTGTAGAAAGAGAGCTGGGACATAGACTTTATCTGGCAGACTGAAGCCTCTGAGCTGCAATTGGATAGGGGGCTCCATTGTGTCCTCTAACTTTCAGTGATTATAGCCCTAGAGATTGTTGAAAGAAGACTCCTCATCAATTTTTTCTCCTAGTTAGATTTGAGATCTTACCTTGTTCCCAATTGAAGTGTTTATTTAATCTTGCATATTCATTGGTATGTAATTTTATATGCATTCGTGTGTAATTGATATCTAATCTGTATAACTTCTCTTATTTCTGTTTGCTTCTTTATTTGATAAAGAGGTTTAATAGCTATTTGTGATGGTTTTTTATGTAACTGGTTTTTGGTGGGAAAGGTCTAAGCTGGTGAGTGTAAGTGTAAGTGATCAGGCAACTGGCTTTCATTCTGAATCCTTGGAACCATACTCCCAGATTAGAGATATTTTAGGAGTGCTAGATAGATAGAATTCTAGCCAGATATTCTTCTGAAGATGGGAGATATATTCAGCCTTTGCAGTTCAGTATCCTGCCTGTCCCTCTCTCCAGCCAGTGCGGCCCTCCTACTACTCTCCTCAGCTGTGGGCCAGATTCTGGATGGTATCTATGGATACCACTTGTCAACTGCCCCATATCTTATAGTACTATAGCAAATAAGTGCTACCATAATCAGCAATATCTTTTATATCTTATACGTATGAATTTTTCCTCGGTGAAAAAAATGTTGGCTATTTTAACCTATTGATATCTGGGTGGCACAGTGGATAGAGTTTCTGTCCTGGAGTCAGGAAGACTCATCTTCCTGAATTCAAATCTGGCCTCAGATACATACTAGCTATGTGAACTTGTGCAAGTTACTTAGTTCTGTTTGGCTCAGTTTTCTCATCTGTAAAATGAGCTGGAAAAGGAAATGGCAAACCATTCCAATATGTCTCCCAAGAAAACCCCAAGTGGAGTCACAGAGTCAGACATGACTGAAATGACTGAACAATAAAAATTTTAATCTATGAGAATGATTTTAAAAAAAGATTTTTAAAATGAAATGTGTGCATTTTTTGATGAATGAAAAGCATGTATAATTTTAGTTTAGTAAATTCATTTATTACTAAAGATAGGGACTGGCCATATAAATTCACTAGTAAAGTAATTTCCTGATAAGGAAATGACCTCTAACCATGGAGATGAATACCTTCTTTCCAACTCTTAGTCTTAGAGAATTGTCTGGAGCACTAAGAGGTTAATTGAATTGTCAAGGGTGACAAGACCATTTGAGTCACAGGTGGGATTGTCTTGGATCTTAAACTAACTCTATACACTATACCAACCTACCTGTTTATTAGTACCCAGGGAAAAACAAAATGAGTCAGATATAAAGAGAATGCCCATGGGGGATGCCCAAGTAGTTGTCATTTTAACATTCTCCAGCTATCTCTTTCCAGCCTCCTTGACACTTTCAGCCCAAAGTTCAAGCAAGCCTGAGAGTTCTGCTGAAATCTGTAGTGATTTAGATTTGTAGTGGTCCTAGAAAGTTCACCTGAGATCATCTCCATGACACGTTTTGTAATCTGGTCCCCCTTATTTGTCTTTGGAACCAAGACTTAGCATTAAGTCTGATTCATATACAAGAGCTCAGAGGTGATAGTACATCTTTACTGGAAGTTCAGTCATTTATTCAAGAAATATTTATTAAATATTTCCTATATGCAAGGTTACTACCACATGAGAGTAACCAGATTAGTTTATAATCCAATTTCTGATCAAACCTGGAAATATATTCACACAAAATATCTAATATTTATGCTAATATGAACCAGAAGTTTTAAAATGAATAACTCATCAGAAATGCTTATTTTAGATATGGTTATAATCAGGGGTGTGCTGGTAAATGTTTAATAATCAGATTCTCTAAGAAGAAAAATGCATGCACGCAAACTTTTAAAATTATTCCACATTCTTAATTTTCTTAAATCTAGACAATCTTGCCTTCCCAGTTAATAACGAAGAGGAGGAGAATAATGATAATGATGATGATAGCTCACATCTATATGGGACTAATGTTTACAAAGCACTTCATATGTGTTTTCTCATTTTACAAAATGATAGATGGAATATGATATATATGATTATATAAAGGATCTGTGATTTTATCAGAGAATTCTCTCTAGCAAGGCAATTTAACCCTTCTGTAACTTAATAGGTGAGTCCTGAGGGTCAATGACTTGGTCAGAATCACTCATATTTTCTCATGATTTTGGAAAAGCTAGATTAGGAATTTTACAGCAAAATTTGCATCTTTGAAGTTCTCTACATGGATTAAAATTGCTTGTACTGTTGATTTGATGGCCATCCAATTCATCTTCCTTCCTTCCTTCCTTCCTTCCTTCCTTCCTTCCTTCCTTCCTTCCTTCCTTCCTTCCTTCCTTCCTTCCTTCCTTCCTTCCTTCCTTCCTTCCTTCTTTCCTTCCTTCCTTCCATCTGTCAATAAGCATTTATTACTACATTATTAAGTGCTTACTTTGTCAGGCACTTTGTTTAGCCTTGGGGATATAAAGAAAGGCAAAAACACTTTGTGACCTCAGAGAGCTTATATTTGAATGGGGGTGCATTTACTAAACACCTACCATGTGCAAAAGCGTTATGCTAAGGACCGGGCCTGAGAAATGTTCTTAGCTTTTCACCTTAATTAAACAAATGTTTACAAGTAGCTTCTCTTCTCTACTACAATTGAAAATTAAAAAGCTGGCTGCAAAATGGCTTGAACCTTCCTTTGAAGATGCCTTACGTTGTTTTCCTATTGTCATCTTGGGTGGAACAGCATGATGCTTTATAAGTAAGGCCTGTTTTGCCATTGATGTCATCCCATTAGCATGTAGTGGAGAAGACCTAGTTTAAATGGCTTTGATTGTCCCATGAGGAGCAGCGAGCTATTTAGTAGTTTGTTTTTTAATTTGGACAACTAACACTGGTATTTAAATTTCAAGTTATTTTCTCTCTCCAGAAAAACCAGTCTATCATCCACTTCAAATTTTAGAATCCCTGGGAAGTATATCGCAGTAATTAAAAAACAGTGAGGGTCATTAAATATCACTTCACAATTATTGACTATATGGAGAAAGCTGGCATTCTTGTTTCACATGGTAACTAAAATGAGAATTTAGTCTCCATTTAGATTTGAGGTAGAAAAATTCCTACTATTAACAACACTTACTATTTAGGAGAAAAAGTGCCCCTGCAATGTGCAGGGGTTGTATAGGAGAGTTTTTCCCCCTCTTTCTTGGACAGGAGGGAAAATATGGTTTTTAAGAAGGAATGTTCATCAACTTGGCAAGCTTATTTGTCTTCAATGTTGTTTGAGGTGGATGTTAACTCTGGTAGATGCTTCATTTATCTCCACACTCTTTCAAGATTCAGTTTCCGATATGTAAACTTGTGACATCCTGTGGCTACATTTATGAGAAAAGATCGATTTCTTTCTTGTAAATTGTTTTTCTTATAGCTTGTGTCACTACTAAACTAGAATACCGTATCTATTTTTATTGATTTCCAGCCCCCCCTGCCCCTTCCTCTTTGGTTCTTGAAGGCATTCTGCTTTGTGCTGTCATTAATATCTGGTTTTTCTGCAGAGAAAAATTTTTCTTTCCTGAGGTTTTGAAAGAATGGATCTATAAATTATGTTGAAATCTGAAAAAAATGATAGCACCTTTCCTCACCTCCTGGTGTGGGTAAGACCACCATAAAAGGAACCTAAACACCAGATACTGAGGAATAATTCACAAGGAATTTTCAGTTTTATCTAGCTTTTTCTAAATAGGGCATTTTGATCACAACCTTCTTCAACAGAAAGTCACTATGTAAATCAGGGGTGTAAAACACCACCCGCAGACAACACTCATAGCCAAGAACTCGATTAAAATATAATTGAGAAATATTTAACAAAAGGAATGAAAACACAATATAACACAGATAACATTACCGCTTTAAAACTAAGTCAATATGCAGTCCACAGAGATCCCTCTGTGCTATTTGAGTTTGATACCACTGATGTTAATAGTGAAATAAATTATTTTGTAGATCTCCCAAAAGAGAAGCAATTAATTGATTTATCACCTATACTATTCTCAAATTTGCACTGAGTAAAAATCACAGGACAAAATGAATGAACTTGGTTGGTATGAGTTGATGGAAATTAGGCATTGAAGGCAAGAAATTTTGCAGACCCTAGAATCAGATTGTGAGAAATTTTGCTGTGACTTTTCTGTCACTCTGATCACCTGGTCCATGCGGGTGGACTTAAGATTATTTCCCAAGTTGTTCATTCTGACCAGATGTCTGACTCATTGCATCTGCTGCCACATCTGGGCTCTATGTCCCTTAGGCTTCTGGATTTTATGGGAATAGTACAATCTAAATAAGATAATTAGTTCTACAAAAATGCATAAACTCCTGTTGGCTGAAACAATGTTCTAAGTCACAAGGCTGGGAGCATATGATAACAAGAGTATGTTATATTTCTAAACTAACTTAAATTTCATACACTTTTAAGAGTGCAAGATGCTAAGGAGTAATCAGAATGACTTGGTAAAGCATGGTTCCTTTCAGAATAATATAATTTCCACTGATGATAGACTAGCTCACATTTATTCACCACTTTAAGGTTTACAAACCATTTTCATCTCAACAACTCAATGAAGCCAGCAGTTTTATCTCCACTTTACTGATGAGCCATGGTCCTCAAACAAGTGTTAGAGCTGGAATTCATCTACAGGTCTACAGATTCCTTCTGTCTTATAACACTTCATACTACTCATACTACCAGGACATTGGTGGTCCTGGGAGATCAATACATAATGTATTTTTTATTCAGTTGTTTTAGTCATCTCTAACTCTTCGTGACCCAAATTGGAGTTTTCTTGGCAAGGATGCTGGAGTGGTTTGACATTTTCTTCTCCAGTTCATTTTACAAATGAGGAAACAGAGGTAAATATGGTTAAGCGACTTGCTAGTAAGTGTCTGAAGCTGGATTTGAAATGAGGAAGAAGAGTCTTCCTGGCTTCTGGACTGGCATTCTATCCACTTTTTCTAACTAGTTGCCATCTATGCAATACACACACATACACACACACACACACACAATTGATTAATACTTGATTTCTTATTGGCTACTCTCCTTGAGAAAGCTGTCTACATTTCCTCTCCTCTCACCATCTTCAAAACCCATTGCAATGTGGTTTCTGACCTCATCATTCAACTAAAATTATTCTCTCCAAAGTTGCTAACGATCTCTCAATAGACAAATCCAATGGTATTTGCTCAGTCCTTGTCGTTCATGACCTCTCCTGCTGCATTTTATACTGTTAATCACTTTCTCCTTTTCTTTAGGTTTTTACAACGCTGCTTTCTCCTGGTTGTCTTCCTAACTGTCCAACCACTCCTTCTCAGCCTCCTTTGTTAGAGTATCATCCATATCACACATGCACTAGCTGTGGGTGTTTTCCTGAGCCCTTCCTCAAGTTTCTCAGTCATCTCATTAGCTCCTGTAAGTTTAATGGTCATCTCTAGATGATTCCTAGATTTACATATTAGTCCCAGTTTATCTCTTATGTAGTCCCATGTCCCCAACTGCCTTTTGAACATAGAAGTGGATGTCTCACAGGCATCTCAAACTCAATATATCCAAAACAGAACTGATTATCCCCTCCCCTCCCCTCTTCTCTTTTTTATTCCTGTTGAGGGCACCATCATCCACTCACCACACAACATTGATGTAATCCTTGGCTCTCAACTGTCACTCCACAAATTCAATCTGTTGCCAAAGGTGGTCATTTCTATCTGTATAACATCTCTTGTATATGATCCCTTTCCACTCACACAACTACCAACCTAGTTCAGGACCTTATGCCCCTCACCTGCACTATTGTAACAGCCTTCAAATTAGTCTCCGGACTCATGTTTCTTCCCACTGCAATCCCTCTTCCCGCATAGATGTCAAAGTGATTTTCTTAAAGTATAAATCTGACCTTGTCACACCCCTCCATCAATAACTTCAGTGGCTTCCTAGGGATGAAATAGAAACTGTTTAGCACTTAAAGCCCTTCATAACCTTCCCACTTTCTATAATTCTGTTCTTTCCCCACTTTCTTCCCTTTCACTTAGCCTTTGATCTGATTATACTGGTTTATTTTCTGTTCCTTACAGATGAAACTGCTTCTTCCATCCTGTGCCTGAAATGTTCTTCCTCTTTGTACCTTTGCCTCAGTTTCCACAGCTTATTTCAAGAGTCAGCTGAAATCCTACTTTTTGCAGGAGGTTTTTTTTTTCTAGTTCCCTAGGCACTAATCTTTCCCTTGGTGCCTTTCCCTTGGAGACAGCATATCTCTAATTTCTGTATATTTTGTGTCTATCTAGATATTTACATGTTGTGATTCCCATTATATTGTGAGCCCCTTGGGGCAGGGATTGTGGTTTTTTTTGCTTGTTTGTATTTGTATTCCTAGCACTTAGCACCGTGCCTAGTATATAGTTCATTCTTAAAAAAATTGTTATTATGCAGAGGGTATGAGTTCTTCAGAGGTTGTTCTGTTCAGTGTGTGTGTGTGTGTGTGTGTGTGTTTGTATTCAAAATGGAACTAAAATATTTGGATATATTTATGAATTATCTGAAAGGCATTGTTCTGTTCCAGAGGAAGACAAAAGTGATGTCACCCTTTGATTCAATTCAATTCAAATAATTTAATTTCAATTCAGTTACATTTAGTTCAGCAGAGGTTACTTATATAATGCCAGGGTCAGAACAAATATTTGCCTCAAAGATGACTGACCCTAAGAAAAGATTCAGAATGAGTCTGTACTTGGAAGATTGAGTTAAATAGTGATTAATTATAGGTCAAGTTTAAAGTGAGAAGGTGTCACACTGGTATCCATTTTTCTCTGACTCTTGCTGCCAATTTCATCTCGCCATCCTTCTCGTTATTCATCTGTTAAGTGATTTGTTATTTTAATGAAGAATTATACTTTTATAGCAAAATATAATTAATTATACAGTGTCAAAGACCTAGAAAATATGTAGATTAATTTGTGGAAATTAAAGTTCAATAAAAATATGCAAATCTTATTAAAAACTACTTATAGTATATAAATAGAATCATGCTTAACACATAGTAGGTACTTGATGATTATATTAAATTATATATTTATTTAGAGGTATCTGTGCTTGTATATGTGTGTCTGTGTCATATGTGTTTACACATTTTTCCCTGAGTGCATTGGGCATAAAGTCATATGTCTTAAATAGGACTGCAGCAGCAAGCACCTTGACACACATCCAGTATGACCTGCTGGCACAGGTTCTTAGATCTGTTTTTCTAAAAGGAAAGTAACTTTTGAGGAGTCAACAATCTTCTTTAATCACATATACCAACAGAGAAAATACAAGCAGAGAAATAAAGACCAACAGACAGGGCTTCCAACTGTCTAACCATAAGCAATAAATACATCACGGATCAACAGGCAGATCCAACTGTTTGACCATTACATGGATGCATAGTTACCAAAGAGAGAAGCACCAGCATCTGAGTTTTCAAAGAGAGGGGTGCTCCTTAACAGCTGTTCAGAGTCTCATCTGGCACATGAGCCTTTTTCCAAAGAGTAATCCCCTAAGGAAAACCTCACCTCAGGGTATATATACACTTTTCAGAGTCAGAAGGTACAAGCCCTCATGACCCAGTGCAATTAACAGTTCAAAGTGATTTTCTTAAAGTATAAATCTGACCTTGTTGCACACATCAATAACTCCAGTGGCTTCCTAGGGATGAAGTAGAAAGTAATGTCAAAAGCCCTTCATAACCTTACCACTTTCTATGATTTGGTTCTTTTCCCCACTTTATTCCCTTCCACTTAGCCCTTGATCTTAATATACTGGCTAAATAGATGAAACTGCCTCTTCTATCTCTGTACTATTTCTTGTGTCTGAAATGTTCTTCTTCTTTGTACCTTTGCCTCAGCAATTAACATTAGCAATTAACAAAAGGTATGGGCCTTCCTACAAAACAAACCTCCCCTAATCTGAGGCCCATTAATGGGCAGGGAAGAACTTTACATTACAAGTACCAAGCCCCAAAATACAATAATGAAAGAAAGAGTGTATGTGTATATGTGCGTTATGGGTAAGGGGAGAGGGACACAATATAAAACAAAAGAGAAGAAAGAGGTAGAGGGAGAGGGACACAGAGAGAGAGAGACAGATCCAAACTTGCTGAGAAGGTAGGTATTTGGTTTGTTTCAGTAGAATCCTGTGGTTAGAATGGGAGGAAGATGATGAACTGCAGTTTATAGGGAGAAAAAGAAAGCAGAGCAACACGATTGTCTGACTTGATAACTCTAGAAAAAGAGAAAGGGAAAAAGGAAAAGAAGTAAAGTCACAGATAGAGGGGGAGAGGTCTGGCCCTTAGCAGGTGCCTATCATTTACCAGAGTTGCTTAGGAAGGAGAGAAAATGCCTGTTTCACTTTGTCCTATATTCTTTCTATAAGGGAGACTCTATCCATGCCTCAGACATTGGATATCTCAGGCCAGTCTTGCTAAAAAATATTCTGAAGATGAGTTCATTTTCAGTTGTTGGGGGGCATAAGTGCTCCAGATGGAGTGGAAATGATGTAGATAGGGCAAAGCTATGCAGCTCATCAAAGACAGAAGGATTCAAGGGAGCAGTGACAGTACTGGAGGATGTCTTCTTTCTATGTTAATGGCTGCCTTTGCTTATTCTACCCTTCTATTAACAATGAGCAGGCCATGAAGACTGATTGAAATCTTATACTTCTTCTCCTAGCCAGTCAATCACCATATTGGGAAGAAATCAGAGGAGAGGGCTAAGGTAGCAATAGAATGACAAGCAAGGAGAGGAACCAGAGGTGCAATCAGTGGCTCTGGTTCTGAGTTCACCCAGCTCTCTAAACATTGACCCTTCTGGAGGCCAAAATTTGCAAATTAGATGGAGATGAACATAAAAACCCATGCTTCTTAGCTCCTGGTGGGACTAGCTGATAGGAGATATGAACTTAAAAACCTGAACTCTGTCTGGATACATCTGAGTTCAGTGGTGAGACTACTTTTGGTCTGCTGAAAGGAGTGGATGGCATATATCTCAAGTGTTATATGTTTTAATGCATTGGTTTATTCTTGTTGCTTCATTGGTCATAAGTAAAGACTTTACTTTGCTTATGTGATTGACTATTATGCCAAGCTAATGTATCTAGAACACAATGAAATATATCAGGGGAAGGAAGAAGGAGTGTCCTTCAGTGGGTTGGGGCTGAGCCAAGAGACTAAATGTGTATATCCGACAAAAACACACCTAGATACTGAAACAAGAAAACGGCAGAGTTTGGAAACAGAATTAGCCTGATTTCTAAGAACCATAGGGAGTTTGCTGTTTTACCTGGGCACACATTGGTATTGAGTAGGGCACATAGCCACAAGGAAGATTGTAGGATTGATAATCTCTGGCCTTCATCCACAAATAGGGTTAGGCTCTTGGATTATAATGTAGGTTAAATCCCTACCAACTAATTTCTAGCTAGGTTTCACATATAGGAGAGTCCCATAAAACTACTTTTGCCTTCATTAGTATATCTCTGTCATCTGTTCCTCCACTTCCCCAGTTGATTGAAGATAAAACTTTAACTTCTATATTATCAGACTATAAGATTTTAAGATCAATGATACCTGAAGGACAGGGCAATTTGGAATCAAAAGTTTAGTATTGTCATTAAAAAAAACCCTTTTTACTGGGTCACATAGTTTGTACAATGTTTTCCTTTTTTCCCTATTGTTCTGGGGGAAGCTGGAGTTGGAAGGAAAATTGTGGATATGCACCCTGACTCTAAATAAGTAGAAGGCTAAGAGATGTCAACAGATAATGACAATGAATATCTAAGCAGGGAGCTGTTAGTATTGGGTAAGGCCTATATAGATCAAATCAAAGGGAGGATAAGTCCAGGATGGTACAGGTCAGAGTATGAGAAGAGTCGGGCTTCTAAGCAGAACATAGAACCGAACAAATTTGCAGTGAACTGGTTATATTTCATATAACCAGGACAAAAAAAAGGCATTCGAAGCTTTAGCTGAGAGTTCCTTTGGAATGTAAATCATACTAATAGTCTCCCAGTGAAGTGGTTCACTCTTATGAGTGGTTTGAAGACTCTTGATGATCCTGCTCTAGCAGGACAGTCTTTCTTGACCTTAAAGAGGCCTGGCCTCCTGAGGTAATCTGAGATCTACTGGGGTCATGTTCTGTTCTTCTCTATCCTCTGAGTTGGAGGTCAGTGCTCCAACTATGGGACAAATAACTAAGCTCTGGCATCCTATATGTCCTTTGGGGATGGAATTGGAGAGTGTTTAGAGCCTAAATTGAAGCAGGATCCTGAGAGGCAGCTAGGTGACTGAGTGGATAGAGTGCTGGGCCTGGAGTCAGGAAGACCTGAGTTCACATTCAGCTTGAGATGCTTCCTAGCTGTGTGACCTCTGTTTGCCTTAATCCACTAGAGAAGGAAATGGCACTCCAGTATCTTTGCAAAGAAAACCCCATGGAGCATATGGTCCACAGGGTCATGAAGAGTCAGATATGACTGAACAATAACCTGAGAAGCAATACTTATGGGCTAGGGCTTGGGTCTTATAAGCCTCCTAAAGGGTATTTCAATTGGACTGTGATGATTTGAGCTAGAAGTAGTGTTAGAGTAGGACCAGAAAGACTATGAGCAATGTTGGAAAATAGATGGGTTGGAAAAACCTAGTAGCATGAATGCTAGTCATAAGACTTGGTCTGAATTTAAGACCTAGCTCTGGTACCTGCTAACTTTGTGAGCTCTAAAGCCTTAATTTTTCCCATCTGTGAATTGAAGATCATGGATTTATCACTAGAATGTATCTTGAAAATCATCTAGCCCCATCCTTCCATTTTGCAGGCAACATATTGAATATAGATGCAGATATGAGAATCCAAGTTTCTTCTATTAAGTCAGATATTAAAGAGATTTGCAAAAATATGTAAAACAATGTCACTTTTCTCATTAATTTTTTTGTTTAGAAATATAGTTATTTTCTTAAATATACATATATATGGTAATAGGTAAAGAATTTATTATTGTTATTTTAAATGAATTAATAAATATTTTAAAATTTGCTTATTTTAGTGATTAGTATAGTGCTGGACACACAGAGGAAATTAATAAATACTTATTGATAGATTAACTTTTGACACTGACTTTTAAGTCACCTAACCTCCAAAGGTTTCAGTTTCCTTAACTTTAAAATGATGACCATGATAGTAACAACCTCATATTAAATTTGATAGCAAAGTGCCTTACAAACTATAATTAATTAACTCTAATTTCCAAGTTGGTAAGAACAACACTTGGTAGCACAATCTACCAAATGGACCCAGAGAGGTATTGATATAGGACTGTCCTGGAGGGTGCTCAGTCCTCATCTCAAGGGCTGAGAAGAAGCTTGTTTGAAATGTGATACAAACTGGGGACTAAGTCTGAAATGAAAAGCTCAGGAAAACCTATAAGATGTCCTATATGAACATTTTTGATTGTCAGGAGGATCCAGTGACAAGGGAAGGAATAAGCCTCTGTTGTCAGCTATATAGGCAACTTTCCAGTAAAGATTTCCTAGGGAAGACACAGGCAGAGCAAGATGTAAACCGGCACACAAGAACTATCTGGGAGTCACACTCAACAATCAGCAGCTGTTAATGTTGCTCAGTCATCACAGCTGAGAGGCCAAGAGGAAGAGGGGTACAGGTGGTAAAGAGCAGCTGCCTATGTGCTATGGTTGAGATGAGCCAATGATAACCAGAAGCAGTTAGGATGGAACTGCGTTTCAGAATCCTTGAATCACATAATTCCAGAGTTGTGTCTTCTACGAGTCTTTAGAACAACTCATACTCAGACAAATCTCAATGCAACAAAGGAACAAGTAGCCATTGAGCCTTCATTTAAAGTCCTACAGTAAAGGGATCCCTCTTTCTCTCTCAACAGTTTATTCCACTTGAATAGTTCCAGTAATTAGGACATTAAGCCTGAATTTATCTCTTCAGGTTCTACCCATTGCCCCTCTGTTGTTTGTCTTTTGTTCTTGAAGGGGACAGTGGCATTATGGAGGTGATGCCATGACATGCAAGTGAATTGGATTTAAGGGAGGGAGGGATGGATAGTCTCTTTTCCACAGGAAAACCCTTCAATTATTACCATATTCCACTTTAATCTTCTCTTCACCATGTTAAACATCTTGGGGTCTTTTAATCAATTCTCATCTGGTATAAACTTAAGGCCCTTCAACAACTTGATAGCTAGGCAGTGTAGTGGTTAGAGTGCCAGGCCTGGAGTTAGAAAGACCTGAGTTCAAATACAGTTACTTACTAGCTATATGATTTGGGGCAAGTCATATATCCCCTGACTGTTTCACTTTTCTCAACTGTAAAATGGAGATAATAATAGTATCTGCCTTCCAGTGTTGGGAGGATTACATGAGATAATTTTTGTAAAAAACCCTTAGCATTGGCTTGGCTAATATGTAAGAGCTTAAAAAATTTCTAAAAATTAAATGACAAAATTAAAGCTTAATTATTTCTTATTCCCTTTCCCTTCTCTCCCCATCTCTTCATTTTACAAATGAGGACACTGAGAGCTAGAAAGGTTAAGACTTGCCCATTTGTGCACAAATGGTAAGCATCAGAAGTGTGATTTGAGCCTAGGTCCTTGGACTCCAGAGTTACCCCTCTTGATGTTGGATTACCCTCTTCTTTTCCTTTATGTAACTGGAAAAAAAACCTTTTTGTTTTCCTTCACCTTTCTCGCTAGCCTCAATATGTTCTGAATTTTAGCCCTTTTGATACTGTTTGTTCCGAAGCTGGTTTGTATTTGTGCTTTGTTACCTGGCCTTGCTTCTATCTTTTGTGTATATTTTTAAAACTTGGTTAATAAGTTCCCTATGCATTTGCATTGTTTTCCTTATGACTTTAGCATTTCATTTTTTATACTACCTATAGAATTTTAGGCACTGGGATCTTACCTCTTCTTCTTCTGAATTCTTTGAAATCTATTCTGCCTAAATTTAAGGTATATGCCAGACTGTTCTCAGCTTTCCTATCTCCATTACAGAGTGTAAGATAGATTGATCAATCCCCTCAAAGTTTCTGTCATTTCATCCCATATACAGTATAGTTTCCTCTTGATGATTCATGTAATTCTAAAGAAATGAAATTGTTATGAAGAAGAAAAATTAACTGCATTGATTTTGGGGAAGGGAAGGAAGGTAGAAAAAGAGAGAGAGAGAGAGAGAGGGAGAGAGAGAGAGAGAGAGAGAGAGAGAGAGAGAGAGAGAGAGAGAGAGAGAGAGAGAGAGGAAAGAGAGAGAACAGCATGTGTAAGTCTCTCATCACCACTCATGGCTGGCCAGGTCTACGCTGGCAGAAGGACCAGAGCAAACCACCTCCTACCTTCTTCTTCAGCTTCCAGATCATCCTGAGGTCACATCACAACTCAATTCTGCTCATGTCTGATAAACAGGGGTTGGAACAAATTGCCTCCTTCCTTACTAGGCTTTCAGGCAGGCAGGGTTGAAATAAACTCCTTCCCTAAGCCCCAGGGCCACAATTCCACCAGGCTTTCCCCAATTTATAGCAACATAGCATATGCGGTAACTGAGGGCTACACCAACACAAAATTTTGACCTTGAACCTTCTAATCTCCTGCAGTCATTGGTGCAACCGAGTAGGCCTTCTGCAGATGCTATAGCTTAGGAGTGTCCAATGAGAACTCTATAAGAAGTGAAGTGAGTTTTAAGTCATGAAGTTTAAGGAATATGAGTTATTCTTTTCTATTCATGTATTCTACATGTAGGTCTTACTACCAATGTACTTTTAAGTTTGAGCCCTCTTACTCCAGGCTTTTGAGGTCAATGTTTATACCAATTGTTTTTATTGTATCATCCTACTAAGTATCGTTGCAAAAGCTAATTAAGTCTGGTGGCTGATTGTTAATAGGAATAAGACCAGTAGGGGCTCATGAGCTAGACTATTAGGAATATCCATTTACAGGGTTACTTCTAGAAAGTGAGTTCATTGCCTGCCTCACGAGACTCACCCTGCTAGTGGGAGCTGGAGAATACTCCAGAGGCGGGGGTGCTACACAGATGAGCAGCTTGAGGTTCAAAGAGATTAAATGACTTGCCATGGTTAGAGTGTCACAGCTAACATGGCTAC
Organism: Notamacropus eugenii; assembly: GCF_028372415.1. Lineage (NCBI taxonomy): Eukaryota > Metazoa > Chordata > Mammalia > Diprotodontia > Macropodidae > Notamacropus > Notamacropus eugenii. Next base: position 115,950,286 of record NC_092876.1, read on the forward strand.
TTGAAAAAAAATTATTTTCTGTGTGTCAATTAAATACAGGTTTTAAAAAAAATCTATACTAGTTGGGCTTTGCAGAAGATATTATGTAGTAGGAAAAACAATAAACCATGAGGGGAATCATGATTGATTTTAGGAGTCAAACCTACTCTCAGCTCATCTACTAACATAGCATGTCCATGAAACTGTCCTTGATACCCTTCAGCTGTTAGTGCTCACTCAGTTTTCCTTATGTCATACTTGTGTTCAAGTTACATCCTCCCTGTAGAATATAAGCTCCTAGAGGAGAGGAACTAGTTCTTTTTGTTTTTGTTTCTTAAGTACCCAGCATAATATTTTAGATAGAATAGGTGCTTATAAATCTTTATAGATAGAATTAGATGAAAAGAGCTTAGCAAAATTTTAGAGGTTATGAAGCAATCTGAATTCTCATGTATGGACAAAGTAATAATTGCTTTTTATACTACCTTGCCTTGACCAGATAAAATTAAACCAAAGACTAGATCAAGATGCCTAACAGCAGTTTCTTGCCCCTGATTTATAGGAATAACAGACCTATAACTTTTTCTTCTTTTCCTATTATGGATATATCTATAAAGTGAATCTGGCCATTTACATATCTTTTTAAAGCCTTTAGGCTAGAGGTGATTTTTTACAGGCTAGAAAATTAGTTCAGTATTAAAATTGTGCTTCGCCTTTTTTTAGTTATTAAGCATTCTATAAAAATGTCTTTGCATGGCATGATGTGGGGGGGCAGAGCAGAATTATAGCATTTTAGAGCTAGAAGGAATCTTTCAGATCAGCTAGACCAAAATTTTATTAGATGAGGAAACTGAGGACCATAGAAGTGACTTGTTCAAGGTCACTCAATTGATTAATAGTGGAACTAGGTCTAGGGTGGAACTTTCATGACTCTATCTGATCCTGTGTTCTTTTTACCTAATGCAGAACAATTGAAATTTATTGGGCAAATTTAATTTGTTGATAATGAAGACATTGCATCTAGGTACAGCAGGCTTTCCTCCCGATCCCCTATGACTCTCTCCTCACCTTTATCTCTTAGAATCTCTAGTTTCCTTTAAGATCTAGTCCAATCACTTCCTTCTTTCCTGTTTCTTTCAGCTGCTATTGTCTTCCTCCATCTCCATCAACTTGTTTCTATTTTGTGTGTTTGTGTGACTATGTATGCGTATACATGTTGCCTCCCCCAATAGAATGCTAGCTTCTTGGGGCAAAGAATTTTCATTTTTGTCTTTGTATGCTCAGCACTTAATACAGTGCCTGACCCATAGTAGGTCTTAATAAGTGCTTGTTGACTGATTGATTGAAATGTGGAAATAATCAGGGATATTTCCCCAAGATGACTATGATGATGAGGGTGATATTTCCATAGGAAATAAAATCCCTTTGTTTTCAATTTTACCTTTGAAAGGGTCTTGTCTAGTTCATTGATTAGGAAAATATATAAGTATCATTCCATTTATTTGCAAATTAATTTGAACATTCAAGTAACTGTGCTTTTAACTAAGCCTGTGGTGCTACATATGTAGAAGAAAGAAGGCTGAGTGGGAAGCTATGGACCTTTGTAACAGACTTATGGAGATGGTGCCAAAGTTATTTTGGGTAGACAGAAGACACTCCGGCGAGGTAGAAGAGAAAGACTTAGAAATAGCAGGAATTCATGGGAAGCCATATGAAGGAACAGTATTGCATTTAGCCTTCTTTCCACCAATCAGAAGACAAATATCCTTTGGCATATGCAACACCATGCAAAATGCCCTAGGCTTAGTTCATGTTAACATGAAATTATTCAAAAGGTTGTGGGGGGATCCTCCAAAAGATTGTATTTTCACAGGAAATGGCATAAACTGGAGAGCTCCCTTTATTGGCATAATTTCTCCTTATATGGTAAAGAAGTATATTTAGGATGATAACTCAAATGCTGGAGGGCTTATACATGAAAAAGAGACCTGATAGGAGAAGTAAATGAAATGAATAGCAAGAAGAAAAGTAGATCCTACATTGAAAATAATTTTTCTTTTTTTTTTTTCTTTTCTGTTCTGTGGGTATATATGTGTGATTGAAATTTTTAAGTCTGAAATAATGGTAAATAAATTAAGTATAAAACATTCATAGATATTCCCCCCCCTTAGCCTTTTAAATCATTTCAGATGTCAGGCCATGAAATCTGTGGAGCTTGTAGTGACAAAAAAATATGCACTTTCTGGACATATTAATTCAGATTATGACAAAAACTAAGAAGAGAAAACAACTCAAAGCAATTCCACTTGGGTATGAACTCTGCACCTCCAGCCAGGGTACTCCTCTCCACTGGATTTTATCTTGTATTCTGTTTGACAGCTGTTGTTGGGAGAAGAGAATAATTACCCAAGGAAGTGAGAGGTAAATAAACTGCCCTGACTGAATACATAATACAAAATTTGACAGATGGGGTCATTGCTTTGTGGTGGAGGATCCACAATTCAAATCTGAATCTTAATCGACTCCAACCCCACAGCCTTTTAAACTGATGCCAGTCTATTTACTTTCCTCTCTTTTTCTGATGATTAGCATTTGATTGCCAAAGTAAAATTAATAGGTATTTCTTTTACTCATTGAAAACATGTGAGACTTCAGGAGACTTTTCCACATTCTTTATGTGTTTGCATAAAGGCAGCGTGGTATGGTGGGGAGAGAGATCCATCCTTGAAGCCAATAAGATATGAATTCAGGTCCTGCCTCTGAAACATATGAGCTGTGTGACGTTAGACAAGTCACTTAGCATATCAGTACTCTAGGAAACTCCCTAAGAGGATGAGTTTTAGGGAAGGTGCTGGTATGTATAGGCAGAGAAGGTTTCCTCATCCAATAGGTATGTTGGAGAGAGAGCTGGCTATGGAGTCAGGAAGACCTGAGTTTAAAAGTTTAAATCTTTCCTCAGACACTTCATTGCCCTTGACAATCATTTAATTTATCTCAACCTCAGTGTCCTCATATATAAAATGGAGGTGTGTCATAATAGTGTCTACATGGGGTTGTTGTGAACATCAAATGAGAAACATGTGCAGGGCTTTGCAGACTTTAAAGCCACATAAATGCTGGTTATGATGATGATGTTGATGATGGTATTGATGGTGATGATGATGATGATGCATTGTGGGTCCAGTCTCTATCCCTTTAAACCCTTTACTTACTTCAAAGACCAAGTTTTTATTGGTGGAGAAAGCTGCTCCTCCTACCAGCGCAGATTGCACCTCCCTTTCTATATAACAGGGCAACCCTGAGTTACTATTTTCAAAAAATAAATTCAGTTTAAGGTGATGAACCTTCTCAAACCAACCAAAGTTGGTTTTGAAACTAGAGTCACTGGGTTCATATTTGAAGCCTTCCTGGCTCAGTAGGATCTTCTAGAGTTGGTGATCTGCAGGTACAACTTCTGAGAACTCAGGATCCTCTCCATGCCTTAAAGCATTTTAGCAGTATTTTAGAAGAGGCTAAAGGATTGAATGTTAGACCTAGGCAAATCTCTACTTTATGGAAAATGTCAGGAAGTAACTTGTCCAAGGTTATGTAATTCAAGTTTCAGTATTATGAACAGTAAAGTCTGATGGGAACTCCTGTCCCCAGGCTTTCAGATCAAGGTTCTCACCACCACACCACATTAATCTATAGCCCGTGAAACCAGACACATAATATGAATCTCAGAAACATTCATGGAATAAACATATTTTTCAAAAGTGAAGCATTTATCTGATAACTTAAATTTTTAAAAAGTATTATATATTTAAATTTATGCATAAATAGAAATTAAATTAATTACACAGCTTCATTCAGATCAGTAGAATTCTTAATAGCTGTATACTAGGTTACCTTCCCCAATCCTATTCCCACACCCAATTCACAGAAAAAGAGTTTTGGCAATGTTTGGAATTCTGATCCAAAAGTCTTAATAGTTTGTTATATCAGGGTCTAGTAGTTAATATTTTTCATAGATGACCTAGCAGAGTGAATTCACAATGAGATCTTGGGGTTTACAGATGAGATTCTAGTCTTCTGGGCAGTGAAATACTACTTTTACAAGAATCAAGTGCCTAGGCACATTTGGGGTGGGAGAGGCATCAATAAAAGCATACGTCATAAGTATAAGACTGTGAAATGGCAGCCCAGAAGCACCCAGACATAAGAACATTGGTAGAACCACAGTCTAAAGAACACAAATATTGTTCACCAGTCATGATTTTTTCATAATGGTTTTGTTATCCTCAGAACTGTAAAAACTTTGTCATTTTAAAAGCCTTGCCCAAAATCTCTTTATGGGATGTTGCCCCAAACTTGAAAATGGAAGATCCTTAACAACATTTGTTCCGGGGGTGCAAAGGAGGAGCAAGTTGTCAAGGGCATCCTGATCATTTGATTCTCTCCCCATCCCCAGCCTAATTGACATAATTATAGAAAGGGACAGGTAAAAGAGATAATGAGATGTTAATATGCAGTGTAAAATAATTCTCCTTGTTGGAATTAAACGGGCAGTTTGCCATTGACTGACAAAATGTCGATGATAACCCACAAAAAGCAAGCTTGCCTGGCTCTGAGAGATAACTGATGCAGGAAGCAGCTTTGCGGATTATGGACCTTGTCCCTCTACCAACCAGAAGAGAGTGAGAAGCTATCAGTCACATTGTCATGGATAAGAGAAGATATCCCCTACTGATCACTGTCTTGTCATAATGAAGGGGCTTGAGTAGCTCAATGAAACTATGAGCTTTGCCATGCAGGGTTACTCAAGATGGACAGATCATAGAGGAGAGTTCTGACAAAAGGTGGTCCACTGGAGAAGGAAATGGCACACTACTCTAGTATCTTTGCCAAGAAAGCCCCATGGACAGTACTAAGATGATGAAAGAGATGACATCAGAAGATGAGCCTCTGAGGTCAGAGGATAACTAATATATCACTGAGGAAGAGCAGAGGGCTACTAAGGTTGCTGTGTTTGTCCTTCATTTTCAAAGAGGACCATGACATCAGGGAGATGACATGACTTGCAGTTGACGTTGATTTGAGTGAGGGAGGGCTGTGCAAGGTCACCAGCCTCATTTTCTCCTCCAGAGCCATCTGGATCCAGTGGCCAGATAGTCAAAAGGACTACTGAATGACCCAGGATGCAATGGGAGACCCTGGCCATTTTAGGCTAAGGTCTTTTCAGATTCTCACTTCGAGTGTGGTAAAGCCCATTCAGTGAAGAGGCCTCTTAAAGAAATGAATCAAGGAATGGCTCCTTTAATTAAAAAAAAAAAAATCAAACTGGGAGGGGAAGACCCTCAGTGTTGTTGGCCAAAAGAGAAACAGTTATTATTTACGTTCATTCTGGGCCAGGAGGGCCCAAAATACAGCCATTAAGTGGTGCTTGGGTAGGGACCTATTGTTGTTCAATCTATGAGCTTCAGAGTGAAATGAGTTTAAGATTTGGTCTTTGAGGGAAGAAAGAAAGAAAGGAAGGAAGTAAGGAAAGAAGAAAGGAAGAAAAAAGAAGAAAGGAAGGAAAGAAGGAAAGGAAGAAGCAAAAGTTGCTTCAATATGAAGACCTACAACATCTTCCAAAAATAACCCCCCACCCAAAAAAAAGTTGTTATATTTGTCACAGGGGATTGGAATGCTAAAACAGAAAATCAAAAGACAATTGGAATTAAGGCAAGTTTGGTCTTACAATACAAAATGAAGCAGGGCAGAGACTAGTAGAGTTTTGTCAAGATAACTCTCTGGTATAGCAAACACTCTTTTCCAGCAGCTCAAAAGGTGACTCAATACATGAACATCACCAGATCGTCAATATCAAAATCACATTGATTATATATTTTGCAGCCAAAGATGGAGAAACTCTATACAGTCAGTTAAAATAAGACTTGGAGCTGACTTTGGCTTATATCATGAGTTTTTTATTGCAAAATTTAGACTTAAATTGGAGAAAGTAGGGAAAACCATCAGACCTTATAGGTATGACCTAAATAATATCTCTTTGAATGTAAAGTGGATTTGATGAATAGATTTAAGGGATTAGATCTGGTAGACAGAGTGCCTGAAGAACTACGGGCAGAACTTTGTAATACTTTTCAGGAGGTAGCAATAAAAAACATCCCAAAGATGAAGATCAGGAAAGCAAAATGGGAGTCTGATGAGGCCTCACAAGTAGCCAAGGGAAGAAGGAAAAAGGAAAGAGAAAGGAGAAAGGGAAAGATATACCCAAATGAATGCAGAATTCCAGAGAATAGGAAGGAGAGATAAGAAAGTTTTCTTAAATAATCAAAACAAAGAAACAGAAGAAAATAATAGAATAAGAAAGATAAGAGATATCTTCAGGAGAATAAGAGATATCAAGAGAATGTTTCATGCAAAAATAGGTATAACAAAAGACAAAAATGGTAGGGACTTCATAGAAGTAGGAGAGATTAAGAAGGGGTTGGCAAGAACATACAGAAGAACTATCCAAGGAAGATGTTAACATCACCAATGATCATGATGATGTGGTTACTGATCTAGAACTTTTCATCCTAGAGAGTAAAGTCAAGTGAGCCTTAGGCCCATGTAATAACAAATTTTGCATTATATAATAGAAATAACAGTAAGTCTAGAAGAGGTGATGGAATTCCAGCTGAGTTGCTTAAAATCCTAAAAAATGATACTGTTAAATTGCTGCACTCAATACACCAGCAAATATACTGAAAATTCAACCGTGGCCACTGGATTGGAAAAGATTGGTTTACTTCCTAATCCTAAAAGAGGGCAATACAAAAGTATGTTCAAATTACCCAGCAATTGTTCTTATTTGCTATGCCAGCAAGATTATACTTAAGATTCTGCAAGGTGGGCTTTAGCAATATGTGAACCAAGACTTACCAGAAGAGCAAGTTAGTATTTGAATAGGCAGAGAAACTAGAGACCAAGTTGCCAATATTCATTGTATTATGGAGAAAGCAAGGGAGTTCCAGAAAAAAAAATTACTTCTTCATTGACTACACCAAAACCTTTGACTCTGTGGATCACAACAAAATGTGGTAAATCCTCAAAGAGATGGGATTACTAGTTCATCTTGCTGGTCTCCCAAAAAACTTGTATGTGATCCAAGAAGCAACAGCTAGAATCAAATGTGGAACAATTGATTGGTTTTAGATTGAAAAAGGAGTACAACTAGGTTATTGTCACTTTAATTATTTCATTTAAATGCAGAGTACATTGTGTAATATGCCAGGCTGGATGAATCAAAAGCCAAAATTAAGGTTTCCTGAAGAAATATCAACAAACTCTGATATACAGACAATACTACTCTGCTGGTAGAGTGAAGAATTGAGATGCTCTTGATGAATGTGAAATAGGGGCATATAAAAGCTGGCTTAAAGCTTAATGTTAAAAAAACCCAAACACCTAAGATGGCAACTGGTCCCATTACTTGTTGGCAAATAGAGGGAAAAGAAATGAAAGCAGTGTCAGATTTTATATTCTTGGGTTCAAAGATTACTGCAGATGGTAATTACAGCCATTAAATTAAAAGATACTTACTCCTTGGAAGGAAAGCTATGTAAAATCTGGACAGCTTATTAAAAAGGAGAGGCATCACCTTGTTAACAAAGGTCTATAAAGACAGCCAAAATATGGTTTTTCCAGCAGTAGTGTATGGCTATGAGATTTAGACTATAAGGAAAGCTGAGTGCTGCAGAATTGATGCTTTCTAATTGTGATTCCAGTAAAGATTTTTGAGAGTCCCTTGGACAGCAGGGAGATCAAATCAGTCAATGCTTTAAGAAATTAATTCAGTTTATTCCTTGGAAGGACAAATACTAAAGCTGAAGCTTAAATACTTTGTCCACATAATGAGAAGACAGGACTCATTGAAACAGACCCTGCTATTGAGAAAGTTCAAAGGCAAGAGAAGGAGATGGCAGAGGGTGAGATAGATAGATAGTCATGGAAACAACAAACATGAACTTGGACACACTGCAAAAGATGCTGGAGGATAGAAGGGTCTCACATGCTATGATCTATGGGGTCACTAAGAATTAGACACAACTGAATAAAAACAAAGAGGAGACCCAGTAGGAGACAACATATCCAGTAAAGAAAGGAAAAGAAACAGTGGAGCTGGCTTCAGGGAGTGTGACTCAGAAAGAGAGAAGAGAAACGACTATATATTAGCCATGGCAGTTGGGAGTTGAGATGTGGAGAGGATCAGACTCAGATAACCATCTGAATGACCTATCTAGGAGAAATGTTGCACATGAAGGGTTTAGCACAAAGACACCATGAAAAGAGAACATTCGGGTCCTGTAGTGGCAGAGATGTGAATTACCTTGGCCATGTGTATTCCCTTCTTGTATGCTTTAAAATCAGTGTACTCTATCTTTATGCTCCCTCTTTGCACTGATGTGTATATTTGTGGGAAGAGTGTGTCCTAGGTATATAGAAATAAAAGGTGTTTTGTAGATGGTATTCTTGTCCTGTTATCTTAATGTTTCTGCTTTGAGCTGAATGTCACTACCATAAGAATATTGAAAGTTAAGCCCATTGCTTGGGGTTCATGAGCTATATAGTTTCAGAATTATGAATCCATAGTATACCTCTAAAGCTGAGGAACATAATCACTCTGCCCTTCCCAGGGACCCAGTCTGCACATATATGTGCTGAATTGAGGAGAGATCCCAGAGGGGATGCTACAATGATAAGACAACTTATTTTGTTTTCTTGTTAATAACCTCCATGGTGTTAGTGAAGGAAGGATTTGTGTTCAGAAAAGTTGAGGAGGGGGGAAAAGGCAGCACTTGTTGAACATAGCTTTTATACTTTGTTGAATCCATTTCATTTTCTGAACTATCATTACTGGTAGTTCTACCTTCTCCAGTGCTTTTAATGGAATCTTCATTGCCTGCTGAAAATGGAAGCTTTGTCTGTATTTAGATAAGCTTTCTTCTCTTTTCTTGTCTTTTATTTCACTATTTACTGTGATCAGTTCCAAATATGAATCAATTACTCTCACAGCTTATAGAACATGGAGTAATTTGAAGGAGACAAGAAACAGAAAGAGTTGAGGTTGCATTGTGCAAGATTTTCCCATCACATTTCAGGAAAGATAACGTTGGGAGCAGGAGTAACTCATTTTATTTATTTATGCTATTTTTAAACATTTTTTGAAGTGATTGAAATTCCAACTCATTCATTTATGGAGACAGTTCCGATAAGGAGCAGTCCTGAACCCCGATCTGACTATTTTTTCCTCACAACAAACCCACAAGGTAGGTATGGCAAGCATTAGTATCTCGCCCTGGGACGTTAGGGTGGGCAAGGAATTGGGAGGGATGGTCTTCAGTGGAAGCTATAGGGGTAGAGTGGATTCTTGGTCAACTTTCCCGAACCAAATCATTGGAAGTGTTTTATATTCTGCAACATTCCTTTTCAGCACTAAGTCACAAGGATACTGTTTAGTTTGTAATTCCAGTAAATGTTGCAACAGTTGCTATTAGCAGTGACACTTTTGTCCTGGAGTCTTGGATTTTGGTGACCAGAGGCTACTTGAATTCTCTGTTGTAAAGGAATTTTGATGAACTCATTTTATAGAAGTTTTTAATAAAAATGTTTATTTTTTATAATAGAAATAATCTCATAAGAGCAAAGACAGGAGCAATAGATGAATACCTATTTTAAATGCTCAATCATTTGAAAAACAACATTTGTCCTCCCCCTCCCCCCTTTTCCATTTTAATCAATGGAGAGGGCAAGTAGTCTGCATGTGTTACCACTGAGGAGTCATCCAGAAGAAATTGTGTAAAGGAAGTTATATATGATGGGGAACAAAGGCAGGCAATAAATAATGTCCATAAGTTGATCAGTAAACAAGAATTTGTTAAATATCCACTGTGTTCCCTGTGCTAAGTGTGGGGATACTAATATAAGATAAAAAACAGACCATCCTTGCTGTCAAGAGCCTTACAATCTAATGGAGAGCTCATGTGTGCTATTGATCTCTGCTCATTATTAAAGACTCTAGAGGAAGACCCCAAGCATGCTGAGTGTACTTACACAGGTGGAGATTTTATGGAAGGCCTGACCAGAAGTCACACTGAGTGGACAGGAACAGAAGACATAATCTCCATTACTGGTAGGAATCCCCATTTTGATGGGATCTTAGATCCATCAAAGTATTTAGGAAAGGGTCAAGTGGGAAGGCAATTCTTAAAAAAAAATAATTTTCCCTCTGAACTCCCCTTTCTCCTCTTTTTTAAGGTGAGACTTCTATTGGGGAAAGATCATGAGTGACCATCTAGTTACTGAATTCTATGTTTTTTATTTTTAATACTCTTTGATGTTCTCCTTTGTGGCGTCTGGTACTATTTATCCCCCTATTTTTAGAATTTTATAATGCTCTTTAGGTTTTTAAAAATCACTTTACTTCCCTTATTTCCTATTGGTCTCTTTAATGAATCCTTGCCTATCACCACTATTTCTTCTTTGTCCCAACAACTGGGCATTACCAAGATTCTATCTGCTTTCATCCTTTTCTTTTTCCTCTTTGAATTTTGCTCTTTGTGTGGCACAATGAATAGCGCGCTGGACTTGAGTCATGCAGATTTGAGTTTAAATCTATCTCAGATATCTGTAAACTGTGTGACCCTGGGCATGTCACTTTGCCATTCAGGGTCTTAGTTGCTTTATCTGTAAAATGGGGCTAATAGTGGTTTCTTTCAGTGTTGTTGTAAGGATCAAATGATATTATATAAAGTACTTAAAACCTGAAAGCATTACATAACGCTGACTTTAATTACAATGTGGTAGAGAAGATTCCTGATCAGGTATGGGTAGATTAGAAAGCACCTTCAAGGTTCCCTTCAACTCTGAGAATCTGTCAATCTGTGGAATAATGTATTCACTGCCTATTTCATGGGACTCAATGAGATAATATATGTAAAGCTTTCCTGACTTCCTTCAGGTCTTAGCTAAAATCCCACCCACCTTCTGTAAGAAGCCTTTCCCAGTCTTCCTTGATCTTTTATTGTTCTGTCATGTCCAACTCTTTGTTGGGATTTTCTTGGCAAAGATACTGGAGTGGTTTGCCATTTCCTTCTCCAGCTCATTTTACAGATGAGGAAACTGAGGCAAATAGAGTTAAGTGACTTGCCCAGGGTCCCATAGCTAGGAAGTGTCTGAGACCAGAGTTAAACTCAGGAAGATGAGTCTTCCTGATTCCTGGACTGGTGCCTTATCTACTGTGCCACCTGGCTGCCCCTCCTTGACCTTAGTTCCAGTTGAAATCCCAACTTTTACAGAAGCCTTTTCTAATCCTCTTAACTTCTAGAGTCTTCCTTCTGCTAATTATCTCCAATTTATCCAGTAAATAACTTTGTTGTATATGGTTTTTGCATGTTATCTTCTTTATTAGACTTTATTAACTTCTGGATAGCAAGGCCTATTTATTGTTTGTCTCTTTTTGTATCCCTAGCACTCAGCACAGTGTTAGGCACATTGTAAGTGCTTCACAGGTGCTTGTTGAGTGGCTGGTTTACCTCTGAGATGACCTCCAAATTATCCTGTTTGTACATAGTTGTTCGTATGTTGTCTCCTGGATTAGACTGTGGACTCTTTAGGATCAGGGACTATTTTTTGCCTTTAGATGTACCCTGACTGCTTAGTACAGTGTCTAGAAGGTGATTAACAAATGCTTGTTGGTGACTTGAAACTCTTTGTAGCCATGACACTCTAGAGATACACATCGATCTCTTTTCTAGAAGTAGAATAGTGGGAGTACTAACTGACTGGATGGTAGAAGAGGTATTTTCTATATTTATGACCATGGATAAGTTTGCATTTGCTCTTTGGGCCCATTTCCTCAATTGTGAAATGGAGGTACTCCTGCTGGTCCCATTGGGCTCATAGATTTGATGTGGGGGAAAAAAAGTGTTTTGTATGTTGTAAAGTGTGATTTATTAATGAGTCACTTCACTGTATTAAACTAATGAAACTCAGAACCCAGAGAGACTGAACCTATAAATAGATTCAGGAAGGACTTAGATAAATTAGTGGGTAATGAATTCATACTAGGTTATTAAGAGGCAATTTGGAGATAACTGGGAATCATCCTTAATCTAAGGGAATGAAATCATCCACTGTCTTTCGTGTGCTGGATCCTGGAATTCTGATCAGAAAGAGGATATTTTCTTGCATTGTTCTTTGTTTGTCTTCCATATTAACTGATCCCCTAGGGTGAAGTTTAACACAAATACTCATTGTTGTTCAATCATTCAGTTGTATCTGACTCTTTGTGACCCTGTGGACAATAAATAGCACACTAGTTCTGTCTGTGGGGTTCTCTTGGTAATGATGCTGGAGTGGTTTGCCATTTCCTTCTCTGTTGGATTAAGGCAAAAAGAGATTTGAGTTGCTCAGGGTCATGGAACTAATAAGTATTTGAGGCTGGATTTGAACTCAAGTCTTCCTGATTTCAGGCCTAGTACTCCATCTATTTAGCTTCCTAGCTGCCTCCAAAATATACATTATGATATTTTAATATGGGGAATTGTGGTTTTGGGAATATCCTCTGCCAGTAGAAATCACAATTTGCTTTTGAGTAGATAAATCTTGGGAATTTGCCTAAGGCAAGTGTGGGGAACCTGTGGGTCCCACATGTGGCCTTCTAGGTCCTTGGGTGTAGCCTTTTGACTGAATCCAAGTTTTACAGAACAAATCTTTTTATTAAGGGGATTAAGTTTGGATTCAGTAGAAGGGTCACACTTGAGTTGTGTGGCAAATCATGTAACCTTTGCCTTAGTTTTCTCATCTATAAAAACGGAGATAATCGTAGCATCAACCCTCCAGAGTTGTTGTAGGATAAAATGAGATAGCACATGTGAAGCGTTTTGCAAACCTTAAAGGGATATGTAAATATCAGGTATTTTTTTTACTCTGACCCAAACACTTTGTTCTCTAGGGCCTAGTTACTAGGCCATGCTACCTATACAGCATACTCAGCTTTACAACACTAAATAAAGGCTTACATGTATGTAACGTTTTACAATTCACATAGGGTCTTTATGTGCTTTATACCCCAGTTGAGGTCCCAAATCTGGTGCAAAGGACCACTCAGAGCCTCATGGGTTAAGAGAGGTAATTTCTTTAATAAAAATATATTCAATAACCCACAGGTAAAAGAATCCCACAAGGAGATAAAAATGGCCCCTATGGAAGTTGTTTGGGGTCTCAGGAGTTTCTTGCCAGAGTCTTAGCTCTGTCTTTATACACTCTTTTTCTGAAGGGCCCACAGTTGGCTTCTAGATTGATCTATTTAGGGGCAAAATTAACTCAAATGATTCCAGGCCTGCTCCACAGCGTCTTGACTCATACCAGCTTGGTTCTTGGTGTGGGAGTATGTGTGGAGGATTAACTTCAATCACCCTAGTACCATTAGAGTCCTAGCCCACAGTGCGATATTTCCTTTAATCCTGACAGAGACCTTGGGAGGCTAGTAATACAAATACTTGGAGTGAGTCCATGAATTCTGACACCCCAAGACCATCAAGATTTTTTATTATAGGAACTTAAAAATAAATAATCCCACAGTAAATACCAAGGGAGAGGGCTCTATGAATGGCTGAATATCTATATCTATATCTAATCTATCTATATCTATATCTTTTACACTAAGCCTTAATTTTTTTCATTGTAAAGTGTAGATTTGTTCATGTACCATGATTTATTCAGAATCTGCTTTGTGAATTACACATATTCTAAGCACTGTGGAGTAAACAGAGATCAAGAAGACCTGGGCTGTGCCTGCAAGAACCTGGCTAACTAGTGTTGCTCAGTTGTTTCAGTCGAGTCTGACTGACTCTTTGTGACCTCATTTGGGGTTTTCTTGGCAAAGATACTGGAGCGGTTTGCCAATTCCTCCTCCAGCTCATTTTACAGATGAGAAAACTGAGGCAAACTGGGTTGAGTGATTTCCCCAGGGTCACATAGCTAGTGAGTATCTGAGGCTGGATTTGAACTAGGAGTCCTCCTGATTCCAGGCCCTGTACTCTATCCACTGTTCCCTGTGCCTACTCTTAGGAGAGAGAAACCATCCTCTGCCTAGTTTGAAATTGTGAGGAAAGTGTTTTGGACTAATAATATAACTATAATAAGTAAAATAATAATGTGATCAAATAATGCAATTTAAAAACAAATGATAAATAATAAATGAATAAAAATAATAATGAATCCTATAGTGAGTAAGTTTTATAAAGTACTTCTCTCAGAATAACCCTGTAAAATGGGCAGTTTAGGTGGCACAGGGAATAGAACATCATGGCTGGAGTCAGGAAGACCTGAGTTCAAAGCCAGCCTTAGATACTTACTAGTTGTGTGATTCTGGGTGCGTCACTTACCTTCTATTTGTCTTTTTCCTCATCTGTGAAATGTGGATTATAATGGCACCTACCTCCCAAGGTTGTTGGGAGGATCAAATGGAATAATGATAAAGCCCTTAGCACAGCACCTGGAACATGTAAATGTGCTATATAAATGTTAAATCTACAAAAAAAGGCAGTGCAAATGTCATTATGCTCATTTTATGGGGGAAGAAACAGGCTGAGAGGTGGAGGACAATCTCAGAGATGCAACTAGAAAGTTTCAGAACTAATGTTTGAAACTTGGTCTCAACTCTCAGTCTAGTTCTCTTTCCTCACTATTTCTTTACAAAATGTTAAGAGTAAAGTGTTATGCAAGTATAAGCTATTATTATGAAGTATACTCATTTTCTTTATGAGGAAACTGGGGCCCAGAAAATTTAAATGACTAAGAATCATAGGATTTAGATCTGGAAGAGATATTAGATTAGAGATTGTTGAGTCCAATACTCTCATTTTACAGATAAGAAACTGAGTCCCAAAGAGAGGAAGTGACTTGCTCAAGGTAACACAGATAAGTAGGAAAGAGCGGAGCTGAATTGAAATTTAGATTTCTTAACACGTGTGTACCATACCACAATTTTTTCTGGTCATTGTCTACCTCTATCTTTTCTGAAAAACTCTTAAATATGGCAATTTCTTTACCTCCATCTTTCCCCTAAGTTTCTATTAATTTGTTGATTCTTTTTGTTTCCCTTTTGACCTCTGTAATTGTTATTTTTAATGGAAATACAGCTTGGTTATCCTTGACCTTTTTCCCTACTCTGGCTAAAAGTTTTTTAATAGCTACAAAAAAAAATTCCAAGATGTTTAACCATTTCCCATCTGAATCAACTCTGGGTGTGCCACTCAGGTCTGGATTCTATACTCAGACAGTCAAAAACTTTATTTTAACTTAGGAGAAGTTGTAGGTGACATACATGTTTAACTTAGTTTCTCCTTCCTACTCTGCATGTGGAAATGGAAATCCTTGTGAGAAAGGATATATATGTTACTCCGATAGATCTCTTAAGCCAGGAGAACATTCCAGGGGTGTAGCAAACATTCAATAAATAACAGTTATGTGTTTGTCCTTCATTGCCAAAGAAGACCATGACATCAGAGAAATAATGACATGACTTGTACTTGACTTTGTTTTGAGTGAGGGAGGGCTGTGCAGGTCACCAGCCTTACTTCTCCTCCAGAGCCATCTGAATCCAGTGACCAGATATCCATCAGGATGACTGGAGATGACCCAGGATGAGGCAACTGGGGTTAAGTGAGTCTCCCAAGGTCACACAGCTAGTGAGTGTCAAGTGTCTGAGGTGAGATTTGAACTCAAGTTCTCCTGACTCCTGCACTGGTGCTCTATCCACTGCACTACCTAGCTGCCCCTAAAGACAGTTATTTTCTGACTGCAAAACCAATACAGTTCAGCAGCTGATTTGAGAAAAAAAGATGTCTAAGACAAAAATAAAACTCAACCAGTTGATAGTAACTGAATTTGTGGAGAGATTGTGGAGAGAACTTGAGAGTCAGAAAAAACTGGATTCAGATCCTGACTCTACCTTGATCAGTTGTGTTGCAGCTGGCAAATCACTTACTATCTCTAGGCCTCATGTTTCTCTTCCATAAAAAAGATACCTATAAAAAGAAGCTACCTTACATAGTTTTTGTGAGTAACAAATGAAATATGTTTTGTAACTTAGTTTTGTAAACTTAGAATGTTCTGTAAATGTGAACCATGGTCATTATTATCATTATTGACACAGTGAAATGCACACTGAATTTGGAGTCATGGGATCTGAGTTTGGATTCTGACTGTCCATCCTGTCTACGGATTGTAGGCAAGACACTTTACCTTTCTGGGTCTCACTTTCCTTATCTGTCAGATGGAATAGATGACCCTTAATGTCCCTTCCAGCTTTAGATTCAAGATTCTGAAGTCACGTGTGTAAAATGAATACAATAAATTCCTATTTATGTGTAATGGTTTATAGAAAAGGATACTCTGCTTAAAGAGAGATTTTTGATCAACTGAAGATTATAAGGATGACAGATTTTCAGAGAAATAAGCATAATTTATAGTTAAACTATAGTGACCATAATTTTAATTTTTCATGATTTCTATAAGGATGGCAGATTTTCAGAGAAAGAAGTGTAATTAAAGTAAAGCTATAGTGACTATAATTTTAATTTTTCATGATTTATAGGTCGTTTTAGAATTTCAGGTCCATTTCCTCATTTTCTAAGGCACAGTAACATTCCATTACATTTATATAACCACGATTTATTTAGTCATTCCCAATAAGAAGAAACTCTTCTGAGTATCTAATTTTTTTTTTTTAATTTTTTAATTTTTTTTAATGTTTAACAATCACTGCCATACAATTGCGATTTTATCCCTCCCCACCCACCCCCCACTACCTCCCTCCCTCCCCACGACTGCATACAATTCTGTATAGATTCTACATATACTTTCCTATTGTGAGTATCTAATTTTTTGATACTATGAAGAGAGCTGCTATACATTTTATATGTATATAAATATATACATAAATATATATATATACATATATATACACATATGTTATTTTCCTCTTTCTTTGGTTTTTTTAGGGGATAGAGACCTAGTAGTGATAGAGTTGGGTCAAAGGATATTCATAGTCTAGTTATTTTAGGGGAATAATTCCAAATTGTTTTCAAGAATGGCTGGATTCAATTCACAACTCCTTTAAGAGTGCACTAGTACACCCTCCAAGTTCTCTCATTTTCCTCTTTCATCATCTTTGCCAGTCTGATCTCTGTGAATGAGATGAAACCTTCAAGTTGCTTTAATTTGCATTGCTGACAACTCAGATTTCTTCCTTTGAAAACTGCCTGCTCATTTCGTTTGACCATTTATGTAATGGGGAAAGACTCTTCGTCTTATAAATTTGAATTAGTTCCTTATATATCTGGGACATGAGACCTTTATAAGAGAAAATTGCTGCAAAGGTATCTGTCCTAGTTACCAGCTTCCCTTCTAATTTTCACTGCATTACATTGGTATATTAAAAACTATACAATTTTATATAGTGAAAATTGTCCATTTTATCTTGTGTGATTTTATTTATCACTTGGTTAGTCATGAACCCTTCTCATATCTATAGATTTGAAAGGTAATTTCTTCCATGTTCCTCTAGTTTGCATATGATATGACCTTTTATATTTAGGTCATGTATCCTTTTGAGCTAATCTTGATGTATGACATAACATGTTGGTCTAAACTTAAATTCTTCCATATTGGATCCTATTTTCTTATTAGTTTTTATCAACTAGTGAGTTCTTCCCCTAGTTATTGGGGGGTTTTGTGTTTGCTGAACTCTATAATACTGTATATTGGGAAAACCTCATAATTCTACAAGATCCCATTAACCCTGTTATTTCATCTCATCACCACCCTCCTTCCCTCAATTAAAGGGTGGAATCACAAACTCCAAAATCTCCATTTAAGAAGGGAGCTCAGTTAGAACAGCTCACTTCTTACTTGATTTCACTACTTTGGGTACTTCTCTGACTTTGCCACCATGCCTTTACATTGAGTATCTTCCCCATCCCACTAGCCCTGCTTTTCTACTTCCTTTTTTGTGCCATCTTCTCCTATTGGGTTGTAAGGTTCTTGAGGGCAGGGACTCTCTCTCTGTCTGTCTTTTTTTTTGTATTTGTATCCTCAGTGTTTTGCATTGTGCAGGACACAGTATTATAAATGTTTCTTAACTGACTGTTTTTGCTTGAAAATGATATATACCTTGTTTTTTTCCACTGCTAAATTTCTCTCTCTGTTCCTGTCTCTCCTTCCCTTATTCTTCTTCTCCTCTCTCTTTCCCAATTTCTCTCTTTTTTTCTCCTTTCTCTTAAGTGCCAAATAGTTTTAATGATTACTGCTTTGTAGTATGGTTTGAGATTTGGTATTGACAGATCCCTTTCCCTCTCACTTTTTTTCCCCATTACTCATGAGATTCTTGACTTTTTTCCTACTTCATATGAATCTCATTATTATTTTTCTTATATCTACAAAATATTCTTTTGGGAGCTTTATTGGTACAATATTAATTAGTAAATTAATTTAGGCATTAATTTATTGTACTGGATCAACCTAACCATGATCAATTAATATTTCCCTAATTATTTAGATGACTTAATTTCTGAATAGAGTGTTTTATAGTTATATCTTCATGGTCTCTGGGTGAATTTTGGCAGATATGCTCCCTAATATTTTATAGTTTCTATAGTTATCTTGATGAGTTCTTACTTCTCTCTGTCATGTTTGCTTCTAGCAGTGGTACTTTTTTCTAACCTCTCTCCCCTGCCTGCCTCTAATTTGCTTCTTTTAATCTTCAGGAAGATTAAATTAGAAACTAGATAACTAATATTTTCCAGAATTCTGTGCAAAATAAGAAAAAAGCAAGCTCTAAAGTGTTCCTCTGTAAGTGTGTAAACTTTATGACTGGTTAACTCAATAGGGCTCCAGATTAGAAACTGCCACTAACCACATGAAAACTTCTTAAGAAGACATGATTGGAAATGTGGTGTGGTAGGAGAGCACTGGATTTGAACTGGGAGATCTTTATTTGAATTCCAGTAATGCTTATATTTATATCCAGTAGTGCTTATATTTACAGCCCTGGACAAATAATTTTCTCAGGCTCTTCATCTGTAGTTTCTTCATTTCTAATTGGTAAGTCTAATGGCCTTTTCTCGATACTCATCCTTGACCTCTCTGCAACTCTGCCACTGTTGATCACACATCCCACTCATAGATTCATTTTCCTTTCTGATTTTTCTTAACTCAGTTCTCTTGTGTTTTTTTTTTTCCTAGCAGTGGTTTGACCACAACTCAGTCTTTTATTTATTTATTTTTTGCTGAATCTTCATCCATAACACACTCAATAAATAGTTGTCCCTCAATCTTATGTCCTTTTCTCTTTTTTCACTATACTCTCACACTTGGTGATCTCATTATCTCCATGGTGATGATTTCCAGTTCTATATATCCAGCTCTATCTAGTCTCTCTTTTAAGACTCCAATACTGCATCTGCAGCTGTTTGTACTTAGTTGCTTGTCTGTTGTCTTACTCACTAGAATCTGAGCTCCTTAAGGACAGGAACTTTGTATCCCTAAAACTTAGCACAGTGCCTCGCATATAGTAAGCACTTAATAAATGCTTATTGACTGTCAGTGACTGACTACAGATATTTTTTTTTAAGGTTTGCGAAATGATTTTTTTTCAAAAATTTATTTATGTATTTTTAGTTTTCAGCATTCATTACCACAAGATTTTGAGTTCCAAATTTTCTCCCCATCCTCCTCCCCTCACCCCAAGATACTATGCATTCTGATTATGCCTTCCCCCAATCTGCCCTCCTTTCATTCACACTCCTCCCTTCCCTTATCTCCATGTCCTCTGTTTTTTCTTAGGGCAAGAAAGATTTCTATACCCCATTACTTGTATTTCTTATTTTCTAGTTTCATGTAAAAACAATTTTTAACATTCACTTTTAAAACTTTGAATTCCAACTTCCCTCCCTTCCTTCCTCCCCACCCATCCCCACTGAGGAGGCAAGCAATTCAATATAGGTTATACATGTGTAGATATGCAAAAGACTTCCATAAAAGTCATGCTGTGAAAGACTAACTATATTTCCCTCCATCCTATGCTGTCCCACATTTATTCTATTCTCTTTTTTGACCTTGTCTCTTCCCAAAAGTGTTTACTCCTAATTACCCTTTCCTTACATTTGCTCTCCCTTCTATCATCCCTTTCCATACCCCATTTATCCCCTTCTCCTCTACTTTCCTGTAGTGTAAGATAGATTTTCATACCAAATTGAGTGTGCATGTTATTTGCTCCTTAAGCCACATGTGATGAGAGTAAGCTTCACTTTTTCCTTGTCACCTCTCCCTGTTTCCCCTCCATCAAAAATGTTTTATCTTGCCTCTTTTATGAGACATTATTTGCTGCATTCCATTTCTCCCTTTCTCCTCCCAATATATTCCTCTCTCACCCTTTAATTTTATTTTTTTTTTAGATATCATCATTCAACTCACCCTGTGTCCTCTCTCTCTCTCTGTCTATACACACACACACACACACACACACACACACACACACACACACACACATATAATCCCTTCAACTACCCAAATACTGAGAAAAGTCTCAAGAGTTACAAATATTATCTTTCCATGTAGGAATGTAAACAGCTCAACTTTAGTTAAGTCCCTTATGATTTCTCTTTCCTGTTTACCTTTTCATGTTTCTCTTGATTCTTGTGTTTGAAAGTCAGATTTTCTATTCAGCTCTGGTCTTTTCATCAATAATGCTTGAAAGTCCTCTATTTCATTGAATGACCATTTTCCCCCCTCAGTTTTTTCTGGGTAAGTGTTTCTTGGTTTTAATCCTAGTTCCTTTGACTTTTGGACCATTATATTCCAAGACCTTTGATCCCTTAATGTAGAAGCTGCTACATCTTGTGTTAATCCTGATTGTATTTCCACAGTACTCAAATTGTTTCTTTCTGGCTGTTTGCAATGTTTTCTCCTTGACCTGGGAACTCTGGAATTTGGCTACAATATTCCTAGGAATTTATCTTTTGTGATCTCTTTCAGGAGGTGATTGGTGGATTCTTTCAATATTTATTTTACTCTCTGGTTCTAGAATATCAGGGCAGTTTTCCTTGATAATTTCATGAAAGATGATGTCTAGTCTCTTTTTTTGATCAGGGTTTTCAGGTAGTCCCATAATTTTTAAATTATCTCTCCTGAATCTATTTTCCAGGTCAGTTGTTTTTCCAATGAGATATTTCACAGTCTGCTATTTTTTCATTCCTTTGGTTTTGTTTTATAATTTCTTAATTTTTCCCAGTGTCATTAGTTTCCATCTGTTCCATTCTAAACTTTGAGGAATTATTTTTTCAGTGAACTTTTGGATCTCCTTTTTCATCTGGCCAATTCTTTTTAGAGCATTCTTTTCCTCATTGTCTTTTTGGATCTCATTTGCCAGTTGGGTTAGTCTATGTTTTAAAGTGTTATTTTCTTCAGCATTTGTTTGGATCTCCTTTTTTAATCTCTTGTTTTTCAAGATTTTCTTGCATCACTCTTTTTCTCTTCACAATTTTTGCTCTACTTCCCCAACTTGATTTTCAGAATCCTTTCTGAGCTCTTCCATGACCTGAGACCAATTAATATTTTTCTCGGAGGCTTTGAATGGAGGAGCTCTGACTTTGTCTTCTGTTTGCATGCTTTGGTTTTCCTTGTACCAAAGTAAGATTCTATAGACTGATTCTTTTTCCAGTTTTTGCTCATTTCCCCATCCATGTACTTGACTTTTGAGCTCTTTGTTAAGGTAGATCTCTGCTTCCAGTGGGGGTGGGGAGTGTACTGTCAGCTGCTCTATTCCCCCACAATCTGTGGGCCTAGAGCTCCAGAAGCAGTTCCCCAACTGCACCTGCTGCTGCTGTGGCTGCCTCAGGTTCCTCTGCCCCCTCCCCCTCTGCCACCCTGGGGCTGAGATCAGACCACTCCACTCTTCTGCACCGGTCCCACAGGCTTTCTCCATTGACCTTCCAATTTGTCCTTAGGGTTTTGGGGTCATGAAGTCTGGAAACCACCACAGGGGTGAAAGATTCAGTTCCTCCAAAGCCTGCTCAGGTCCCCTCTGTGAACTTGTGGCCCACACTGGACTGTGCTCTGCTCCCATCCTGGTGTAATAGACACTTCCTAGTGACCTTCTAGGCTGTTTTTGGCTGGAGATTTGCTTCACTCCATCCTTCTGTGGGTCCTGCAGCTCCAGACTTTGTTTAGAGCCATTTTTTACAGGTATTTGCTGGGCTTGGTGGGAGCACTCTAGAAAGTTAGTGCTATTACTGTGCCATCTTGGCTCCACCCTGACTATAGGTATCTTAAACTCAACATATTGAAGTCATTATCATTTCCCCTAAACCCTCCCTCTTCCTTTTTCTTTATTAGTGTTGAGGGTATCACCATCCTTGCAGTCACTTGGGTTGACAACCTCATTGAGCTCTGTGACTCTATTTTTTCATGCTATATATCTAATCCTTTGCCAGATCTAGGCTCTTCTAGCTTCACAAAATCTATAACACACATCTCCTAATGCAGCCCCTCATCAACTCTCATCTGGACTATTGCTATAGCTTCCTGCCTCAAATCTCTCCCCACTCCAGTGCATCCTCCCATCAATTGTCAAAGTGATTTTCTAAAAATTTGGGTTTAAACAGTAGGTGACTAAAACCTTAAAGAAGAGTTTAGTCATTCCTCTGTTCAATAAACAATGGTGACTCCCCTTTACTTCTAGCATCAAATATAAAATCCTATGTTTGTCATTCAAGGCACTTCACATCTTGACCCCTTCCTACATTTCCAATCTTCTTACCCTTTACTCCTTTTCAGACACTCTATTATCTAGCTCCATTGGCTAGATGAACTCTACTTGTGGTTCTTCTGACGCTCCCTCTTCTTTCTCTGTGCTTTTGTACTGTCCTCCATACTTGGAGTGCTCATATTCCTCACTCCCCACCTCTTAACTTCCTTGGCTTCCTTCAGGACTTATATAAAATCCCTCCTTCTATAGAAGGCCCTTTCTTCTAATTCCCCCAGTCACCTAAGTCTTTCCTTGTGACGGGTTATTAACCTCTTTTTGTATGTCATGGACCCCTTTGGCATTCTGGTGAAGCTTATGGACTAATATTTGTTGCCTATATTCATAATTGAAGGATATACTGACTTTCAATTATTAGTGAAGAGAAAGATGTAAGTCCACTGACCTTATGGATCCTAGGTCAAGAACCCCTGCCCTATAAGTTTACTCTTTTTCTACTCTATTAAGTATTTATTCATATATTATCTCCCTCATTAGCATGCAACCCCCTTGAGGGAGATTCTTTGAATTTTTGCTTTGTTTTTGAATCCCCATTGATTATCACACTACATGGCATGTAGTAAATAATGAGTGTTTGTTGATTGATTAATTGTAAAATGAAGAGTCTGGATTAGTTAGTCAATCTTCAATGTCCCTTGTAGCTCTAAATATTAGGATACACTAAGTCACTAATGAACATGCAATTTCAATTTTCAGGATTCATTAACTAAGAGTTTATAAGCTAATGTTGTCAATCTTAATGTAAACATGCTCACACACTCATTCAACTAGATGCTCATTTATTCATGTATTCACACATTTGAGTGAACATCAACAGAAGGAGTCATTTTTTTCATTGGAGTACTACAGATTATGAGACAGAAAGAAGAAATAGATGAGCAATTCAGGAAGGAGATCACAAGCCCAGCACAGAGGCATGAATCAGTAGTTATAGGAAACCAATTATCTAGACATCTGCTGGAGCTCTCTCTAAGTCAAAAGTAGATCAGCCAATCTTAACTTGCCAAGCATCTTGACTTGCTATTGATAATTTCATCTTTCAAAAGGCAGAAATACCAATAAGGAAGAATTTTCTTTTGGATCTGATTTTGACTAACAGAGCAGATCTGATCAATGGAGGGGAAATGATGCAGGTTTTTTTTTTTTTTGTTTCTTTTGTTTCTTTTATTTTTTCCAATTCCATGTAAAGACAATTTTAACATTCATTTTTATGTAAAATTTTGAGTTCCAAATTTTCTCCCTCCTTCCCCTCCCTTCTTCCTAAGATGGTAAACAATTTGATACAGGTTATATATATCCAGTTATGTAAAACCTATTTCCATATTAGTCATGTTGTGAAAGAAGAAACAGAACAAAAGGGAAAAAAACACCAAAAAAAAAAAGTGAAAATAGTAGCTTTATATTCAGACTTCATCAGTTCTTTCTCTGAATGAGAATAGCATTTTCCATCATGAATCTTTTGGATTTGTCTTGGATCATTGTATTGCTGAGAAGAAATAAGCCAAATCATAGTTGATCATCATATAATGCTGTTGATACCGTAAATACTGTTCTCACAGTTCTGCTCACTTCACTTTGTATCAATACATGTAAATCATTCCAGCTTTTTCTGAAGTCCACCTGTCCATCATTTCTTATGAAACAATAATATTCCATGTGTTTAACCATTCCCCAGCTTATGGGCATCCCTTCAATTTCTAGTTCTTTGCCACCGTAAAAAGTGCTGCTATAAATACTTTTGTACATGGAGGTCCTTTTCCCTTTAGTATTAAATGATGGAATTTCTGATATAAAAGGAGAGGAAAGCTGGTCATAATCTAACATAGAATTTAGATTTTGGCAAAGCAAATTTCAAAGGGTTCAAAGAAAGGACATCTAACCATGTTACCCCAATTCCATAAATACCAGTGGCTTCTCATTATCTCCAGGATCAAATATAAAATTCTGTTTGGCTTTTAAAGTCCTTCACAATCTTGTCCCTTCCTACCTTGCCAGTCTTCTTACTCTTTATTAATAACATTTTTTTACTCCTTACTAATAACCATCCTTCTCTAAACTTCATATATTTCACTTGTTCTCCCCCAAATGCTTTCCCTCCCCATCTCTGTGTACTGACTTACTTCAGAATTAGCTTATAACCCACCTTTTTCAGAAGCTCTTTCCCAGTCTTCTTCCACTGCTAGTACCTTTTCTCAGAGAATTACAGGGTGTATATATGTATTTGTGCATTTATACACATACATAATATACATATATTTCATAAATAGGAAGTCATCTCATATATGTACATATATATGTACATGTACATATATACACATACATAATGTACAGATTTGTTTTCTTGTTGTCTTTCCCATTAAAATGTGAGCTCCCTCAGGGCAGTGGCATCTTTGTATACCCAATGCTTAGCACAGTCCTTGATAGTTAATAAGTTCTTGACTTACTGACTGAAAACCTGTTAAGTGTGAATGTGAATTGGGGTGAAGTGGACTAAGAGGGGAACCTATGTTAGAAAGTCTCATTTTCCTTTGATGTGATGTCTTAGTCCCTTATACTGGCTGTAACTTCAATTATGATGCTTTGTTCTCAGGCTGGGTGGAATCATGTCCTCATCCTCCTATTCCTTAGTTGGTGATTGGGCTTCAGTTCTTGGACTATTTCTTGACAAATGGATCACTTGGCAATATTCATAGAGAATTTTTATTTAAACAGATGCACAGCATCAACACATTCACATGGTGATTATATTTATCCTTTCTTCAGAAGAATTTAATCAGATTTTAATGAGTTACTTTAGTTCTATAAGATGGCTATAACATGTTGCTAACTTATTAATGAAGCATTGATTCCAGTTTATTATTATGATGATTAATACTTTAAAATCATTATTAAGCTATTTTCTGCTATCCATTTTGTCAACTCAGACTTTTTTTTTTGTTTTATTTGAGGAAGAGTCAGCACAAGGGATTTATGCTTTCTGGGTAAGATTTGAAAATTGTGCTCCTCCCCACCCAATGAATTTCTTTTTTCCTATGAGCCTTCATTTTAAGATGCAAATTGACTTATCATAAAATAAATAGTATCTCTGAGTCATAGAAAAAGCAATATCCCAGCATTCAGATAGTGTATACTTATACAAAGTAATGTTAAAAGGTTTCCATGTGCCCCTCACAATGTTGCAACTTAAACAGTTGTCTCCCTGGTTCCTGCTATCAAGTTCTGTGCTATCTTCTGGAGAAGTGAATTAGCCAGATGAATGACTGACTTCTAGAGAATTTAGGTACATTCAAAGAAATAAACCTGTCTTGTGCATGAGTCAAATATTTGTTAAATGAAGCAATGAGAAAAAAGATAAATCTCTTTATTTCTTAATATGGGTTAATATCACCACAGCTGGTGAGAATACGGAGTTAGTGAGGTCACAGTCATTGTTTGGACACCATTTAGTATTTGTCTGTTAACCACAAAATATAAAGGTCACCAACCTTGGCTAGCCATCCTGAATATGTGTACTCTTGGTTCAAAGGGGCCAGGCAAGAGATTGTGTATAAAATATATGTAATATGCATATATATACATAATATGTGTATATATAATATGTGTGTATATATGTAATATGTGTGTATATATATAGTATAGTCCCATCAAACCACTGAAAAAACATGTGCCTTATGCACATTTTCTATATAGCATCATCCCACAAGGAGGATGATATTTTATAACTGGTAAATATTTAGCAATAACATGAAGTTTTACCCTATTTTGTGAAGTCTAATATTATACATAGCTAATCTCTTTAGGCTGCTTAACTTCATTTTTCATTATACTAAGTTTTTTGCTAAATTGTATGAAATACGAACTTTTGGTGTCAAAAAAGATAGCTTATATTCAGAACCTTAATTTAGCTTCTCAAATTGAAAAAGAAGTGTAATTAATGACTACTTTAGGTTCCGTAGAACCTAAAGGGGGTCAATAGAACCAGGGCTTACTTACAGTACTTGGAACAGGGTGAGACCATTCAAGTCATCTAATTCATTTTCTAGATAAGAAAGCCAAGGTCCAAAGGAAAAAAAAATGAGCTCCAGGCCATATGGTATCAGGGCTGGGATTCAAATCTAGTTTTGTTTTAAATCTAGAACTCTTTCTACTCTATCACATTTCTTCTTAGATGAATCTAGAAAAAAGAATCTCATTCCTGACCACAAGGCCTATGTTTTTAGGGATGCAAAGAGGCAAAGAGTCATTCACTTAAGATGAAGAACAGGTTATCTTTGCAAGGCTGGAGACAGTAAGAGATCAGTCATACTGCAGAGGGAGTATGGGACTGATATGGGAATAAGAGTAACAACAACAAAAGCCTTGCAGACAACATGAGAGAGAGAGAGAGAGAGAGAGAGAGAGAGAGAGAGAGAGAGAGTGTGTGTGTGTGTGTGTGTGTGTGTGTGTGTGTGTGTGTGTGTGGCTAGATACATGGCCTGAATTTAGGCAGCTAGGTAGTACAGTGGATAGAACTCTGGGCCTGGAGTCAGGAAGACTTGAATGAAAATTGTGATGAATGAAATTAATATGTTAAATTAAATTAAATAAATTAAAATGTGACCTGAGCAAGTTATTTAACCTCTCTTTGTCTCAGTTTCCTCAACTCTAAAATGGGTATGATAACATCTACTTCACAGGGGTGTTGTGAAGGTCAAATGGGATGATATTTGTAAAGTACTTAACACAGTGCCTGGCACATAGTAGGGACTCTATAAATGCATATTCCCTTGCCTTCCCCTTTGTACACCTTTTCTCTGTTCTATTGAATTATTCAGCCCAGCTGCTGAGAGTACTGAATTGTAAAGCTTGAAAGAACCTAGTGAGCTGGACATACACAAAATAAATTGTTAAAGTAGATGAAAGAAATAAGCAAAGTGTTATGAGTGACAGCTCATGGGGTTGGGGGAAACAGTTCTGCCTGGAGATAAATGATTAAAGCAAAGAGGTTGATGGTAACTGCTTTTCTGAGGACCAGCTAAAATGATTAGGACTTAGTCTGGAAAGACAAAGCTAAAGAGAGGATATTATCAAAGTTTATAAAACTTACCATTTAGGATAGGGTGAACCCATGGATTTGTCAACCAGATCACATCCTATTGACTCCCAGACATGGCTCCATTTTCCCACCATCTCTCTCCCCACCTGGAATCTAAGACCACTGCTGGCTCCCCTCTCTCCTCACAGGTAAAGCTTTTGCTTTATCTTTCAGGGAACCAGGCCAACATGACAATGTGCCAATTCTGTAGTCTCCTTGCAGTACTCTTCACGCCCTTCCAGCCACTCATCCCCTTCTCCTTTTCCAAAACCCATTTCTGCGTTATCTTCTTTCATTAAAACCAGGCTCCTTGAGAACAGAGACTCTTGAATTTGTCCCTGTTTTCTTATTTGAGTCAACACTTAGCACAGCATGTGCTATAAGAGGTGCTTGATAACTGTTTTCTCTGTCTTTTGTCTGTATCCATTTGTGATCATCTTTATATGTATCTGTTTTGGCTTACATATTTATCTTTGTAGTTATGTAACCATCAATTATCTATCATTGTATGTATGTATGCATCTATCTTCTTAAGTGCCTACCTATTTACATACTACAACCCTGGGGCACCCCTTGAAGTTTGAAAAAGAAATTTTAGGACAAATTAAAGGAATGGTTCTTCAACATAATGAATGGGTAATGAACCTACAGACCTCAGTACCCCAAAAGTAATGTAAGTTAAAAATAAAAATAGACTTAAAAGAGGCTTAAATAAATTCATAAATCCCTACTGCCTTCCACATAAGACTGTTGTCTGTCCCGCATTTATTTATTTTCATTCATTCATTTATGCACTTATTTATTATTCATTTATTCTGCATATGTTACAAATATAGCTAGTTATTTACATATCGCTGGCCCCTCCCTACTTAGAGTATAAACTCCTTGATGGCAGAGTGCTTTTTGCCTTTCTCTACCCTCCCACCATTTGCCTGGCTCACAATGAACACTTAAATGCTAGTTGCCTGACAACTGGCTCACTTCTACCACTTACAATCAGAGCAGTAGAATTCCTCCTTGGAAATCTCTACCCTTCTGGAAACAGAAATCAGGGATCAAGCCCCTTGTGCACACATTCCACTGGAAGAAACCAAAAGGTCAAGTTTCTTTACCCTATTTTGTGGTATGAACCCCTTTGGAAGACTTGGGAAACCATGGACCCCTTCTCAGAATAAAGTTTTAAAATGCATGAAACACATAGGAAACCAATCATAT
The DNA here is from genome assembly GCF_028372415.1 of Notamacropus eugenii. Taxonomy (NCBI): domain Eukaryota; kingdom Metazoa; phylum Chordata; class Mammalia; order Diprotodontia; family Macropodidae; genus Notamacropus; species Notamacropus eugenii. The sequence continues at coordinate 115,979,412 of NC_092876.1, forward strand.
TATAATACACTTATAAGAAGATTATAAACTCCTTGAAGCTAGGAATTGTCTTTTGCCTTTTTAAAAATATCTCCAGTGCATGATACAATGCCTGGCACACATTAGACAATTAAATGTTTGTTGATTAAAGGAATTAGAACCAGAAACAGCTAAGAATGATAAAGCTCTCCTGGGGTTCTTAACCTTGTCCACCTCTTCTACTTATGAAGAGAGGAAGTGAAAACAAGCAGAGTAGACAGCTTTTTTTCAAGGTGGTTAGATGAGGAAGGAAGGAAAAACATAGGATTGAGGTAAAAAGTAACTTGTCCAATCTTTTTCAGATCGTCAAGGTTTGTGAATCCTCTAAATGTTGGTTTTTTTATGTACTGCTTCAATCACTTGTTTCCTTAGGCAGTATTGGGGAGCACTTGACCCTGGGCTGTTCTGCCTAAGCTCTTACTTTCTGGTGTATCACCTTTCTGTTTTGATAGCTATCTGTACTGGACAGTTTGGGGCTTGGGTGAAATTTGGAGCTGGAGCTGGGACCAGGTGAGGAATGAAGATAGGAGAAAAAGGTGGGGAAGGGACCCAGAAAGAGAGTGGGATGTTCAATGGAATTTTGTACTATATGTTTTCATCCTTTTGTATCATTCCCAATCTCTAGGAATGTCTATGAAGCTCTGTAGACATTTGGGTAAGACATTTAATTGCATTGATCTTTGTGGTTTGATTTCTTTGCTTGATGTAAAGGTACTGGTACACCATTTGTACCCGTTGATCTTTAAAGGGTTTGGGGGGATTTGTTTTCTAAACTGTTTCACAAATAGCTTTAATTAGAGGAAATATTTTCTTCTTGGTTATGATATACATTATATGGAATAAAAAATAAAATATAATAAATAAATATAAATATACAAAAAATATAATTAATAAATAAATATAAATCTATAAAAATTAAATATAATAAAACAAAAAATAAAAAAAGTGAATTTTAAATTTGTAATGAATCATCAGAAATGCCAAATGAAATTATAGGGAAGGGGCTTTCAGAGATAGCTGCTGTAACTATCTCTATTTCACAGATGAAGTAACTGAGGCAGACTGAGATCAAATGACTTGACCAGGATCACCCAAGTTAATCAGTGTCTGAGGCTAAATTTGGCCTTCCTGAGTCCAGGTTCAGCACTCTATCCTCTGAGTCACCTACCTGTCAAATAACAAAAATTAACATTTAGATACCTTTAAGTTTTGTAAAGCACTTACAACAGCCCTGTGAAGTAGATGCTGTAAATATCCCTGTTTCATAGATGAGGAAACTGAAGGTGCCAGAGACCAAGTGACTTTGCCAAGGATACATAGCTCTACTGGACAATTTTTGGCTTGGGTGAGATTTAAAGTTAGGAGATCAGAGCAGATGGAGAGTGGAGGTGGATGAAACAAGTTGGGGCAGGGGCCTGGAATAGATAGTAAATGCTTTATTAGGTAGAGCACCTGAGGGAGGTGAAATTTTCAAGATCATCTCTCTACCCACTACATTATTCTGCCTTTCTGCCCGTTTTTGTTGTATTTATCTTATACATATCTTAGTGTTCAAATCCTTCATTTGTCAGTCTTGGCCTTACTACATAGAATGGGAGTCTAAGGCTAGAAATATGGAGAACATCACCAGGCCTACATATTGAGAAAGAAATCCAAAAACCATTAGAAAGTCCCAAACCTTGGCTTACCACAGAAGGTTACACATCTCTCCAAAGAACAAAGGAGCATTTCTTGATTTCTATGCTCTGCACTTTGCTCAGTTCCTGAAGCTTGTAATATTCTTGCTTGTGACAGTGAAAGAGGTAGAAGATATTTTAGACCTAAAATGAAAAAAAAATGTTCCCATAGCACAGCTGACAAGAAGATCGATGAGCTTAGCTGTTGGTATTCACCTGGACAGTTCTTTTAATTAACTCTTATCTGAAAAAGGTTTTCATTCCCAGAGCCCCTCCACCTTGCTTCTTTTCCTTCCCCATGGTCTCTGTCTTTCAATCCTGCCCTATCATTTCCTCAGCCCAACATTATTTGGAATAGAGATTTCCTAAGCCTCTTCTGGATCATTTCATCATATTAAAGGAGAATGTTTGCTCCAGAGAAAGTTAAGGCCCAGCTTCAGCATCTACCTCCTCCATGATGATCACTTTTGGGGAGGCTGTACCTAAATGGTATATAAGGGAAGGAGAGGAAAGGGAAGGGAAGACGCATGTATCTAGTGCTTTATGTACTATGTACCAGGCATGGTGCTAAGCACTTTTAACATACGTGATCTCCTTTGATCCTCAAACATCCCTGTGAAGTAGTTACTATTATTGTCTCCATTTTACACCGGAGGAAACTGATTCCAACAGGTTAAATGACTTGCCCAAGGTCTTAGAGCTAGAAAGTGGCTGAGGTCATATTTGAATTGGCCCAGCGCTCTATCCACTATACTACTAGCTGCCTCTGGGATCTAATGATATAATTTCTGGTTGTATAAAAGAATCATAAGGCCATCTAACCTTAGAACTGGGATGGTCTTCAGAGCCATCCATTATAATCCTATATCTAAAGCTTAAATTCTCTTTAGATCATACCTAATACCTGGTGGTCATCTGGTAATGAGGATAGCGCTATGACTCACTTATGAATCATCTTTCCTTCTCTGCTTTCCTATAGCCCGTAGAGTCATTGCTATATTATTTTAATGCTTAATTATGTGACTCATGAGATATTTCATGTGTTAGTTTTGTCTCACCAGGAAATTTAAATCATTGAATCTCAGAGTTAGAAGGGACCTGGGAGATTATCTGGTCCAACCCTCTGGCAGATGCATGAATTAATCTAGGCTTCAAATGAGCCTCTTTCTTTCTTTGAGTTTTTCAAATGAAATATGAGTAGGCATTAATCCTAAGGCAGCTGTTAGTTGAATAAAGAGCTCATTTGTAAGACATAATTTATTGTGATTCTTAAAACTCTTCCCTCTAAGTTCAGGCTGTCCTCACTATTAAACAGTGAGGAGTGCAAGTTAAACAAGTTCACAATTTTAGACAGACAGCAGTAATGAGAAAATGAAAAATTGAGAAATTTCAGGGCTCATATACATATTCTCCTTTAAATTTTCATTTAACCTTTGGTGTTTTTTTCATAAAAGTTTAAAGTTGTGGCCACCTGGCATACAGTATAAGGCTTGTTTTTCTCAAGTTAATTGAACTTTTAGGGAAATTTTAAACAGGGAAAATGGTAGCTTGGATTTAGTTTTTGCTAAGTAGGTCTCAGGCTGAGACATAAAGGAAGAAATGGCTTAATTTGACTAATAAAATGGCAGTCATGGACAATAACCCAAAGAGTCATCCAAAGAAACATTAAAGCAAGGGGGACAGTGGAACTTTAGCAGTCAATTATAGGAACACGGCAGTCTTGGGGAGGGCAATCCTTCACTTAACTATCTGTGACAGATAACTATGGTAACATTTACATAGAGAGTTATGCTCACAAAGTACAGTTATAGTCATTATCTCATTTGATCTTCACAGCAAATTTGTGAGCTAGATTAGTGTAAGTATTGCTTAACCCCATTTTACAGGTGAGGAAGCTGCTTATAGAGGTGAAGGGATTTCAATTCTCAGTCATCTAGCTGATCAGTGGTGGGAGATGCTCCTGGAACCTAAGCCTTAGGATTCCAAGTCTCAGCCTCTTTTAACTCTTCTACTCTGTGGTTTAGGAATAACTATTCCATTGACAACACTGAGTAGCAAACCTTTATGAAGTTCTTTTGCTATCTCTGGTGGTCATCTAATACAAAGTAATTTGGGGTTTTCATTTCATTATTTACACAGGTTCATCAAGCAAAGTGTTAGTTTAGAAGTTTCTATCCCAATTCCTGTTGTCTAAATTCAGTAGCCTTCCATTTAAAAGAAAGTGCCCAGGCCAACCATTGTCACTTCATTTTTATCTGGGCTCGTGTCTCTGACTTTCCTGACTTCTTTCTCCACCATGTTCCTCTCCTCACTGCTTCTCCCTCTCAGTCTCCTTTTATATATTGTCTTCTATTGTTAGAATAGAAACTCCTTGTAGGCAGGGAGTTTGTCTTTTTTTAAAAAAAAAAAACTTCTATTTGTACTCCCAGAGCTTAGCACAGTGCCTGATATATAGTAAATGCTTCACAAATGGTTGCTGACTTGACTAGACATTTTTGAGTTATGTAGTATGGATTCTAGTTTAGCAGCTAACTGAAATGATTTGAAAAAATGAATATGATGCCATGTTTGTAAATAGACCAAATTTATTCCATGTTTAATTTGTATACACATTTAACATTTTTATTATCACCTTTCAATCTTTCATTTCTCAGACTAATTAATGTTTATTTATATATTACATATAATCCTCATTACTTGACCTCCTGTATTCCCATTTTGAGAAGAAAATCAAGCAAAATGTTTTCCCTTCTCTCTCTCTCTTTCTTTCTCCACTCCCCTTTTTCTTGGTTCAAAGCTTCCCTGACATAGCAGAGATCCCTTTGTAGCTTCATGACTATTATTCTTTTACTATTTATTGTGCACCTATTGTGTACAAGGTGGTGTGCTAAGTGTTAAGAGGTATATGAAACAGCTGAACAACCCCAGCCATATCCCTTCCAGCCCATATCCTCGAAGAACTGATAACCTAGAAGAGGAAATCAAGTAGTGCCAAATTTCAAGCATGATGATAAAAGCAACTGACATTTATACAGTTTATGAAGCACTTTGCATACATTACCTCATTTATGCTTCCAAAATTCCTATGAACTAGGTACTTTTTTGGGGGAAAGTATTCAGAGCTATAAGCTCTCCCTCTAATACTACCTATCTGCCCTGTGAAATTCACAACTTCCCTGGGCCTCTATTTCTTCATCTGTAAAGTAAGATGATTAATCTAGATGAACTCTAAGGTTCTTTCCATCTTTAGAACTGTGACCTTATGATCAATCCCCAGGAAATTCCCTCTACTTACAGTCATTAAATTAATAAGTTGCCTGGGGGCACCAGGAGAGTAAGTGACCTGTTCAGTCAGAACCAATGTATGCCAGAGGCAGAATTTGAATCCAGGTCTTCCTGATCCATCAGCTATCTATTCAATATGTTACTATACTGTCTAGCTTCTCTCTGATCTGGATAAGACTCAGAATTAAAAAGCTTTTAAGTATTTCTCTTTAGGGATAATTTTGGTTCCTGTAACTCAATAAATATGGATTTCCTGCTTATTATTAGACTTGTTTTGTGGTAGACATTGTAGAGGGCACAAAAGAAGTTAGAATCCAGTTGTAGGATAAAATGTAAACACTTGAAAGAACCAGGGAACCCAGGGAGAATCCAGGGAGTAAATTAATTACCAAATTATGTCACTTTGGCCTCAGATACCGGAGGAGTTCAGAGAGGGGAGAGATTAGATAGAGCAGAAATCGTCTCAGATAAGACTTCAAGAAGGGGGAAAAGGGTAGCCTGGGGAATAAGTTAGGTCGTGAAGACTGAGTAGGTTGGAACACTTGTTTTCATAAAAGAAATGAATTTTTTCCTTCCTGAGGCAGTTGAGTTCAAAGATCCTATTATCATATGGGCTGTGGTAGAATCACAGATTTAGAGCTGGAAGGAAACTTAGAGGCCATGGAATCCAACCTCCTGCTTTTACAGATAAGGAAACTAAGGCTGTGTGAGGTTAAATGACTTGCTCATGATCGTATGGATAGGATGCATCTAAAGTAGGCTTAACTCCAGTCTTTCTAATTCCAGGTCCATTATGCCACAATCCCTTCTAGCAATTTGATTCTCAGATTCTAAATTAAAGAGAGAAAATAAAACAATTGGGTTGGGAAGGACAGAAGGGAAACAGAGGAAGTCTATGCTCAGTAGGAATTCCTTCTTCCTTATCTCTTCCCATTTCTCTAACAGAGAACATTGGCTCTCACTCTTTCATTCTGGCCTCCTTGTTTTGATCATTAGTCTTCTCCTGTAGCTGGCTAAATTGAGTAATGTATAAATCCAGCTTTCATCACTGTTGTTTTTCCTCTCTTTCTGGGTACTACTCATCCCTCTTTCCTTTTGAGAAACCACATTCTCTTGGTTCTCTTACCAAGTGCTCCTTCTCTAACTCTTTCACTGGTTCTTCTTCAATCAACAATTTATTAAGTTCCCACCATGTGCTGGGCACCTTTATAGCTGCTGGGAATACAGCTTACATTTTGTGGAAGGAGACAGCAAGTATATGAAAAAGAATATACAATTAAATACAAAGTAGTTAAGGGAGGGAGAGCACTGGCATTTGGGAAGTCTCAAGTCAGAATCTCTGATATCTGTCTTTAAGTATTTGAAGGGCTGTCATGTAGGAAAGGGAAGCTAGGTGGTACAGTAGATAGAATGCCTGGCCCACCACCAGGAAGACTCATCTTCCTGAGTTCAAATCTTACCTTTACTAGCTGTGTGACCATCCTGGACAAATCCCTTAACCCTGTTTGCCTCAGTTTCCTTATCTGTAAAATGAACTGGGGAAGGAAATGGCAAATCATTCCAGTACCTTTGCCAAGAAAACCCAGAAAGAGAATGTGAAGAGTTGAACATGACTGAAAATGAGTGAACAACAACACACAGGAAAGGGATTAAAAAACTTGTTCCATTTAAACTCAGAGCATAGAGGCAGGAACAGTGGGTTGAAGCTAAGAGTTAAACTTCAACTCCATGTTAAGAAGGACTTCTTAATAATTACAGCTGTCTAAGAGTGAAATAGGCTTCCTCTAGAAGTGATGGTTCCCCCTTCTTTGAAGTTCTTATAGCAGAGTCTAGCTCTACTTAGAATAGTGCCTGGCACACAACAGGTGCTGAATAAATATTGACTGACTGGATTCTTCTTAGGATGTGGATTGGACTAGATGACTGTAGTTTTAAACCCTGTGATTCTGTTACTCCAAAATCTCTATTTCCAGAGATTACTTCCCTCCAGACCCTTAGCTACAACTCCTTAGAGGATATCTGCACCTGGCTGCCCCAATAACACATCATATTCTACATCCTTGAAACTCAGTTTGCTATCTTTGCCCACAAACCTGCTTGCACTTCTGACTTCATCATCTGTCTGTGAAACTGACATTTATCTTGTCTTGGTACTGATCTCCACTCTGGGGGCTCCTTCATTGAGGCAACTAGGTGGAACAATGGATGGAATACTGGACCTGGAGTCAGGAAGACCTGAGAGCAAATCTGACCTCAGATTAGCAATGTGACCCAGGGCATGTCACTTAAAATCTGCCTCAGTTTACTCAACTGTGAAATGGGGATAATAATAGCATCTACCTGTCTAAGTTGTAAGGATCAAATGAGATAATAATATCTGTAAAAAAAGTGCTTAGCATAGTGACTGGTATGTAACAAATATTCATTTCCTTCCTCCTCTTGTCTTTCATGTGTCATTGGCTACCATGTACTATCAATTGTATCTCTAAAGCTTCTCATATCTATCTCTTTTTCTCTATTTACACTGCCATCATTCTAATACAGGTCCTCAGTGACACCCTTCTTTCTGGGCAATTGCTTCTCAAAGTATCTTCTTGATTTTATTCTTTTCTCACCTCAAACCATCCTTTACTTTCCAGATAAAGCATGTCCAAGTAGCCATGACTAAAAGTTACTGAGGTTTTGTTCCATTCCCTGTAAGTAGTGTCATCCCAAGAAGTGGCCCTGTTTCCCAAGGGTCCCAGCCTCTTAGGGTTTTGGCTTCAATTCTCCTCTCTCCTCCCACAGGATGGTACCCCAAGATCTACTCTATAGGGCTGGTATTGGGGTTGGCTACCCAAATGCCCATTGATCTGAGAGATCAGCCATGCTCATTCTCTCTTCTCCTGATTCTACATGTGACTCTCCAGACTTCTGCATGTTGCAGCAAGCTTCTCACCCTGGAAGATGCCTCTCTGCCCCTGCAGTTCCCTATTTCCTCCTCCTATTAGTTTTCCTCTTGTAACTTTTACTTTTAGGAAGAGCCCAGGTCAGCCATGTTCATGTTTTCTCCTGTCTCAACCTCTCTCCTGACTCTCTGAACTTCTCCTCCAACCCTCTCTCCATCTTCCTCACATTTTTCTTCCTCCACCTTTCAGTTTTATTTTATGTGTTATTTTCTCTCAAAAGAGTGTAAACTTTTTGAGGACAGGGGCTTTCTTTCTTTTTGCTTGTATTTGTGTTCCAGTATTTATCACCAAGTTTGACACATAATAAATACCTGTTATTATTTTTGTTGATGTTGCTGTACTAAAATTGCCGGCTAAAGACCTGATCATGCCAATCTTCTTAAGTTTCTGTGGCTTCTTATGACCTACTGTGTAAATTCCAAATTCCTTTGCCCCAGTTGTTCTCCCCATCCTTCTCAACTAGCTGAGTTCATATTTGTCTCTGAAAGTAAAATTCAAATGTCATTTCTGCCATGAAGCCCATATCCCTTGCAGTTGGATTGAACCTTTCCTCTCAGACATCACATGGTATTTTGTGTGAATCTCTTCAATACATTGTATATTATTTAGTATTATAGTTATTTGTGCCTTTGTCATATAAGTAAAACTCTCTGATATCACAAAGATAAGGCAGGATTACTACTCGGTAATAAGAAATTCAACAGTTAGTAAAATATCATTTAATTGATATAACTTTTTATTCTTATCTCTGAAGGTCTGTGATGATTGTCAACCTGAGTCTACATTCTAAGCTTTAAAATTTTTTTTTTTCTATTCCAAACTTTCCTCTTGTAGTTCAGGCTATGGGGCAAAGACCCACCATGAGGGTATTGATTCTTCTTCTTTTTTTTCTTTCAAATATTTTTTGTGAGTTCTACTAGACTATAGACCTTTGAGAATGCAGGACCCATGTTTGGTCTAAATGTTATATTTTCCCTGTAGCCTAGCATGGTGCATTCTCTATACATACTTAATAAATGTTTATTGGCTTATTGAATTGAACTGAGTCAAAGAGAATCAGCTGTGGTTGGAAATCTTTATTCCCCTCTATTGCTTTACTTCTCTTTCATATAGAAGAGCAGTAGGATCAATGAGAAAAATTGATCACAAAGCAGACCTTCTTAGCATACTGTCTGGCGCAAAGTAGGAGGTTAATAAATACTTCTTGACTTGACTATAAGAAAGAATCCGAAAGTGGATGTTTTTTAGAAGGAGGTAGTGTGTGACCCATCATTGAATGGTTTTGAGCAGAGGATAGCTAACCACTAGGGAAACTGGAGAAAGAATGCATTCCTTCTGGGAAGTGTGGTCCTAGATGACCTTGGTGGAGTCTTCCAATTTTGAGATCTAGAATTCTGTGATATCTATAGAAACAAAATGATAGTTTCAGTTAGTTCCCTGTTAGTGTGAATAATGAATCCCTTGGAGTAGTCACATATATTCAGATCTGCACTGTTTGAAACTATAATTATGTAAAATATGATCATTGGTTCCAGCCCAATGGAACTACTCAGTGTTAATTCAAATAATTTGGATTTTCTTCACAGGGTTGATTATTCGCACTAATCAGAACCTAAGTCAGTCACATTGAACCTGTGATAACAAGTAAGTTAAACAGACATTGTAAACTGTGAGAAGTAAAACAGCTGTCCCATGAAAATCTATTAGGTGCAAATGGGCCACATGTGCCCTCCAGCCAACTTCCCAGGAAACAGGCTGTCAGGACTGTCATTAGCACCTCCTGTAGGTGGGGGACATATGGAGAATGAAATCCTTTGCTGGGTCTTCCAGTCATCTTTTAGCACCTTTGGGGAGCTTTGATAGGCAATTGCAAAGTGGTGAGAGGTTGTCTGGGAACTGGAATCAGAAGGACATAAATAGGGTGGCACTGTGTAGTATTTTGGCTTCTGTGATATTTGGAAATAATGGTTAAAATTCCATAGGAATGTTAGAAATACTCTAGTGGGTAGGTTCCGGAAACCAAGGTTGGTGAAGAATATAATTTGGCTTTCAGTATATAAAAGATAAAAGGTAAAGTCAGACTTGACCTGGTTTTGTGAGTACCACTTGTGCTGTGTTATTTCATAACAGAATATGCATCTTCCAAAACAGGAGACAAATTTTGTTGGAATGTGAAGCATGTCCTAACAATTCTAGTTGTCCACAAATGGAATTGTCTACCTTTTGAGGCAGCTGGGTGGTTCATAGGTAAGAGTGCTAGACCAAGATCCAGGAAGATGAATTGAAATCTAGCTTCAGATACTTACTAGCTGTGGGACCCTGAGCAAAACACTTCACCTCTCTCAATTCCCTCAACATGGGAATACTAATAGCATTCAACTCCCATGGATGTTGTGAGGGTCAAATGACATAACATTAAGTACAGTGCTTTGTAAACCTTTTCATAGCTATATAAATGGCAGCTATTACTGGTAGTTATTACTGATGATAATAATTCCAGTTACATAAGGTCATATAGGTGGTGAAGTGGTTAGAGAACTGGGCCTACAGTCAGGAAGACCTGAATTCAGATATTTGTTAGCTGTGTGACCTTGGGCAAGTCACTTATCCTCTGCTTGCCTCAGTTTCCTCATCTGCAAAATAGGAAAAACAGCACCTCCTTTCCAGGAGTGTTGTGAGGACCAAATGAGATAATAATTGTAAAACACGTTAGCACAGGGCCTGACCCATAGCAGGCACTATATAAATATTAGCTATTATTAATAATACTATAATGACCCATTAATACTGAGTCCCTAATTCTTTTATGTGGAAGCCTCAGGTACAGAGGGTATTTGATGATTTCTGAATTCTCTTTCAACTTTGAGATTCTGTGAATTCTATGAGTGATTTAATCATGCCTAGAAATTAAAGTTTGTCTTGAATGTCAGCTGTCCTGAATGAATAGGATTGCTGTTCCCAACTGCCTGTGGGCAGCCAGCTCTAATCACAGGTGACCCAGTTATTTACCAGTGAGAACAGAAACAGGTGCACTAAGACACTCAGACTCAGCATCACTGACTCTTTTGCTGAGTTTCCAGAGTCATCAGGACAAAGGATAGCACCCATCCCAGTCCTGGACGTGAACCAGATTCTTCATGCAGCAGTTGGAAAGTTTCCTGTTAATGATGAGAGTTTGGGAAGAAAAGTGATTGGGAAAAATAAATTGGAAACACTAGCATTTGTTACTGTTTCTCCTTCCCAAACTTATTCCCTTGACTTTCTCGTGGAGAGAAGAGTAAGCAGCTGCACTTCTGGGATTCTTGCTCATGTAACATTGTCATTGAGGTCTGTGGCCTTTCTGCAAGTTAGTAAGAGATTCAGGACAGAAGGAGCTGGTCCAGTCTGCTCTGAGTCAAAGGCCCCACATTGAAGCATTCATAATGAATCATTATCACAGCCTAGATACAGTACAAGTCTAACTTGAGAAGACAGGAAAGAAATAGAATTAACTCTGCTTGATTGCAGAGTAGGGTTACGTAATTTGTTTTAAAATAGCATTAAGAATTTCTGTAATTTGCAGGGTGAAATCCCAATAATTTCACTGATTAAGTTCTATTTTCCATTTACTTGTCCTAATCAAACAAATTGACTCTCTCTGCTAAATTTTAATATAATTTAGCCCTTTGGAGAACACTAAAAAGGAAAAAAGGTAATGTATAGCTTAATCAAGAAACAAGACCAGAAAAGTAGACTCTTCCTTCCGTTCTGAATTCTACCACAGTTCTGGCATGGAGAAGAATACTAATGTAGCAGATCACCTACTAATTCTCACCAGACTGTATTTTCCTTTCTTACCACTGAATATAACAGACACACTTTTCCATAGTAGATTTTCTTTATACTATTCATCTTAAAGCAGTATTGTAATACTAGAGATGTCCACAATTTTTTATCTGCAATAAAATATTCCTCACCCTCATTTAAAAAATGCTACCAATCCTTTATGATACTTCTCAATGTTGCTTCTCCAGGATCTTGCAGGAAAGTTGGAAATGATTTTTCTGTCCTCAGATCTCCTATAGCAATTTATTTGTGCCTCTCTGATGTATATCTCTTTTTTCTTGGGAGGTGGGTTGTATCTAGACCTGTGGTTGCATCATTGTAGGGCTATGGCAGGATGAAAAAAAGTTATTGATGCAGATCTGCAACTTACATGCAATATGTAATACTGGATTTCTGCCAAAGGCATGAAAGTTTAAGTGACTTGGCTGTGGACACACAGATATAGTTTTCCTCAGAGGGAGGGCTTGACTTTAGATTTTCCTGTCTTCAAGACCAGCACTCCTTCTACTATACCATTTTCCCATATTCTACTTTATATTTTAACTATTTGTGTATCTGTCTCATTTTCTCTACTATATGTTAAGCTCCATGACTGGGCTGTCCTGTCTTCAATCTCAAATCTTTGTTTGGTCTGACATGAGATCACATACTTAGAAGAAAATTTAACAGGCCATTGAATTCAATTCAATTTTATAGATGAGGAAACAGAGGCATGGAAGGGCTAAGTGACTTGCCTAGGTCAAATAGCTGGCAAGAGTCTGAGACAGGATTGGAAATCATGTCTTCCTAAGCCCAAGTTCAACACCTCCTTCATTACTCCATGACTAGAACAGACTCTGTCCCCATGTGGGGCAGCTAGATGGCGCAGCAGACAGTGTTGGACCTGGAGTCAGAAAGTTGTTATTTCAGTCATGTCTGACTCTTTGTGAGCCCATTTTATGATTTTCTTGGTATAGATACTGAAGTAGTTTACCATTTCCTTCTCTAGCTCATTTTACAGATGAGAAACTGAGGCAGGTAGACCTGAGTTCAAATATGGCCTCAGACAGTTACTAGTTGTGTGGCCCTAGGCAAAGTCACTTAACCTCTGTCTGCTTCAATTTCCTCAGTTGTAAAATGGAGATAATAACATAATACCTCCCTCACAGAGTTGTAAGGATTGAATAAGATAATAATTGTTAAGCTTTTAGTGCAGTGTCTGGAACGTAGTAGGCACTCAATAAATGTTTTTTTCATTCTATTACTATTTAATTATCTCCTCTCCCCACCTTCTCTAAAGCCCAACTCAGATGCCCCCTATTCTGTTCATACCTCATTATTTCCTCAAGAAAAAGAGCTTTCTCTATAAGTAGCTTCTAGCTATTCACTGGTCCCTCTTCTTTCTATGTCTCTCATTCTCCCTGGCATCATGGTTATTACTGTTTTTTTCTCACTGCCAAGTTTGATGGAAAGCCCTTTGAATTCACAGTGACCAGCACATTAAAAAATGGACTTGTGATTTCATCAATATAGGAATCTCTTCCCTCCTGGATTACTTCCTTGTGATGGTAGGAGGGCTTATGTAGCTCAGTGAAACTATAAGCTATGTATGGTGCGTAGGGTTACCCAAGAAGATCAGGTGATAGTAGACGGTTCTGACAAAAGACGATCCACTGGAGAAGGAAATGAAAAACTACTCTGGTATCTTTGCCAAGAAAACCCCATGGACAGTATTACAATGACAATAGATAAGACATCAGAACATCATGCTATGGTCCATGGGGTCAGGAAGAGGCGGTCATGACTGAATGAACAGCAAAACCAGGACCTCCCCATTTGGAAATGCTTGATAGCAATGCAATTCAACAACTTGTCTGAAACTTATAGTCTTAGAGAATTAGAGGTACTGAGTTCTTAAATGTCTTGCCTAGGGTCATACATCTAATGTACAGTTAAGCTAGCCTTGAAGCTAGGTCTTCTTGACTCCAAGACCAGCTCTTTATCCATTAAGCCAAGCTCTCCCTTGTCCTGAAATGAGTACCTACTTTATGTTTATTGGATTGAATTGAACAGACCTTGTTTTTCTCTGGAAGCTACACTTCTTAGCTAGTTCCCATTAGGGTAAATAATGTATCCAACAAAGTAGCTGCATTATTTAACTTGTATTGCATATTTCCATTAAGCTGGAACCACTGACCATATTTTAAATAATTGTAACTTCAAATAATTGGTATATGGGATTATTCATACTAATTGGGATTTGGTTGACAAATATTTGTTGAATTTGAATTTGAAAGTGGGTGAAATTCACTTTTTTTTACAGTTAATTGTCTTGAAGGGGAACGTAATTTTTGGTAACTTTATGTTTTATTATTAAATCTTGCTCTTGGTTCATGTTGAGCATATTGATGGACTGCTCCAGAGAAAAGAGTTAAATGTTCTTACAACCATGACTCTGTGTCCCTTTTCTTCTTTATATTGGTGAATTGGTGAGTGGGACTTTTTAAAATCTATGTATGCTATAAACTTTCATTTTCTGTAAGAAAAAGAAAACTATTTTTCATAAAATATCCCAATATAATTTTGTTTCTTTGCCAAGACTGCACAAACAAGAAGATTAAAAATATTTTTGTTAGCATATTAGCAATATACTCCTTATTCTAAATGTCTGACACTTGAAATACAAGACTTTCTATTGAAGGATTTATCATTTTTCCCAAGGATTTAGAATTCTTTTCCATTCCAAGTTCTGAGTATAGATGAGTCATCCATCACATAGAGCTCAGAATCTGGAAGACAAATTATTCCCCAAAGTTGGATACATTTCTTTAGTCACTTCTAGTAGCCCAGTAAATATTATTCTGCAAGCTTGATGGGCTTTCAAACCACACTATACCTTAGAGAAGTTGGAAACGATAGCACATAATAATTAGTTGGAAAGCTATCAGAAAAAATTAGAAACTAACATGGAAAACAATATTTGGAAAGGAAGTAGGCTTTAGAAATACACACACCCACACACACATTTAAAGCTAGACTTTTTGGTACTAATAGATAGTTATGCAAATAACTGGGTCTCCCAAAAGGCAATGTGAAGGCTGGACAAAGCAATCACTTTGATTTTATTTTGATGCAAGATCAGAGATTTAGAAATGGAAGGAATCTTCTGCTAGGCTGTCTGCTTCAACCTCTGTATTTTATAGATGAGGAAACTGGGGCCCAGAGAGATTATGTGCTTACCCAAAGTCATGCAACACTAGAGCAGAGCTTTTTTCCCATGTCATATGACCCTGTATCCAGGGCTTTTGCCATTGCATCAAGACTGTTCTTTGTTACACATATTTAGGGCAGGAAGGTGGGGGAGGAACATCTGAATGGGGAAAGAATATCAGAAAGTCTCCAATGAAAAGCAAACCCCCTTTCCCTAGTCCCAGCAAATATAGATTCATTTGGGTTAAAACAATAAATTCATCTTTGGGGATAAAGGTGTATACTGAAAGGGTTAAAATAGCAGTCATTCACACATCAGTGTTAGAATTTTAATCAGATTAATGCCTATCTGGGATCAATCTGAATGTGAAACTCCTGGGAAAGATCCTTGGGAGAAAGGAGAAGGTATAATTTTGTATATGGGACAGTCCTATATTGAATGTGAAGACCAGGCTTGTATGGGATAGAAGACTGGGGAAAGCAGCATGATGGATCCACTGGGGGCAAAGGAAAGGAGAATGAAGGTAGGATGATGCAGGAAAGAACTTGGTCTAATTTGTGATTTTTTCTGGGGTCCTAACTAGAAGTAGTGTGCCACTGAAAGCCATTTCTGTGCTTGAACTGTCAGTTGTCAATGCTTAAATCATGATGCTGGGTCTTTCAAGACCCAACATAAATGTCACCATGTCTGTACAGATTTTCCAGGTCCACACAGCTGGAGGTGATTATTCCTTCCTCTGAGTGCCAATTGCATTTTTCTTGTCTTTCTCATTTTTACATTTTACCTTGAATTATGGTTATTCATGTATGTGTCTCATATTCCCTACTAGACTATAGCTTTTTCAAAATAGAGATTGTGTCTTAGAGTTCTTACATCCTTCTTAGCAGTCAGTCTAGTGCCTTGGATGAAGCAGACACTAATAAACATTTGCTGAATGAATGATTATCAGGACTTATTTGTGAGGCTATAAACCTTGACCTACCCTCATTTGAGCCATTCAACCTAATCCAAGCTTTATGATTCAGCCTAGTGCTTCTCTATTCAGTCTCATTTCTCTTCTCCCCTTCATCCCAGGGAGAGGGAAAAAGAAAAAGAAAGAGGAGGAAGGGGACATTAGTTATTGTGGAAAAATAAAATAGGTTACATACCTATTTTAAATTAGGTCATCTTTGCCTTGGATCCCTCTACTAACCACTTCCTATTCCACCAATTATAAGTACTTGTGGATTTTCTGTGTGTAGGACATCAGAAACCTATGCCCCTGGCACTTAGTCTTATTTGATGTCTGATTATATGGAGGAAACCATATAAGGGTAACTCTAAGTTGAATATTAGGAAAAGCTTCTGAGGAATAAGAGTTGATATTGAAGAATTTTTCTTCTAATCATATAGCACAGTTACTTTATCTTTGACTTGACCTGATAGACAATAAAAAAGGGCAAATCCATATCTACTGAGGTCTAGATTCAGATCCAAACTGATTTCTGGGTCTAACATATAGTTTCTATAGACCTTTCTGGGTCTAAGTTATATTTTTCACTGAATCATAGAATCTTAACAGTGGTTGAGATCTCTCAACACTAACTGTATCTTGCTTCTTTGCCAAGATTTTTGTGATATGTATTGGGAACTCATTCATTTCCTCCATCTAGTGAGAGTAGTCTGTAGTATACTCACGTAGTGATATCATTTATGTTTCTCTTTCCTATTATCCTTACCCAAATGATTTTGAAACAGAGGTAGATCAGGAGCGCTTAATTAGTTCACCAATTAGCTTGGCTTCTTTTTTGTAATTGCTGAAAGGACGTAGGAAATTCTTCTGATCAGTCTCCTTTGACTGGGCTGCTTCCAACATGAGTGATGAGAATCCCAGGAGATAAGACTCTTTTCAAATAAGTTACCCTAGTCTTTGTGTTTATGTAGGCTAAGGGGATGGACACACTGGTTTTCTTTGCAGAACTTTTTCTTTGACTTTTCCTAACGTGCAGCTAATGGTGATTGGAAGGAGAAGCACTTGATAAGCTGCAGGTACTTGGCCAAGTGACGCATGATTGCAGAAGGTAAATGGTTAAGGATGTCATATTCCTGTATATTTTATGTATATCCCCTTTCATTCCTGTATTTCTCTTCAAAGTTTCATCATGGTAATATCTTTGAATTCATAGCCACCGTCTTTTGCTAATATTTCAATTTCAAATGATAAATTACCCATTCCTCTGTTCGTTGGCATATAGATATGTAAGGCCATAAACATTGTCCCCAGTTCTATTGGGCATCTCCTCTATTGATTTTCTTCCTTTTGTATTGTACCTGATATCCTTCATGGTAGGTAGTTTTAAAGGTTTTTATCTACAGTATTCCCCCTTCTCTATTCTGAGTTTCAAAAGCAAATTAAAAAAGTTATCTAACAGTAATATTAATACTTTGTACCTCTGTGAAGGTCTAAGGACTTAAGTGAAGGTAGTCCATTTCGCAATGCTAACAGAAAATGTGAGAGACAGTGTAGTATTGCTCAGAGGACTTGGTTTGGGGTAAGAAGACTTAGTTTTAAGTCCTTTTCTGACATGTACTAGCTGTGTAACCAGTGGAAAGTCATTTTACCAGTCAGGACTCCAGGAACCACTGAAGACTCTAAGTACTAGGTCTGCTGCTGACTGGAATTCATGGTGGTACTGATCTGCACAGTGGGGATTTCCCACATAGATGAATTCAGTTCCAGAAAAAAAAACATATTGTAAAATCTAAGACATATTTTCAATAGGTATTGAAACATGGATTTGGATGTCAGCTTTTTATATACAGGTTAAATCCAGGAGGCAAAGATTGATTTTGGGGTATAGTCTGTGGTTGACATGGAACACAATTAATGCCTGACCTCTGCTAGAAGGGAATGAACTGAAAAAGAAAGAGGAAAAGGCATATTTTTATGCAAGATCAATTATAAACCTGCTGAACTCTAACTTGCACAATGTCAAACTGCAGTGACCTCTGTGCATACACAGTAAAAATGTTCCTGAACCTTACACAGAGCTACAGTAATATATCCAATGCATTTTCTGCAGAAAATCAATGCCTTCCTGATGTCCTTCTATCTGTAAGAAGCAGATCTTGTGCCTAGTTTTGTTTACTGTTTTCATCAATGATTCAGATGATGGAACACAGAACATGAACATTTAGTTCAGAGATAACACCAGCTTGATGCCTTGAAGGTTTGGATCAGAATTCAAAATAACCTTGATGAACTGGAGAAGTACACAGCAGAAGGAGGGAAACTTGGATGGGGACAAATAGAGTCAGAATGGCAGAGCACATAGAGCTCTGGGCTTAGAGTCAGAAAGAACGGAGTTCAAATTTCATTTTTGATGCACATGGGCTATGAGACCCTGGGTAAATCACTTGACCAAGGTAAAGTTGTCAGTTGCCAGAGTGCGATGATGGCGTAAATTCTTCAGAAGGAATTCCTTAAACCAGATAGAAAAGAAAATTAACCCATACACGAGGATCTCTGCAGGCTGAATATAGACTTGGTTTCATTTCATTTCATTTTCATTCAATTTCATTACATTCAAAATGTAATATTAAAATAAAATGTATGATGAGCAAAAAACATGTAATATTATCTGGGTTTTATTGCTTTTTTGTTAGTTTTGTTAAATATTTCCCAATTATATTTTAATTTGCTTTGGGCCCACTCAGGAGGGTTGTGGACTGTATCTAGTGCCCTGTTTTGACATCTCTGCCTTAAACTAATGAAATCTCAGACCTGGACAACCACAATAATACAAATGTTAGAATGGAATAAAAACAAAAAGAATTAAGGTCAGGATAGAAAGTGACTTACTATACATGAATATTTTATAGCTTGAGAGTCAGGGAGACAGGGTATCTAAGCATGCAGTCATTATCATAGTAGCATACATGATAGCATACATAGCATACATGATAGTAATAATAGCAGCATAGAGTATAATATGTAATATTACAGTTCTTAAGGAACCATAATTTCATCTAAGCTTGAGAACATCCAGAAAAGGGTGGCCAGGGTTCAAGATCATGCTGTATGAGCATTACTTAAAGGAATCAGGAAGTTCAATCTGGAGAAGAGAAGACTCTCTGCTGATGGGATAGAACAAGGCCATTGTCTTAAGTATTCGAGGATCTGTCACCTGGAATATATATTGCCCCAGAGAGGGCAAGGACTTTGCCCAAGGTCATGTATATATATTTTTTTCTACTTGATCTCAGAGGGCGAACTAGAAGCAATGAATGAAAATTGTAGAAAGGAAGACAATATTGACGACACAAAAAACTTCCTGACAATTACAATCAAGTTAACAGTTACTTGTTAACTTGTAGTAAGTGCCAGGCGCTGTGGTAAGCACTGAATATACAGATACTAGCAAAAAGAAAAAGTTCTTGACCTCAAGAAGCTTACTTCTAATGAGAGAAGACAAGATTAATATGGAGTTGAACAGTGAAGTGTGGTGGGGGAGGGATCTGCTTGGGGCCATGGTGTTGAAGTTTGGAGAATGAAGGATGGCCTACCTGGGCTCATCTTCAAGATGGAGGAATTCACCAATGGGAAAAGAAAATCATAGTGTGGAGAGTGAAGACACCTGAGGCATGGTGGTGAAGGCTGGAGAATGAATTTAGAGCTGTCTAGAGAATGGAATAATGGATTCCCTCTAACTGGAGGTGATCAAATACAATCTGAACAAATGTGTACGTGTGTGTGTGTGTGTATTGTATAGTACAGTGAGGAGTCTTGTTTATAAATGTGTTGGAACAGATTGCTTTTAAGGTCCCTTAAATTGCACTCTGAGATTTTGTGATATGAGTAGATGTACATTTTATTACTGAAGTGGATCAAAACCCGTAGTGGATTACAGGGTACCAGAGACTTTCTTTGGAAATTAAAATTGTCCTGGACATATACTTCTTCCTCCTAGTCAATAGCTGTTGTTTGCTTTTTATTTTTGAAAAGGACCGATAACATCATAAGGTGATGTCTTAACTTGTGCATGAATTGGATTTGTGCAGAGTTGCATGAAGTGGTCCGCCTCACTTTTTTCTTCCAGAGTCATTGAAGTCCACTGGCAGGGCAAAAGGGATTTAGTGGATGACTTTGGTGTTTTTGATGTCTGACCTAGCTTTAAGTTCTCTATTTGCTGTAATCAATGGTTCCATGTATGGATGGTGTGGTGGTGGCTGATGGAGCACCTCTGTTTTCTTGGTGTTAATTATTAGGCCAAAATTAGCACAGGCAGCAGAGAATTGATCCATACTTTGTTGCATGTCAGCTTCAGAGGCTGCATTGAGTGCACAATCATCTGCAAACAGAAACTCATTCACCAGCACTCCCTCCACTTTGGTCTTGGCTTGTAGCCTTTACAAATTGAAGAACTTACCATCAGTACAGTAGTTGACCTTGATGTGTTCATCCTCATAAAAAACATTTGACAACATGGCTGAAAACATCCTATTAAAAAGTATGCGAGCAAGCACACAGCCCTGTTTCACTTCCTTGTTGATTGAGGAGGCATGACAGCATTGTCCACTATCCAAATCCTGGGCAAACATGCCAGCATGAAATTGACATACAATACTGATGAACTTCTTCAGGCAGCCAAATTTTGACATAATTTTCCCTATGCCTTCATGACTAACAATGTCAAAGGTCTTGGTCAGATCTACAAATGTTGTGTACAGACCTCTGTTTTGCTCCTGGCATTTTTCCTGTAGTTGTCGGGCAGCAAACACCATATCAATTGTTCCTTGGCCCTTTCTGAAGCCACACTGGCCCTCAGGTATATGACCATCTTGCAGGTGAAGGATCAGCCTATTAAGGAGGACTTTAGCAAGAATTTTGCCAGCAGTTACTAA
Organism: Notamacropus eugenii; assembly: GCF_028372415.1. Lineage (NCBI taxonomy): Eukaryota > Metazoa > Chordata > Mammalia > Diprotodontia > Macropodidae > Notamacropus > Notamacropus eugenii. The sequence goes on from NC_092876.1 coordinate 116,000,237, forward strand.
GAGAGAGACCCTCCTGTGATTGTCACAGGACAATCTATTCCCTTTACCTTTACAGAGATGGACAGTGGAGGCATCTTTGAAATCCTAGGGGATAAGTTCCTTTTGCCATATAACCTGGAATATTTCAGTCAGCTTTTGTATGAGCAATGGTCCCCCTGCCTTATAAATCTTAGCTGGAATAGAATCAGCACCAGGTGCTTTGCCATATGAAAAGAGCCTAATGGCCCTCAAAGCCTCTTCTTTAGTTGGAAGTTCAGCTAAGGCAGGATTGACTTCAACCTGAGGTAAAAGGTCAATGGTCTTAGCATTGATTGATGATGGTCTGTTGAGAACACTATGGAAATGTTTAGCCCATCTCCCTAGGATCATGTCCTTATCACTAATCAATGTGGTTCCATCAGCATTGAGTAGTTGTGATGTGCCATAGACTTTTGGTCCATAAATAGCTTTCAGGGAATCATAAAAGCACTTTGGATTGCTACTATCAGCATAAAACTGAATTTCATCTGCCTACTTACTGAGCCAGGAATCCTACATCTCTCTAAGCTTTGCTTGTACTTTGCTTTTGATGGAATTAGATGTTGCCTTCTTAGAGGTAGATGAACTATCCTACTGGTATATCCTGTGGAGTTCTCGTTTTTCATTAGCAGCTTCTGAATTTCCCCATCATTTTCATCAAACCAGTCTTGGTGTTTGCTAGTGTTCTGCTCCAGATGAGCAAATGCAGTGCTGTACACCAGATCTCTGAGAGCTGCCCAAGTTTTGAATGCTGGGGATAAGTTCACTTACCTTGGCAGTGTACTTTCCAAGGATGTGCACATTGACAATGAGGGTGATGCAAATGTTGCCAGAGGTGGTTCAATGTCTGGGAGGCTCTGAAGAAAAGTTTGAGAGAGAAGAGGTATTAGACTGACTACCAAACTGCAAGTCTACAGAGCCACTGTGCTGACCTCATTGTTGCATGTCTGTGAAAATTGGAGTCTATCAGCGCCATGCCAGAAAACTGAATCGCTTCCATTTGAACTGTCTTAGGAAGATTTTGAAGATCATCTGGCAGGATAAGGGACATTGAAGTCTTTGCTCAAGCTGAACTGCCAAACGTTCCAACTGTGCTTCAGAGAGCGCAACTCTGATGGGTTGTTCACATTGCTTGAATGCAAAACGTATGCTTGCCAAAAGGCTATTTTATGGAGAACTGACATGGGGCAGGTGATCACATGATGGCCAGAAGAAATGATACAAGGACACTCTCAAGGTCTCTCTCAAGAACTTTGGATTTGACTGTGCAACATGGGAGACACTGGCACAGGACCACTCAGCATGGCAGATCCACATCAAAAAGGGTGCTGTGGTCTTTGAGCAAAGCAAAATTGAGATAGTACAAAGTAAACATAGGTTGTGCAAATTTGGAGTATCCACCCCACATATTCACACTGACTATCTGTGTCCAACCTGTGGTAGAGCATCCCAAGCTCATATTGGTCTGATCAGCCATAGTTGGACACACTGAAACTTCACTTTATCATGGTGATTTCATTTTGGTCCTCTTTGAAGATGAAGGACAACAATCATAAGTGCTCCATAGTACCTACTTTAGTTGCCTTCATGGCTGTTGGAACAAATTGTTGTCAGCCCAATTTGCTGGGGGTAGACACCCCAAATCACCTATGGGTTTGAGGCCTGTCAGTTAGCCTCAACGAGGTTTAGCCCTAACCATCTGTTGAGATGGTTTACTAGGATGTGGCCCCTGTACATGCTACAGCTTCTTGGAGCCTTTGGTGAGAGTTGGAGTGCCAGGTAGACACCAAAGATAGATGAGCAGCCCAGAAAATGGCTCAGCAAGCCCTCACACCAGAGGTGCTAGTTCTCCTTGAATACCCCATATATTCCCTGACACATAGTAGGTACTAAATAAATGCCCAAAGGAGGTGCTGGGACATGGATTGAGAGGGAATTCAGCTGAAAGGATATTAGATGATATCTGTGTACTGTGTTCTGGGCTAGGAGTTATATGCAATTTTCAGTTCTGGGGATACAAAAGAAAGGAAAGGAACAATGAGAAAAAACAAGAGAATGAGGAGAGAGGCTCAGAAAGCCTTCCCATCTCCATGGAAAACTTCCACTTGCTAGCCTTGGGTCCCCACCCCAGGACTCTTCCCTGTCTGGGCCAGGCCCTTTCCAACCCGCATAACATTAAGCCAAGACCAATATCCATGCCCTCTTGGGGGCCCGGCCTATATCAATGTCACCCACTTGGTGACCCTAGAAGTATTTTTTTCTTCATGCCAGAGCATGTCAGAGACATGAAGTAACCAATTCCTGGTACCCAATTGAATAAGGTGAAGGCTTTTTACCTTTGGCTTTTGTGGATAAAAAAATGATGTGTTCTGTTTTCACTGGGGCTGACAATGGTTTGGAGCCTTATGGGTTGCAAGCTAGGAGAGTCTCTGGTTGCCTCTACCCCTCACTATTCTTGCACCTCTTTCCCTGCAGCAGCTCATTAGTCTGCTGTCCTGGACTGTGATGACCTTCTCTCTTGTTGGTCTATGTGGGCCTGGCCTGGGCTTCAGCTGCTTCCAAGCTGAAATCCTTCTGAGGACTTCCTGGTCAGAAAGAGCCAGCAGACATGGCAGAGGTAGCACTGTATCTGTTTGCCAGGAGGTACAACCCCTAATACCATGGGGACTACTGATGCTGCCCTGTGGGACATCTTGGAATCACAGAAGAAGGCTGGAGAATCCATCTTTTGTTAACTCCCTTGATTTACAGAAGAGATCCAGAGAGGGTAAGGACTTTGCCCAAGGTCATGCAGAAAGTTGGTAATGGTGCCAGGGTTAGAAATCAGGCTGGTTGATTCTTAGCCCATGGTCATTTCCACTTTACTACCTGGTCTGTGTCAGCCACATGTGACAGTGGGATAGGTCCTTCAAGACTACTGTGGGATTCCTTGGGCAGGGAGAAAGCACATCCCTGGTGGCCCATGGCTCTTAGCCTTTGCACAACCAGATGGGCTGCTTCTGGGAAGACTCTGCCCTTCCCAAGAGAATTGCCAGCAAAAGTTTGCCCCATTTCATTCTTGTAGTCTATCCCCTAGCTTTGCAGACATAGTCTTACCATGAGCTTGACATTCTGGGAAACTGAGGCAAGAATAATAGAAAGAGCCCTTTTGGGCTGGGATTGGGTTTCTGGTTCTAACTTTGACATTAACAGTTCTGTGACCTTGGGCAATTTGGTTTCCATTTCTAGACCTCACTTTCCCTCTCTGTAAGATGAAGGGGTAGAGAGGTCACTGTTAAGGTCCTGGCCATTGTTCTTAAGGCAAGATATCCTTCCCTCCCTTCCTTCCCTTTTTTCCCTAGCACCATCACTTTGTTCTAGTTTTAAAAATTTCTAGCTATGGCTCTTTTATAGCCCCTTCATGACTTGCTAACCGGTTGAATGAGTTACTATGGCCCCCAAAATTTATCACTTGATATTCACCCCTTCAGTAATGAGCCTCTCTGAATATCAGTAGACTGGTCATCAGATGGCAGACAGATAGCCAGCCTGTCTCTGGTCACACATTCAAGCTTTTCCAGCTTGGTAGGGCCTGGCAGAATTTGAGATCTATTGGCATGGCTTTCAAGATACCAAGGTTATCATTAAACAATGAGGAGGCCTTGGAGTAAGACTTTAATATGTATAATACATTCTCTATGATACAATAACATTTTACATCTCTATAGCAATTTGCAATTTATGAAGTGTTTTCCCAGACATTAGGTGGCATGATGTGTTAGTGGAAAGCACTTCAGGCTCAGAATCAGGGAGCCTGGGTCCTAGTCCAATCTCTGACATCAAATTGTTCTGTGGCCTTGGGCAAGTCAATGAGCTTCTCTTGGCTTCAATTTCCTTATCTGTAAAATAAGGAGTTAGAGGAGATAATCTATAAGGTTTTATATTTTGTATTTTTCTCTAATTCTTTGGTTCACTAACAACCTTCCTTTTCAGATCTTACAGGCTATTTTGTTTTGCCCTTTTCTAATGCACTGGTCATATAATATTATATACTATGTTTATCTGAATTTGTGTTCTATTGAGAAGTCATGTGATTATCATGGAAGGAGCTCTGGACTCAGCATTAGGAGAGATGTGGCTTTGAATCATGGCTCTAAAATTTACTGGTTGTGAGAATGTCATCTCTCTCAGATTCAACCTCTTTATCTGTAGGATGGGACAGGGATAGGGGCTGGATCTCTGATTCCGTGGGTAGAGGGACCTTCTTCTACCAGTGTAGACGTGCACAGCTTCCTTGAAACTTAGAGAGATAGAGAGCTACCCCGAGGGGTGAGAGGTTAAGTGACTTGCCCAGCATCACATAGTATATGTCAGAGGTAGCACTTGAATCCAGGTCTTCTTGGTTTCAAGGCAACTCTCTATCAGTGGATACTAGATTTTCTATCTATAAGATAGATGTGTGTATAAATTCATGCACATGTACACATGTATACGATACATAGACATTTTATATGGTTTTAGACATGTGTACAAGCATATATACATTTATGCACATGCCCAGTACATAGATAACACACACATGTGTACATGCACATATATGTTATCTATGTATTATGTGTTTATATATGTGCATATGCATATGCATGCATATATATGTAGGTATGCAAATCACTTGAGTATCTTTGCCAAGAAAACCTCAAATGGGGTCACAAAGAATCAGATGCAACTGCAAAGACTCAACAACAAAATATCTACAAACTCACATATATGTATATGCACACGTGTACATACACTTATATAGTTAATAGCTGACAAGCATTTAAATGCCTACTATGTGCCAGGCACAGTGCTAAACTCTTTGTATATATGTATATGATACTTACACTTCATGTTTCTCAAAGATGTTGAGAAGACATTTTGTAGTGCTCTATAAACATGAGTTATAATTATTATTTCCCTACATGAGAGTCAATTCCAGGAGGACAGAGATTTCTAAATTTTCCCTTCTTCCCAGAGCCTAGCTCAGTATTTAAGGCAGAATAGACACTTAACAGATGCTTAATAAGTCAATGTAAGTCAGCTGAAAGTTGCACATGAATTAATAGAAACCGTGGGAAACAAAAGAAGGAATTCTATTTCCACAGGATTAAAACTCCTCGCAGCTTTGAGTGATAGAGGTGACTGGTTCTAATCAGAGTTATGACCTAGCAGAACCAGGCTTCTGATGAGGTAAAAGATCAGATGCTTGTATGCATTCTTAATGAGCTGTTTGAAGGGGAACCTATCAGAGAGGAGAACATGAAGTGAGATGTTCAGGAGATTGCATCTCGTCAATGGAAAGCAAGGCAGGAAATTCGAATTGGGAACATCATAAAAAGGCTCCCATTGGTGTGAACAAATGTAGCAGTCCGTTAGGAACTACCTGTTCATTCAGGGGGAATGAATGTAAAAATGAATAAAAGCTTTCCTGATTTCACAACAAATATTGTTCTTTGTTTAAAGTGAACATGTTTCTCACAGAGGCCAAATATAGTTTAAGCGCTGCGATATAGTTTATCACTTTGCCTCTATGCATGTGTTTGCATTATTACTCTCTTTTTGAATCATTTTATAGAATGTTGCATAATTGTTTAAAAAATTTAATCTGCATGGTAGGCCCTGTAAGAGAGACCACTGATCCTAGAGTCATGGAGTTATAAGTTGGAAGGGATCTCTCAAACCATTTGAGAAGAGCAACTTTAAAAATATCTTTTGTAAATCTGCTGAGAAAAAGGTTCTTCATTCTCTATTGGTAATTTTAAGCACTTCTTAAACTGTGGATCATGACAACATATGGGGTCACAAAAATATTCAACAACAGAAAAAGTTTTCTGAATGTGTAACAATCAAAACTTAATTCAAAATCAAATGCATTAATGAATCTGAGGTGTTTCTGAAAGTACTTGCTTGTGCTGTATCACACAACTTCACTGTGATCTTAGTTCTGAACACAAAAGTTCTTCATGACTGACAGAAATCTCTCTTGCTTAAAGCCATCACCTCAGTCTTACCCTGCATTTTCAGGGGAAGGAACACTGGTACAAGAGATCAAGACTCAGGGGAAGTGATAGGACACAGACATTGGGAACTCTCTTGAACTCTCCTTGAATCTTCCCACTTAATCTGGAGTTTGCCTGAGGCCATAAGCCTTTCTTTATCACTGTGCCAGAATCTCTGTTACCCTTAATCTAGCCTAGCCCTCCATTGTCTGTTATCTCCAGGTAGCCTTCAGCTACTTCCCACCCTTAATCCCATTGTCTAGATTCCTGACATTTAACCTCTAGTCACCCCAGTCCCATCAAGATCCTCCTTAGACTCCTCCTTAAGACCCTACCTAAACCCCTCCTCTAGTTACTCCAGACAGCTTGGCCAACCCTAGATCCCTCCCACAATTTTTCTGTAAATAAGATCCATTTTGCCTCCATGAAGGTGCTCTGATTCAATTTAGTTCAGATTCTATCTGTTACACTTGTCAATAAAGGGGTCACAAATGCTCAGATTCCTTAACAGTCTACCCAATATGGTGAATCTTAAATAAACTTTGTTTTTCTTTGGCTGAAAGAGGCTTAAGTCAAATTCATTTGAGCAGGATCTGGCATGATGGTATTTTGGGGTTCTGAGCACCTGTAAACCTCAATATTTTGGTTGAACTCTCCTTGAATTTTTCCACTTCTTGTGAGAGAGGGGCTGGGGATTTCAAGGGGGTCTCCAAAAGAGTTCTAGAGCCCTTGAGACTTGGTTCATTTCTTAGCCTATTGAGTCTTAAATATTAGGGACCATAGAGCAGTCAGATGAAAACAGGGGTGTAATAGAATCAGAATAATGTATTAATAGAGTTGTACCTTAACTAGAAGATGATTTTCCTCTCTCATCTCCTTCCCTCTCCCATTCTTTTCCCTAGTCCTTTAGCCCCCCATTTTGGAACTGTAGAGTTTATAGGAGTATCCAAGTTCATTTAACGGTGCTATTTTTAGACAAGTTCATCTGACTAGAAAATTTCTAGCTCCAGAAAAAAATAACTTTCTTAAGTTTGGTCCTATTAATCATGTTATAAACTTTTGTCTTAGTATCATGTTAGTGGTGGACATTTGGGAAAAATTCTGCTACCATGATTCTCATTTTAAAATGAAAAGTATAATTTAAAAAGCCCAACTTTGGCAATTAAAAGAATTTTATTTTATTTTTGTCATCTTAAGAATAAGAGATGAGTGTCCTGGCTATGGCTGCTGACATACTTATTTTCCATTACATAAGCTTGTAAAATATTCCTAGAAAATGCTTCAAATGTATTTGATCTTTGGAGACTTGGAAGATTAATGAGTCTCATAAAAATGATAAATTAAGCACTTCGGAAGTACATTTGCAAAATAAACCATCAAAGAATTAGAGTAAAGAAATATTAGGGCTTTATAAGCCCTCTAATTACCAGGACCACAGCTATGATTTCTTTTGTACCAACCCATCTATTCCAAGGAGACTTTGTAGAGTTACATAGTAAATTCCATAGATGAGCAGGGTTTTCTTCCTGGATGTGATTGGGCATTCAGTAGTAATCAACTGGTTTATTCCACAAAACATAGAAAAATCAGTCTAGAGAATTTTGCTCTAATGGAAAAGATTTCAATTTGTCCTCAATTTTTGTAGAAAGGAAGTCTTCTGTTTACTTGAGTATCTTAAGAATAACAGGGAAAGAAATGATTATTTTTCTATTATTAATAACTGAATTAGGAGTGAGGTGTTTTTCCTTTCTGTTTATTCATCCAGGGTCTAGTCCTCTTAGGTCAGTCAGTCTTTGAAGGACTGATGATGAGACTGGCTTAATCCTCCAGGAATGTTCTCCTTAATCTTGAGTAGCATCCCATCCAACTAAGAGAGTTTTCTTCTGATTAAAAAGTAAATGGAATCCAGTCTAGGTAAATTCCAGCCCTAAAAACTTTAGGTTTATGCTCTTGAAAAGGGGGGTGGGTAAGGGAAGGTGGGGAGGGCCCCATTGGTCAACTTGAATGGTTTGGATTCCTATATCCAGATAGCTGGAGGCAGCTTAGTCTCATGATCTAGTCACAGTGTCACCAAGAGGAGCTGAAGACTTTTAACCTACCTCCTCATTAGAAAAAGTCTATCCATTCATTAATTGTTAACCAATCAGGGCTGATTTTCACCTGCCAGGGGCACCTCCTCTTCCAAAGGTATTTAAGCATGCAGCGATCTCCATGGTTTTGTTTTCAGTTACCTAGAGAGACCACTGACCATCAATTTATTGATTATTTCCTAGCCTAATAAATAAATTCATGATTAATTATCCAGAAATTTTGCCTCTTTGGCTTTTCATTCATTTCAACAGAGTGATAGCCTCCCTTTTTGCATGAAAGTTGTATTATTTTTCTAAGTTTCTGCATTTTGCAATCATTTCTTAGAAACATGCAATAATTATTGCTATTTTCTGCTATGAAACTAGCCTAGAGAGCTAAACTTAGGTTCATAAGCCAATTGCTTACAGGAGCTTAGCACTTTCTTTGTAGATAAAGCTATATTCTTGTAGAATGATCCCTGTTGCTTCTAAGATTAAAGTCCTGAGTTTTGCATTATAAACCTTCCACAATCTGGCTCCAATCCACCTTTCCAGCCTTACCTTACATTTCTTGCCTTTATCCACTACTTTATAGTGAATCAGCCTACTTCTTGTTCCCCATACTTGCCCATTCTATCTTCTGCCCCAATGCCTTCTTCACACAGACCATCTCTTATGCCTCACACATATTCCTTCCTCCTTTCTGTGTCTTAGAATCTATCTCTGCTTCCTTCAAGGCTGACCTCATGGGCCATCTTTACTGATCCTTCCAGTTAAGGGTTTCCTATTCTGAGATCTATAGAAGGGTCCTTGGATAGATTTCAGGGGTTCCATCAATGTGGATGGGAAGAAAATTCTGTCTTTTCACAAAACTCTATCTGAAACTTAGTATTTCCTTCAATTATTTAAAAACATGGTTCTGAGGAGTCCATAGGCTTTCCCAGACTGCCAAGAGACCTTTGACTCAATAAAGGTTAATAATTCTTTCTTTAGCTGCTAATGATCTCTCTTTCTCCTCAAATAACTGAGTATAAACTTGTTTTCGTCAGTCAACAAGCATCTTGAAGCGCTTATTTATTACATGCAATATGCTCAGTGCTCCACTGTTTCCAAATTGTGTCTTTGTAGCATGTAAACTTGTAGGGAGCAGGGATCATTTTTTGTTTGTCTTTGTCTGCCCAGGGGCTAGATCTTATAAAGATTATGTGCTTAAAAATACTTTTTGGATTTGATTGGAGCCAGAGGGCCTTTCGATGTGGTATTAATAATTGCATAACATTTTAAAAGATGGCTGATACTCCAATGATTGTGACAAGGCCCTTTTCCTGGGCTTCTCTTTTTGTACTTCAAAGGCATCTAGTGATAAAGTGAGAGGAAAAAAGTCTTTAACAATCAATTTACTCAGTGGTCACAATACTCTTGTGGCACTTGGAGTCAGCCCAAATCAGCTTATATACTGTTTTTCTGTTTGTTAAGCCTAGGGCTCTGGTGGAGAAGTGAGACTGGCTTGCACAGCTCTCCCTCAGTCAAAACAAAGTCAAGTGCAAGTCATGTCATCCTTTCTCTGATAGCATGGTCTTCTTTGGCAACAAAGGGTGAACACAATCCTGTGAGTAGATACAGCTGGCTGGATGAGACCCAGCTAGCTGGGTCCCTCAGCTCCTCCTCTCCTGTCTGCCTCCCCCTCCCCCTTCCTTCTTCTCTCCAAAGAAAGGTAAATTTGGATGGCCAAAAGATGTCCAGTTGACTTGGGTTTTACTGGCTAGTTCCTTTCCCTTCCCCTCCCTTCCCTTCCCTTCCCTTCCCCTCCCTTCCCTTCCCTTCCCTTCCCCTCCCTTCCCTTCCCTTCCCTTCCCCTCCCTTCCCCTCCCTTCCCTTCCCTTCCCTTCCCCTCCCTTCCCCTCCCTTCCCCTCCCTTCCCTTCCCTTCCCTTCCCTTCCCTTCCCTTCCCTTCCCTTCCCTTCCCTTCCCTTCCCTTCCCCTCCCTTCCCTTCCCTTCCCTTCCCCTCCCTTCCCTTCCCTTCCCTTCCCCTCCCTTCCCCTTCCCTTCCCTTCCCTTCCCTTCCCTTCCCTTCCCTTCCCTTCCCTTCCCTTCCCTTCCCTTCCCTTCCCTTCCCTTCCCCTCCCTTCCCCTCCCTTCCCTTCCCCTCCCTTCCCCTCCCTTCCCTTCCCTTCTCTTCCCTTCCCTCCCCTTCCCTTCCCCTCCCCTGTCTTGTCCTGTCCTGTCCTGTCCCGCCCTGTCCTGTCCTGTCCTGTCCTGCCCTGTCCTGCCCTATCTTTTCCTTTCCCCAAACCTTAAACCTACTGTACTTTGAAGCTGGGATGTCAATGGGCTCCTGTCTAGGGGCTCTTCTGGACCTTGCTGGCTTTAGAGTGATGGTCAATGGAGAGAGAAACACAAGATTTTGTTATTATACTATTTTACATTAAAATTTTTATCTCTATTTTATCTCATTTTTAAAACATCTTGGTTAATTTCATCCAGGTTTTCATGTAGTCCATGTGGAAAATAATTTTTTTCCCTTTCAAGAAAGTCTTTGCTTGAAGGGGATTACTCATTCCTGCTTAATGGGAATATAATATCTGTATTTGCAAAACTTTTTTCTCTTCTGGTTGGTCTTTTCTTTAATGTATTCCTTTCTTCATCTTGGGGCTTTGTGCCTGGGCCAGGCTGTGTCTTCTACTCTGCTTTTGTGTGGAGTAGCTGACTCTGATTTCTCTCATTCTAGGTCTTCTGGGCTCCTGGATTAACCTCTTAAGGTCCCCTGTATCTTCAAGGTTCAGAGCATTGAATCCTCAGGGCCCTTTCTGGCATTTCAGGACAGAGTCTTAAGGACTTCAGAGCCTGTAGTCCTGGGCTATCCAAGTGTGAACCTGTAAACTCCGTGCTAATTGAATCTGGTTAGTGGTTTTTGCACACTGGATTCTCCAGGACTTCCAAGGTCCCCACTCAAAGGCTTTCTCAGGCAAACCCTTCACTCTCACTGCCTCCAGATACAAATCCCTACAGGCTACAAGGATGTGTCCTATCTTCCACTGAGCTGTCATTGGCTCTGCTTGTGGGCTTCTGTCTTACTTTTTGTATAGTTCAGGGATGGTAGAACTCACTTATTATAGTTTCTCTTTAGATTTCTTGATCATTATTTGTTTTGGTGGGAACTTCAAAGTTTTGAATGGTAAGTCAGGTAGTTTGCCTCTTGTTCAGAAAGCCATTTAGCTAGACGTCTCATCGTCCAACCTAGAGGCCACTAGAGTGTACAGTGCATAGAATGCTGATTTGGAGTCAGGAAGTTCTGAGTTCAAGTACAGCCTCATGTAGTTACTAACTGTGTGATCCTGGATAAAGTCACTTAACCTTTCTGTGCCTCAGTTTCCTTATGTATAAAATGGGGATAATAATAGCACCTAACTCCCAGAGTTGTGAAGATGAAATGGCATAAAATTTGGAAAGCATTTTGCAAACTCTTTAAAGCACTATACAAATGCTAGCTATTATTATTTTTAAGCTTTTTTTCAGTATTATCAAACGAGTAGATGAAAAGAACGCTGTGAGATTTCAGCAAGTACTTAGATCTTAACAAGCTTTTAATGAAGTATATTAATGTAATACCCCATTACAAGAATTAGCTATTTTAGGTCTTGGGGCAATGTAAAGGTCTCTTGGGTATGCATAATTCCCTCCTCTTCTGCTTCAGGGTTTTTTTTTTTTTTATTAAATGGTAAGTTAGGAATACCATCACAATCATTCTGAGCCCCTTCTTGGAAAAATTTCTAACATTTAGTCAGAAGTTTGAATCTTTGCCTTAATTTACATTTATATTTCTCTCTTGATAATCTGTGACCGTTTGGTAGTTGAGGCAAAATCCAGGTTACTGTAAACATTTGGGTATAGAAGCAATTTAAGTATGTTATATTGTCTGCTAACTAGAAGTTGGGAAAAGAGCAGACCTTTTATTGAATTTCCCTCAGTCCTTGGTGAGGTGAGTATAACTGGTGATGTTAGGCCAAGTTTTTCACCCCAAGATGCTTATATGTTCATGGGCCTCCTCAACCTCCCCCTTTTTTCCAGAACTCAATTTTATTTTCCCTTTCTTCTTTCCCAAGTTGTCCTTGTGCTACCAGTTCTTTTTGTCTCAGGTTCTTAATTTTCCCAGCTCCTTATTCTACAAGACCAGACCTTCAACATCTCTCTCTGGTTCTGATATAGTGCAGGGATTTTTATTAGAGTGTGATCACGTCCCTCACTCAAGTGAAACAGACTTCCTGTTGCATTTAATAGAAATGTGTTTGATTTAAAGTGTACAGGCTTTGTTGCTATCTAGTTCTGATTGATTCAGTCAGGAAGTGTTCTTCTCTAACATTTATAACTAAACTGAACAGATGAACAGGGCGACCGTTCTTAGACTTACAGTATTCTCATGGAGAAAGGCGGACTTGAAGAAAATGCCCTTAATTGGCTTCAGAAGTGATGGACACCCTTTTGATTCAATGTCATTGGAGCAGGAGTCCTCCAGTAGGTAGGAAGAAAGGAAATAAACATGTATTAAGCGCTTACTATGTGCCAAGTGCTGGGGAGCTTGCATTCTAATAATGTCTAATAATGGAAGACAATACAAGAAGAGAGCTGAAGAGTGAGAAGTGATGGTGTGAGGATGCCATGGTTTTGAAATCCAGAAGCCAGTAATAGTAACAGCCAATAACAGCCAGAAGCCAGGAGGGGAATGAAGGCAGCCTTGGGCCATCCCAAGATGGAGGCTCTTGGAACAACTCATTAATGGGAGAAGGATTTGGACCTTACACTGGGATGTTCCATACTGAGAAGGCCTCAGGGCTAGTTGGATTTTTCAGTACAAGGAGGTCCTAACTGGGAGAAATAATTCATTCAGGCTTAGGAGGAATGAAGATAAAAGAAAAATTTATTAACGGGACTGCTTTGGCAGGTGCCTCATAAAATAGACACACCCTTCAGGAACAAAAGTAAGCCTTAAAAACTATGCCCAAACTCAAAGTCCCTTTGCTGTCCCTCTTTGACTGGGTAATACAGGGTATACACTTTTCTGATATGCCTACTACGTAGTTCCCCCTCACATGTTTTCCCCTCCCTCTACATGTATTGTGTGATCTCTTAAATGAAGTTTTAGCCCTCCCAGAAGAAAAGTTAATATCCATAAGTTTTTTATGCATGAGCATTTATTACAAGCAAGATTTAACTTTTACCCTACTTAGCTGACTTCTCACCTCAAAATAAAATAAAAAAAAAAAACCAAAACAGTTGGATCCTTCCTTTGCCTGTTGTCTTCTGTGTGAGACATAACTCCTTCATTATGTCTCTCATTCTACTGATTGTCGTTCTGAATTTATGGGAACCAATTTCTCTGTTATATCTCTCAAATTTCCCTCTTCTGCTAGAAGATGGTCTAGTACTAGTCCCTATTGTGAGTGTCTTCTACAGGCAATTTATTTTCCTGCATTTGCTGCAAATCACAAGACTTATTGGTATGTAGGGATCCCTTAGATTTCATAAGTCATATGTTGTATAATTTCTATGGAAGCAAAACTTTTAATCATTCTTCACACTAACTCTAGATGTATATGCTTCACCCTGTACTGCTTAAAAATTTTTATCAGCATCTTAAAGGAATAGATGGTGTGCTAGGCAGATTTTTAGATGACATCAAGCTGGGAGGAATTGGATGAAGGATTCAGCATCCTAAAAGATCTTGATAGGCTAGAACGCTGGGCTAAGTCTAATAGAATGGAATTCAATAAAGAGTAATGTAGAGTCTCATACTTGGGTACAAAACAAATCAATTTCATGAGTAAAGATCTGGAGGTTTTAGTGGACTGCAAGCTCAATATAAATCAGCAGTGGGACATACCATGAAGATAATACATTCTTATCCCATTTTAGTCTGCCTTGTTAGAGACATCTAAATGTTGTAGCAGGTAGAGTGCTGGAGCTGATATGAGGAAAACTTGGGTTCAAGTTTGGCCTCTGACACTTACTGTGTGACCCTGGGAAAGTCACGTAACCTCTATCTGCCTCAGTTTCCCCATCTTTACAACTGAGGATAATAATAGCACCTACTTCCCAGAGTTGTGAGGTGATAATGACATATTTGTAAAGTGCTCTGCAAACCTTAAAGTCTTTTATAGATGCTATTTTTTATGCTTCATTTGCAGTACTATGTTCTATTTTGGAGTACCAAAGTTTAAGAAGATATTTATAACCTGGGTTGTTCCCAGAGGGCAGTGTTGATGGTGAAGCGTCTTGAGTCCCTGTTGTATAAGAGTTGGTTGCAAGGAGGGGTGGATGTTTCCTCTTGAGAGGAGAAGCTACAGATATAATTTAGATACAAAAATCTGAAAGGTTCTTATGTAGAAGAGCCTTGTGCTATTTGATCTCAGTTGGAAGAACCAGAAGGAAACAATGGAAGATACAAAGAGACAAATGTAAGTTTGATGTCAGGGAAAACTTTCCAACTATTTCAGCAATGCTAAAGAGGAATGGGACACCTTGGGAAGTGGAGATTCCTTTTATATGAGAGCAACGAATAAAGTTTCTTCTGGCTTTTACATTCTGTCATTCTGTGACTATGGGATTCCCATCTTTCTGAATGACCAGTTTTCCAACCCTTTTCTCCTCCCCTTCCTTCCCACTTCCAGGTCACTCTCCCTTTCCTTTCTCCCTTCCTTCTCCCTTTCCCCTTCTCTTTCTCTCTTTCCCATTTCTCTCTCCTCTCCTCTTCTCCCACTTTCTTTCCTCTTCTCCATCTATCCTCCCCCTCCCCTTTTTCCCCTCTTCCTTTCTCCCTTTCCCCTTTTCTCCTTTTTCCTTCTCATTCTCCTCTACCCTTTCTCCCTCCCCCTGATTCTCTCCTCTCCTTCTTCTCTCCCCTCTCTCTTCCCAAAGATTGTCACATCTTGTTGGGAAATTTTGTTTGGCAATGCAGGTCCCCAAATGTCTATAATGTATGTTCCTATTGAGATGCTAGGGGGCACTCAAAGTTTAAATGGCTTGTCTAGTGTCACACAAACTAATATGGATCCAAGCAGAACTTGAAACCAGGTCTTCCTGGCTCCAAGCTTGGTCCTTCATCCACTGTGTCAAGCTATTTCTCCCTCTCTTTTTTGGGGGATGGGTGGGGCAGAGACAGGCATTTAGACCTATCCTCTTATCAATATAAATCAGCCATTGTATTACAATGTGCAGTTTTTAAGGGTTGAGACACTAAGGCTTATCTGACTATCTAGGGTGACATAGGCAGTATATAAGTGAGAGGTGGTGAACCAGAGTTTTTCTTACTCAAAGCTCAGATCTCTAGAAGTTACTGTCAGGCTCTCTTTGCTGAGAGACAAAATCATAGTTAATATATTCATTTCCTTCAACATAATATTTCTTCCATTTGTAGACTTTAAGAATATGAGAAAGATTTTACTCTATATTATTATGTAAAAATGCTTCATGAATCCTGACTCATAGTTTCATTTGGACTAAAAGGTCTGCAGCACTTTGGGTATTCCCAGGGATAAATATTACTTATTTATGGCTCAGAGAACCCATTTCCAGTTTGCACCAATGTCCCAGTAAGCCAGAAGCCTGCCTAGAGCCAAAAGGTACTTCTGGTAAAGGACAACCTATATGCAAATAGACCTATCAAAGTAAACAGAGCTTTCAATTTAAAATGTCATACCCTAGAGGGCTCTTCATTGCTCACAAAAGTCACTTTCGATTCCTACAGGAATTTCTCAAACCTGAAAATATTCTTATACTCCAAGATTATTGTGTTGAATTATGGGCACCAAATTTTAAGAGGTATCCTGGAAAGAAAGGGCACTGAATTTGGCATCAGAAGACTCAGGTTTTAATATTAGCTGTCACTGACTAGTTGTGTGACTCTGGACAAGTCACCTAGTCACTCTGAGCTTACCTATCCCACAGGGTTCTTATAAAGGAGTGTGTTTTGTAAACATTAAACCCTTTCCTTTTGGGGAAGATGTCTGGTCCTGCTTTGTCATTAGGACATAGAAAATTTCTGGACGCTAGATGCTATAGAGTATAGAGTGCTAGTCACTTCGTGACTGGTGTCAGGAGGACCTCAGTTTAAATTCTGCCTCAGACACTTTAACTTCTATCTGCCTCAGTTTCCTCAACTATGAAATGGGGAAAATAATAACATCTACCTCCCAAGATTGTGAAGATTAAATAAGATATTATTGCACAGTGAAGTCCTTATACAGCATGTAGTAGGTGGTTAATAAATACTTGTGTCCTTTCTGCCTTCTGGCAATACAGACAAGCCATCATCTCCAGTTGTCCTGATGAATGTCAGGCTATTGGACTCAAATGGCTCAGGAGAAGAAGGTGAGGCTGGTGACCTTGCACAGCCCTCCCTCACTCAAATCAAAGTCAACTGCAAGTCATGTCATCATCTTGATATCATGGTCCTCTTGGAGAATGAAGGACAAACACAACAATAGCATTAGACAGTTGCCTGAGGTAATGAAAAGTGTTCTGCCTATGGTCACATAGCTAGGACCTCTCAGGTTTAGTGCTTATTTTCCTGACTTCTTTCCTTCTAAGGTCAGTTAGAATGTAGTTACTATAGTTACTACATCCCTTTGTCTCTCTTGTTGAGACATTTCAGTTGTATCCAACCCTGTGTGACCCCATTTGAAGTTTCCTTGGCAAAGATATTGGAGTGGTTTGCCATTTCCTTCTCCAGTTCATTCTTTTATAGATGAAACAGGCAAGCAGGGTTAAGTGACTTGCCCAGGTTCATACAGCTAGTAAGTATCTGAGGCCAGACTTGAAATTAGCCTTTCTTGACTACAGGCCCAGTGCTTTATCTACTGTACCACTTTGTCTCTTGGTACTACATAAATAGGAATTATTTATTTTTGAGAGGAAATTTAGAAAAATTAAGGGTGGCTAGGAAGGGATAACCATCATTTCTGAGAGGAGATGAAGACCATGTAATACATAAAACAATTGAAAAAACTAATTGTTTTTAGTCTAGAGAAGTTAGTACTAAGGGAGTTGAGAGGGAAACATTAAGAACTGAGCATTCACTTAGAAGATAAAGTCAACTTTCTCTGGGTTTCCTGATAATAGAGAATAATGGGGGGAAATTGCAAGGAGGTATGTTTGCGCCAATCTAAGAAAGAACATTCTAGCAATCATAACTGTCCAACCATGAAACAGCCTAGGTCTTGAGAGAGTGATCACTTTATTGCTGGAGGAATTTAAGTTGTCCTGAAAGAAGGAATCTGTAAAAGATCTTGTAGGAAACATTGCTGCCTATGGTGGAAGGCTCAACTTGGTGACCTCTCTTCCCATCCTTCTAGTTTTACTAGAATCTAATTTAAATACACAGACAGATTTCATAAGTAATTTAAAAAATTCAGAATTTAAAAAGAAAGTATTTACTATTTACATCCAAGGTGCTGAAGTTCCTAAGAGAATAATTAAACTGGAGGGACTGTATGTAGTGGAATGCATGTTAGAGCTGGAATCCAAGAATCAAATCCCAGTTCTGCTGTGCCCAATCTATGTGCCTGGAGCTTCTGTGGGCAGCAAGTGATTCTGTAAAGTGAGTGGGTTGGGTGAGATGATCTCTAGGGTCCCTAAAGTTATGATTCTATGAACTACACAGTTTATTGATATGTGTCATTGTTTGCTAGAACCCCTTCTTTGTCTATTAAACAATTTATATATATATGTATGTGCACTCATAATATTGGAATTATCTGTAGCCAGAGAAAGAACTAATAAATAGAAGTATGCATAGAATGGTTGTATGTATCAACAATGTTTGTATAAACAAACATACATACATACATATACATACACACACATATACATTTATATATATGAATTTATGTCTAATGGTAGCCATCTCTAGGGCAGGGGGGAGAGGGGGAAAAAGAAAGCTACATGATAGCTTTTATGTATATTTTAAAGGAATATCAAGTTTTACATAATAGATTTGCAGTTTCATGTGCAATCATTTTTTTTCCCCATTCTACTATGTTATGGAAATGCTTGTTTTATTTCTTAAGCTCAAAATAAAAGAGAAATGTGTCAGTGCAATGATTACTAATGCAAATGTGACTTCCAGAAGATTCCAAGCACATAAGTGATATATATGAAAGTCTGTTTGCATTTGTAGCCAGCAGTCAACCTGAGTGCATATATACTCCATTACTCCCATTTATTTATGAACTTTTCAAGCAAATTTCTACCATTTTCAGGAACTGAATATAGAGAGATGATGATATATTTATATATGACTTTGAAAAGTTCAAAACAATTTTCCCCTCTAAAAGATGTACATGTATAACAGAAAATAGGCACAAAGTTTAATCTTTGTATGTATTTGTATTTATTCACTTCATATTTATTCTGTGTGCATTTTCTAATGTACTTCTCTCCCTGCCCCCCCCAATATAATTTAGGCTCCTTGTGAGGATGGGGAGTTTCATTCTTGTTAGCCATATATCTAGGTCTAGCATAGTACTGGGGACATAGGAGTCACTTAATAAATACTTGTGATTGATCAAACATGGTTTTTGTTGGTCATCCACAGCAAACATCCTCAGGTTATCAAATTTACCTTGGCAGAAATAGTTCTGTGCACCGGTTGACAGAATGGAACGACTGAGCTGAATTGCTCATTGCTTTTCTTATGTCTGTATTGCAGGCTAATAAGGAAAAGAGGCAGGTTTGGGAACAGAAGAGTTAGTGAGAAAGAGACCAGGGACCTGATGAAGTTATAGACCATTCTGTTGCTTGAACGGTGGGGTATAGAGGGACAGGACCAATCCTAGAAAACATTTTTAAGTGTATATCCTGTCATCTTCTTGAATAGTTCTTCTTCCTTCCCTTTGCCTGGTGGTCCTCTCTCCTCTACCTCTCAGACCTCTAGTTCCTTCATACTGTAGTCTTTAGTCTTGGAATTTAGAGCTTGAAGGCATCTCAAAGATCCCATTCCCAGATTTTATAGATTGGCAAAAGGGGACAGAAAGGGTTATTTGCTCCAGGTCTCACTGGTACTAAGGGTCTGAGCCAGGATTCCAGGACATCATTCTGCTTCCCGTTCAATCTCCAGACTGCTGTCAACAAGTTCTTTCTCAAGTATTATTTTCATCATCTCCTTCTTCTTCTCCTAAATCTTGGTAACCCTATATTGTTCCTCTTTGCTTATAAGAACAAACCCAATTATGTCAGTCTAGCTCAAGGTTCTTCATTAAGGCCCTCCTGTGGCTATCCAGTTATATAAGAGCACAGAATTATAGATTTAGAATTGGAAGAGACCTAAGAGGTTATCTGGTCTACTGCCATCTTTTACAGTTGAAGAAAATGAGACTGAAGTCAAGAGATGTTAAGTGACTTGCTCCAGGTTTCTCAGGTTGGGGGGAGCTAGGGTTTAAACTGTCATTATATTCCAGTTCAGGTCCTACTAGACCCATTTCCTTACTCTTCATTGTGTACATTTTGTTTATTTCTGCCCATGTACCTTCTTCTTCCTGAAATTACCTTTTTATCTCCTTACCACCAAATCCATCCTTTCCTTTAAGCCTCCCAACCACTAAGGAATCTCTAATAAACCTTTCTTAACTAACTTGTCCTGTCAGTGATAGTTCCCTTAACATTTAATTTATGCTTTAGTGAATTTCTGTGATATTTGATGTCATTTCACTAAATGTAAGCTTTTAAGTTGTTTAATTCAGTGCCCAAGAGAATGTTTCTTCTTTTTATGAATCTGCCTACAAGCCATATGGCAAAGGCTACATTAGTTATAATCACATGGTCTGAATAGCAAGGCTTATACCATAGATGTATTTTGTTTAATATTAAAATAAGCTTGCTTCTCTTTCCCCTTTTTAATTTTTTTAAACAAGAGATAACTGCTTGTTAACCAGATGAAGTCTTAAATTTGTCATGAGAAAGTAAGTTGTTAAATTTAAATTATGATTCATTACCTTTCTCACTTATCCTTAACTTGTATTCATAATGTTATAGACTCAAAAATATAAAGATGAGAGGTCTCTTAGAAATACTAGATTCAGGGTTCCTTAACCTGAGATCTGTGAACTTTGAAAAAAAATTATAACTGTATTTCAATATAGTTGGTTTCCTTTGTCATTCTATGTGTTTTTAAAATTAATTTTAAAACATTATTTTCAGAGAAGCCCCACTGGCTTCAATAGGCTGCCAAAGGGATCCATGATACAAAAAAAGATTAAGAAACCTAATTCTAACCAACATTTTTTTTTACAGATGAAGAAACTGAGGCCCAGAAAGGTTATATGCCTTGCTCAAGGTCGTATAGGCAGTAAGTCTTCTTATTTCATGTTCACTGATGCAAAATTCAGCACTTGCCACTGCACTAAATTACCTCTTAAATGAAAATAACCAGCAGTTGAATTTAACACAGGAATCAAAGCACTCCAAACAACACGCTTACTGTCTGAGGGAAGCCTGATATCTCAATCAATCCATTAATATTTATCTATAGAAATGGAAACCCTCCTTCACACCTGGGTCTTTGAAGGCCTCCCCAGGTTGCAGGCACTTTGTGGATCAACATCCACTCAAACACAGAGAGTCTTCACCAATGACTTTCTTTTAGTAGACCAATCAGGGAACACATTAGTTCAAGCAAAAGATATTTAACTAAATAATAAAGCAAAACAAGTGAAAACAAAACTTCCTTCCCACCTCCCCCATGCAGCTGTATATTCTCCAACAAGTCACCATTGGTGTCAGAAGGGACATATATAAAGAGCATGCTTAGCCAGAAAACATGCATAGAAAGGCATATATGTAGGGAACAACCATGGTGAAGAAACATATGTGGCTAAGGAACTTGTATACTGGGGAATATGAATGGGAACTTGTATGACTATTCATCTCATGCCTCCAGTATTGCATAGCCACTGATGTCTTCTAGGGATATCATTGTGATTTACTGACATTTCTATTTTTAACTTCGCATCTTTTTTGAGCAACTGATGCTTTCTGCTACTATCTGTCATTCTTCACCTTTTTTGCGGCATCTTCTCTTAAAAGGTAGAAGGCTCTACCTACAATTTAGCTTATGGCCCCATGGGACTCTTGCTGCTCTTTTGTGATTCATACTCCATGAGTTGTATCTAGCTAGCTGAAATGCCCTTAGACATTTTAAGTCTATCTTTTGAACTTCTTGTGCCACTTACAGTTGCTTAGTCTAAACTCTTGCTTGTCTTACAATAAGAAAATTCCTTTCAAACTTTCTATTATTATGATGCCAGTTGTGGTATATGCAAATTATGGGTTAGGCAGAAAAGACTAAAAGATACTGGTGACCTTTTCTTCATCCTAGAAACCAAATGGATGAAGGAAAGAAGGAAGGAAGGAAACAGTATTCATTAGGCATATATTATATTCTAAACGTTGTGCTCAGCCCTGGAGATAGTAACACAAAAGCAAAGATGGCACATGTCTTCAAAGAGCTTATATTCTTATGGAATATAATGGTGGCCAGAAATGGGCACATTAGTTGGAAAGTTACTGAGATGGTGACTGGGGCCATTGAAGAATAGATTTACGTATCTCATTAAAGAACAATAACAGAATTGATTTAATCATGGTTCTTGGGTCTAGAACTGGAGGAGAAGGGAAAAAGAAAGAGTACTGGAACAGACTGCAAGGTGGTTGGTGAAGAGGCTATGAAGGAAGTGGTCAGAGAGGAGTGAGTGAAGTGAATCTTGGCTCGGGTGTTCTTAAAATACATATTTATCACCTGCTGTATGCAAGGCTCTATGTTAGATTCTATGGGGATACAAAGACAGTTTCAGAGGTCCTACAGTCTAGTTGGGATAAAAGGAAAAATATACAGTTAAATAACAATATGTCAATTCTAGATTATAGTATGAAATTAACAATATGCTAATACAGAATTATAACAGGAAAGTCTACTAAGTTGTACTCTGAGTAATTTATTGACAAATGAATCATATAGGCAATAATGGCCAAGAGCTTAGAGTACAAAGAACTCTGTGTTAGAGCAACTTGGGAAGCCTTCACAGAGGAATAGAAGGACTTGAGCTGGATTGTAAAAGATGAGCAGGGTTGTGTTTGTCAGAGATGAAAGGAGGGAGCATTCTGGGGATTAGGGCTGGTAAGGGAGAAGAAATGGTATGGGAAAAGATATGTAACAGGCAAAATACAAGATGCATTTGAAGAAGAGTAAGTAGATCAGAGAGAGTGCAGAGTTTGTATAAAATAGTCCTGGGAGATGAGACTAAAAAGGTCAGTGACATACAGATTATAGTACTAGGTCTTGAAGGGAATTTATCAATTATTCTCTGAACACCCATTATGCAAATAACACCATAATGTATGTATCAGGGGTATGTGGGCATTCAAGGAGAAGTAGCACTTCTGATATGAGGCCTTGCTGAACCCTTTGGTGTCTACTTGGTATTCAACTCTCATCTGTGGCTCCAAGAAGCTATAGCATGCCCAGAGGCCACACCCTAGTAAACCGTCTCAGCAGATGGGCCAAAGCAGGTAAAGGGTAACCACTGGGTCACAAACTGGTTGATGTGTTAGGAGGATGTCTGCCCCAGCATGTGAAGACTTCCCCTGATGGAACAAACAGGTGAGAATAATTTGTTCTATTGGCCATGAAGGCAGCTGAAGTAGGTGCTGTGGAACGCTTAGAGCTTGGTCAGACATTGAAGACTCCAAGGTCATCCACTGCATCCTGGATCATCACCAGTCATCCTGACTTTTGTCTTACCACTAGACTTTGAAGAAGGTGGAAGAAAGCATGAGACTGATGACTTTTTGAAATTCTGCTTCATTTAAATCCAATTTGCACACAAGTCAAGACACCACCTTGTCATGTCATTGGTCCTCTCTGAAAATGAAGGATAAACAATAACAATTAGCAGTGTATCAGTTAATAAGCATAATGATTTTTTTCTCTCTTATATTGCACAAAAGGTGATTTTGCTCAGACATCTCTCTCAAATACCCTCCCACCAAAAAAAAAAGTAAAAAGAAGGAAAGAAGGGAAGAGAAGGAAGGAGATGTTTATTTTGGGAGTTGAGACAGTT
The DNA here is from genome assembly GCF_028372415.1 of Notamacropus eugenii. Taxonomy (NCBI): domain Eukaryota; kingdom Metazoa; phylum Chordata; class Mammalia; order Diprotodontia; family Macropodidae; genus Notamacropus; species Notamacropus eugenii. The sequence goes on from NC_092876.1 coordinate 116,023,449, forward strand.
CTTAGTCATGTCCTCTACTAACTTGCTGAGTGATCTTGAAAAAAAAATTTGAACTTTCTGGACAGTGTTTTCCTTCTCTACAAAATGAGGGAGTGGAATTAGTTGATTTCTAAGACCTTTTCTAATTCTGTAATTCTATGGCTCTCATACATCTATGCATTGATTCATTAAGGCATGCAGGATTCAGAAATAGTAATCTACTTTCTTTCCAACACTAATATTCTAAATAGCACTCTTGTAGCCTGAAGGACTTAATATACATTCTAAAGTGTCTAAATGATTTCCTAGAAATACTTTACAACTTTAGCTTTCTGATTAACCAAAAAGTCCCAGGAGTATTATAGAGTCTGACTGGATTTGGTTCTTAGTCTTGGACCTCCCTCTCTTGGTGAAATAGTCCATATGAAGAGTTGACGTTGGACCTTTAGATACTTTGAGTTGGCCCTGGATCTTACCAACTGCTAGGGTCTACCACTCCCCTGCACCAACTTCCTACCACAGCTAGACCCTTCCCCTTACTGATGCCCATATACTTCTGCACCTCTGCTTACTGTATTTCCCCAGCTTGGGATGCCTTTCAATCTCTTTCCATCTCTCCAAATTTTATCAACCTTTCACTGCTCAGCTCTCAGTTCCTCTATGGAGCCTCTATTAGTTGCCTCAGTCCTCAATAATTTCCTTCTACTCATCTGACACTTAGCAAATATTGCCTTGAGGGACATCTTGACATAGTGGAGATGGCTATTTAAAGAGTAATGAAGGCATAGGTTCAAGTTTGACCTCTGACATGTATAATTGTGCTAATCACTTAATCTTTCAGTGCCCTAAGCAGTTAGAGGGAAGGTGTTGAGACACAGTGTGGTACGGTGCAAAGTGTTCTGGATTTGGAATCAGAGGACCTTGGCTCAAATCACTTTTTAGCTGCGGGATTTTGGACAAATCACTTCTCCTCTCTGTGCCTTTATGTGAAATGAGGTAGGGGAACTTATAAAAAGTCCCTTCCAGTTTTAAAATCTGTGATCTATGATGAGTTAGCTAAATGTTTTGGTACCATAAGCAGAGAATATATTTAAACTAAGTCCTATAGAACACTTAGACTGTATAGCCTTTGTAGTGGCTCTTCATGATTGAGTGTGGTATAGAACTTGGTATACAACAGTAGCTAGCATGTAGTGCCTTAAGGTTTGCAAAGTGCTTCATGCACATTATCTCATTGGATCCTCACAACAATCTTGTATGGTCTCTACTATAGGTATTATTATATCCATTTTACAGATGGGGAAACTGAGGCTAGCACTTAAATGATTTCTCCAGAGTTACACAGCTAGTAAGTGTCAGAGGTAGGACTCTTAACTCAGACCTTGCCTGACTTGAAGTCCTGTTCTCTTTACCATACTCTTTTCTTGGAAATGGAATCTTCCTCTATCTTCTAATGGTTGCCTTCTCTACTCAATCCTGACATGACCCCTATGTCCCAGAAGCTGCTTCAGGGTTTCAGATGAAGAGGAGATGAGGAAAAAGAGCAGAAAATGGGTGAAGTGAAGCATGTTTCCTCAGAAGTGAGAAAACAGAACTGAATGCAAAAAGGGTAACTATTGTGTTTCCTGCCCAAAGACCCCTAACATAGCCCTGTACCATGAACCCCAGTGGTATCAGGATAACAAGGCTCTATTGTCATGTGAATGCCCAGAAAATGATGTTGATCATGATGGTGATTTTTTTTTTATTTCTGTTTTATTTCTTAACTTTCCTCTGCAAAATAACTTTTTAAAAATTGTCAGAGAAAAAGAAGATGCAGTTCTCACTTTAAAGTACATTCTTTTCTGGAATATCTAGTGAATTTGGCAAACATCCTGACACATTCAAATGTGTATATAAGAAAATTTGGGCTGGTAAAAGAAATGAGAAAGAAAAATGACAGGAGGATAATTTACATGGGGTCAGCTGCAATGCCCTTAATATGGCTATTCTGTAGCTTTTCTGTCTATATTTGGCTTGATTCCCTCATCCTTCACTGTGTATAACTCTCATTAAAGTCCATGGCCAATTAAAATGATGGCTTCTTTTGAATAAAGAGAGAGGCTGAAGGGTGGATAGAAGCTACTAACAGAAAAATACCTCCATAGTGAAAAATTGTAGTTGTACTTTCTGTACAATTGCCCAACAGCTGCTGTAGAAACCTGAAAATGAACCTGATCTTTGTCTGCAGGGACAGAGATTGTCAGAATTCCCATCATTGTTAGTAGGCTGCAAATTCTCCTGAAGGGTCTGCCAATGGAAAAACTTGAAGGGCATCTAGAAAATTGCTACCAAGATGTTGAACATGCCAAAAGAGCATTTCAGTCATTTAACATGGAGAAGCCTTCCAGTGACTTGGTAAAATTCTTCAAGATTTCCACAACTGCCTACAAATACTTTCTACCCCAATCTCAAGCCTGGAGACTTGAATTTTTTACAGATTCTAAACATAGTGGATGGCTTATGCTGTTGTTTAGTTGTTTTAGTCCTGTCCGACTCTTTGTGATCCTGTTTGAGATTTCCTTGGCAAAGGTACTAGAGTAGTTTGCCATTTCTGTTTCTAGTTCATTTTACAGATAAGGAAACAGAGGCAGACAGGGTTAAGTGACTTGCCTAGGGTCACAGAGCTACTAAGTGTATGAGGCTGGATTTGAACTCAGGTCTTCCCAACTCCAGGCCTGTGGCTATATCCACTGTGCCACTTAACTCATAGCAAATATTTAATAAATGTTTGTTAATTGATTGTTTGATTGATGGATATTCTTCTATTTGATGGTATCTGACCTTCCCACTGCACTTTTAAACATAATTTTTTTTTGAGCTTTATTGATACCTTCTGTAGGTGGCTCAGTTGGATAGAGTGCTGGTCATGGAGTCTCTTCTTGAGTTCAAATCTGGTCTCAGATTCTTATTAGCTGTGTGACCCTGGGCAAGTCACTTTACCCGATTTACCTCAGTTTCTTCATCTGCAAAATGAGATGGAGAAGGAAAAGGCAAACCACTCTAGTACCTTTTCCAAGAAAACCCCAAATAGTGTAAAGAAGAGTCTGAAAAGACAGCAGCAGCAGCAGCAACAACAACCTGTTTTTGCAATAGAATCATTATCTGATATGATCCCCTCTCCTCCAACCCTTCCAATTCCCCTTTGTAATATAGGAAGGCAGTTAAGCAAAACCAGGAGACATGGTGACCTTTATCTGACATCAAGTCATGTATTCTGCACCTGCATCCTTATACTTTTCCCCTGAGGAGGAATGGAATTCTGGAATGGAATTGATCTTTATTGCTTAATCGAATTTAGCTGCCTTTTAGTGTTGTTTTCATTTCCTTTTTGTAGTTATTGTGTATGTCATTTTCCTTATTCTGTTTACTTCACTTTGTATCAGTTCTGACAAGTCTTTCCATGCTTCTCTGAATCCATCAGATGTGTTGATTCTAACTGGGCAATAGAATATTCTATTACATGCATTTGCCAGATTGTTTGGTCATTCTCCAATCCGTGGGCACCTACTTTGTTTTCAGACTTTTGCTGCTATTAAAACTATAGCTATGAACATTTTATTATCTATGGGACCTTTCTGTCTGTGACTTTCTTAGAGTGTATGCCCATTTCCTCCTCTAATTTAAGCCAATTTCCTTTTTCTTTGTCTCCAGTGGAAAGTGAGAACTCCTGGTTAGATTTTTGGGTTGATCACAGTGCCTCCCTCTAGTAAGTGCTTAATAAATGATTAGACTGGCTAATCCTCAATCATATATCCCAAACTCATTTGATGTTGGAAGAACAAGAAAAGACATAGTCCATGGACTACTAAGTTCAGGATATTCCTGCTGTTTATAGAGTCATTTGGGAAAAAGGATGAAGGGATTGAATTGAGAATTATGTGGGAAAATAAGGAATTTCTTTTGTTTGTTGGGTTGTTGTTTTATTGATATATAAAAATTTAGTTTCAATTAAAATATTAGAGTGAGAAAACTTGAAGTCTTCACTAGAGTTTCTGGAAGCTCTGGGATTTAACTTGGTTTACAAGGTTCTTTTAGATAGCTTACAGCTATAAATGTGATAATGAATTTTTTGTAGGTTGGTAGTGGGGCAGGGTAAATAATGAACCTTGAAGTTAAGTTCTCAGAATAAAAATAGGAAGACAAAATGAAATTACAGGGTTATTTAGGCAACAGGTTAGTCAGAGCTTTGAAAGGCAGCGAGATAGGATTGAAAGAGCATCACTCTTGCAGGTAGAAGGCCTGAGTTCCAGTCCCTGCTCTTCCATTTACTTTGGCTACTTTAACTTTTTGAGCTTCCAGTTCCCCTTTACGAATTGAAACTTAAAAATATTTCATTACCTGCCTCATTTTCTGGTAGGAGGTAATATGTAATTTTGTTATTTTTGTTTCAGTTATATTTGTTTCAGTCATGTCAGACTCTTCATGACACCATTTGGGGTTTTCTTGGCAACAATACTAAATAGGTTTGCCATTTCCTTTTTCTTTGTCTGTAGTGGAAAGTGAGAGAATTCCTGGTTATTTTACAGATGAGGAAACTGAAGCAAATATGGTGAAGTGACTTGCCCGAGGTCACACAGCTAGTAAGTGTCTGAGGCCAAAATTGAACTCAGGAAGATTAATGCTCTATCCATTGAATTATCTTGCTGCCCCTTCATGGGTGGCAGTGGAACTCAACTTCCTTCTGACGCTTGGTGATGGTGGACAGGTCATACTTGTCATACTTCTCAGAGTTGCCTCAGACAACTCTCTATGATTATAAATTGCAGAGCTGTTACAAGTTTGCATTGGTGTAAGGAATTTCCTCAACAAGATTTCCCTAAGTCAATGAAACCACTGGTTTGGACTTCCCGCCAAACAAAGAAACAAACAAAAAATCCTCTGTCTCATAGGAGTGTTGTGAGTCTCAAATTAGATACAATATATGAATCATTTTGGAACCATAATGGTTATTGTCCTTTGTTCTCGAAGAGGACCAAAATGACATCACCATGATAAAGTGAAGTTTCAGTGTGCATGACTGTGACTGATCAGACTAATATAAGCTTGGAATGCTCTACCACAGATTGGGCAAAGATAGTCGGTGTGAATATTTGGTTACTCCAAATTTGCGCACCCTATGCTTCCTTTGTGCTGTTTCAATTCTGCTTTGCTCATAGAGCACAGCACCCTTTCTGATGTGGGCATGCCATACTGAGCAGTCCTGTGCCAGTGTCTCCCATGTCACACAACCAAATCCAAAATTCTTGAGAGAGAGCTTGCGAGTGTTGTTGTGTCATTTCTTCTAATCATCATGTGATTGCCTGCCCCATGTGAGTTTTCCATAAAATAATCTTTTTGGCAAGCATACATTTTGCATTTGAACAATATGGCCAGACCATCAGAGGTACACTCTCTGCATAGTTTGAATGCTTGGCAAGGACCTCAGTGTCTGGTACCTTATCCTGCCAGGCAATCCTCAGAATATATCTCAGACAGTTCAAATGGAAGCAATTCAGTTTCCTGGCATGACACTGGTAGACTGTCCATGTACAGGCATATAGCAATGAGGTCAGCACAACGGCTCTGTAGACCTTCAGTCTGGTAGTCAGTCTAATACCTCATCTCTCCCATACTTTTCTCTGGAGTCTCCCAAGCACTGAGCTAGCTCTGGCAATGTGCTCATCAATCTCAATGTCAATGTGTACATCCCTGGAAAGTACACTACCAAGGTAAGTGAACTTATCCACAGCAGTCAAAAACTTCTCCATTTGTTATAACCAATGGTTCCATGTACAGATGGTGTGGTGGTAGTTGATGGAGCACCTGTGTTTTCTTGGTGTTAATTGTTAGGCCAAAACTAGCACAGGCAGCAGAGAACTGATCCATACTTTGTTGCATCTCAGTTTCATAGGCTGAATGGAGTGCACAATCATCTGCAAACAGAAACTCATGCACCAGCACTCACTCCACTTTGGTCTTGGCTTGTAGCCTTTTTAAATTGAAGAACTTACCATCAGTACAGTAGCTGACATTGATGTGTTCATCCTCATTAAAAGCATGTGACAACATGGCTGAAAACATCATGCTAAAAAGCATGGGAGCAAGCACATAGCCCTGTTTCACTCCACTGGTGACTGGGAAGGTAAGAGAGCATTGTCTGCTATCCAGAACCTGGCAAACATGCCACCATGAAATTGATGTACAATATTGAACAAATTTCTGGGCAACCAAATTTTGATAATTTTCCATAAGCCCTCATGACTAACAGTATCAAAGGCCTTGGTCAGATCTACAAATGTTGTGTACAGACCTCTGTTTTGTTCCTGGCATTTCTCCTGGAGTTATCGGGCAGCAAACACCATATCGTCTGTTCCTCGGACCTTCCAGAAGCCACTTTCAGGTAGATGATCAGGTGAAGGATTAGCCTATTAAGGAGGACTTTAACAAGAATCTTTCCAGTAATGACTAAGAGAGAGCCTCCCCCCTCCCCACCCTGCCCGTGATTGTCATAGGAAAATCTATTCACTTTCCCTTGATAGAGATGGACAATGGAGGCATCCTTGAACTCTTGGGGGACAACCTCCTCTCGCCTTATAACCTGGAAAATTTCAGTCAGCTTTTGTAGGAGCAATGATCCCCTACCTTGTAAATCTCAACTGGAATAGAATCAGCACCAGGTGCTTTGCCACATGAAAGGAGCCTAATGGCCCTCAAAACCTCTTTTTCAGTTGGAAGTTTAGCTAAAGAGAGATTGACTTCAACCTGAGGTAAATGGTCAATGGCCTCAGCACTGATTGATTATGGTCTGTTGAGAACACTATGGAAGTGTTCAGCCCATCTCTCTAGGATCATGTCCTTATCACTAATCAATGTGGCTCCATCAGCACTGAGTAGTTGTGATACACCATAGGTTTTTGGTCCATAAATGGCTTTTGGAGAATCATAAAAGCACTTTGGACTGTTACTATCAGCGTAAGACTGAATTTCATCTGCCTACTTACTGAGCCAGGAATCTTGCATCTCTCTTTGCTTGTACTTTACTTTTGATGGAATTAAATGTTGTCTTCTTAGAGATGGATGAACTATCCTGCTGGTACATCCTGTGGAGTTCTCATTTTTCATTTTTGCAGCTTCTGAATTTCTCCATCATTTTCATCAAACCAGTCTTGGTGTTTGCACGTGTTCTGCTCCAGATGAGCAAATGCAGTGCTGTATACCAAATCTCTGAAAGTTGCCCACTACTTTTCTACTCCACTGTTGCCAACTGTGTGTTGGCTCAACTTTCCCTCCAAGTTCGCAGCAAGCTGTTCATGCTCAGAGAAGAGTTGGAATTTGTTGACATTAATTCTTCTGGTAGTTGTTTTGCCTTGGGGGTGGCACTTTTGATGAATGAGAATATTTAGCTTGGCATTTCCTTTGTCACTCTCACATATTGTCTGTCTCTTCTTACAATCACATAATCTATTAGATGCTAATGTTTTCTGTGAGAGTTCATCCATGAAATTTTATTATGTTTAGGTAAATGGAAAATAATGTTGGTGATGAGGTCATATAACCATAATAGAGGAATACAGAAAGCACCTGTGCTTTCAATTCAATAAACATTCATTATGTACCTACTATGTACTAAGCTGTGCTAACTGCTGACCTATAAGTAAGAAAAATGACAGTCCCTACCCTCAATGAACTTACAAGCCATTGAAAGAAGATGGCACACAAAGGGAAGCTAGAAGCAGGGTAGGGTTGGGAATGGAGGGTATCTGGCCCAGGGGCATCATGTTCCATGGAGTTCAAACTAGTGAAGAATGACTTGCAAAGTCTTCATACTGCACTCCATAAAGGAAAGTTTTGGGAGTAGTTTACTGCTCTACCTTCCAGTCCTCCAGTTAGAGGGAGGAGGAGGCTTAGGAAATTGGGAAAGTGTTGAATATCCAAGGGCGAGTTAAGCACCATGATATCATCTGCCCCATTAGATTGTGAGTTCCTTGAAGGTAGGAACTGTCTTTTGTCTCTTTTTGTATGCTCAGGGCTTAATAAATGTTTATTGACTGACTCTGACTGAAATTAATTTCCTCCATCAATACATAGTATCATAGATCTACAGATGGAACCTCAGAGATCATCATCTCCTTTGCAAATGAGGAAACTGAGGCCCAGTAAGGTTAAGTGACTTGTTTCAGATAAATTATGTACCGAGCATAGGGCATAGAATTTGCCCCCTTCTCAGGTACCTTTTGTACTGTACCAAGTCCCTTAGGCACATATCTAATAAGTGGCAGGGTGTGGATTTGAAACAGATTGTTCCTGAAGCCAAACCTAGCATGCTATCTCCAATAAGCCTCTTTATCTTAAGCATTAAACCTCAGTTGTTAATTCAAATCTTCCTTATCAATCTTCATCTTAGTAGGGAGATCAAATTAAAATTGGTTGAGGTGGGTAGGGAAGGTAAGATATGAATCTATCAGCCAGCAATGGATCCCCTTGGACCCTTAAGTTTACATATGCTCAGGTTTGGTTTTGGGGAGCGAATATATAACATCTTTACATTACTACATAATAAACCTCCCTGCAGCTGTCAGGATGGTCCCAGCAGCTGGCACTCGCCTTTTTTTCCCAAGTGCTTTTTTCTATTTGAAAGTCTTCAAACTTTTGTGACTCCTCATGTTCTCTTCAAATCACCCCCTTAAGCATTCTTTTTAGACTGTAGGCACAATCATAGCTATTTTACATGACAAAGTAAAATTATCTTAAATAAGAAAACAAAGGGGGCAATTTTCTCATATGAATAGTTGGATTTAAAAAGCCAGTTTGGTTACACATAAAAGATTAAGTAGCACAGCTGCCTGCCGAATAATTACCTAGGAATTTTGATTTTTTTTTTACACAATCAGGGCACATCCTGTTGTGTCTCCCTATGTACCTCTAAAGAATGTAGAATGTCCATGCTTCATTAGTCTAAACAGTTTTAATAAGATGGCTTCATGTATCTTTTTGCACTGATGCTGTAATAATACATACAGCTTCCTTAATGTTTTTTCAATTTCAAAATTTACAATTTGATTTTTAAAAATAATTTTAATACAGTACCAGCTTGGCAACTTTTGGAATAGTGTCTAAGTTATTTGTTGGTCAAGAAAATGTATGTAATCCTCAGTAAGTTGTTTTTCATTTATATAAGTCTCTCAAGTTCACATCTGGGCACTACCTTTTAGGTGGGCAGATTGATAGGTTAGAATTTGTGCAGAGTAAGAAGAAGGGACTTAAAACTAAGCCATACAAGGATAGGTTGAATTATTCAGTACATTTATTAAGCACCTTTTTTTTTTTTTTGAAAGACATTGTCTAGGTGATCTCCAGAAGTTTTCTGTCTTTTAAGGGAGAAGGGAGGGCTGTACCACATGTACGGGAGATTATGAGAGGGTCACAGATTTAAGGCAGGAAAGGAATTTTAACATCACTTAGTTCAACCTCTTCACTTTGGGGTTGGGAAACTGAAGTTGATAAGTTAAATGATTTGTTCAAGGTTACACAGAATTTGAACCCGCGAACTCTGACTCCAACTTCAGTACTGTGATGTATGAAAAATCTGAGACACATAGTATCTGGGTACTTAATCATTTCATTAATTATGGCTAGCAAATAATTAATGAAAGGATGGTCATTTGGCTATCTCCAGTAAATCAAAGACCCCTCATGGAGGCCTCTTGATGCTTATATATCATTGGGTGTTCCTGACAGGTGGAAATCAACTCTTGACTTAATAATGAATATTATAAGGTGAGATGCACTTATTCCAAAGAGACATTAGGGGATAGGACTTTGATTGTATCACCCTTAATCCTCTCTACTGAGACTAACCCCAGATTTGGGCAATCTAGACAGAGGGTTCCACCATCCACCCAAGCCTGTCTCAATAGAATACAATGCTTCAGAATTTACCTAGATTAGATTCTTTTTATTCTTTAAACAGAACTAAGCTTCTCTAGTTGGGTAGGATCTTGAACAAAGTTGAGGAGAATGTTAAACCCAATCTCATCATCATCCTTGTTCTTCAGAGGCTAATTTGACCTAGTAGAGAATGAGGAAATGGGAAGGAAAAAACAAAACAAAACCCTGGACCTCCCATATTCATGGGTTATTAATATAAGAGGGAAATAATCATTTCTGTCATTGCTTTTTCCTGTGTACCAGGGAGAAGTGGATGGGTACAAGGAAGGGGTCTTGGTCAAATTGGTATGAGAAATTTGAAAAATTTTGTCATCTCTACCTTCACAACATCTGTCAAAGCCACATCCTCTCCCCTCTGATTTGGATCATTGCAATAGTTTTCCAATGGGTTTCTCTACTAAATTCCTTTCCCCTCTCCAAGACATCCTCCATTTAGTTGGCCAAACGATTTTTTCCGAAGTGTGAGTCTGACCCTGGTACAAACGTACTCAGTACACTTACGTGCTTTCCTGTTGCTTCTGGGATCAAATATAAAGTCCTCTCAATTCCTCTTTACTTTTCAATTTCTCTTTTAGCCTCTGCAGACTTTTAGCTTTTGCTAAAGCTTCATTTGGGTATTCCCATTATATTACAGATATATTCTGGCCAAAGGGTATTTGGGACTATCAGTTCTTCCATTTTGGACATCATACTTTATTAATGCAGATTACATTAACTTTTGGAGCTGCTACATCACAATGTGAATTCATACTGAGTTGGTAGTCTTATGAAAGTCTGTTTATGCTCTTTGGGGTTTTTCATGTGAATTATTCTGTAGCTATAGCTGTACTTTTGATTTTTTTTGAACCTATACTCTAGACTACATTTATCCCTACGGAATTTCACATCATTAGAACTGGTCTATTACTGTTATGGAAAGATCTTTTTTAGACCATGTTCCTCCTTGGCTATCTCTTCTAGCTTCTTGTCTGTGAAATAGGTAAGTATTCTGTGTCTTTATCCAAGTTATTAAAACATGTTGGAGGAAAGGTCATATATTTGTTATTCCAACATCTGTTATAGAGGCAGCTAGATAGTTCAGTGGTTACAGTGCTGGTCTTGGAGCCGGGTCTCAGATATTTCCTGGCTGTGTGACCCTGGGAAAGTCACTTAACCTGTGTTTGTCTCAGTCTCTTCATCCATAAGGTGGGGATAATAATAGCACCAGCCTCCTAAGGTTGTGAGGATCAAATAAGATCATATTTGTTAAGAGCTTATTACAGTGACTGGCATATATTAAGAGTTTAATTAATAAATAAGTACTTGTCCCCTTCTCCCTTGCCAGGATATCCAGAGGAGAAGTTTCAGGTATCGGAGAAGTAGGATCCAGCTGGGGCTGTCCTATGGTTCCTTTCCTGAAAGTTTTACACTTGCAGTTCTCATTTTCCAGATAACATTGTAAGTTCCTGGAGGAAAAAGACAGGATCTTAAAATTCTTCCGTAAGTTTTTTAATCCTTGAAGGCATACAGTGAATGAGTCATAGATATTGGTTGATCCTTTAATCTGTTGCTTAGTGTATTATAAACGTTTTATCCTTTACATATTTATAAGGAATTTTCTGCATGTTCAAGTATCATTTTGGGTCAGAACTTTCCCATTGCAACATATTTCTCATTTTGTGAAGTTAGGTCAGTGGGAGAATATGTGTTGATTAACTCCTAAAACATGATTTCTTGTTGTGATGTCTCATTCATTTCAGCATACATTTCTCTCCTCTCCCCTGAAAAGTCATTCCTTGTTTAAAAAAAAAAAAAAGATTTTAAAAAGGGGAAAAAAGCAGCCCGGAAAAAACAACAGATGCATTTATTACATCTGACAGTATATGCAGTATTGCAGACCACAAATCCTCCACCTCTGCCATTAAGGTATGTGAACTCAGCTCTCTACTGGAACCAAGAATACTGAGATAATTGCCACTATTCACTTTTATTTTATTTTTCTTTCTTTCTATTTGTCAGAGCCACCTTTGAAAAATTTCATCCATTTTATCTTCTGTTTGGGAAGGTGTTTAAAAGGTGAAAAATTGCTTTTCTGACATGTTGATGCAATAGGAGAAGTAAATAGATATGAAAGGGAATTAGAGACTTGAATTATACCTTAAATCTATGCTAAAAAAAGTGAGACCTTGGCCTGTTATCCTTATAATGATTCATATACTGCTAAATAACTTAATAAAAGATGAAACAAAGAGAAATTATTCATTAGTTATAAACATATCCCTTCAAAATATAGGAAGGCATGATTTAATGATACATAGGCTCATACCTCAACCTAAATCCTTTGGAAAGCAAAATTCATTCATTTACAGGATTCAGTTCATTGTTTAGCTTTTAAGTAATGGATAGCTGCTTGTCTGGTAAGCTGTAGAGGGGCTCTTGGTCTGGTATAGATTGGACGAGATGGACTCTGAAGTCCCTTGTTGCCCTGAGATTTTGTGCTGTTATGATTTATATCACAGGAGTGCCTTATCAGGTTGGCCACAATTAATGCATCTTTTTTCCCCAGCCACACCACATAAGTTTAGGTATAGACAGGATATAATCTGCATCATCGTCATCATCATCATCATCACTAACATTTGCATGTGCCAAGCATTGTGCTAAATGCTTTAAAATTATCTCATTTGATCCTTACATCAGCCCTAGGAGATAGGTGCTGTTATTATCCCCATTTTACAGATGAGGAGACCGAGGCAGATAGAAGTTAAGTGACTTGGTTAGGGTCATAATAGCTAGTAAATATCTGAGGCTGGATTTGAACTCAGGTCTTCCTGCCTCTAGGCGTAGTGCTCTATCCAGCATACACTTAGCTGCCTAGATTTTCATTAAAGGAAAGAGCGCTGACATGGATCAAATTTTTGATTCTTGAAGTACTATCATTTATATTGGGAACAAACCTTAATTTGTAGTACAAAAAGCTTTGAAAACCGAATTAGGAGACCTGAGTTCTAAGTCTTGTTCTCCCACTAATTCTAGCTCTTGGCACAATGCTTGGCACATAGTAGGTGCTTAATAAAGGTTTATTGATAGATTGATTCACCTAAGGATCATGTTATTTGCTGTTCCTCTGTATTTACTCATCTTTAGCATGAGGGAGTTGGACTAGATAATCCTCAAAGTCTCTTAAACTCTTTTATTCTGTGAATAGTTGTTTTAATTCCCATTTTATACATGAAAAACTAAAATATGGAGAATTTGTGTAAACCCTAGTTCAAGTTCTTGCTAGCTGGTTCCTGGGAATGTAATATTTCATCTCCTGCTTGTGTGGTTCCCATGTCTGACCCAGCTCATCCATATCCTGCCTGAAGTTAGTGCTCAGGAATAAACTTATTAAAGCCCCATTACTGTCAAGGGCATTTCTATCTTCCCTGTCTATCACCAGGGCTCACAATTTAGGTGTCATTCTTAACTCCTCACTCTTTTTCTCACCCTTCATCCCTATCCAATCTGTTGCCAATTCCTGCCTTTGCAATTTCCCTCCTATACATGCCCTTCTCTTCTCTGATACTGCCACACTGCCAGTGCATGCTCTCATCACCTCACTTCTAAACTATGTAATAGCTTCCTGGTCAGTCTCCCTGTCTCAAATCTCTCCCCACTGCAGTCTATCCTCCACTCAGTCAAAGTGATCTTCCTAAAATGTAGAACATGTTCCTCCCCTCTTCAACACATTCCAATGATGTCCTGTCTCCTCCATGATCAAATATAAAATCTGGTTTGGCTTTTAAAGCCTTTCATAACTTGTCTCCTTCCTATGTTTCCAAACTCCTTATGCCTGAGTTCCCTCTACATACTCTATGTTCTAGTGACATTGATGTCCTTGTTCCTGGCACATATATTGCATCTTCCAACAACATGCATTTTAATTGACTGTCAAGCTTGGAAACCTCTCCTTTGTTTCTGCCTCCTGGTTTCTCTGGTTTCTGTTAAGTCTTAGACATAAGTTTTCCTTCTGCAAGGACCTTTCTTGATTTCCCTTCGATGCTAGTGCCTTCTATCTGCGATTGTCTCCAATTTATCCATAGAAGTTGTTTGTACACAATTATTTACGTGTTGTTTCCTCTATTCAATTATGAACTTCTTGGGGACAGGGATTGGGTTTTTTGTTTTGCTTTGTTTTTGCCCTTTTTATGTATCCCCAGTGTTTAGCACAGCATCTAATTCATAAAAGGTTTGCTGATTGATTGAAATTGGAGACAGGATATGGCCAGGGCAGGATGACAGAACACTATGATCTCATTAGTTTTACTCTTTTGGCTATATATCATATATTTATCATATCACATTGTTAAGAAGTATTGAGCATCTAATATACTATAGTCCCAGATCCTTTTGCAGCTGACCCACTTTCTCGTACTATCTCTCTCATCTTGTTCCAGTGAAGATGAGTTTCTGAACTCAAATATGAGACCTGTAATGTTAATGGGATATAAGATCTTCCTTACCCATTAATAGGCCTCACATGGAACTCTGGCACAGAGTTAATTAGGCTCTGGCCCGCAGGGATTCCCACACCTTCCCAATTAAGTGCTGATTTCCAAGCTTCTCTAGGCAAATCAAGTGCCCAGTCTTTGATTGGAAACAGTATATATTGTATTGTTTGGAGAGAAAGGTGTGGGGAAAGAGAGAGAAGCAGGCAGAGAGAGAAATGGAAGAACTTGCATAGGGGAACTTGCTTGCAATGTCAGTGCTCCCTGGATTGGTGATGAGTACTTTACTAAATCTTGCCTTCTGGTATCCTAATAGCAATATTCCAAATAAATATTTTGGTTTTGTCTTGGAGGAGGAGAGTTTGTTATATTTTGCAAACAAACTATGGAGATATGCATGTATATTCATAGCATCTGCTATAGATATCACATTGGCATGATAAGACCTTACATTTATTCCTATAAATATCTTCTTTAGCTCATGGCAATGTTTACATTCATAGAGGGGATTTTAGAGGTCATCCAGTTCAATCTTTCATTTTAGACATGATGAAACCAAAGACCAGAAAGATTAAATGATTTGCCCCATGTTAATATTGGCCCATTTGTGACTACTCTTTAAGTCTAGTCATTCAAAGAATCACTGAACTATTTAGAAGGGAACTTCACAACTATCTAGCACAAGACATAGCTGAAAAATAATTCCATCTACAGCATACCTGCCAAGTCATCCTTTAGTCTCTGTTTGAAGACCTTCAGTGGGCAGGATCTCACCACTGCCTGTGGCAGATCATTGCACTTTGGGATAGTTCTGATATTTAGGAAGTTTTTCCTTACACTAAGCCTATATTTATCTCTTTGTTACTTTTACCCATTATTCCTAAATTTACATGCTGTTGCAAGCTGGAGAAAAAGAAAACAATTCTTATCCCTGTGCTAGGAGACAGTGGGCAAATACTTGAAGATGACTGTTATGTCTTCCATGAGTCCTCAATGTCATCTTCATTTAGTATGAACTCAAGATACTTCATCATCTTCATGTTTCTCCTGTGTATGCTCTTCATCTTGTTAATGTCCTTCCTGAAACATGATAGCCAGAGTAGAACACGAGATTCCAGAAGTGGTTTGACCAGGTCAATGGACTCGCTTCCCTGGGCTCTTTAGCATTTTGGACTATCACTTTACGCTCTCCCATTGCAGTGCCTTCCCTCTGTTAACGATTTCCTATTTATCCTGGATATAACTTGTTTGTATATCTTTGTTTGGTGGTTGTTTCCCTTATTAGATTGTGTGGGCAGGGCTTGTCTTTTGCCTTCCTTTGTATCTCAGTACTTAGCACAGTGCCTGGAACACAGTAGGTGCTTAACAAATGCTTATTGCCTGACTGACTATTGGCACATCTTAAATGTGAAGTCAATTAAAATCTCTAACTTTTTTTCCCCTCCAGATAATATGCTATCTAGTCATGCCTTCCCATCTTGTCTTTGTGAAAATGTCTTTTTTGGATACAAGTGTAAGAGTTTATACTTATCTCTATTTTATTTTGTCTAATTTAAATTTTTCTAATATCTTGGGATGATATCCTGACTTCTGTCATCCACTGTGTTAGCTATTCCTCCAAGCTCTGTGTCATTAGCAAATTTGATAAGGATACCATCTATGTTTTTATTCCAAGTCATTGATAAAAATGTTTAATAACCAAGGCCAAACACAGTTCTTGGTGGTCTCCACTAGAGATCCCCTGCCATCTTGGCATTGATCTCTTAACATTTCTGTTTGAATATGACCATTCAACCAATATCTTTTGAACTGTTACATGAAAATAACATGTAAGGTCTTGTTAAATAATGTCCTAAAAGCAAGATAAACTATATATTTGCTGTATTTCCATGATGTATCAGTTGAGTAATACTGTTAAAAAAGAAAACAAAATTAGGTCTGGCATGACCTGTTTTTGATGAAACCATGCTGACTCTTTGTGATTGGTGTTTCCTTTTATAGATATTCAGTAATCATCCTTTTAATAATATGTTTTAGAATTTTGCCAGGAACAAGTCAAACTCAATGTCCTACCATTTATAGTAGGACACTCTCTTCCCTTTTTAGAAAGTGGAAACTTTGTCCTACTCCAATTCTACCTTTCAAACCTTGCCTTTCTCATTATGCTCCCTCATTCTCTCTTTTCTCTCTGTCTCTGTCTTTCTTCAGTATATGCTAGTACCTAAACTGTATACATGCACATATACACAGACACACATATTTATATGTATATGTATATAGTATAGGTATTATATTTCCATTTGTTAATGGGAAAGATTTGAAGGGTAGAATTATAAAAAGACAAAGGTTTCAATTTTAAAAAAGGGAATACACACATATACACACATATAAAATCTTTCTATGTATGAGTGTATACATAAGCATAAGAGTGGCTTAGTGACCATGTCTGCCATTTTGTGTACCCAGGAGTTTAGTTCATATGGGTCCTATGACTTGAACTCATGAAGGAAAGCCAGACAGATGCTCTCTTACCATACCTTTACCCTTTTTAGGCATTTCTTCTAACCTTCCCAGTCTAAAGGTCAACTCCTGTAGCAGAAAAATTAGAAACACAATAAGAATTGAATAGTACCACGTTCTCTTTGTCTTCAGTCATCATTGTCTCACCTGCTTCTGGCATCAGACCTTTGATGCTCCTCTTTTAACCGATAAAACTTTTCTAAAAACAAACAAAACAATAACAACAACAAAAAAACCTTTCCCTAACATTTTTGTTGTCCTTAGCATAGGGACCCTGGGATTTTTCACAAATTAAAATGTAGTCCAAAGCAATCAGCCTTTGCAGTGACCTGATGTGAATGCTGTTGTAACAAAGACATGATACATATTAGGTTGATGGAAGCAACAAGCATTTATTAAGGGTTTGCTATGTGTCAGACACTGTGACACAGTGGAAATACAGATATAAGCAAAAAAAAAGACAGTCCTCCTTAAAGAGTTTATATTCTAATAGTAGAAGAGACATAAAAGAGAATTGAAAAGGGGTGGGGAGAGGAATATTTGCAAAAGTCAAAAGCACTGCCAGGAGGGCAATAAAATAGAGTTAGCTTGGGCCCAGACCTCAAACTGGAGACCCTCAGGAGAAACTCAACAACGAGAAAAGAGGGTCGCTAAGGTGGAATGATGTTCCAGGATGAGAATGCTATGGGTTGTGAAGTAAATTCTAGTATGAGAAGGTAGTCATAGTGGTAAAGTCTAAGAGATTCATAAGCACAGAACATTGAATGTGACTCTTTATATTACCTTTTGACCTGGCTCACATTCTTTTGGGGTCAAGGCAGAGAGGATTTTGGGGGAGCATATAAGAGTGAATAATCATAAGTTAGGTAGTCATCTATAACAGAGATTTTTGATTTCCCACTCAGATATACCGTTGGAAAAAGAAAAACCTGATCTTAAAAAACCTGGAGGCACTGTGTAAGATTTTATTAACTGGGTCTATTGATGCTAACTAAAGAGCTGTCAGCCTGCCCTTATAAGGGAGAGATTATAGTCACCGTATTTTAATTGACAGAAGTTGATGGCTTGGTTGACTTTTTAAAGATGAACTCAGACATGAACAGTAGTGGAGAAAATGCTTACCAGAGAAGTTGAGACCAACAAAGAAGTGTTCTTGTACAAAGATTGCATGAGACCAGAAAAGCCCCATGGAACCAAAACCAAAGATGCCAAATCTAAAAAGAACCAAATCCATGTAGCCTAAAAGAGCAAAGTGCCTGGAAGAGATGTTATACCTACTGAGGAGCAGGCCCTTTGAGCCAGCAAAGTAGATCAAGAAAGACCAGTGGAGCCCCTTTCAAGTATAGGCACATGACCATCAAGGAACAATATGATAACATCACTAAAAGACTTAAGTGGCACTGAAATGGTAGAAGTGTGGTTCATACCTCTACATTTATTCCTCAGATATGGGACCTTCATGCATGAGTTCTGTGTTTGTTTGCTTTTCCAGTGATGCTATGTCCATTTGTGGGAGACTATGCCCATGGTTTATAGGGGAAATGTACTAAATGAAATATTCTTCTTATGCCATTTCATTGAATGTCTTAGTTTTGAACTAATTTTGTTCTCTATTTGACTAGTGAAAACCTAAACATATTGGTGGGAGCTTTGAGTTTTGGGTGGATGTCAACCAGAGTTTTGAGACTAGGGTAACCATGCCATGGGCCCCACATGAGAATGAGTGCTATCCCAAGTTCTCCATTAGTTTTCATTTCATTTCATTTTAGAGCTCTCTGGATGTTATTCTTACAGTATTTTTCCATGCTTTTAGTATTTATTCCCTACTACCTCCTATCTTTGCTTTCATTTTCTGTATGTCTTTTAAAAATCTAAGTTTGTTGTTTGAGTTCCTTATGCTTCTACATTGGTCTTGTTAGACAGCTTGCCTTTATTCCTTCTCATCAGAATTCTTTTGCTTTGTAGCTTCAGAATTTCATTCATCAGAATGTGTCATTCTTCTTTGTCAGGCCTAGAGGCCTAAGGGCTACCCGAGTCTTACCTTACCTATCGCAGGTCTTCGGCTGGCCAAACCGGATAAACGTATGAGAGAAGAGACTTTCCAGAGTCGAACAAGGGTTAGGCTTTATTCAGGGTCTTGGTTACATGTGCAGGGGGAACTCTTCCCAGGAGGCCCAGATCTTACAGTAAGACAATGGAAGTGGAAGTGGAAGTGGGGAGAGAGGGGAGAGGGAAGAGAGGAGAGGAGAAGAGAGGAGAGAAGGAAGAGGGGCCTTCTGTCCTCTAAGGGCCCCTCAGCGCTAAGAGCGCCTTCAGGCTTTCCTGACCTTACTTAAGCTCTGCCGCCGCATAGTTTGCACCTGAATACTGTGCCTGTTAGACAACAATAGGTGTGCTTAGACCCCGGGCCAATCTCGAGGGCGGAGATGCTCTCTCCCAGCACGTTTCCCATGGGAAGAGGCGGAAATGCACGAGATAGCCCAGTCTCACACCTCAATTCCCTGCTGTTCCCTGGGGGGCCTCATGAGAACTCTAAGGTTTAGAAGTCCTCACCTTTACCCGCCCGAGACTGTCCACATGGAACTGAGCTTACACCCCCAACACTTCTTGGGCTAACTTCCCCTATAAAAATTTAGTCCATTGGATCCTGTCTATCCTTCTCTGAACCCTGTGAAACCTCTATTCTCTAAATCTAGGGTGCATATAGAATTATGTTTTGCTTTCCTCTTCTGTAAAACAAATTCCAAATTAGAGTGACCACTTGAATTTCAATGTTCATATAATAGCACCAGGAAACAATTGTTTTTATTTAGATCCAGAATAGAATTTTCCCTTGATTCTTCTGCCTTTTGAAAGATCAAATTATCATTATGATAAGACAAAACATTGACTTGGGGCAGAGAAAGGGCTCCAGCAGATGTCAGGATAATTGGAGGATACCATCAATATTTTATCATGCCAGAGAGCTGATTCCAATATATAAGGAAGAACCATCTTCCAGCAGATAAATGGTTGAGAAATGTGAATAGGCACCTCTTAGAAGAATGAATGAAAGCTATATTCAAGTCTATAAAGCTATGCTTGATAGTCACTAATAATAAGGGAAATCAAAAATTAAAAAAAAGAAACTGAGGTTCTTATATCAAATCCATGAGTTTGACAAAGATGACAGAAAGGAAATAGCTGTTATTGGAGGGATTGTGGGAAGAAAGGTACAAGTGTGGCAATGAACAGGTCCAGGCATTCTGGAAAACATTTCTGACTGCTACTTTACACTACTTATTCTTGTGCCTTCCCTCTGTTAATTATTTCCTATTTATCCTGGATACAACTTGTTTGTACATCTTTGTTTGCTTGTTGCCTCCCTCATTAGATTGTGTGGGCAGGGATTGTCTTTTGCCTTTCTTTGTGTCTCAGTACTTAGTACAGTGCCTGGAACACAGTAGGTGCTTAATAAATACTTGTTGACTGACTGCTGATCATGAAGAGTAAGATGCGACTGAAATGATTGAACAATGACAATAACAAAAAAAGTAAAAAAAAAAGTAGCAACAAAACATGCCTTCCATAAACTTGGGGCACACTATCCCATAGGCATATGTATTGTTAGTAGTCAGGGAGAACATAAATTAAAAGACACAAGGAGAGATGCGCACCCATGGGGAATACTTGTGGCCAGAGTCTGTATATGAAGGATGTATCTAAGGAAAGAGTATGGAGGAGCCCTATGCTTCAGGGCTGCAAAACTGATCCTTGCAGTGCTTCCATTGACTTTGGTCTTGTAACCTCAACTACCGTTCTGCTTGTTGGATGCTGCTTTGTGGGACATGGTCAGATGCTTCCACACTTGCATCTTGGCCACTGCTCTGTTGGATTGTGTTCTGCTGCTGACTCCTGTAAAATCCTTGGCTAGGATATGGCTAATGTTGTTTTAGTAAAACCAGGCACCCTTGCACTAGTTCCAGGAGAAGGACCCTTACACCATTTTGCTCTTTCATTGTCTTGCCTCTCAGGTTCCCCTCCCCTCATTCTTAGATCCAGTGACACTGACTTCATTACTGTTCTTCTGATAAGACCCATAATCTCTTGACTCTGGCCATTTTTACTGGCTATCCCCCATTTCATGAGTGAGATGCTTTCCCTCCTCATCTCCTCCTCCTGACTTCCTCTCAACCTCAGTTAAAATCCCACCTCCCACAGGAAGCTTTTCTAAATCTCTTTTAATTCTAGTGCCTTTCCTCTCTTGTTTATCTCCAATATATCCTGTGTAATAGTTTGTTTATATATATATAGTTTTCTACATTTTATCTCCTTTTCTAGACTGTGAACTCCTTGAGAGCAGGGACTGTGTTTTGCCTTATACCTTAACACAGTGCTTACCACAGTACTTGAAACACTGTAAACATTTAATATATGTTTATTTAATAAATGTTTTATTTATGGTTGTCATGAAAAATAATAAAAATAAAAATCAGTAAATTTTTTGACCATGTACCTCCCTCACCTACATATGTATTTAGAAATTATTCCAAATTCAGATTATTTCAATACTTGACTGTCATAGATGAAAAAGATACATCACAAAGATACAGAGTTCCAAATAGGAGTACGTGATTGATTACACTTATTAAATTATGATACTCATTTTTTTTTTACTCCATCCACTGATGGGCATGGAATCAATAGCACATATAGACAGTCTGGTCTTGGTGAATAGGAAGGTCATTTGTCAAAACTAGAGGCAAACTATTGTACATCCTTCATTTTTGAAGAGTACCATTGACATCAGGGTTGATGTTTTGACTGGAGCATAAATTAGATTTAAGTGAGGCAGAGCTGCACAAAGTTGTTAGCCTTACTTTCTCTTCCAGAGCCATTGAAGTCCACTGGTAAGACAAAAAGTCAGGATGCCTGTTTATAGCCAAGGATGCAGAGATGGATAAAGGAGAAAATGGTGGGGGGTAATATCAGAGAGAAGAGACATAAAGAGAAAAGAAGAGGGCATTCTTAGGGCATGGGCTGGCTTTTTTCTGTGAACTATGGGAAAATTTGGAATAATCTAATGAGTCCCATAGAGATTGGTAATGTATATTTATGCTGGACGTATACCGCATGATTTCTAGATTTTCCTTCAGTAGGTCATGAGTAGAAATAAAGAGGGTAATCCTAGGCTAGGGTTTGAAAATGTGTGAAAAGATGGATTATGTGTATATATTAGAAAAAAATATCTGCAAGGTAGCACATTACTGATAGCTGTTTGCCATTACAGAAAAGGTCTGCAAATTTGGGACACTTGTCTTTTTGTAAAAAAAAAAAATGCATAACATCTTTAAGTTCAACAATTCTTAGGCACTTTGCAGGAGATTGTTTGCTAATATATGTGTGGAAAAAATTTTGGTGTATGTAATTTGGTAAAATTTTTGGAAAGTTTTGGGAAGATTTTTGTTTTGGTAGCATTTGACAAATGAATACTTCATGGTACTAACACTTGCCAAATAAATACTTCATGGTGGTAGGTATACTATATTCTTGTCTAGGAGTTTGTCATTTCTGCATTTTAAACCATAGTTTCCAAATACAAATTCCTTCCTCAGACATCAGTTTCTTAATAAACTTTTCATTTCCCCAGAGATTTGAAGCTGTCTGATTTTTGCTGTCATGTTCTTTTCCTCATACTGTGTTGAAATCAAGGAAATTAAGAGAACAGCCTTTCTCTTTGAAAGTAGTACCAGTTGTTAAACCTGTTTAATTTTCCAAAATAAAGTCAAAATTCATAAATGACTTAGACATAAAGGGTAATATCACAATTAAATTAGAGGAGCATGGAAAAATTTGCCTGTTAGATGCATGGATCATGGAAGAATTGGTGACTAAGCTAGTGATAAAGAGGACCTCAGGAAAAAAAAGGATAATTTTGATCACATGAAATTTAAAAAAAAAATTGCACGAACAAAAAAAGTGCAGCCAAAATTAGAAAAAAGCAAGAAACTGGGAAAATTTTACAGTAAATTTTTATTATTTCTCAAATATATAGAGAACTTTCAGATTTGTAAAAATAAGAGCCATTCCTCAATTGATAAATGGTCAAAGAATATGAACAGTCAGTTTTCAGAAGAAATCAAAAGTATCAATAATCACATGAAAAATGCTCTAAATTACTATTGAATAGTGAAATGCAAATTAAAACAACTCTGAGATACCACCTCACAACTGTTAGATTGCCTAACATGACAGAAAAGAAAAATGATGAATGCTGGCAAGATATGAAAAAATAGGAACATTAATGTACTGTTAGTGGAGTGAGGTGTGAACTGGTCCAACCATTCTAGAGAACAATTTTAAATCTTCCCAAGGACTATAAAAATGTGCACACCTTTTGAACCAGCATGCCACCGCTAGGTTTACATCCCAAAGAGATCAAAGAAAAGGGAAAAGGACCTATTTGTACAAAAATATTTGTAGCAGATCTTTTTGTAGTAGCAAAGAATTGAAACTGAAAGGATACACATCACTTGGGGAATAGCTGAACAGGTTGTGGTGTATGATTGTGATGAAATACTATTGTGTTATAAGAAATGAGGAGCAGAATGATTTCAGAAAAACCAGAGAAGTCTTATATGAACTGATGTAAAGTGAAGTGATCAGAACCAGGAGAACATTGTAGACAATAGCAGCAACATTGTAAGGATGATCAACTGTGAATGACTTTAGCTACTCTGATCAAGAAAATGATTCAAGACAATTCCAAAGGACCTATGATGAAAAAAGGCTGCCTACCTCTAGAGAGACATTTGATGATTTCTGAGTACACACTGAAACATACATTTTTCACTTTATTTTTCTTGTTTTTTTTTTTATGTGTTTTCTTTTGCAACATGACCAGTATGGAAATGTGTTTTGCATGACTTCACATACTTGACATGTATAATTGATATATCACTTGTCTTCTCAAGAAGTGGAGGAGGGGTAGGAAGGAGGGAGAGAATTTAGAACTCAAAAATTTTTGAATGCATGTGAAGAATTTAAAATGCAGTTGAGAAATATTTAACAAAATAAAAATTAAAAAGTCTATCTAGTTTTTCTTTTTTCTTTTCTTTTCTTTTTTTTTAAAGCTAAATTGGAAGATAGTAGGGTTAGAGTTAAATCCCTAGAAGAGAACATCAAAATAGAAATTTATAATAAGACAGTTTTTAATCAGCTGTTAAAGCTTCTAATGTAAAGGAAACAAAAACTACAGAAAATTTTAAAAAAAAATGATTCATTTTTCCTTATGGGAAAGCTTTGAAAAGAAACTCATGGAAATAAACATTTAATAAGTTCCATACCACACAATCCAAGGCTACACCTTTACTATTTCTTTGGGTATATAATTAAAAACAATGTAATATTTAATTAAAGAGACAATAATGTATAAGAGAAAAGTAATAATGACCAAAGAGTCTAGGGATCTGCATTAGACCTCTTTTGAAAAAGCTTTTTTTACCTTTTGGAAGTAAAGTTGGGTTATGAGGCTTCTCTCTTTCTCTTCCTCTTCAAAACTACAAAAAAACTTCAAACTCTTACAACTGTAGAAATCTCAATTATTAGAAGGAACTTTAGAAATAATCAAATTTAGTTTTTTTCCAGTAGGTAGTTTTTTTTTTTTTAAATGTCCTTAAGTTTTAAAAAGCAAATACCTTTTGGTCATAAAAACTGGGAAAAATGTGTTAGTCTCTAGCCAGTAGTTCAAAAACAGTAACTAATTCAAACCACTCCTCCTTCCCTTTTCCCTCTTTTCCCTCTTTTCCCTCTTTTCCTTCCTTCCTTCCTTCCTTCCTTCCTTCCTTCCTTCCTTCCTTCCTTCCTTCCTTCCTTCCTTCCTTCCTTCCTTCCTCCTCTCTCTCCCTTTCTTCCTTTTTTCCTTCCTCCCTTCCTCTCTTCCTCCTTCCCTTCTCTTTCTTTTTCCCTCCCTCCTTCTTTCCCTCACTCTCTTCCATTTACTTCTCAGTTATTTTTTTTAAATGCAATAATGAAGGTTTCCTTATTGTTTGCAATTAAGCAAACATCTTGCAATGGAATGGATTTCTGTATTTTAAATGGAAACACCTATATGTGAATCCTAACTCTGCCATTCATAGCTCCTTCATTTCCTTTAAAATAAACTGAGGTAAGTGATCATTGAAGTTCCTTATTCAATTTGATGAGCTTGTTTGCAGGTAAGCCTTTGTTTAAAACGGTTAATTGTCCCTTTCTTTCTGTAGTGGGTGGAAGTGTCCATTAGTACCTCCTTCAGAGGAGAAAAGGAAACTCCTAAGTTAGTTTCAATGAATGGAGTTGTCCCAAGATGGATTTGCTGATTTAGAGCTTTGATATTTCTTAGGAATAAATTTTAGTCACTTGGACCTTCCCTAATATGAATGGATTGACTCAAACTCTTGGGAAGTTGGACTTTGCTGGTAGAAGCAACCATTTGTGCTGGCCTATGTACATGAGCCAACTTGCCCTTCTTAACCCATTTTGTTTTTTTTCCCCTGCCACCTTTTAGAGACAGGGAAGAAAGGATTAGGGGGAATGGATTTTCTGTTATTATCAAAAGCTATTAATTGCTGTCTTGAGGCAAAAGCATAAGAGAATTGTGTATGCTCAGCACTGAAGCCAGAGAAGAGGATTCATGATCACTTTTTGCTGTTATTTTTTCATTTCTGAGCACATCAGTGACTAGAAACCCAAGAGTAAACTTTCCTGGCTCACATGATGGCAACAACTGAGACAGCAGTCAGCATCTGGGGAACGTACACATGCTCATCTGAAATGACCCCAGAAGGGAGTTCATGGACAACATCATTTCCAAACCCCTGTCTTTCAGTTAAAATAGGGGAATTTCCTAGACTGTATGATCTTAGGATTTAGTATCTAACACATAGAAGGAAAATTTCTTGGGTAGCACTAACTTTGGAAATTGCCTTGAGTAACCCAAAGTTGGAAAATTTGAGGGTCTAGCTTTATAGAAACAAACTTCCTCAGCAAAATCACTTGGAGGGAAAAGAAACTCTCTTCATGTGGCTCCACCACATGCTTCTAGTGTAGAACCTTTGAAAAGGTACAAAACTACTTTAGGCCTCAGTTTCCTCAACTGTAAAATGAAGAGATTGGGTTACATGACCACTGAGAGTCCTTTTTAGCTCTGTATCCTATAGTCGATTTCTAAAGAATTCTAGTTTAAAATGATATGCATTGATCCAGGAAAAAACTCAAAAATAAGACCAATATTAAAAAAAAAAATTGTTTGGAGAATTATTTTTGATAGTTGCATTAAAAAAAAATTCACTTCAATTTAATATGCTAAAAATAGATCTTTGCTCAATATTGACTCAAGACATCAATTAACTCTGAAAGCTTTTCTTAACTCTCTCAGGTTTTCTGCATTGCTGAACTGAAGTCTTATTGAGTTTGCCCTGCAAAAACATAGAAGAAATTGCCCCAAGTTCATAGTGCTTTTTGACCTGTATAGCTGACATAACTAGCTACTGCCCATTTATATGCTGAGTTAGTGTTTCTGTTCCTCTCTCATTATGTCTTGATTCTATATTTAATCCATTTACAGACTCAATGCTACTTTCCCCAGGAAATCTTTGATGAAAATAATCTCTTTGTTCTTTACCTTTCATGCACTTACCATATTATATAATTCATAGGGTATTTATGTGTGTACATATCATGATACTTCTACCAGATTTAAAGCTCCTTGAGGGCAGAGACTGTCTCTTATTTATCTAGTCAACTCTCTCAGAACTTAGCATAGTGCTTTGCATATAGTAAGTGGTTATTAAATACTTTTCAATGAATTAATGAAGAAGCAGGTTGGGAAATGTCCATGATAATAGGCCAGTGGACAGAGGTTACCTCAGTGCCCAACCCTTAAATCTCCTTTCTTTTTGGAAAGAAAGTGAAATATTCAATTTTACTTCATAGGTCACTGGTAAAAATATGTGTCAGACCTAATATCAGCCTTTCAGATCACAGTTTTCCTTTGTTGCTGGGCATGCCTGAAGGTGGCAGAGAGTTACAATAAGATTATATCAGCTTTTCAATGAAGTGTTTACTACATAGAGTAAACTTTATATTGGGTGCTGTGAGAGATACAAAGATATAACAGAAATGAGTTGCTGCCACAATTAGGATACTATTTAATTAAGACTCAGTTTAAAGGAGCTGGTGGAATATAGTAGAAAGAATTCTAAGGGCAGCCATGTGGCATAGTGAATAGAACACTGGCCTTGGAGTTAGGAGGACCCTGAGTTAAAATCTGACCTTAGATGCTTAACACTTACTAGCTGTGTGACCCTGGGCAAGTCACTTAACTCTGATCGTCTCACCAGAAAAAAAAAATAGAGTTCTAGAGGAGACCTGGGTTTTAGTCCAACTTTTATGACCTTGAACAAGTCTTTTCCTCTTTTCGGGACCTTATTTTCTCATCTGTTGAATGACAGGGTTGGACTAGATGACCTCCAAGATTTCTTTTAATGTTCAGTGTGCATGGTAGGAGCTTGCCTACTCAGTTGGACTTGTTAACAGTGTCATTGCCAATGGACAGCACAAAACTACCTAATTTTAAAACCAGTCTGTACCTTTAAAAGAAGTGGTGCCATAACCCCATCCTCTCCAAATGTGGCAGAGAATATGACCTAGAGAATGCATAGTTTTACCTCCGACACTCAGAAGATGTTGAATAAGCTATAGAGAAGCCCGGAGAAAGGAAGACATTTGGGTTATATTCTCTTACATAGGACCTGTTAAACTGGAAATAATAACAATAATAGTTAGCATTTACACAGTAGTTTAAGGCTTGTAAAATATATTACATGTATTATACCATTTGATTCTCATGATGATATCATGTGATAGGGATAATTTTCCTTGCTTTATAGATGAGGGAACTGAGGAAGACGGCAGTTAAGTGTCTTGCCCAGGTCACACAGCTGGTAAACATCTGGGACTGGATTCACATTTGTGTCTTCCAGACTCTAGGCTCAATACTGTGTCACCCAGCTGCCTATGTTAGGTTATATTTGCTGGGCTAATCTGCTAATTGCTCAATATTCCAGGGAGCTGTTGATTAGAAAGGAAATGCCTATTTGCACAGGAAAAGATTAACAAGAAAAACAGAATATACAAGGTACCATGTGAGAAGCACATGCAATAAATACTATAGAAGTTCAAAGAAGAGAAAGATGGATTTGGGTGGTTAGGGGAGGTGATTTCATGGAGCAGATAGGATTTGAGTTGGGTCTTGAAGAATGGGTAGGATTTTGGTAGACCTAGAGAGAGGAATGGTGAGGGAACAGTTAAGAGGATCTGTTCTATGAAGTTTGGATTCAGTCAAAGGGCCGTATTTGAGGACCTGCAGGGCCACATGTGGCCTCAAGAACACAGACTCCCCACCCATGGTGTAAGCAAAGGACTAGGGGACAGAATTTTGTCTATTTCTTTCTTTCTTTTTTATTTGTGAAGTTCCAACTTCATTGTCCTTATTTTGTTCTTCTTGCCCCAGGCTGAAGATTTCCTCTACACTGTGAACTTCTCGCTAGACATATCTCTCCCTACTCCATCCCACCCCAGGCTTATCTTTCTTTCCAGTCCTATTCCTCCTGTTCATCAACTTAAAACCTATATTACCAATAATTTTGAAGGTTTACTCAGAAAACACCATTTCCCCCTTCCCCAATGACCAAGATATGCTTGCGAATATAAAAGTATTATACTATTGAAAACCATCTGTTGTCGATATTCAGTTGTTTTCAGTCATGTTCGACTTTTTGGGACCCCATTTGGGGTTTTCTTGGCAAACATACTGGAGTGATTTTCGATTTTATTCTCCAACTCATTTTACAGATGAGAAAATTGAGACAAAGAGGGTAAGTGACTTGCCCAGGGTCACATAGTTATTTTAAGTGTCTGAGGCTGGATTTGAAGTCAGGAAGACTCCAGGCTCAGCATTCTATTCACTGTATCACCTAGCAGCCTGATATAAACTACGTTTTCTACAAAAAAAATTGTAAACTGAAAAAAGGTTTGATTTTGAGGCAGTGTGTCATGGTGGAAAGAGCACTTGATTTGGAGCTCCAGGATTACAGTTCAAATCTTGCCACTGCTATTTGCTATGTCCATGATCTTGGACAAGTGCCCTAACCCATTTGAGCCTCAGTTCTCTCAAATGTAAAAATGAGGGGTTTGAGTTGGACTTGCTGAACTCTGAGGTGCTTTCCTTGTCTAGATCAGCGATTCCAGTTTATTCATTGAAGCTTTTATAGAGTATAAAAGTTAAACTACATTTTGTGATACATTGAATCACTTCCATTGAAAATGGTCAGCCTTTGCCTAGGCTTATGTGCCATCTATATACCTACCACATACATACAATATATCTAGCTGTAGACATACGTAAACAAAGTGAGTTTCTTGAAGAACTGCAACAATTCTTTGTACATCTTTTGTGCTGCTAAATCTTTAGTGACATGTATATTTTTTTATTATAATGCTTCCTGGCTTCATCTATTCAGTTATTCACTGAAGTATTAGAATTCCTGAGGTATTTCTTTGGGACAATAGGTCTGAATAATAGAAATTGGAACTGTGCTAGAAAATCCTTTGATGTATGGCTGCCATAAAACTACCGAGTTATAGCATGATCATGTACAATTTATGGTCTCTGAAAATTACAGAATATAATTGTCCAGACTTCAGAATGAAGCTAGATGAACAACGTATAGAACTTACTTATCAGTGACAGGTACAGAAAATGGACAATGAGTTAGGCTTAGCATGAAACTTGAGGACAATTGGGAAATTGTCAATTTCCATTAATGATCAAGATTTCCCCTAAAACAAAGGTCCATCTTTTAAAGAAATATTTGTAGTAGTATTTTTTGTTTTTGTCACCTAAATTTCCCCTTATGTTCCTCCCCTTTTATTCCTCCAGAGAGCTATAGCATATAACAAATAATTTTTTTAAAACAAAAAGAGGAAGAAGAAAAAAGTCAGCAAAACCAAACAATACTTGGAAAAAAACCCCCTGATAATACAAGAAATGTTCCACTCCCATAGACCCATTTCTACAAAGGAACGGAGGAAGCATTTCCCCATTTCTCTTCTTCAGAGCTCAGCTTGTTTTATTTAATTTTGCAACATTCCTTTCTGATTGTTTTCTGTTTACTGTTCTTTCCATTTACATTGTTGTAGTCATTGGTTATATTGTTTTCTTGGCTCTAATTATTTCACTTTGTGTCAGTTTGTGTAAATCTTTCCATACTTCTTTGTCTCTACCATGTTTATCATTTCTTACAGCACCAGCTTGTGAGACTCCTAAGAACTACTTTCTATTCAGAATGAACATTTATCACCATGCCTCAAAAACTGGCAAATGCTACAAATCATGGCTTGATTTTTTTGTTGATTTCTAGATCAGAAAATGATGGAGAGAATGTTCATAATGCAAATTAAACTTAAGGTGCATTGTACATTTCTAGAGAGCTGGTTGTTAAACATTTATCAACCAGTCCTGTTTGCAGAACAGTAATATTCCCTTACATTTATGCATCTCAATTTGCTGAGGCATTCCCCAATGGATGGGGCATCTTTTTGTTTCCAGTTCTTTGCTATCACAATAAGTGCTATTATAAATATTTCAGTGCATATGGAACCTGACTTTTCCTCAATGACTTCTATGGACTATATGTCTAAAAATGGAATCTTTGGGTCAAAGGGTGTGAACATTTTTGTGACTTTATTTACATGATTCCACAATGTTTTCCCTGAATGATTATACTAATTCACAACTTCCTCAACGATGCATTAAGTGCCTATCTTTAAAAGTGTTTTTAATAACCTCAAACATTTCTCTGAATAAAAAGCTCATCTTTTAAATGTTGATATCCTAGTAGTGATGTTCTGTAGCTGTGAGATGTGAACCACAATAGCCTCTAAAAAATTAAAGTTGAGGATATTCCAGAGGGTAATGGAAGGTGCTTAGTGGGTATGAACAAATAGTGACATATAACAAATGAGAAATTTCATTGTAGAAGCCATGTAAAAGATGTCAATAAATTAAGAGGAATTTATGAAGTACCTACTGTGTGGAAGGATATATATCTATATGTGGGAGTCATCCATATAGATATGGTCATTATATCCATATGAGCTGATGAAGTCAAATGAAAAAATATAGAGGAAGAAAAGAAGAGAGGCCAGGGCAAAGCTTTGGGCATGCATTCACTTTTAGGTTGTACAATATTGAACCTGATCCACCAAGGACACTGAGAATGAGCAGTAAATTAGGTAGAAGGAAAAATAAGAGAGAGGCATGCCATCAAAAGCCAGAGAAGAGAGAATATACAGGAGAAAAAGGTGGCCCACAGTGTCCAGTGATGCAGAGAAGTTAAGAAGGATGAAAGCTGAAAAATGGCTATCAGATCTTTTAAAAAGCAATTTAGATATTAGCAATAATTTTGGAGAGAACACTTTCAATTGAATATAGAGGTCAGAAGCCAGATTACATAAGTTCAAGAAATAACTGATAAAAACAAACAAAAAAAAGGATGGGTGAGTCATGTGCTGAGAGCAAGAGATATATATTGGACAAGACATTTTCAAGATGATACTCTACTGGTATCCTCACCAGTTTAAAAGGAAAACACAAAGGAAAGCACTTAACTTTTTGAGTGGACCTCATATGACAAATTGATAGGAAGACATAAAAGTCATACTGGATGGTCAGACATGAATGGGTTACCATTTGCATCACTGGAGGGAATCCTCCAATTGATTGGAGGGAATGCATTCACGTTGGTGGGATCACATATCCTTTGATATCTTAGAGAATTGCACAGCATTCTTCCAATAATGACATACACCTGTTAATCATGAAAATGTACAGTTTCAGAATAAACATGATAAATAGCCCAGAAGGCAATGAAAAGAATTATGGTGGATACAAGTTTTTTTTTTTTTTAATATAGCTTATTTCCAATAATGACTTGTGTAGAAGGATTAGTTTAAAGGTATCACCAAGGACATATGGAAAAGGAGAGGAAAAAAGGTGGGTTTGTTATATTATGAGGCAGGGGAAACAAATGGATAGTCTGAGTGCTGCATAGGTAACCTCTAAATAGTGGAGGAACCAGAACATCTTCAGCATGTTGCATGGATCCTTAGTGGAGGATTTGTGCAATGGCAAAGAAAAGAAGCCCCAGAGGATAAGAAAGTGTGATGGAGTTGCAATATGTCCTTGGGGAGGAAATATTCATATTGGTGAGATCATCAGTTCATCAATATATCAATGGAGTAGAGCTATCAAAATAAATTTAGCAAAGGAAGACTTATAAATAACTTTCTAGAGTTATACAAATGTCTTCCTATCCTTGGGATAGGAAGATCCATATAAATAACATTGCAGTGAATTTCCCACTTATTCTAGATGTTAAATTTGAGGTCAAATGCAACTTGAGTCCTCAGAAGTATAGTTTGTTTTTTTTCTGTGATAACGAGCATTCATTTCAAAATTATCATGTTATAGCATGATAATTGAACAATTGATAAAAACAAAAGTTGGCTTTGTTGCATTTCTGTAGTCCTGAGAGATTAACTTTTTCTTGAAAATTGCCACAGCTGAAACTCTACTAAAAAGAATACTTTTGATAACAATTGTTTTATTAATTATGTTAATTTATCATAAAGAATTTAAAGAATCCATCCACACTTGGTGTATTGTCCTAGAATTGAGGCATGTGGTTCTGAGCAAGCTCATCTCAACTCTCCCTCTAAGGCAAGAGTCTAGTCTAATGTGCCTTACTCCTTCCTCTTGTCTGGAGGAGGGTATCACAGCGAACTTGTCCTCCAAAGTAGGATCTGGGATTATCTCAGCACAATTTCTCTTATGCTACCATTCAGTAAGCATGAACCAAAGACCTCCAAGGGACAAAGAGCTGTCCTAAGTGCTAATTTTACACAGAGATCAAAGAAAGCAGCTTAATAGAGGGATTTAGGGATTTTAACCCTAGGGCATTTTACCCTACAATTGCTATAAGTGAGTGCTCTCCAATTCTGCCATTTCTTGCCCAGTTCAGTTCTTTTATATGTGGAAATTAAGACACCTAAAATGAGTTTCAGTTCTCAGTTAAGACAGTATGACCATGGGCAATTCATTTAACTTCTTAGGGCTTCAGTTTTCTCATCTGTAAAATGGAGTTGTTGGACTAGCTTCTGAAATCTCTTCCAACTTTAAATCTATAATCCTATGAGTGTATTTAAGATTTATATCAGTTTTAAATACTTGTACCTTATTAGCCTGGGGATCACTCATTTGAAGGTCTTTTTACCTGTGAAAATTAAAACCTGTAATTCATGCTAAGCTCTCCAGGGGGACT
The DNA here is from genome assembly GCF_028372415.1 of Notamacropus eugenii. Taxonomy (NCBI): domain Eukaryota; kingdom Metazoa; phylum Chordata; class Mammalia; order Diprotodontia; family Macropodidae; genus Notamacropus; species Notamacropus eugenii. The sequence goes on from NC_092876.1 coordinate 116,056,786, forward strand.
AAACTAGATGTTCAATAGGCTACTGCCAGGAAGAAGGAGAGTCAGAATCATTAATCATGATCAGTACATTGAAAATAACATTTAATTGGATTAAAGTACTAATTTTCAGTCCCACTATAGGGACTTTCCCTGTATGCTTTGGACAGGTAATGCATAGTAGGACTACTTTGAATTTCAAAATGGAAATCTGGTCCCCCTAATATTATATCTTTAGGAATCATTTGGTTAATTCAAAGGCAGTGTCAATATCTAGAGAATGAATCAATAATCTGCAAATGATTATCACCTCTGCTTGGGCTGTCATAATAGCCTCTTAATTTGTCTCTCTACTTTCGGTGTCTCTCCTCTTCCATCCTCCAGATAGTTGGAAAAGTAATAGCTGTAAAAGAATCTTCCTGAAGCACAGATCTGATCAGGTTGGTCCCCTGCTTGGAAACCTTCAGGGGCTCTTTACTGTCTCTAAGCATAGTCATAATTATTAATTCTGGTGCCTGGGGAAACTTTATTTGGCCAGAGGGATGGGCTGTACAGAATAGTCTGTCTCAGGTGGGTGCTGTTATTTCAAGAAGGAGGGGAGAGTCTGATACCACCTCCCATAACCTGGACAGTAACTCTCAACTCTCTAATTCCTGGGGTGAAGAGGTGACAGATAAGGGGTACAATGAGGGGGGAGAAAGTGGGCCCTTAGAATAATGAGGAAATCTCAGGATTAATGATTCAAGGTGAGTGGAAAACCAAGAGAACATGGGACTGGTGGATAGGAGGATTGGCATGAAGAAGAAGTATACCCCTGCGGTGGCAGTGCCTGAGGTAGAGCCCTAGTTGTTCTACACTAATAACGACTGTTTCTAGAAGAAAGTGCAGCCTTCCATAGTTGTTCACCAACTTTTCTTTCCAGCCTTATTTCACATTACTTCTCTTCCTGCATATACATTTCAGTCTTAACTGAATTGTAGTCGGTTTTCATACTTTGACATTTCATCTTTCAGTTTTGTGACTGCAAAATCCATCCCTCATGCCTAACCAGAGTCCTTTATCTCTGACTCTCCAAATCCTGATATCCCTTTAAGTTTCAGTTCAGGAGCCATCTTTTGTGGAAAACCTTCCCTTTTCTCTTTTTTCCTCCCACCCCATTTTATGTTCCATCTTCCTTTCCTTATATTTATTATTATCTGTATTTCTGTATCTTCCAGGAGAATATAAACTGTTTTATTTTTGCCTTTTATCCCCAGTACTTAACATAGTTATTTGCACATAAGAGGTACTTAATACATGTTTATTGAAATGACCAAGATCACCTAAAAATAGGAGGAAAAGGATAAGAAAGCACCCTCTTCTCCCCCGTCAAAGATGTGTGCTTTCAGAGCATGAACATCTTTTGCACATGTAAGTATTATCATTCAAGGGTTCAAACTGCTTCCCTTCACTTAAAGTATTTCTTCAATGTCATTATTGAATGCTGAAGGCTTTGCTTAGAGCCTCAGAGCATGATTAAAAAAAATTATGAAGCTCAGGTATCCCTCAAGGAACTTATAATTTCTCTTTCTTCTCACTGCCTTTTACCTATGTACCTAAAGAGACTAGACCTGCCCTAGTTAATATAGAGAAAATGTCAGGACCCTGTCACAGAATCTCTTATTTTCTCTATAAAGTGGGTTATACTACCATGACTGTACCATATGGTTTAAATTCTTACTTCTATGAAGATGTTGCCTTACTCTAGATTTGCAGCCAGTCTCTTCCTTGAGTATCTATGTTCCATTCCAGCTATGTGCTTTACATCTTTACTGGATCTCTGGTCAGAACATTAATCTCAACACATTCCAAACCAGACTGATTATAATTCCTCTTCTGATACTTGAGTGGCTGTGTGATCTTGGGCAAGTCATTCCATTTCTCTGAGACTGTAAAAGGAGAAAGAGTAACAGCATTTACTTTATGAAGGGCAGTTGCGAGTACAAATGAAGTAATATGCAAAAAGAGCTTTGCTGTTATATAAATGTGAGCAATCAGTATAATCCCTCTACACTGTGTCTTTTCAATTTTCCTATTTGTGTGGATAGCACTACCTTCCTTTCAGCCACCCAGGTTCCAAGAATTGGAATCATGTTTGTTGTTGTTCACTCATTTCAGTTGCATCCGACTCTTTGTTTGGAATTTTCATGGTAAAGACACTGGAGTGATTTGCCATTTTCTTCTCCAGCCCATTTACAGATGAGGAAATTGAGGCAAACAGGGTTAAGTGACTTGCCCAGGGTCATACAGTTAGTAAGTGTTTGAGTCCAGGTTTAAACTCTGGAAGATGAATCTTCCTGACTCCAGACCAGGGTGCCATCTAGATGCCCAAATAATTTTTTACTCTTTACATTCAATCATTTACAATCTTTTGCTGACTTGAACTTGGTCTTGAATTTGTCTCTACCTCTTTACTCTCATTGCCACCAACCTATTTCTAAACTTCATTAGTACTAACATTGGCAATTGTATTAGAATCAGAGCCATGTTTTATAGATAAGTAAACTGAGACTCAGTACTTGAGAGATTTTAGCTCGACCACTTATTTCTTGGGTAAATTGAGGCAAATTCTCAATTTGTTAGTTTCTTCATCTGTAAAATAAGTGTGTTAGACTATGTGGCCTCAAAGGTCCCTTCCAGCTCTACTGTAGATTACAATCCTACAAAATGGAAAATGGTGGTTAGTTGTTCAAGTCAGGATTTGGTCTCATGTCCTGTGACTCCACGTATTTAATATACTCCTATGGAATGACTTCTGGGTACAACTGCCTGTGCTAGGAGCTGGGTGAATACAGGGCAGAGATAATACAAAGAAAAAAATGGATTACTTTTAGGACTAACTAGCATGGGATAGTAATAATAATAATAGCACACAATTATATAGCACCTCACCACTATAAAGTACGTTACACACATTTGCATTTGATCCTTACAACAGCCCTTTGAAGAAGGAAGTACAGGTATTATCGTCTTCATTTTATAAATGAGAAAGCTGGCTTAGGGGAAGCAATTTGCTTGTGGTTGTCCATTTAGTTAGTGGTCTCTCTCAGGACTTTAATGCGGGGCATTCAAGAGATGTGAGGGCTTGCTTGGCTTTTTTAGGTTTGCTCATTTACCTTTGCTGTCCACCTTCACCCACTATGTAGCCATGCATAGTGGCCACACCCCAGTAAACTGTCTTAGCAGTCGGGCTACACCAGGTTGTGGGTAATGGACAGGTCTCAAATTGTGAATTAGGGGGATGTTTACAGCTGACTTTGGTGGAATAACATTTGAAAACAATGTTCCAATGGCTATGAATGTGGCTGAAGCAGGTGCTGTGGCACTTAGAGTCTGATCAGGCATTGAAGACACCGAAGTCATCTACTACATCCTGAGCTACTGTACGCCTTGATTTTTGTCTTGCCACTGGACTTTGATAACTCTGGGAGAATGAGGTTGATGACTTTGTGTAACTGACTCACTTAAATCCAATTTACATACAAGTTAAGACATCGCCCCATGATGTCATTGGTCCTCTTTGAAAGGATGGATCAATAGTAACAATTCAAGGTTTCTTATTCCAAGGGCAGGCTTCCTATGCTCCCATTTCTGCCTGACATGGAGGTATGTGTGATTTGTAGGGGATCAGTTCCCCATGGACATCTATGTATGATATGAGGAATATGAGCTTATGTCTATATATCTCTAGCTTAAACTTCCTTATAATGGGCAGCAATTATGACATGTCCAAGTACTCTACACCTTAAACAGTAATTAGATAAATGGTGGGCACCACATGATTAATTCTGCTCTTAGATGACAAAGGTATAGAGATTATTATTTCAAGAAATATTTTCTTCACCTTAGCATTTCTTTTTTTTTGGACACTATCCATTCACAGCATCTTTATCACTTGGTCATTAGAGTATAATTGTGTCTGAGGCACTATGACACATCATAGCAGCTGGTCTGACTTCAGGGGACTTGGGTTTGATGGTGTCTGATGCTGTTAAATAACTTTCTGCTTTTTAATTTGTTTCGGTTTTTTAGAAATCCTTTGAGAGTTCTTTTCACTTTTATAGAATGCTGATTCTGGAATTCTCTGTGTAAACATAACTCCCTTTACTCTGGAATGTTTACTTCAGCTCCTGTAGACCCCCTACCTTCTCTCTTTTTTTTTTCTCCCCAGCTAACCCTATCAGAAAGAGTTTATTATGCTTTTATCCTGTTTCTCCTCTCCTGACTGCCACAGATATCCAAATGAAATCTTGCAATAGACTCATAAATAAATTTTCAATTGAGCATCTGGAGTGTGGTACTCATTGGTCTATTCTCTCTGTCCATCATAGAACTCTAGATAATTGGAAAATAAATTCTGTTGAAATTCAATATGCTGTGACAAGTGAGCTAAAATTTATCACTACAGCAAGATTACAATTGTTGACTTAAAATTAATGCAATCGAGGGAATGTGGAGACTTTTCACATTCTCACATGGACACATTACAGAAAAGTCAATTTTAATCATTTAGGCAAATATCGTGGTGCTAAGTTCAACCACAGGATTTCAGAGGCAACATTCTGCCTCTTTATATAGTCATACTTTATATTACATCTTCATTTCCGTACCTTTGGTGAATCTTCTCTTGATTAATCAGCCTTCTCTATTTTCTCTTCTGCTGGCATAATCCACACCCTAGCCTTTTATCTTTAGGCACTGTTGTATTTTATTATTTTATGCACTTTCTTGTCTGTCTCTTCTCTCCCCCCCTCGCCCCCCCCCACCCCCATGAAATGATAAATTACTCTAGGGATGGTGTTTATTCTTTAAAGTAGGTGTATAAACAAAGGGTCATTCTAATGCATTGTTTCTCATTCTGTTGGTAATAAAATAAAAGACTGAATTAATAAAAGACTGAATTCAATTAAACAAATACTTAGTGATGCTACTTTCTGTTTCCTCTCTCCCCTTCCATCTCCATCCTCCAAATCTATAAGAAAAATATCTTTTGATTTAATTTTACCCAACAAACTTTAAAGGGTTTACTGAATGTGAGTTGTCAGGTATTCTGAATGTTGTGGAGAGGGAGAAACAGACCAATGCAAATGATGCTCTTTCTGTCAAATCCTTCCTTTCCCTGATAATGTAGGATTATGGCTTGATGGAATGGTGGATAGTGTTGCTGGACCTGGAGTCAGAGAGATCTGAGTTCAAAACCAGCCTCAGACACTTATCAGCTGCATGCTTAACTGTTTGCCTCAGTTTCCTCATCTGTAAAATGAGCTAAAGAAGGAAATCAAAAACTATTCCAAGTGTCCTTGCCAAGAAAATTCCAAATGGGGTCATGACTGAATAACAACAAAGGGCAAAATGGCTTGATAAAAATAAGTGAGAGCCTTTGGGTGTGGAACTGGGGCTGGACTAGTGTGTTGAGGGCAGGGCCTGAGAGACCTGCCTGTTGGGAAGTGGGGAATCCAGCATCCATTAGAACTGCACATGTAGAATCTATAATGATGGTAGAGGAGAGATGCCAGGGACTGCGGAGGTGGTCAGGCTTTGGAACTGTGGCTTTACCTAGTAACCCCTTCACCTCTATGGGCTTTGAGGCCCATCATGGAGGGTAAGAGTTTATGACATGGTTGCTAGTGTTTCCTATTCCCCAGGACAGTATATATGAGTACAGGGTGAGCAGTGATGACAGACTAGGAAGTCAGATCTTATTCTAGTGCAACTTGTCTGAATTGTAGTCAGCTGAGCTCTCCTCTGCATGTTTATTTTGGTGCCTGGTATGGGAATGGTATGGGGAAGGGTGGAAAAACAGTGATCTTATACAGAGTACCATGCGAAGTGCTATGGATAGAGTGATGAAAAATCCTTCCCCTTAAGATCATAAGGTAATAAAGGAAATGAGATATGCACACAAATAGTGATCATGTAAGTGTATAATAGTAGCTGGCATTTTTATGGTCCTTTAAGATTTACAAAGCATTTTCTATATGTTATTTCATTTGATACAGCAACCTTGTGAGACAAAATTACCCCCAGTTTGCAAATGGGAAAACTGAGGCCGAGAGAGGTTATGTGGCTTTCCAAGAGTCACATAATTAATGTATGAAGTAGAATTTGACTTAGATTTTCCTGACTATCACAGGGGAGTGGGAAAAAAAGGGAAGTGACTTTTATGAACTTTTGGAGTTCAAATCCAGCCTCAGATACTGACCAAGTGTGTCTCTTGTTCTGATTTACCTGACTTGTAAAAACTGAGATAATAAAAGCACCTACCTCCCAGGACTATCGTGAGGATCAGCTGATATAAGATTTGGAAAGCATTTTGCAAACCTTAAGCACTTTATAAATACAAACTATCATTATTATTGTTGTTGTTAATAAAATCTGTAGGCTGCAATGGAAGATAAAATATTTTTAAAGACAAACTAAAGTGAAATCAGTTTTTCTGGGCAGACTTTGATGTCCTATTTTTAAAAATTGGAAAATAATTTCTGGGAGGATGTTGTTTCACTGATCCGCCTTGTCTGGAAACACTGAAAGGAAAAAAAAGGCTTCTTATACATTGCCATCCTTTGTTTTCTCTGAGTTAATCTTCTCCTCCAAAACTTAGGGGTTGGAGGAACCAAGTTCCCTTCATAGGACATTTCCTCTTCCTTACTGGAATAGAGGTAGACAGTACTAGAGACAAGGAAGAGAATACAAAGTCTTAAGAAGGAATTCCAAAAATTGACCTCACAAGTATAAGCTGGAGGAGGGTAAAGCTAGTGGGACAGTTAGACGATACAGTGGATAGAGTGTGGGACCTGAAGTCAGGAAGACTCATCTTCATAAATTCAAATGTGGCCTCAGACACTTACTAAGTGTGTGACCCTGGGCAAATCACTTAACCCTGTTTGCCTCAGTTTCCTTATCTGTAAAGTGAAGTGGAGAAGGAGACTAAAATCATTTTAGTATCTCTGCCAAGAAAATCCCAAATGGGTCATGAAGAGTCAGAAACAAATGAAAAACAACAGTTATAGTGATTAGTTAATCTGGAAAAGCTGTGGTTGTTTTCATGGCGCTCAAGACCAACCTCAGAAGTGTGGTATTGAAGTCAAGAAAATCTATTGTTTGGGTTGCATTTAGAGAGGCATAACATTCGGGAATAAAGAGATGAGAGTTCCATTGTACTTTTCTGTAGGCAGAGCAAATCTACAATGTAGTGTATGTTCTGAGAGCCATATTTTAGGAAGGACACTGATAAGTTAGAATGTTTCCTGATGAGGACAACTAGGATGATGATAGGTCATAAGCTCATGCATTGTGAGGACCAGTTGAAAGTACTGTGTATTGATGGATCAGTTTCAAGAAGTTGAATTCCCAGAAAATGTTAGGGCTCAACTAGAAAAACTAATAATGAAATTCATCTAGAAGGATAGCTAAGGATCTCAAGGTAAATGATGAGGGAAAAAATGGGAAGGAAGGGGACATATGAGTAATAGTCTCAAACTATACTATGCAGCAAAAATCATCTAATAATTTGGCACTATGTAAAAAAAATAGAGAGACTGATCAATGGAAAAATTAGGTGAATAACCTATAGAAGTAAAAGAACCTAGTATCACTGTGTGTGATAAACTCCAAAATCCCAGCTACTGGGATAAAGAAATCATGTTAGACATCTTGAAAAATGGAAAACAGGCAGAAATTTAGATTTAGATCAACGACACATCACTTTCCAAGATAAGCACCAAATAGATACATGACTTAGACATAAAAGGTCACATCATAAGCAAATTAGAGGAGCAGGGATTTATGGGTAGGGGACATGTTCGTGACCAAAGAAGGGATCTAGAAAATCACAAGATAAAGTGGAGAATTTTGATTCTCTCTCTCTCTCTCTCTCTCTCTCTCTCTCTCTCTCTCTCTCTCTCTCTCTCTCTCTCTCTCTCTCTCTCTCTCTCTCTCTCTCTCTCTCTCTCTCTCTCTCTCTCTTACATTATTTTGTGCAAACAAATCAATGCAGTCAAAAATTAGAAGGAAAACAGTAACTGGAAGAAAAATCTTGGCCCCAACTTCTCTGATAAGTGTCTCATTTCCAAGACATGTACAGGATTTTCAAATTTATAAGAATAAGATCCCTTTCTTAATTGATAAAAAATTAAAGGATTTGAACAGGCAATTTTCTAAGGAAGAAATCCATGCTAACAACACCCATATTACAAAAGTGCTTCAAAGCACGAACAATTAAAGAAATACAGTCTAAAGCAACTGTGAGGTTTCACCTCACACTGATCAGATTGACAAATATAACAAAAGAAACATGACAAATATTGGTGGGGATGTGAGCGGTGGGGAAAGGCACATTAATGCCCTATTGATAGAGCTGTGAATTGGCTTTGCCATCCTGAAAAGTAACTGGGAACTAAGCTAAAAAAAATCACTAAACTATTCATAGCTTTGACACAGAAGTAACACTATCAGATCTCAGATACTTACCAGCTGTATCACCTTAGACAAGTCACTTAGCCTCTGTTTGCCTCAGTTTCTTCCACTGTAAAATGGGGATAATAATAACTCCTATATCATAGAGTTGTGCAGATCAAATGAGATATTGGTAAAGTATTTAGCATAGCACCTGGCACATAGTAGGTGTTAGGTAAATGCTAGTTATTGTTATTATTTTTTTTAGGCCAATACCCCTAGAAAGAAAGAGGAATTTTTGCAAAAAGTGCAAAAAATACGTAGAGGAACTCTTTTTATGGTGGCAAAGAAACTAAGCAGGATTCTCATCAACAGAGAAATGGCTAAACAAATAATGATATGTGAATGTGATGGATTATGAATGTGATTTAAGAAACAACAAAGGGGATGGTTTCAGAGGAAGCTGAGAAGATTTGTATGAACTTATGCAGAGTGAAATGGGCAGAACCAAGAGAACAATTTAAATACTAATGATAATAATTTGTAGATAACTTTGACTTAAGAATTCTGACCAAAACAAAAACCAGTCAAATGTCCAGAAGACAGATCATAAAGCGTACTGTCTAATGAGATAGGAACTCTTTGGACGTGACCAGTTTGGAACTTTGTTTTATCTGACCTTGTATATTTGTTATAAGACTTTTCTTTTTGTTTTCATTGGAGTGAGCGGAGGTGGCAAGATAGGAAGGAGAGAAAATAGATTTTTAATCGAAGAAATTAAATTAAATTAAAAAAAGAAAAAGAACGTTGTCTGATCAGTGCAGTGACCAGTAATTATTTCAGAGGAACAATGATGGAAAAATTATGGACTCCAGATGAAGAATAAAATATATTTTGGGATATGTCTAACATGGGAATTTGTTTTCTTTGACTATGCACACTTGTTACAAGGATTCATTTCCATTTGGGGCAGAGGTGGAGGAGGGGTGCAGAAAACATGTTTATTAATGAGAAAAAGTAAAACAAAATACAAATCACATTTTAAAAGTATTCTGTATCAGGCCTGCAAAACTTGCAGCCGATGGGCTGCTTCTGGCTTGCCAACGTACCAAAGGATTTCCAGTGACTTGCGAAAAATGTAGAGGATGTTTTCCTCTACATTTTTTGCAGACCACCAGAAAACCTTTGGCATGCTACAAGTGGCCCCAGGCTACAGGTTGTGCAGGCCTGTTCCATATTCATTCTATGCTCAACAAGGTTCATGGTCTAGGTCAACATACTTCTTAGTGGAGTCTAGCAGAGTGACATGAGAATTTTGAGGGGAGGGAGGGATTCACTTCTAACTAAGGGTAAGCAGGATGTGAAGAAAAATCTGGACTCTGTGTTTTAGGCACAAGCCTTCCAGAAACAATTTTTATTAATTTAAATTATTCTAATCTAAGCATTTCTGCTTAGTGAGAATCAAAGATCAGTGAAAATTCTCTTTCTGTCTGTCTCAGTCTCCCTCCCCTCCCCTCCCCTCCTCTTCTCTCTCTCTCTCTCTCTCTCTCTCTCTCTTTCTCTCTCTTCCCACACATGCACGCACGCACACATACACACACACACACACACACACACACACACACACACACACACATGATTGTAGTCATTAGACAAAATTTCCAATGAGATAAAACACAGTTATAGAGCTTAGGTCAAAGTTCAGTTAACATTTTGCCTCATCAAAGAAAACACTAATTACTTCATTTTTGGCATACCCTTGGAGAATAATTTTCTTGAAATAATTCAGTCTGTCTTTGACTACTCCCTTTAAGGATTCTTATTTTTAACTTGTCAGAAGTGCAATTGAGATATTTCTATTAACTCAGGTAATCAAAGAAAAACTTCTTACTTCTCTTAATAGGATATGACCCTACTCCAGGCAACGTAGCTCAGTTAAAGGCCTTGCCCTTTTCTGGTCATCGCTCTGATTACTTCAGGAAGAGTTGATCAGAGAGAGGCTGGCAGGAAATAGTTTTCTAAGTGATAGTTAAAGAAAGACAGATAAGGCTTTCCTTTTGGATTTCTTCAAAGGTTTCAGACAAGGATATTATTAAAAGCCTCTATTGATGTTTCTAAAAGGGGGAGTTTGAGGGCCTCTAGTCTGCTTCCATAAGGGAAAGTACAATATAATATGTGGCACTTGAACTAGGCCTTCCAGTAAAGAGAGATGTAGATGGAGTCTACTGTAGGGCAGGGAGATGTCAAATACAAATGTATAGAGGTAGGAAAGTATAAGGTGGGAATGGGGGATAGCTGGTACTCCAGTTGGATTAGAATGTAGATTGAGTGAAGTGTGACATAAGAACACAAACAGACTAATGAGGAGATTTGATACCATAACATGCCAGGAGTGGTTGAAGGAATTGGGGATTTTTAACCTGGAGAAATGAAGACTTGGGAGGGAAATTATCTTCAAAAGTCCGAAGGACTGCTTTGTTGAAGACTTTTACTACTTGGTCCCAGAGCAGAAGTTTTTAACCTGAGGTCTGTGAACTTAAAATAAATTTTAAAAATAACTTAAAAAATTTTAAAATAAATATTTCAATATTACTGGTTTTCTCTGTCATACTATGTATTGTATTTTATGTATTTAAGAACATCATTCTAAGAAGGACTCCATGGGCATCATCAGAGTGCCAAAAAGGTCCATGGCAGAAAATAAGTTAAGAACCCCTACATCAGAGAACAGATTTAGGAATCATGGGAGGAGATTTTCAGTTCAAATTTTTTGGGAAAATCACTTCTCTCTCTAGTGTTGATGGTTATATTTTGATGATAGTTTTTTTCTTTTTTTATACTAAATTAGACTTTACAGCAGTTATGCTTGGGTTTAATGGACTCAGAATAATGGGTTCCTATTTAACTATTACTGTCATGATGACTGAAAGCAGGAGGGTGCCCTTGCGCACACGTGGTGGTCAGAAATTAGCTCTCATTCACTGATTCATCATCAAGGCTATAAACAAAAGATTTGGCTCTTGGACAACAACATTAGTTGCACTGTTCATCCACATTTCCCAGATATAAAAGGGTTTTTTGATAGCTGCCTAGTCTCCTTCAGAAGCTTACCCCTGAAAACCTCCCTTTTAGAAAGCATCCCTTTATACATTAAGAAAAATTCAATTTAATTTGAAGCCCCATTTATACTTGTACATGAAAATCAAAGGCTAAACTCATATTACGTCTTCAGCTTAAAGATTTATCTTTATTGAAATTGAGGCTGTTACTGTTCCAGTCTATATATTTCCCGACTTTCAGACTACTTCTGCATTAATAGTAATGCATCAAATAGACATACTATTTTGTGATTTGGAGGAAGTGTTGCTTAGTGCGGGGCCAAGAGACCTGAAGCTAAGTTCTGGCTTTTCCACTTACTAGTTGTATGACCTTGAGCAAGCCTCTTCACTTTCTGTCCATGAAGTCCTTGGATTAGATGATCTCATAGGCCCATTTCAGCTTCAACATTTTATCTCCCATTTGGCTGTGGACCATTGCCCATGATGAATACACGTGTTTCTCTGTTTTCAAAGCTCACTTTGCCCTTTGTTTGCTGAAGCAACTGGTTGAAACTAAGATGGCCAATGAAATGTTGTGAAGCATGCTATCAAAGAGGTAAGCGATCTGTGTCTTGAGGTCATGGGTGTGCATAATTTTAAAAAGAGAGATGTTAATAGTTCATTGGATAAATTCCATTTCAGCTAGTTCTTGATAAGAACACTTTGAACCCAGATTGTCTTACAGTCAGAGCAAAATCCAGGCTCCCCAGAAGGATTTGATACTGATGGATAGTAACTTGTGACTGTCACCTTTTTGGTGCATGAATGGGAGGGAAATGGGAAAAGGCATTATGAGAGTGAATTATGTCTTGGCTTTTCTTTAGCAGGAACTCAGGGCTTGGAGAGCATAGCTAATCTAGTGGAATACACTTCCAGGAGCATCTTAGATTTCTCTCACAGCTGTTACTGGTGCATCTGTTCTGTTTGTCTCCAACCTCTTCCCTACCCATTCACTCCCCTCAGGTCATGCTGCTTACCAGAAGGAAAAGATAATCATTTTTCAAATACTCATTTGATGGTCATACCATAGCTCCACTAAATGTGATTTTCTGAATAATGCTATCCTCATTACATCAATATAAATCATCAATCAACAAGCATTCATACAGCACCTACTATGGGGGAAGGGAATAAACATTTATAATGTACCTATTACGTGCCAGGTTCTGTGCTAAGTACTTTGTAAAACATTATCTCAAAGATTTTGATAGGTAGGTGCTGTTTTGCAGTTGAGGAAACTGAGGCAGACAGAGGGCAAGTAATTTGACCAGCATTACACAGCCAATAAATATCTGAGGCCAAATTTGAACTCAAGTTTCCTGACTCCAGGCCCTGTACTCTATCCACTAAAACACCTAACGGACCTTGCCTGTAGGTCAGGTACTGTACTAGGAACTGGGGATACACACAAACATGAGAGAGATCCTACCCTCAAAGAGCCTCCATTCTGTTGAAAGAGACAACATGTGCATGAATAAGAAAAATGGGATATGTGTATATACACATGTATGTACATATGTGTATATAGACAATATATATTGAGAATATTTATATATATTCTCCATTTTCTCTCTCTCTTTGATCACTGATTGTGGGAAGAACTAACACCCAGGGGCAGCTAGGAAAGGGCTCTTGACAGGTGACCCTTGAGCTGAAACTTGAGGAGAGCTAGGTGTCTCAAGAGGTAGAAGTGAGAAGGGACAGCATTCTGGGCATGGGAGATAGCCTGTGCAAAGATGGAAGGTGGAACATGTATACAGGGAAGGGCAAAGAGGTCATTTTGTTTTGAGCACAGAAGGTGTGAGGATGTAAATTATATAAAGCTTTAAATGCTGAAGATTAAGTTGTATTTGATCCTAAAGGCAACTGGGAGTCATTGCAGCTTCTAGAAAGAAGAATGATGGTGAGGCTTATACTTTAGGAATATTAATTTGGTAGCTGTGCAGAAGATAGATCAGAGCAGGGACAGATCGGATATCAGGAGGCCAATTATGATAGTCCGGGTGAGAAGTGATGAGGGGCTGAACTAGGGTGGTTATAGAGCAGGCATTCTCATTATTTTGTTTCCCTGGCAAATATTGGATTAATCTTGAATGAAAACATCCAAATCAGCTTTAAACGACTCTACACTATTAGCCTGGGAGTTATCTACCAGCAAGTCTTCCAGAGGAAAATTAGTTGTTTTGCCTCTCTGGCTGGTACCATCTGCTTTAAACTTCTTTATCATTGTATTGAACTAGAACTTGTTTTTTGTTTGGTTTTGTTCTGTTTCCTTTTACCTTGAGGGCAAGCAACTTCTGCTATCCTGTGTTCTTTATTTTTAATCTCATTAAAATTTCTTATTCTGCTGGTTGGAGAAGAAAAAGAATTATAAAGTGAAACTTAGGTTCAGGAGGTACATTTGAACTCTGTAAAATGAAGGGAGAAAAACAACCTTACAACTGGAGCTGTCCAAAACTAGAATCAATCAGTAGGCACTTATTAAGGGCTTATTCTGTGCCAGTTATTATTCTAGGCACTGAGATTGCAAAGGCAAAGAAGTTTATATTCTGTTATAGGGGGAAAAAGGTATGAAAATCAATACAAAGTTTCTTCCCCTTCCCTGTGGAAGCAAATTAATTTCCATTAACTCTAGCAGCTTGTTGTTTGTAATCTGGATAACAGCTAGGTGGTATCAGGAAAGACCATGTGTAAAAAGTGGCATTTGAATTGAACTTTGAAGGAAGCTAAGGATTTAATAATGGAGGTAAGGAAGAATGAATTCCCAGGTATGAGGGGTTATCTGACTTCTAAGGTCTCTTTCCAAATTGATATCCATGATCTTATGTGTCAGGGAGTTCAAATCTGGCCTCAGACACTTATTAGCTCTGTGGCTAGTCACTTAACCCTGTTTGTCTCAGTTTCCTCATTTATAAAATGAGTTGGGGAAAGAAATGGCAAACCACTCCAGTATCTTTGTCAAGAAAACCCCAGTTGGGGTCATATGAAGAGTCAGATGGCACTGAAACTATTGAGCAACAAGAATGGCCACAATGGAGCAGTTGGACTTTTTATGGACCTACGTGATCAAACTTTTGGCGGATGGTGCTATCAGGACATCAGCTATGCTTACTCTTGAAATATAGGTGATTTTTTGATTTTTAAGCACTTAAATTAATTCATTTATTTTGTATATGAATAAGGGGTTGATTGAGGTAAATTGAATACTCTGATTAAGCCTGAATTAGGAGTGTTACAAGCCAGTGTTTCTCCAAGGAGTTCTGTCCTCAGTGTTAATAGCCTCGTATTCTCTAAGGCTATTTATTGCCTAGAAGACCTCTGGGAAGGCAGAATCTGTATCAGTTCTAGGGAATCAGTCCCTAGTAGGTTCAGTGAGAATTGGACTAATTTTACCTGACTTGGGTATTTTGATGTCTTCTTTATCTTTCCATTTCTCCATTTTACCCTTTCTCCATATTACTTAGACATTATATTAATTGTACAGTAGGATGGAATTTATCATAATGAAGTAGGTCATCTGGGAGTAACTCAGATCATAGAATTTCTGGAAAGGAAAATTTGAGGGAAGTTTTTTATTGTATGAGCAGAAGTAATGTACTGGTAAATATTTAATAATCAGATCCCCCCCCCCAAAAAAAAGCCTCACACCAAATGTATGCCTAGCATACTCTTAAGTTTAATTTGCATTGCTAACATTTCCCCCATCACTTTATTAAGTTTAGATAGTCAAGAAAACAATAATTCAAGCCTTAACTTACAGTTCACTGATTTCTGAGATTTATAAGCTAACACTAAAAATTTAACAATCAGCTTTCTAGATCTAATTCAAGTTGGCTCTAGCACATTTCTGCAAGAGGATCAGTGGCAGAAATCAGCATTAGCTAATGGTAATTTTTACATAAGGAGTGGTGTGTGTGTGTGTGTGTGTGTGTGTGTGAGTGTGAAAATCCACTTTTACTATATTTTGGTACACTCAGATACTGTGCACTGGGTTGCCTTTTTTCTCCTTTAATGTCTTATTGAAATAAAGTTTGCCTCTGTAGACATAATTATTCTGCAACTTTAATTATATAAGAAGTGATAAGCTACAAAAGAAGAAAATCTCCACTAAACTTTGGAAGTCTGCAGAATTCCCCAAAGAAGAAAAGGCTAGTGAGCTTGAGTTGATTTTATTCACTTCTGCTAATTCAATTGCCTTTGGATTTTAATCTTTTGAAGAGTTATATTGGATAAAGATGAACCTTTCTAAAACTCCCTTTTCCCCTATTGCAGACGAAAAAGATGCTCCAGGCATTTTGAAAAGCTGAGGGAACCATTCTCAGTCAGCATGCTCCGTCTTGTACTGTGGGAAAGCCTGGACTCCAAATTATTTCTTTCATTTGAGTAAATATATTGTAATTGCACCCATTGCCTTTACAATCTTAATGTTTCATCTTTGGTAGCACCCAAATGGCTTTGATATTTGTATTACATCCCAGAGTGCCCATCTTCAGATTCAAGAAGGATTTTATTGGGGGAGCCTTATATTCTGAACTATTTATAGCTATGAAAATTTAATTTTTTAGTGCTTCCCTTCTCTCTCTGCCTCTCTCTGTCTCTGTCTCTCCCTCCCTCCCTCTCCCTCTTCCTCTCCTCCCACCCCATTTAGTAAATCCTCTAGTAAACAGTTTAGGGTAAACAGAACTTTTCTAAAAATATCCCAGATTTGGCCCAGCTGAGTACTGAATACCAGAACTGGGCTGTGCCTTTGACTCTAAGTAGTCACATTTTGTATGGTATGCATTTTCTAGGGCATCTTGTATGAACCTAAGAACTGGATTAGAAACCAGCTGTCATAACTGAGTAGTCTACTACAATGGGAATGTTGGTTGGGATGGTGTGCTGAGGAGACACACTTAGGGATGACAGCCTCTAAGAACAAAAGCATTTGTATTTAGAAGCCTGCTTAGCTTCAGCTCTCTTCTAAACATTTCCATGGAAACCAAGGAAGTTCTTGTCCACTGTAAGTGACTTAATTTACTTTCTAATTGACTTGAATATGGAAAATGAGACTGTACTTGGTGATTTAAAATATATCCTTAATGATTTGATCATGTATATTTAATTCAGGCTCCCTTAATATATCATGTGCTCTACTTGGTCTCTCTCTTCCTGTTTATTGCTAAGGAAATTTCCACATTGATGGCCCACTCTTTGAAGTTATAAAATAACAGACATAAGTGCTGAGAAACCATCTCAAAGTAAATTGGTAACTTGGGTCTTCCCTTAGAAATTGTATTGTCCCTAGCCTGGCAGGATGTGTACTGCCTTCTAGCTAGGTTGGTGGGTAGCTTTGAAAATGATTAGGTTTCTTGGTGCAAATATTGGAGGCCAGCTACTAACTTGGGCTGTCATCTTGATATGATTTAAAACACTAGATTGCAAATTACTGTAATATGATGCATTAAATATTGATCAGCTTTAAAAGCAATGTGGTAGAAGGTGTCTTGTTTCTAAGTGGTGTTCCTCTGTGATTTGAGGTAGAACAGCTGCAAACATTCATTTTCCTTATGTTAATCTGAGTTAAATATTTTGGAAGTGTTTGCTCAGTTGAAGGGATCTACTCTTCCTGTATTTATGTGTGAATACATAAGAGCAAAGGATGTCAATTGATAATGTCATAATGGCATTGTATTATTATATAGCATATAGTAGGAAGAATTGTACATTATTTTGTGGGGCAGACATCACAACTATGGACTATGGAAGGGTGAGACTAGTCAAGTTTTTATGTTGAAATATTCTCTTGCTATTCTGCATATATTTTGAAAGGTCAGTGAACCTATCTCACTGGAGTGGTGTGCCATAAACATCAGTTTTTTCTTAAATTGCATTGATTCTGGTGCTTCCCTTCCCACCCCCCCCCCCTCAAATAGCTCTGCAAGTCACACACTCAATATCATTCTAGAAAAATCTTCCCCAGGGAAAAGAATGTCCAGGAACAGCTGATCCTTGACAGCTGTAGGTAGGGGACATAATTAAACATGCCTAGAGTTTGGTTGATGAATTCAACCACAAACACTCCCTCAACTTGCATATAGCCTCTCCATCATCAAGATCAACAACAATAAAAAAAAATCTTTAAAGGAAAAAAACTAATATTTGTTTTTAAACAAATTGATTTTTGAAGAGCAATTTAGAATCTATTACGGTATTTTTGCTTTTAAAAAATCACTAAAAGAATGTCTTAAACCAGAATGAATAACTCATCAGAGCTGGAAAGGTCCTCAGAAAACTAGTCTCAGTACCTTCACTTTACAAAAGAGAGGTGAAGTGGCCCAATGTCACATGGTACAAACAGTTGACAGGTGGGGAACTTTCTTTTGTTTGGATAGTTCACAGTATTCAATTTCATCTTCCATGAAATTGACAGTCACTTGAGAGCATACATGTTGTCTCCTTGTTTAATATATAACTTTATATCAGTACTAAGAGGATGATAAAAGTTATTTCTTTAGTTGTAGTTATCTATCATAGATCCGTATATGATTTGAATATGCTTGTAAGAGATACCTTATATGGGGCAGCTAGGTGGTGCAGTAATAGAGCACTGAACACGGAATCAGGAAGACTCATCTTCATAGTTCAGATCTGGACTCAGACACTAATTATATGACCCTGGGCAAGTCACTTAACCCTGATTGCCTCATCTATAAAATGGGCTAGAGGAGGCAGTAGCAAAGCACTCCAGTAGCTTTGTCAAGAAAACCCTTAATGGGGTTATGATGAGTTGGACACAAATGAAACGACTGTACAATAACAACAAAAAAGCTTAGAGCTGCTGAATACTCATAATTTTTTCAATTTCTTTTGGTATTTTACCATATTTGGTCAATTCTTGAGATATATCAATACTACCCATATATTTGGTTAGCTTGAGATCTTTCAACTTCATCTTAAGCATTAATACCACTTATGGTATGTGCTGATAGGATCGTCATCAAAACTTCCCGACTTTTGAAATGATAACACCTTCTAAACTATCATTCCACCTCCTTTACTCTCTCACTCATACTAAATTTTGTCTATGCTTTTTTCCATTCCATTTCATCCACTCTATCCTGATATCCACTCTTGACTGCATGGTATGCCATTTTCACATTTCACTGGCTACCATCCCAAATCTTCTATTCCCCCAACTTTCTGCCATTCCTGACCTGGGAATCTTTATTTCTTGGTAATCTCCATCATCCACTTCCAGGGTTGCAGAGTGTCAATGATAAAGGTCATGAAATCAACTTTACCCACTATACCTTTGTTATATAACATTATCTGGGATCTCTTTCCTGCTTAATAATAATCTGACTACCTTTCTTTAGCTCCCTACCTCATTCTTCAAAGCATATCTTCCAAACCTTGTCTTCTCTCATTTTCCTCGCCCCTTTTCCTGTTCCTCAAAATTTCTTAGCATAATCATCCACTTTCTCCCCTCTGCCTACAGAAGAGTAATTTTTACTTCTCACCAGAGCCAATTCCTCAACCTGAACCACTGATTTCACTTTTTTCTATTTCTAGTAGGACCTTGTCCCAGTACTCATCCCTGTCCCTCTCTGCTATCTTTCTCCTATTTAGATAAAAATGATAGAAAAAAAACAACACAACTTTATTTGATCCTTCCAGCTCATCCAGCTTGTAGTACATCTTATTTCTCCCCTTAAGAGTTAAATTTCTTGGAAAATATTGTCTATAGTCTATGCCTCCCCTTTATCACCAGTTGAAATCTGACATCTACTCCTATCATTCTCCTGAAGCTTCTCTCTCAAAGGTCACTAGTTGCCTCTTAATGACCAAATATAATGTCTCCCTTCTCCAGTTCTCAACATTCTTGAATTCTCTTTTACCTTTGCCGCAATTGGTTATCCTTCCTACCAAATATACTTTCTTCCCTTGGCTTCAGAGATACAGTCTTCTCTTGGTTGATTTTCCATTCCTTTCCTGTCTCTCTTCCTGTCTTTATTTTCTTTTGAACCCCTTAATGTGGAAGTTCCTCAAGGTTCTGTCACTGACCTTTCCACACACTTCTATTTTGACATCTCATTTGGGCTCAGGGGTTCAATCATCACCTCCATACAGACAACTCCTCAAATCATGCTTCTATTCCTGACCTCTGTTCTAAGCTCCAGACCTGTGACTTAAATGGGCTTTTGGATCTCTTCACCTAGATATTCCACTGGTACCTCAAACTCAGAATGTTCCAAACAGAGCTGATCATTTCCTCTTGAAAGCTGTTCCTCCTTTTTTTTTTTTAAATTACACTACATCTTTACTGCTACTATTTATTCTGTCTCCCATGTTTCCAGGGATGGGATTTTAAAAAATATTCCCTCTTTTTCTCCTTCATCAATTAGTTACTAAATCTTGTTTACTAAATCTTGTTGTTTCCATTTGCCTAGCATCTGTTTTCCTACGAGGTCCTCCAGATTCCAAGGTTAGTCTTCTATCCATTATACCATGATGTGCCTCTTGGATGAATATTTGAACATTTAAAAAAGTAATATCTTTTGATTTTTGTATCACCTTCATTTCCATATATATTAATCTTCTTTCCTTCTACTGAGAAAACCATCCCTTCCAACAATAATTTAAAAAAGGAAGAAGATGGAGAAAAAAAGCAGTTCAGTAAAGCTAACCAACACGTTGATTGAGATTGATAGCATATATGATATTTCATACCCTTAATTCTCCACCTCTCCAAAGAGAACAAGGTACATTTTAATTTTATTTTTAAGCAGATTTTTGTTGGTTTTTAAAATATTTCTTAAATCTGCCACATATTTCTTTACTTCCCTCTCCCAGAGAGCTAGCCCTTATAAAAAGGAAAATAAGTTCATCAAAGCCAATCACCACATTGAGAAATATCTGATGTTATATGCACTATTTTGGCAACCACTGACCTTTGCAAAGAAACAAGGGGTGGTATTAAATTGCTTCTTTGATTCCAAGCTTGTTTTTTATATTTTTGAAGCTTTAAATTTGATTTTTTTGTGGTGGTTCTTCTCATTTATATTTTTGTAGCTATTGTATATATTGTTTTCTAGGTTCTACTGACTTCACTTTTTACCAGTTCATTTAAGTCTTTCCATGGTTCTTTATATTCATCTTGCCTCTCATTTCTTATAACACAGTACTATTCCACTATATTTATATACTATGATTTTTTTAAAAGTTTTTTTTTTTTAAAGATTTTTTCCATAATTGATTGGCATCTACTTTCTAGTTCTTTGCTACAACAAAAAGTGCTGCTACAAACATTTTGATGTATGGGGACTTTCTTTTTGTCAGTGACCTCTTTTAGGTTTATGCCTAGCAGTGGAATGTCCAAGTGGACATTTTAATCACTTTAATGATTCCAAATTTATATACAGAATAGTTGTAAAAGTTCACAGCTCCACCAACAATGCATTGGTGTGCTTGTTTTTCCACATCCCCTCAAATGTTGACTATTCCTTTATTTTTGTCATTTTTTTTGACCAATTTTCTAGGTGGGAGATTAAGCCTCAGGAATGTTTTTATTTTCATTTCTCTTACTATTAATGATTTGGAGCATTCTTTAAATGGTAATAATTTGTAATTTTTCATCTGATAGCTCTTTGTTCATATGCTTTGACCACTTCTTTATTAGGGAATGGCTTTTGGTCTTAAATATTTCTTAGTTGTATATGTATCTTGGATAGCAAACAATTATCAGAGATATTTGTTGCAAAGATCACCTCCCCCAGCCAAACATTTTACTTTTCATCCTAATTTATTTTGTTTATTCAAAAGCTTTGCAATTTCATGCAATAAAATGATCTATTTTATCCTGTGCAATTGGTTCTATACCTGGTTAGTGAATAATTCATCCCTTATCTATGGCTATAAATGACAAGCAAATTATTATCTTTTTAAAAAACTTTTTCATGGTATGGTCATTAATATTTCGGACACCTTTCTATTCTAGAATGTGGCATATTTGCCTAGCCTAATTTCTGCCAGTAGTTCTTACCAAATAAGGAATTATTTCCCAGGTAATTTTTGTTTTTGAGTTTATCAAACTTTGAATTATTGAATTGCATTATATCTTATTCTCTCTTTTCTACTCTGTATTATTGATCTTTTTAATTTTTTTAACCAATACCAGATGTTTTTGATGATAGCTGATTTATGATTTGGTTTGAGTTCTAGAAGTTTTATTCTTCCTTTGTTCCCACCTTTTTATTTCAGTCTTTCTCTTGACATTCTAGATATTTTTGTCTTTTTTTTATCACTTTTATTATTATTTTATCTAGCTTCCTAAAGTCCCATTTTGGCACTTTAATTAGTACAGCATTACATCTATGAATTAACTTAGCACTGTCATTTTTATTACTGAAACGGCCCATCCATTGATTATTCCTCCATCTGTTTAATTTGTTCTTTATTTATTCAGGGAACATTTTTTAATTGAATTTATGCAATTATTGAGTGTGTTTTGGTAGACTGACTCCAAAAATTTTATAGTTATTTTGAATTTGACTTCCCTTTCTATTATAGATTATAGATTTTGTTCTTACTACATAGAAAAGCAGTTTATATTTGTGGATTCATTTTGTAGTCTGAAATTTTGCTGAAGTTGTTAATTATCTCCTTTAGATTCTTTGCTGATTCCCTAGGATTTTCTAAACAAACCACCATGCCATCAGCAAACAAGGATAGTTTTGTCTCCTCTTTGTCTATCTCTATGTCTGTATTTTTAATTCCCCTTTTTTATTGCTAGCATTTCTTGAACTATACCAAATGGGAGTTGGAGAAGTGGGCATCCTTGCTTTACTGCTGGATTTGTCAAGAGTTTCTAGTATATGTCTATTTCATATGACGCTTTCTTTTGATGGTAGATAGGCACTTTTTATCATGTCAAAAAAGATCTCTCTATGCCTATAATTTGAAAAGGTTTTAGTATAAATTTCATATTGTGTCAAAGACATTTCTTTATTTCTTTTTCTGTGTCGACTGAGATAATAATGTGATTTGAATTATTAATATGATTAATTATGTTTGTTTCCTAATCTTGGACCATCTTTGTTTATCAGTCTATCTTGCTTGGTAATGAGAACAGGTATAAAACTTTATGCTTTACAAATAATATTTTTGTCCTCACAACAGAACTGTGAGTTAGTGCTATTATAATCTCAATTTTATAGATGTGTAAAATGAAGCAGATAGGTTAAATGACTTGCCCAAAGTCATATATCTAGTGTCTGAGGCAGAATTTGAACTCAAGTCTTTCTGATTGCAGACTCAGTACTTTATCTATTTTACCACCTACCTGGTCAGAATGAATGATTTATTAGTAAACTACTTTAGTATTTAAGGTTGATTTAAAATTTTTATATCTGTTTTCCTTAATGATATTGGTTTGTAGTTTTCTTTCTTTGCTGTATCCTTCTCTGGTTTGGGTATTAGGACTTCATTAAACAACAGAGGGAGATTAATTTTCTAATATTTTCTTCAAGGCCAGGCTTTATCATCATTATTATTATGTAGCATCCTAGTTTTTTTTTTGTTCTTTCCATTTATGTTGTAGTCATGTTGTATGTAGTTTTCATGTTTTAAAAAACTCTGCCTTGTTTCTACACATCTGGATATGCTTCTCTGAAATATTGATATTGATAATTTTTACATCACAGTAATATTCCATTACATTAATGTACCAAAATTTGTTTAACCATTTCTAAGCAATGGCTATCTCTTTTGTTTAAAATTCTTAGATGCTACTAAAAGTGCTAATGTAAATATTTCTTTCTACTTTTGACTTCCTTAGGATATATGCTTAAATCAAAGGATATAAACATTTTAGATGATTTATTGGCATCTTCCCGAGGATTTTTCAGAGTGGTTAGATTAATTCACAGCTCTGCCAAAAGTACATAAGTGTGCCCATTTTTCCATTATCATTTTATATTTACTATTCCTTTCTTTTGTCACCTTCTTGACATGAGGTGGAACTTATGAATTGATTCAATTTATATTTCTCTCATTAGAGATTTGTAGCAGTGTTTCACATGGATGTTAATAGTTTGTAATTCTTTTGAGAATTGTTGCTTCATATGCTCTAACTATCTAGTGGGTGAACATTCTTTCACAGTTACATGCTTTATGGTTAAGCATTTGGTGGTCATAGTGAATGAAAAAGAACTTTGAGGGGTTATGTGTTTAGTCAGTAATCAATAGACTAGAAATCATTTTTTCTCTCTGAAACAGATGGAAAAGGCTTGGTGTCATTAGAATCTTTTAGTTGGAAAAGAATTTAGAGATCATCTAGTCTAATCCTCTTGTATTGGAATTGAAAATGGAGGCCCAGAGGGGTTATATAACTTGGCTAGAGTCACATAGCTAGTTAATAGCAGAACCAGGACTACAACACACATATCCTAACTCAATCTAATTTTCCTTCCACTGCACTATGCTGCTTACATGTCTCAATCTTTTTATTTTTGTTTTTTTTCCAGCTTTCCCTTTTTTAAAATTTTTAAAAAAATTTTTCATTTTTAACACAGTTCATATCATGTA
This sequence comes from Notamacropus eugenii, assembly GCF_028372415.1. Classification (NCBI taxonomy): domain Eukaryota; kingdom Metazoa; phylum Chordata; class Mammalia; order Diprotodontia; family Macropodidae; genus Notamacropus; species Notamacropus eugenii. The sequence continues at coordinate 116,080,860 of NC_092876.1, forward strand.
AAACAGTTCCAACTTTTGGTCAGGTGATACTTCTTTTAAAGCATTTACAATAGACCACAAATGAATTTCTTTTTTTAACATTAATCAACTGAGACACAAATAATAACGATGTATGCTAACTTCACAAGCCCTTGACCTAATTGTCTCCACACTATTACTAAGAATTAAAGGACCCTAACTTTTGTTGTTGGTCTTAAGTCCTAAGCATAATAGCTTAATTTTAGACTTAACCTTGGATGTTCCTCTATCGACAATCTATAATTTAATAGATCTGGTATTAAGCTTACAAACCTTTTGACTATAGGAAAGTGCCACCAAGAGTAGGGACATTGCAGGGAAACTATCTCCCCAACTTCATGTCAGTTCCAGGCAGGAGTAGATTGTCAACTTGCATTCAGTCAAGCTTAAAGTCTGCCAGGTGTCAGTGGGGAAATTGAGTCAGGAGAATCCTACCTCAGCCCAGGCTGAACAGCCGCTCTCCCACCCTTCCCATGAGATCACCTTTTTTTCAGTTATTACCAGTATCTCACAGGTTTACTGGCATCATGGATTGGAGGCTCAGACCGCCTTTCTTGCTATCCATACCTGGATTTAGACTCAGAAGAACAGCCAGTTAATAGTCCCATAGAATCTTAAAATAGCAAATTCCAAGAGCCAGGTTTCAGAAATGACTATAATTTCACATTGGCTAAGGAACATCTTTTGAGGTAAGTCTTAGGTGGCTTACATGCCTTTCTATACCTGTTCTAGTTCCTGATTAAGTAACAATCATAAAATCAAATTTATCGTTAAAACCTTAACTTTTCCATCAATGCCAAATTTTACCCGAGGTTACCTGCCTCTAGGAAACTTAGACTAAAATTCTTTTCCCTAAACTAAAGATGTCTCTGATTTAGTTTTGGTAATTAATTCAGTCAATTGTTTTAATACTAATTGCTTTTACATCACTTTGTAACATGTACAATTTTTCTCCCCATCTCTCCCCTCCCCTACCCCCTAATACCTTGCATTCTGATTACCCCTTCCCTCAATGTACCCTCCTTTCCATCACACCCCAGCCTTCCCTTATCCCCATCTTCTTTTTTTTCTTGTAGGGCAAGATAAATTTCTATACCTCATTATCTGTGTTTCTTATTTCCCAGTTATATGCAATAATAATTCTCAACATTCATTTCTAATACTTTGAATTCCAACTTCTCTCCCTCCCTCCCTCCCTGCCCATCCGCACTGAGAAGGGAAGCAATTCGATACAGACTAAATATGTGTTATTTTTGCAAAAGACTTCCATAATAATCATGTTGTGTAATACTAACTATATTGCCCTATATCCTAGTTTATTCCCCCTTGTTTTTTTTTTATTCCCTCATTTGACCTTGTCCCTTCCCAAAAGTGTTTATTCCTAGTTAATCCCTGTTCCCATTTGCCCTCCCTTCTATCATTCCCCTCACCCCACTTGTCGCCTCCTCCCCTACTTTCCTGTAGTGTATGATAGATTTTCATACCAAATTTAGTGAGCATGTTATTCCCTCCTTAAGCCTTAGGTGAGGGCAGCTTCACTTTTCCCCTCTCCCCTTCTCCCTTTTTTCCTCTATTGAACAAGATTTTTCTTATCTCTTTTATGAGTTATACCCTGCCCCATTCCATTTCTCCCTTTCTCCTCCCAGTATTTTTCTCCCTCATTTCTTAATTTTTACTTTACCTATTTTTTGTCGATATCATCTCTTCTGATTCAACACAACCTGTACTCTCTGTCTATGTGTGTGTGTGTGTGTGTATGTATAATCCCTCCACCTATATAAATACTGTGAAAAGTCTCAAGAGTTACAAATATTTTCTTTCCATGTGGGAAAGTAAACAGTTCAGCTTTAGAAAGTCTTCTATGATTTTTCTTTCCTGTTTCTTTAACTTTTCATGCTTCTAAAGAGAAGCTTGTGTTTGAAAGTCAAATTTTTTCTTCAGTTCTGGTCTTTTCATCATGAATGCTTGAAAGTCCTCTATATCATTGAATGACCATTTATTCCCTTGAAGTATTATACTCAGTTTTGCTGGGTAGGTGATTCTTGGTTTTAATCCCCATTCCTTTGATTTCTGGAATATCCTATTCCAAGTCCTTTGATCCCTTAATGTTGAAGCTGCCAGATCCTGTGTTATCCTGATTGTATTTCCACAATACTCGAATTGTTTCTTTCGAATTCCTTACAGTATTTTCTCCTTGACCTGGGAGCTCTGAAATTTGGCCACAATATTCCTAAGAGTTTGTCTTTTTGGGTCTCTTTCAGGAGGTGATCAGTGGATTCTTTCAATATTTATTTTGCCCTCTGGGTCTAGAATTTCAGGACAGTTTTCCTTGATAATTTCATGGAAGATAATGTCTAGGCTCTTTGTTTGATCTGGCTTTCAGGTAGTCCCATGATTTTTAAATTGTCTCTCCTGGATCTATTTTCTAGGTCAGTTGTTTTTCCAATGAGATGTTTCACATTATCTTCTATTTTTTTAAACTTTTGGTTTTGTTTTTTAACTACTTGGTTTATGTCATAGTCATTAGCTTCCCTGCACTCAATTCTCTCTTTTAAAGAACTATTTTTTTCAGTGAGCTTTTGAACCTTCTCCTCCATTTGACTAATTCTGCTTTTTAAAGGCTCCTTCTCCTTATTGACTTCTTGAACCTCTTTTTCCAATTGAGTTAGCCTCTTTTTAAAGGTGTTACTTTCCTCAGCATTTGTTTGGTTCTCCTTTAGCAAGCTGCTAACTCACTTTTCAAGCTCTTCTATTGCCTGAGCCCAATTTAAGTTCCCTTTGGAGGCCCTGGAGGCAGGGGTCTTGACTTTCTGTGACAGTAAGCCTTGTTCTTCCTCATCCGAAAGGATGGGAGGAGATACCTGTTCACCAAGAAAGTAACCTTCTATGGTCTTATTTTTTCCCCCTTTTTTGGGCATTTTCTCAGCCAGTTACTTAACTTCTAATCCTTTGTCAAGAGGATGGTCCTATTCCCCCTCCTCTCCTCAGCATCATGTTCAAGGCTGAGATTTGACTCAGCTTCTCAATTTCCCTGGGGCTTTGAGTAGGGGCATGGCCATCACTCGGGGCTGAGGTTTATATTAGCTGCTCCCTACCACCAGAGGCTTTAAGCTGAGCTTCCTGGACAATGGACCCAGGTTGCTTCCAGGCCACTGTAGCTGCCTACAGTCCGCTGCTGCTGTTGCTGCCGTCACCTGGGACTATTGCTGGAAGAATCCTGTTCCCTTCTCTCCCAGCTGGGAAAGCCCTCCCACACTGACCTTTGGAGCTTTCTTTGTTCCTTGTGGGTTGAGGTATCTGGGACCCTCCCTGCTGGGAACTGTGCCCTGGAGGTCTGTTCAAGTCCTGTTCTTCCCAGTGCGGCATGGCCAGGGCTGGGCTCTGCTCTGCTCAGCATCCTGTAAGATAGACCTTTCCTGTTGGCCTTCTAGATTACCTTTGGCTGGAAACCTCTTTTGCTCTGTTGTTCTGTGGCTTCTGCTGCTCTAGAATTTGTTGAGAGTCATTTTTTGCAGGTATTTTATGGGCTGTGAGGAAAGCGCTAGAGTATATGCATCTTTCTACTCCACCATCTTGGCTCCACCCCCCATGTCTTGATCTTCTAATGGACTTTAACATGATCAAAAGATTTGATCTTTGGTATTTATTAAACACCATTCTCCAATAAATTCACCAAGAAGGTTATAAAGGTACTATTCCCTAATGTTCCCATCAATTTCATATAAGATGGAGAAGTTTTTATTCATCTTGCTTGCCATCAGCAGTGGAGTGAAGCATGGCCTTGTCACTCTAATTGAAAGAAATCAACAGATTCAATGTGACCTAGAAGCCAGCATTATTCATCTAGGAGACATTTTCAACTCACCAGACTCACAACATCACAGAAAGTCCCTGAAACAGTAATGAAGGAGCTTCCATGAGCTAAAAATGATGCTCTAGAAATTTACCTATGTGAGCATAGGCCCCCTACCTCCCTCTCACCCCCCCACCCCCATAAAAGAAAGATCAAAAGATTTTGTGTGTATCATGGATATAGAGAATAGAGCCATTCAGTCCTGCATATAAGCCATCAACTTTCTTTAGCAATATTGAGCTAAGAGCCATCACACATTATACTTCCAGTGTGATCTCCAATAACCATATCACCACACAGACTAAGATAAAAAGAGGGATAAAGAAGGAACTGTTTTAGGGGAGAGAGGTAGAGAGAATTGTGGTCATGGAACCATGCGTTTCTGATACTTCTGAGGGCATAGACCAGCCCTAGTTTTTCTCCATTTCTTAATCTCTGTGTTCATAATGATCAGAGACCATACAAGTCTGAGCCCCTAAGAGCCATTGTCGGCTATACAGTCCCAATTAACCCTTCAATATGCCTGTCTGTTTTGTCAATGCAGTCCAAGATCACCCACTGCTGAGGTATCGAAATTATACTCAACTAAGACCCCCAGATATTTTTTCAGATGAACTGTGTCTTTATAATGTTCCTCCCATCTTATACTTCTGAAATTAATTTGTGAAATTAAAATGGATTCACTGAAGGGTAAGACTGTTGCATTTATCCCTATTAATTATCATCTTATTAAGTTTAGCCTCATGTTCTAGGCCAAGGGTTCTTCACATCTTTTGTGTCATGGATCCCTTTGAAAGACTGACTAAATCTATGGACCTTTCTAAGAATAGTGTTTTAAATATCTAGAATAAAATATATAGGATAACAAAGGAAATTGATTATATTAATTTTTTTTCTGATGCAAACTTCTGGATCTCCTTGAAATCTATCCAAGATTAAGACTACTATTCAAGATTGTTGAGATTATTTTGGACCTGGATGCTGCCATCCTGTGAGACAGCTGTCCTTACCAATTTTATATTACCTAGAAGCTTTATAAGGATGCTATCTATGTCTTTACCTAAGTCACTAATAATGTTAAATAGCACAGAACCAAACAGAGATGTCTGGACCACTCCAGTGGAGACCCTCTTGTTGACATCATGCCTTAATGATCATTCCTTGGATATAGCCATTCAATAAGTAAGGAATCCACCTAACTGTCCTGTCATCTATTTGATACACTCTCATAAAAGCAGTAGAATCTCTTTTCTATAAACCAGAACTCAGTATAGAATGGGATGACTTGGGCCCCATCCAAGGTTGCTAATTTAATGAAGTATTGAAAAAATATTGTCATAATCCACCCATAAAATATTAGAACTTAGACAAGAGAGCTAATGTAATTGCTTATAACTGTAAATCACTTGTATAATTACAATAAGTACTTATAAATGTTCCTAGGACCAGAGATCTAGTGCCAGAAGAGTAAACTTTAGGAATCATTACCTCCTCATTTTTTTTGCATAAGGAAACTGAGGCATAGAAGACAAAGTGATTTATTCTTGGTGGCAAGTGGCAGGGCTGGAATTGAACCATGGGTAAGATTTTAACTAAGATCCTCTGATTCCATATTCAGCATCCTTTTCACTATACCATATTCATTGACTTGAACTGGAAAGTCTACTATTTACATGGCTAGAATTTAGCTAATATTTTGAGAAAGCATTTGTTTTTTTCCTTGAGCAGGAGAAATTAGAAGTCTTTAGAAATGTATTCTCAGATCAAAGCCTTATTAGTCACTTTGGGAATGAATTGTTATCAAGTGGCTAGGTTGAGACCAATATACTCATTCCCTCCTGCCACTCATAGATCAGGCACAAAGTCACACTCCCTCCTCCTCAAGAGTTGCCACACTCCTGGTAAAAACGAGGAAAACGTATATTTCCCTGGAGCCAGTGAGTGACTCAGACTTTGATAGAGATATTCAAACTTAGGCAATTCTCCTGGTTCCAGTATCCACCAAGTTCAATGATGGAAGAGCATAGGAAAGGAGCTCCTTCCTTGGTATTTCTAGGGCACCAAGTCACTTGTAAGCATTTATCCGTGCAATCACATACTATGTATTAATCCTTCCCAAGGAAGCTAGAAAAGGGAGTGAAGTGCTCATCTGATCACCAACATACGGCAAGTTCCCAATATGGATAAAAATATAAAGCCCAGGTTTACTTTGCAGTCCTTGGAGGTAGTAGTTGATGTGGCTCCAGCTGACACTGCTATCCTCTTTGTTCTTTCCCTGTGTCTTTGAAAGTCTTGGGTCCCTTTAAACTGTACTGATCTAACTTTTGCTCCTGGCTGATTAGTGGATGAAGCCTTGGTCTCACCACCTGCAGGGCTGATTAGACACTGTGGGGCTATACTTCTAGCACTCTAGGGGGGCTTCCTATTGGCAGTGACAATAATCTATGCCCTAATTCATTTAAAGATCAGAAGAGATGAGGCTCATTTCCTTCCTGGGCACAAATCTCAGCATGTAATAAAGAATGTCAGTGATGACTTATACGTGTTCAGAACTGTTTTTATATATAGTTCCCCAGAACTATACATATTAAAGAAAAAGACACCTAAATCTGATCTCAATTATAAATTGTTATGCTCTAAATGATTAGACTGAGAGATGAGCGTACCTGAAGTTCACGCAATTTAAGCTTCTTTGGGGTTTGGGTTTGGAACTATATGGCTACATGATCTTGGCAAGAGACGAAAACCCCAATTCTCCTGGCTGCAGTATTCACCAAGTTTAATCATGGAAGCATCCCTTCAGGCAGGGAAAATCCTCACCTAAAATGCAAGCCATTTCAGCTTCATTGGGTGTTTTAAAATCCTCCTCCCTCTTCCCTCTACTTGTATTCCTGTTCATCGTTTTCCCACTAGTATTATCCACCTACTGGAGAACTTCTCTAATACAAGAATATTGACTCTTTAAAAAAACTCCTGCGAAATTTAAAGAAGATTATAAATCCAGGCTATCTCTAAGTGTTCTGCCTTTCTTCTTCATGAAACACCATAGCTATGTGACAAATCATCTTGGGTCTGGGGAATGTAGTACTGAATTTCTCTGTCCTTTACCTTGCTTGCTTAGTAGGATGTGTTGTAAGTTTGCCAAGACGTGTTTCTGGATTCCCCTCTCCCCATTCTGAACATTACTAATTACATTTGCCATGAAATGTTTCAAGTTCAATTAAACTAATGATGAAGTTTTGCATCTTTGGTGATGGAATATGTGTATAGCCCATTGTATGTTTTCTGTCATTAAATTGACCCTACCTTCAATCCCTGTCACTCAGACAATCCTTTTTTTTCTACCCTACATTTTGTGAAACTGGAATTTCTATTCTTAAGAAGCATTATTTCAAAACATTTTTCTTTGCTTTGATGTTCCTGGAGTTTTAGAATGAAACAACCTGAACAGTCAACATAAATCTCAATCACTTCAATCACTGATCAAGTGTTTATTAAGATTAAGTTATATGGAGAGGGGCAGTGGGGTTTGGAGAATAGGTTCAGTCTTAGAGTAACTTCTATGAGATCATGGCAAGTCATTTTACTTTTTAGGGCCCCTGAAAAGCTGTGACTATAAATTGAAAACAGTTGTTGAGGAAGGTAATTTCTATACTAGAAGTTTCCAATGAAATCGCAGATTCTCTCTTCCGTCTTCCTATACCCCTTTCCTCCTGATTTATTCTCTCTCCCTTTGTATCTCTCTCCTTTCCTCTCTTCTCTCTTTCTTGTCTTTTTTCATAGTCCTTTTCTTCCTCCTTATCCCTCCCTCTCTCTCTCTCATGCCTTCTTTCTATGAAATGTAGATGGATTAGATACATTTATTTATATATCACTTATACACATGGTATAATATGTATGTATAATTATATGTATATACATGTAAATGTGTGTATATATGTATATACAATGTAAGCATATATGAGAGAGAGAAGAGACAGGAGAAGAGAGGAGAGAGGAAAGAGGGGAGAGGGATGGAGGGACAGAGAGAGAGAGAGAGAGAGAGAGAGAGAGAGAGAGAGAGAGAGAGAGAGAGAGAGAGGAACATGTGCTTGTCATAGTGGAAAATGTATTGAACAAAGAGTGAGGAGGTCTCTGTTTTCCTTATGCCTCTACCACCAACTATGTAGCCTTGGACAAGTCACTGAACCTCAGTTTTGAGCTTGAGTTTTGCATCTGTAAGAGGATGGGGTTTGGGGTATTTAAAGACCTTCACCATCTGGCTTCAGCCCTATTTTTCTAGCCTGATTTCCTATGACTCGTCCTCTAAATTTCAGCCAAATGGATCTACTTGTCCATGTCCATGTATCCCACCTCGATGTCTTTGTATAAATGATCTCCAGGCCTGGGACGCTCTTGGAATCCTAGCTTCCTTATAGTCTGAATTCAGGTATCTGTTCCAGGAATCTTCCTCTCTCTTGCTCTAACTAGGGTCTACCACACCTCCCTCCCACCTCCAGTTGTTGGTGTTAGCATTCTCCTTGTCACCAGAAATTATTTGCAATTTGTTTTACTTCTGTTTATCTGTATACATGTTGTTTCCCTCCAATAGAATATAAGCCCCTTGACGGCAGGCTAGGTGGAGCCATGTGCACAGAGTGCTGGGCCTGGAGTCAAGAAGACTCATCTTTCTGAGTTCATATCTAGTCTCAGGTACTTATTAGCTGTGTGACCCTGGGCAAGTCACTTAACTCTGTATGCCTCAGTTTCCTCATCTGTCAAATGAGATGAAGAAGGAAATGGCAAATCATGCTAGTATCTTTGCCAAGAAAATTCCAAATGGGGTCACAACAAGTTGGACATGACTGAAAATGACTGAGCAATAGCCACAGTATGATGTCCAATAGGCTTTTCTTCCCTGGGATAAATAATCATTCACAAGACCCTCACTTCTCTCTCATGTTAGTAATTCAACTAAAATTTATTAAGCACCTATGTCCTCAGCAATTTTCAGATGTTTTGGTGTCTGGTCATTTTTCTCTGGGTATTCTCTTGTCCCCTTAAAGTGTATCACCCAGAACTCAACATCATATTCAGATATTGTCTGATCAGCTTAGAGTGGATTTGTACTCTGGGTCTCCTTTATCCACACATTATATATATATTCATGTATTCTGAAATTGCATGAGAGAAGCAGTGTCATGTTGTAGACAGAATGGGATTCACAACCAGGAAAACCTGGATCCAAGTCTTGTTTGGGACAATTACTGGTTGTGTGACACTGGGTAAGTCACTTAGCTTTTCAGTGCTCTAGGTAACTCTAAATTGCAGAGAAGGTAACAAGCTGCATTGGTCGATGGAGTTCCTTCACGTGGGAATACCCCATACAAATGTAACCACCCCTTTAGTCCCTATCCATCTCCCTAAAATGGCATGGAGCAGCTAGGTGGTACAGTGGATAGAGCACCAGTGCAGGAGACAGGAGGACCTGATTTCAAATCTCACCTCAGACACCTGACACTCATTAGATGTGTGACTTTGGACAACTCACTTAACCCCAATTGCCTCATCCTGGGTCATCTCCAGTCATCCTGATGAATATCTGGTCACTGGATTCAGATGGCTCTGGAGGAGAAGTGAGACTGGTGACCTGTACAGCCCTCCCTTACTCAAAACAAAGTCAAGTCATGTCATCATTTCTCTGATGACATGGTCTTCTTTGGCAAGAAAGGACAAACATACACATCTCCCTAAAATGGCATGAAATTTTTTTGGTATCCATATCACACCATCCTCTCATATCAAGTTTTTGTTCTACCAAAATTACCAAGATTGTTATTGTTATTTTTAATACAAAATTAGATCTTCTCGTTCCCATACTAACACATTTGAATTTGATTTTAACCTACGTGCAAAATTTTGTGCTCATTTCTTTCAGTGTTTTACCTGGTTTTGGTATTGAGGTCTATTTGGGTCTCAAGTCAGAGAGCCAAAACATTAGTTACTCCCCAGGTGGGTGTCATTTGAGAGGCAGGTTTTCTATGTATTTTGCCAAGTCATTGATTAAGATGTTGAACAGCATGTAGTTAAGGATAAATCTCAATAATTTTCATCTTCCTCCCCCCAAATGCCCACAAACCATCTGTTTAATAATCCAGTCTTGAATTTGCCAGGGATTGATTGTAAGCTTTCAGTCCTGTTTCTGAAATCCATCTTTTTCTTCATATTTGAAAATTGAGACATTTGTCTATCTTTTCCTTCCTTCTTTCTTTCTTTCTTTCCTTCTTCCTTCCTTCCTTCCTCCCTCCCTTTCCTTCTTTCTTTCCTTCTTTCTTTCTTTCCTTCTTCCTTCCTTTCCTTCCTTCCTCCCTTCCTTCCTCCCTTCCTTCCTCCCTTCCTTCCTCCCTCCCTCCTTCCTTCCTTCCTTCCTTCCTTCCTTCCTTCCTTCCTTCCTTCCTTCCTTCCTTCCTTCCTTCCTTCCTTCCTTCCTTCTTCCTTCCTTCCTTCTTCCTTCCTTCCTTCCTTCCTTCCTTCCTTCCTTCCTTCCTTCCTTCCTTCCTTCCTTCCTTCCTTCCTTCCTTCCTTCCTTCCTTCCTTCCTTCCTTCCTTCCTTCCTTCTTTCTTTCTTTCTTTCTTTCTTTCTTCATTCCTTCCTTTCTTTCTTCTTTCCATTTATCCTTCTCTCTAGGACTCCTCAAAGATTACTGACAGCTGGCCCATCTGCAAGGCTTTCACTGCCATGGTAGGTAATTTGTCTGGTCCTGGAGAATTGAACTCATTGGAAATGATTGGGTCTTCTCTTTCTACTTGTCTTGGACTTCAATTCATTTTAAGGTTATATCTCCAACTTTTTTAGTTTTTTGACAGTTTTCCTTGATAGGTAAGACAGGAGCAAAATAAGAATCTGGGAGAGGATCTAGAGGATCTAGTTTCTTTGTTATCTATTAATTACTTGTTACATAAAACCTTTCCTGATTCCCGAATCTATTGCAATACCTGATATATTGTAGATGCTTAATAATTTTATTGATTGATTCCACATACCACTCCCCTCTCCCAAAGTTCTAATGCCTCCCATCAGATTGTCACATATATTATATATACATATATTCAGGTGTTCTGAAGCCAACTGACTTTTTAGAGTTCATTCTCAAATTTCATAACACAATCTAATAAACAAAGGCCTTTTGGTTTCATCTTTGCAACATTTGTCAAAGATGAGCTTTTCTCTCCTGTGACCCTGCCACCACTCTGGTATAGGCCCTTATCACCTTACACCTGGGTTATTGTAAATGACTACTGGTAGACCTGCCTCGCTCAAGTCTCTCCTCACTCCAGTCCATCATCCATTTAGCCACCAGAGTGATTTTCCTAAAGCAAAGGTCTGACCACCTAAACTCCCTTCACCTCCCAGCTCCAGTGGTTCCCTATTGCCTTGAGAATCAAATACAAAATGCTCAGTTTCATACTCAAAACCCTTCCCAACCTAGTGGCCTCCTACTTTTCTAGTCTTATACCTTTGTCCTCACCACATTGTATTGATAATCCATTTTTGTTTATTGTTAATATAATTTTACTTCTTAATGGGAAGATCTTTCCCACTCATTAATGGGCGGGCCCATTAAGGAGAGTTTGATTAGGGAAGATTTGCAGGAAGGCCCACAACTTTTGTTAATTTTCTAATGAGGCACTGTTTCTCAAGGGCTGTGATGCCCTCTGGCTCTGAAAAACATGTAAAAGTCCTCTGAGGTGAGGTTTTACTTTGGGGCTTATTGATTTGAAATGTTTAGCCAGACAAGACTCTGAGGAGCTGCTAAGTAGCCCCCCTCCCTCATTTAAAACCCAGATGTTGGTGCTTCTCTGTGATAACTCTGTATGTATAGTCAGACAATTGCATCTGTCTGTTGATCTATGATGTATGTATTGCTTATGTCAGGCAGCTGGAAGCCCTGTCTGTTGATTTTGATTTCTCTGTATTTTCCCTCAGTTCAGGGTGCTGACTTTTCCCCCTGAATGAAGTGAATGATACATGTATTTGATTAAAGTGATTGTTTGACCCCTCAAAAGTTGCTTTCCTTTTAGAAATGCAGATGTAAGAACCTATGATAGCAGACCCTCCTGTATATGCTGGCGTGCTTGCTTTTACACATGTACTCTCTGGTTCAGTGACATCGGTCTTTTGGTTGTTCCAGAAAGAGGACCCTCCATCTCACCCCCTCTGAGCATATTCTCTGACTGTCTCCCCCCACCCTCTCCCCTTTCTGGAGCATTTTCCTTCCTCATGTCTGCTTATTGGCTTCCCTGGCTTTCTTTAGGTCCCAACGAAAATCCCATCTTCTACAGGAAGTCTTTTCAACCCCTCTTAATTTTGATATTTTCCCCTCTACTAAATATCAGCTATTTATCCTGTTTATAGATTGCTTGGTCTGCATTTGTTTGCTTGTCTCTCACATTAGATAATGAGCTCTCTGAGGGCAGGGACTATTTTTGTATTTCCTAGTGCTTAGCATAAAGTCTGCTGCATAGTAGGCCCATAATTAATATTGATTGATTGATTACTATACCTCAGAAATCAGAGCTTGATTTAGTGTTTTATTGATCAAATAAACAGGAAAGTGATGGATAAGATGTCAATAATGCAGATTAAACTTACAAGTGTTGAACATACATTCCCTGCCCCCCCCCCAGCTGGTAAACATTTACCAGAACACCCCAGCTTATATCAAAATATGTTTTCTCACTCCACTCCTAGCTATAAAATGTAAGATCCTTGAAGGCAAAGACTGTTTCATTTTTATATTTGTATCCCTAGGAAAATAAGCAGGGCAGCTAGGTGGCACCATAGTGACCAGAGCACTGGGCCTGCAGTCAGGAAGAGTCCTTTTCTTTCATTCAAATCTGGTCTCAGATGCTTCCTAGCTGTGTGACCCTGGGCAAGTCACTTAACTTTGCTTGCCTCAGTTTGTCATCTGTAAAAGGAGATAAAGGAGGAAATGTCAAACCACTCTAGTATCTTTGCCAAGAAAACCCCAAATGGGATCAGGAAGAGCCAAATACAACCAAAGTGACGGAGCAACAAAGGGAAATAAGTTCTTATTAAGTGCCTGCTGTGTGCCAGGCCCTGTGTTAAGTTCATTACAAAGATCTCATTTGACCCTTAAAATTACAACCCGGGAGGCAGATACTATTGTTACCCCTGTTTTACAGTGACTTGTCCAGGGTCACACAACTTGTGTGTGACACTAGATTTGAACTTGTGTTCCTGACTCCAAGAACAGCTCTTTTTTCACTCTACCACCTGGTTTCCTGGCACACACAAAGTGCTTATAGAAATACTTGCTTGCCAGAAAATAACATTGCATCTCTTCCTGGTTAGCAATACTTTTCTTTTTCATCCCTTTTTTACTTCTCTCTCCACATATAGCTACCCCTCCTATTTATTCATCATCAGTATATTTCAATTCATTCTGACCTCATCTCTCTGGCACTCTTAAAGATACCTGACATTAATTTGTACTTGTTCTTGGTCCTGTGTCCTTTCCCTATACATTGTTCATTTAGTGCATATTCTTTTAAAATCCAAGCTAATTAAACATGTTTTTTCTTTGCAGCCACATTGTTTACTGTTAGATGTCCCCTTTTCTTATTCATTGGTATGATTTTTGGTGTGAGTTAAAATGTCAGAATTTCAGCAGTTTGAGTTTTAATGTCAGAATTTCATCTTGTGTTTTATTTTTCCATCTCTCTTGAGCTATATAACACTTTTAAAATCTCTGCTTACAGGATGATACCTATCTTTTCAATGATTTTTTTTTGAAATTTGATCAGATCTAGGGTGGGTATTTAACTTCACCCAGCTTTTCTTTTCTTGGCTGCTCTGAACTCCCAAGATAACATTTTCACTTTCTCTTAGGTTACTGTCACTTTGAAAAAAATATTAGTTACTAGCTTTCTCTCTTTGGGAGGAATTAAGCCAAAAAGGATAGCTTCTTTCTTATCTTCCTCTATTTTTGGAAGTCTTAGCAAGGCAAATTAAAAATCTACAAAATTACTTAAAATCACGAAGTACATTAAAGTTAAATAACTTCAGTGTCATATAACTTTCAGGACCAAAGAATGTTTAAGGGTCAAAATACAGGTTGTCCCCAAAATCTAAGAGCAGTTTTAAGCTTTAGTAAACTTTTTGGATGCCTTTTATTTAATCTTCTATTTTAATTTCATGATAAGTTTATTTATTTGGAGGGAAGCACTAATCAACAAAAGGGATTTACCCATCATACCTACTTCTTTCAAGTCAGTGAGTATTTGGCAAGATCCTCATCCATTCAATTCAACAAAAATTTACTATATACCTTACATGTGCCAGGCACTGTGCTAGGCAACGAGGATATGATGAAAAACAAAAAGAGAATAAACCAAAGAAAAATCCCTTTTTTTTTGTTGTTTAGTCATTTCTGCCATGTCTGACTCCTTGTGACCCCATTTGGGGTTTTCTTGGCAAACATACCGGAGTGGTTTACCATTTTCTTTTTCAGCACATTTTACAGTTGAGAAAACTGAGGTAAACATGGTCAAGTGACTTGGGTTGCATGCCAGGTCACAAACTAGGGTCACAAAGCTAATAAATGTCTGAGGCTAGAAATCAGGTCTTCCTGAGTCCAAGCCCAGGACTTTATCCATTGGACCCCCTAGCTGCCCCTCAAGTAATTTACAATCCTGGGCCAATAAGACTGGTACAAACTTACATATGGTACATGGTAGAAGGTAGAGGAGGCAAAGGGGAGATCGAAGTGCTTTAGAAATGTTTAAGGAAAGAGAGAGCATTAATAGTTATCAACTGCTCTGGACCATCAAAACTTGAGGCTCACCCTTTGTACCTCTTAGAGAACAAGATAATTAGACTTATGATAAGGAATGTATTGTCTTAATTCCAGTTTTTACCGATGCCTTTTGTTTTTACATAATAGAAAAAAATTAGTCAAGCAAAACTAACTTATATTGATTGTCTAATTGTATATGCAAAGTTCTATACCCATAGCCCCCCATGTTGTCTCCAAAAAAATGGAAGCATATTTTCCCATAGCTTTTGAAGGGTCAAGACTATTATAACACAACATTCAGTTTGAAAAAAATCTATAAAACATGAAAGCTTTGCTTGTACTGACTCAGATGCCATCTTAATTTGAATGCTTTCACATCTCCCCTTTCTGCATATCTGATTCTAATTTTCCTTCAAAGCTCAGATCAATGTCCATAAAGACTTTCTAGACAACTCCAGTGCTCATTGATGTGACCTTTATTTTATACTAAGTGTCAATATAGTGTCTAGAGCAGTTGTCTCTTTAAAGGTCCATAACCCATGGTGGGAGTGGCACAGTGTCAGAGTTGAATTAATTCTCATCCTCTGGGTGCATTGCTGCAGTCATGATAAGAAATTTAGTCTTTGGTCTCTCTCTGTAGTTTCTGCCTTAAGAGATTTTTTTTTTAGTACTGGAATTTCTGACTTTGGTTCCTGATTTATTCTTTCTAACACTCTTGATTATCACCCACCTGCAATTTCCTCAGCATTCATAACTCTGAATACTGTATATCCTTGCATTTCTTTATTCATATATATTCTTGATATTCAGTCATTAGCCCTCCTTCATTCCCTCACCCATCACTATTATGGAGATAGCTGAGATCTCCCAGGAACATAAGAGCATTTGCTCTGCAAACTACTGCTTAGAATCATAGGTTTAAAATTGAAAGAGATCTTAGAGCTCAAACAGTAACTTCCTTTAATTTTTAAAAAATATATTTTATTGTTTTTTCAATTAACAAGTATTTATTTTTACCCTACTTCCCTCTTTCCAGAAAAAAAGAAAAACAAAACTCTATAACACTTATACATAGTAAAGCAAAAAACCACCTCATGTCTACCATATCCCCAAATGTGTGCTATTCTGCCTATTTAGTCCCTCACCTGTCAGGATGTGGTTTTCATTCTTCATCACTGGTCCTTTGGAATCATAATCAATCATGACATTTATTAGAGTTCTTGTCTTTCAAAGTTGTTCACTATTACATTATTGTTACACTATAAATCTTTCTCTTAGATCTGCTCATTTCTTTTGGTATCAGTTCATATAAGCCTTTCTAGGTATCTCTGAAAACTTTCCTTTCTTTGCTTCTTATGGTATAATAGCATTCCAGTACATTAATATATCACAATTTGTTTAGCTTGTTAGGAAAAAACCCTTTGAGTTTCCAATTTTTGCCCACTACAAAAATGACGGTAATAAATATTTGTTGTCCATATCAATTGTTTTCTTCTTTCTTGAGTTTAGTAGTATAGCTGGACCAAAGGGCATGCACAATTTGATAATTTTCTGGGCATAGTTTCATATTGTTTTCCAGAATGACTGGACCAATTTACAACTCCACCAACAGTATTAATGGACCAATTTTCTCATGGCTTTTCTAACATTTGTCATTTTCCTCTTTTCTGGTCAACATTGACAATCTAATAGGTGTGAGATGGAACCTCAAAGTTGTTTTAATATGTATTTCTCTAATTACTTGAGATCTGGAACATTTTTTTTTCACATATGATTATAACTTGCCTGGATTTGTTCTACTGAGAACTCCCTGTTCATATCTTTTAACCATTTATCAATTGGGCAATGACTTGTATTCTTATAAATTTGAATCAGTTCTTATGTATCTTATGAATGAGATCTTTACAAGAGAAACTTATTGCAAAGGTATTTTTTCTCAATTATCTGTTTTCTTTCTATTTTAGTGGGTTTTTTCTGTATAAAAACTTAAATTTTAATTTTATCTGCTATGGTCCTCTCAATCCCTGGTTTGGTCATGAACTCTTCTCCTATTTATAGATCTGAAAGGTAATTTCTTCCTTGCTCCTCTAATTTATTTTTGATGTAACCTTTTCTATCTAGGTCACATATCAATTTGTTGCTCATCTTTATATATGGAGTAAGGTATTTGTTTAAACCTAATTTATGCCAGGTTGCCATCCAGTTTTCCTATTAGGTTTTGTTAAATGGTGAGCCCGTCCCTATTGTCACTGGATTCTTTGCGTTTATCACATGCTAGACAACTAGGTTTATTTGTTTCCAAATGTTGTGTACGCGAGCCATTATGTGGATCTCTGTTTGTCTGCCTGCCCCCCTTCCCATGTGTGCGTGTGTGTCTCTCTCTCTTTCCCTTCCTCTTTTTCTCTCTCCCTGCCCCCTTTTCTACCCTCTCTTCCTCCCCTCCCCACCCCCCCTGCCCTTTGTCTCTCTCTTACCAGCACCAAGTGATTTTGATGATTACTGTTTCATAGCATATTGAGATTTGGTGCTCTTGGATCCCGTTCCTGCCCACTTATTTTTTCATTCTTTCCCCTTGAGGTTCTTGACCTTTTATTCTTCCATATGAATTTCATTATTATTTTTTCTAGCTCTACAAATTGTTCTTTAGGTAGTTTGAGTGGCACGACACTAAGTGAATCAAGTTTGGCTGTATTGTCATTTTTGTTAAATTGGCTCAGCCTACAAAAGAACAATTATTATTTCTCCAGTTACGTAGGCCTGACTTTATTACTGTAAAGATTATTTTGTAAATACAATCCTTATGTGTGTCTTGGTAGGTATACCCCAAGTATTTTATACATCCTGTAGTTATGGGATTTTTCTGGCTCATTCTGCTGTTTTTGGTTTTTTTTTTTTTTGGTAATTTACAGAAATGGTGATGATTTGTATGGATTTTTTGGAAATCCTTCAACTTCTTTGGCCACCATTCCCTTTTGGTTTTGCTCCCTTTATTAGAATGAAACCCTTTGAAATCAAGGATTGTCTCCTTACTATATTTATGTCCCTTGTTATAGTACACTGCCTGCTGCAGAGTACATGAAGGTGTGTTTAATAAATGTTTTTTCATTCATTCATTGACTAGATATTGGCTTTTGTTGTTTTGTAATTGTTTCCTTTTTGCTAGTCTCACCTTTCTAGCTAGATTTTAAGCTTCTTTAGGGCACGGTCTATAATTTCTACTTATTCTGTATCTAGAATAGAGCTAGTCATAAAATAAACACTGAAATTACTTTTCAAATTGAATATAACCTTTCCTTTGGTTGTCAGGAAATGACTGAACATATGCCATAATGTGTCTTATGTTAAGAACCATGAAATATGAACCTAGGATTAGAGCTATTAATCTGGCCAATATTAATAGGAGGGGTGACACCTTTTAAGGCTGGCTTTTCTTAACCAAATATTACTCTTTTGTAAAGATGACTCAGAGGCTGATGAGGGCAGCAGGTTATCTAGTTAATTGATTGCTTTCTGATAGCATTTTTATATACTATCATTTCTAAGAAGCCAAGTAAACATTAATTATTTGAACAAAATGAAAAAATGGATATAAAATTACTACATGAGGATGCTATTTTGTAATGTTTCCTGATTTTTAGTGGTATACATGCATAATTTGCTTTTATTGAGATCTAAAAATGAAATGTAGCAAGGCCCCCTGTGCTGTGAGGAACCAACAACTCACATGCAGCAGGGGTTGTTGCTGTGCAGTTCAAAGGGAAGGAGGAGAGACATCTCTAACTTCTGTCCCCATCATTCTTCAAGGGAGACTTGAAGTCCTGCCAGGAAGGGAAGCAGAAGGTGAAGCCATAGCAGCCTCCACGTTTTTCTCAGAGAGATGGGATACCAGGCTAAAATTATATCTACCTATTAATTTAGAGAAAGAGGCTATCCATTTCAAGCTAGCTTCTAATCTCTGTTTTAATATTGGAGTGAAGGAGGACTCAAAGCTCTTTAACCAAGTTTGGATCCCTTTCCCATCAAATACCAGTTCCAAAAGGGATACATAGCTGTTAGCCAAGAAACCATTTATTTAAATTGGTAACAAAACAGAATTCAGAGAAGGTATACATAGGAGAATATGTATCAGACAATACAGAGTGAAAGAGCTCTCTCATCAAGAGTGAGGTAACTCAGCTCAAGCAAGAAAGTCCTAGATATTACCCAACAGGAAGTTATCTGAAGTTTCTAGAGTAGCAAGCTGGACATAGGGACATGATGTAATCTGCCAGCTCCTCTCATGATTTCCTAGAGTATTTTCCTTCAGTAACCTGAAGAGGAGTTGGCTTCGTCTATTTTTCCTCTTGAAGATAGAAGCTAGAAATGCCCAAAGTGACTGCAGGATCTGAAGTGACTCAACGAAGATGGAAGAGGTTGAATCTCTCTTGCTCTCATCAGTTCTGCCCTGCCCCTGACATGGTCATGGAACATTGATCTCCACCAATAAGGAGAGAGTCCCAAAGCTTTGGGATTGGGGTTACACTTACATTTGTATAATACTCTATCATTACTTTTTTGTTATTTTTATAGTCCATCATCACACATAAGTATGATACAGTTATAATAAGTAGTATAAATCCTATTTTATAGATGTTAAATGACTTGCTCAAAGGTCATCCCATAAGTTAGTCATATTACTAAGACTATAATACCGTTTTCCTCTCTCCTAAGTATTTACTAGGAATTCTCTAGGTTTTAAAAACTAGGAGGATCAGTTTCTAGGAAAAAGTAAGCACTAATTTTAATGACTGCTTAATATTTTAGCACTTTAGTACTTACAATAACAGTATATGAACAGCTTAATTATGAAGTAGTGGAAAGAATACTGGGGGAGTCAGAGGAGCTGGGTTTGAATCCTGATCCTGTTAATTCATAGAATTTAGCCTTAGTTTCCTCATCTCCAATATAAGGAGGGTAGACTACATGACTCCTAAGGTTCTTTCTAGTTCCAAATTTCCAATCATATTCTATGATTCTTACATAGGATAAGTTTTGAGCAAAGTGTTACCTTTTACTGTGAAATACACTTCCTCTTCCTAATTCCATTTAAGAAAAGCAAATCCAGTTTCTTCCCATTTGGAATTGAAAGAATTGAAGTTTGTTTTTGGCTATTGCTTGTTAAAATTGCTGCTTATATCTGAGTTCTTGGTGCATCATATAAGGGAAAACTCATCAGTGAAGACTTCTTCTGTTCATCTTCTATTAATTAGCATCCATCATGGCCTGGTCTAGAACATGCAGAAGTTTATCATTTAGATGATGGCTAATGTTCACCCCTTGGGATGTCAGGTTAAATGCTAACTTAATTTAGTTATCAGTACTATAACAAAAACCCTTTGCATATCATGAAAAAAGGTAAATGTTTCCTCTATGCCACCCAAAAAACATCCTAGAATTGGGTTCCTAGAGCATGGGAACCTGACTTTTGGTGGTTAGTTTTTTTAAACTAATGAAAACTCTGTTGTAATTGTTGAATATTATGGATTCTTATAATCTATGGTGAGTATTATGTATAATATTATATAGAACTGGATATATCTTTTATTGATAATAACAATGACAGTATTTACATGTATCTTTAAAATTTACAAATGACTTTACACATGTTATCTCATTTAATCCACATATTATCTCTATCTATATATATTATACATACAATATTATTGTATATTATACATATAATACTATATATATTCTCTTTTCATATAATCCATATACACTTTATAAGGTAGGTGCTACTATTATTCTTATTTTATAATTGAGGAAAAATCTCCGTATTTATAATCCCAGTCATTAACATGGTACCTGGTGCATAGTAGGCACTTAATAAACTTTTGTTGACTTACTAAACTGGAAGAGATTAACAGGAGTTGCTTAGGGTCACCTAGCTAATGCTTCTTTCTTCCTGGCAGTTACTCACCCAACACACACATGCATTCTACATGACACTGAGCCTGGACCTCTGATTTCTGTCCAGCTCATCTGCTTTTTATTCCTTTATAGAACAGAGGTAACTGAAAAACAATCATGAGAGAGAAGACTTTTCAGTAGGAGCTAATTTGGGACTTAGGAAGTTTCTGAGTTCTTCAGTCAGAGCTGACGAGCAGCAGGAGGAGTTTTGGGCAACTACATGACTTTCAGAGAAGATGTGCACCAACAGGAGGTTAAACTCAAACCTTGCCTTGACTTGCTGGAAGATAGAAACATGAGGGAACTGATCTGATAAAGCCTGTTTTTTATGATTTAAATATCAACTTCCTTTCTGGGAGAATAATAATAGGAGTTTGTGGCTATTGTTTCATTTTAACTATTGGTTAACGAGCTTCTATTTGTCTTTTGTTTTAAATATTTTAAACATTTCTGTTGTGTGAAGGAAATAAATAGCTGTCCCATATCAGATCCACATTATACGTTAAGGATATTTTTGTTCACTTTTAGGGCAAGAGTAGATTTGGGTGATACCTAAACTTTAAGTGATTTCCCCTAGAACTTTGGGGAATAAAGAACCAGAGACAATGAGAAAAGAGCCTCTCTTTAGAAGTCATCCTCTTCAGGACTGAACTTGGTCTGCATCAACCTAGAGCTGAGAACTTCTAGAGAATAAGGGCATCCCAGCTGCCCTGGGCCCAGTAGTTCTATTATTACTTGTAGATAGTAACATGAATTCAAGCTCTCCATCTGTTCTCCTTTATTCTAACATATTACTAACCATCCTCCTTTTATAATTGTATGTTTATTTGATGCCTTTTATACAAGTTCTTACATATGCATCATCCCTGGTAGTCTGCTGTAGCCTGCTTATGCTTGCCATATGTCTTTCCATTGCCCTTGGTGATTGAGAGTCTTCGGAGACCATAGAGTTTTGCATGATGTGCAGCTATATGGTAATACTGGAAAACTATTGATGTTAAAAGAATGGTGGCAAAGAACAATACTGCCTAATTTTCCAAGTTGGGTTCAGTTCTTTCTATTTCATTCTGGGCACAATATGTTATTTATATTCACACATATCTCTGTGTGTGTGTGTGTGTGTGTGTGTGTGTGTGTGTGTATTTATAAATGGATCAACTTCATGGACTTCCTATTGAATTTCATATACTAGTGGGAGTCAGTTTGGTGTAGTGGATAAACAACTAGCCTTGGAGTCAGGAAGAGCTGAATTAGAGTCCTTTTTCTAAGACATCCTTGCCATAAGACTGTAGGGAAGTTACTCCATGTCCCACTGCTCTCAGGCACTTCTCCAAAGCTCCAAGTTGTAGACTGCTTTTCTGTATCTGTGGAAGCAGTTTCCATACCAGCAAATTCTTACTGTGATGACTCTACAAGTCTGGACCAAAAAAAGGAAAAAAATCAGAGATGCTGGACATCATGTTTTCTTTATCCAGTTGTTTTTTCCTGGGTGGATTGCCAGGTTGAACTCTTCTGAATGGCTGTGAGATTGCTGAGGCCTCTGTGAAGACCTCAGGGACTCCATGTAATGAGCCCAAAGTCATCTGTAATCAGGAACAACTGAAGAACCTCAATATATTTGGGGAATTCCTCTTATACTTGGACTTGCTGCAGGACATCATCCATCGAGCACATAGTTCCCTGTTCTATGCTTTACTTGCTAGAAACATGAGACTTACTCTTTCAGATCTAATTCAAATGACATCTTCTTCACATTGATCCCTCTCAGATGCAAGTGATCTTGTCCTATCACTTTGTACTCTTGTGCAATGATCATTGACAATTTATATTGTTTATCTCTTTGGGGCAGCTAGATAGTAGAGTGGATAGAGTGCCAGGTTTGGAATCAAGAAGACTCATCTTCCTAAGTTCAAATCTGGCCTCAGACACTTACTAGCTGTGTGACACGGGGCAAGTCACTTAACTCTCTATGGCTAAGTCTCCTCATCTGTAAAATAAGATGGGGAAGGAAATGGCAAACCACTCCAGTATGTCTTCCAAGAAAACTGCAAGTGGGGTCATGGAGAGTTGGACACAACCGAAATTTGATTGAGCAACAACATTGTTTTTCTGTGTACTTATCATCGTGACCATATGCAACTTGCATTTATCAGGTACCTGTTATATACTAGATTCTGAGGGATTAAGATAAAAATGAAATAGGTCCTGCCTTCAAGGAGCTTACATTCTCTTAGAGGAGATGCCATGTACATGTATAGACATATACAAAATATGAAAGGTAATTTTATATAGTGAGGGAAAGGCATTGACCCCTGGTGGGGATCATGAGTACAAATTCCTTGGGGAACAGGGATCATATCCTTTTTTTTTTACATATCTTCCTGCAATGTGTAATATCATATACTCTGCTATGAACAAATAAGGAACTACTGATACCTTCTTAGCTTGTCCCCTAAAGTGGAGATGCATCAATTAGAAATTATTTACTAGTTGTCTGCTGTCACAATACTGGGTCATATTTGTGGAATCCTCTCAGGGTTTACAAAGCACTTTCCTGACAATTGCATTGTGAGGTAGGTAACTCAAGTATTATTATTCCCATTTTATAGTTGACAGATGATGCCCAGAGAGGTTAAGTGATCTTCCTCAGGGTTATATGGCAAGTAAGTTGTGGAGCTGGGATTCAAATCCAATTCTTCTGAATGAGATCTCAGGGACTGTGGTGTCTGTTGTACCATGCTGTCTCTCAAGTGCTCAGTACTGTGTCCAGTACCATGCCCAGGCACTGTAAGAGAAATATAAGTGGAAGGAAGGAGGGGAAAAAAACCCAAACATTTGTTAAGTGTCTACTAAGTGCCAAACACTGTGTGAAGTGCTTTATCACTATTATCTTATTTGATCCTCACAACAACCCTGGGAGAAAGGTGTTATGATTATCTCCATTTTTATAATAGAGGAAACTGAGACAAACAGATGTTAATTAACTTGTCATATAGCTTGTGTTTGAGGCTAGATTTAAACTCAGGTGTTCCTGACTCCAAGCCCAACACTAGGCTACCCAACTGTCCCCAAGAACACTGTGTTGTATCAGTGGAGATGAGATGAGATTTATCCAACAACAGACAAATACAGGACCCTTTATGATTAAGTACTGTATTTCTTGGTGCATATGACAAGAATTCTGGGGACATGGATGAAAGAGAGATCAGTGAAGAGTTAGGAAAAGTTTAAGAGAGAAAAGGGAACTTGAATTGAGTCTTGAAGGCTATCTGAAAGGCTCAGTAGAAAAAAAGTTAAAAATAGATAAGGTTTAAGCCTTGGTGCCAAGTATAATACATTGTGCCAGGTGACAAGACAGTAAAATCACATTAACTCAGTTCCTGCTAATTGAGATGTAAAATACAAACACAGCTGGGGTAAAGTTTACCTTGGCACTATCTATCAAAAAAGACTTTGCTAAGCAGATTAGAAGTATAAGATTGTGGGCTTGTTTAGCTGACTGAAGAAAGCAGATTTTTTTTTTTTTTTTTGTAACTCAAGGGACATGGAGTTAGCAACACTCATTTGCAAACAAAGAAATTACAGTAGAGAGAACATTGGATTTGAACAGTGCAGTGAGGAGAATTGGATTTAAGGTCTAGTTCTGTGACTAGCTGTATGACTGAAGTGGCTTCAATTTCCTCCTCTGTAAGATGATGAGGTGAGACTTAGCTTTAAGTTCTTTTCTGGAACCAACTGTAATTCTAAATCTCACCTTGGCCCTCTCTGCAGCATGGCAATCCTTTGTTGTGCTGTAGTTCAGTCACGTCTGACTCTATATGACCCCATGGACATGGTCCATGGGATTTTCTTGACAAAGCTACTGGAGTGGTTTGCCAGTTCTTTTCTCCAGTGTGTCCCCATTTTACAGATGAGAAACTGAGGCAAATAGGGGTAAAGTGACAGCTAGGAAATATTTGAGACTGGATTTGAATTCAGGACTTTCTAACCCTAAGCCCAGTGCCCTCTCCATTGCACCATCAAGTCTTCCTAATTGATTCTGTAACCCCCTCACCGCAGCAGTTTTTCCAAATTTTTTCAATTCCTCCTAAAGCCCTCCATGGCTCCCCCTCCTTCCACCCTCTCAACTGAGAACTTTGTCTTATATTTCATTGGAAAAAAAAAAGAGTCCATTCGATGAAAACTCCTTCCATTTTTCTCATCTCATATTCTTCATCATGCTGTGTGTTTGACTCTACAGACTTTCTCATTCATCATCCCTTCCTCCTTTCAGCTTCTTATTATGTGTTATCTCTTCCCTCCCCCCCTCCC
The DNA here is from genome assembly GCF_028372415.1 of Notamacropus eugenii. NCBI lineage: Eukaryota > Metazoa > Chordata > Mammalia > Diprotodontia > Macropodidae > Notamacropus > Notamacropus eugenii. Next base: position 116,105,790 of record NC_092876.1, read on the forward strand.
CCATTAGATTTTAAACTCCTTGAGAGCAGGGATTTTCTTCCTTTCTGCCTGAATTTGTATTTCTAATGCTTAGCATAGTGTCTGGCCAAGAGTGAGTGATTAATAAATGCTTGTCTACAAGACTTACCATCTTAGCCTTCCGCCACTATTCCAGATCAGAAACAGAATTTTGGAGATGGAGAAAAACGTTAAAAATGATCGATTCTATCCTCATCAATTTTACTGTTAAGGAACTGAGGCTCAGAGGAATTAAATGAGTTAAGCTTCCACAGCTAGTTAGTGACAGGGCTAAAATGAAGATTTCTCTCTCTTATCCTTTCCAGCACTCTTTCTACTACCCCATCCAGCTTTTATTCCAGCTCAATGCTTTTGTGATGCCCCTGTTGCTCCTGTGGTCTTTCGGGTCTCATTGGTCTGGTACAAGTTACCTTCTCAGATACACTCTGATGAGGCACAACATTGATGGAGCATAAAACTCTCTTTATAGGGCACAATAGGAACAGGATCCCTCCCTGTCAAACATTAACAGTTACCAGGAGAAGAGTCGTTAAAAACATCATTAACACAGGAAATTTCCAGGAGCAGGAAATGCCAGTGACACCAGGTCACTTAATATCAACTGACACATAAATACTTCAACTTGGTAGGGTGGAGGAAGGAGGAAAGAGGAAAAAGAAAAACTTTATATCTTTATATTTTATAATAGGATTAAAAGTTTTTTAGCCCATCATAACTACTCCTTTTATGAAACTTCTTTTGGCCTAAAAAGTAATCGTTGTCTGTCTTCTCAGTTCAGGGGTGGGTGGAGTCTGAGGCTGGTGGAGGGTTTGAACTCCAAAGTTCTAAGATGCAGTATGACTAAAGCCAACAGGATGTCTGTCCTAAGTCTGGAGCCTATATGGAGAACTCCTGGGGGGCCCCCAGGCATCCTGTAGAGGGGCAAATGGGTCAAGGTCAGAAACAGCGGGTCAAAGTTCCAGTGCCAATCAGTACTTAGGATTGGATCTGTGAGTGGGCCCTTTTTTCCAACCTGGATGAGACAGAGAGACCCAGTCTCAAAAAAAGTAATCAGTCAACATGTATTTAAATACTTCCTATGCCTCGTGCTCTATGCTAAAGATAAGGAACAGGGAAAAATGGAAGAAAATGAAAGAGTATCCTTATGGGGGTACGTATTATAGAGATGATGCTCCTACATTGAAAGATAACCATTCATTCTGTGTTCAGCAATGCCATAAAATGGTCAGAGATGCCCACCTAATTAGAATATATATTCTATATTCTACTTCTGATGCTTGGCTTGTGTCCTGTTAACACCCAAAAGATTAAAAGGGATTTTTTTCTTTACATTTCAGCCTATTTGGCACCTTTCTCCTCTTTAAAGTATTTGCTGTATAAGATAATGAGAATAATACTTTTGTGCAGCTCTTTCCCATCTGTTATTTTCTTACTTTCTGAGGGATTCAACACAAGTATTATTTTTCTCCCTTTTCCCCAAGAGGAAGTAGAGACTCCGGGGGGGAATGTGATGAAATAATTATTTCATGAACATCGTTCTGCCTTCAAGAGAAGATTCACAACTTGATTGGGAGTAACAAAGAATTTAACTTAGGGTGTCAACATTGGGGGAAGTAGACTTCTTTCTCTTAGTGGTTTTTTTCTTAACAGAGTTCAGTACAGTGTCATTCTAGGTCCTTAGCAAGTCTATCTTAGGATAAGTACTTGGTAGGCACAGAGTGATCTGGAAAGATATTGCTTCTTTAGGTCAGGTTGGGCTGCAGGAAGGGACCTCCCAATATAACTCCAAGTTCAGGGTGAAATTCCTTTCTGACCATGCCATTTTCTTATTCAACCAACTCTAGGGGCTCCCTATTACCTCTAGGATCAAATATAAAATCCTTTGTTTGGCATTCTGCCCCTTTCTAACCTTTATGGACTTCCACCTTACTCTCCTCTACATGCTCTATGGTCTGGTGACATTGGCCTCCTCATTGTTCCTGCTGCATTCTATTGCCTGACTCTCTGGCTTTCTCCCTATACCTGGAATATTCTCCCTGCTCATCTGTTTCCTGACTCCCTTATCTTCTTTCAAGGCCCAGCTAAAATCCCACCTTCTACAAGGAAACTTTCCCAATTTATTAAAATGCTTTTCATATTGTCACCCTCATTAGACTATGAGCTTCTTGAGAGCAGTGACAGTTCTTCCCTCCCTCCTTCCTTCCTTCCTTCCTTCCTTCCTCTTCTTTCCCTTCCCTTTCTTTCCTTTCCCTTCCCTTCTTTTCCTTTCCCTTCCCTTCTTTTCCTCCCTTTCTCTTTCCTTCCTTTCCTCCCTTTCTCTTTCCTTCCCTTCCTTCCTTTTTCCCTTCCTCTCTTTCTTCCTCCTTTCCTCTCCTCCTCTTTCTCTACCCCTTTCCTTCCCAAGCACTTAGTACAATGCTTGACATTGAGTGGGCACTTGATAAATACTTGTTGATTTGATTTGACTCTCCATTGCCCCCTAACACTTACATTGATTTATCTTAGAATCCGGGTTTTTATGCTCAGAATTTCCTAAACTTCAACTCTGTGCTGTCAGGATTAGAGACAGCATGTGATAGAGATAGCATGTGGTAGCAGAGGCTGTGACATATCAGAAGATGTGCTTTCTCTGCTTCTAGTGACACATGTTTTTTCTCTACCTCTTTCCCTACAGCAACTTGCCTTACCAACCTGTTCCCTTGCCTGTCTCTGATTTTTCACTCCTAGATTCTTGCGGCTAATTCCAAAGGCTGGCAAGGTGATCATGCTGCTCTGTTCATTCCCCAACTTTTAGCAGCACATGTTTTCTAAGGAGATAGCTATATAGTAAACACACCATTAAAAGCTGAAAACAAAACTCACTATATAGCTCACATATCTATCCCAGTGAAGTTTATTGAATCGGGTTACAACTGTCAGCTCTCAGAGGCAGCTAGGTGACTCAGTATATAGAGCACTGGACCAGGTATCACAAAGACCTGAGTTCAAATCTAGCCTCAGTTACTTATTAGCTATATAACTCTTGATAAGTTACTTAATCTTTATCTGTCCCAATTACCTGTTCTCTCAGAGTTGTTGTGAACATCAAATGAGATAGTTGTCAAGCATTTTGCAGACCTTAAAGTGCAATATAATAATATTCCTGACACTGTTTCCTTACTGTCAAATAGGGATAATAATTACAATAGTACTTGTTTTGTGTATTCCCTCTGTGTCTGTTTCCACATCTTTAAAATGTGGGGTTGTTGTAGATGAGCTCTAAGTTCCTTCCAGCTCTAAACACCATGATTATGAATGTGTATATATGTTTGCAACACACAAGTACAGAAAATTACTTTAGCTAAACCCTGAGGCTATACAAGTTCAGAATTAAAATTCAAATTGAAGAAGGAAACGATTCTGCTGTGGAGAAGGAGAAGAGCTTATAGAATCTTATTTTCATTCAGTAAGTCTCACAATACAATAAAATATCCATGTCTCAAAGTGATTCCAGTAAGTAGAACCCACAGTATTTTAAATAATGCCTTTCGTTCAAGGAGAGCCAAAAAGTAAAGTTGTTTTGTCCATGCACCTTTGCATTTCCATGAAGTCTTATTGCATCAGAGACTAGAGAATAAAATAAAAGTATTAGGGAAATAAACTTCCCTTCAACCTTTACTCCAGGAGAGCTTTAAGAGTTTGAATTAAAGGGGGTTGTTCAATGCCAGCAGCCTAACCCCACCCCTTGAATTCCTCCTTAGGGTATGGAAAGGCAGGTTTATATGTCTGTGCTTCTATTGCTCCAATGACTCCAAGAAAATCCAAGAGAAAAAGGGGGCAGAGATAAGGATGGTATTCCGCAGTGCTATTTCAGCTAATTGGTGAAAAAAAAATATATGAGCCAGGTAGTAAACTTAATGAGAAAAAGAAATCTGGAGGTGATTGTATCAAACTTGAAAAAAATCAGAGGCCCACAATGGATCCATAAGAATCCCTGTGATCTGTATATTGACTTAATTTTAAAATGTAACATTATCTATGTTTTATTGTATTTTTCCTTATTTTGTTAGCTATTTTTAATTATATTTTAATTTGATTTGGGACCACTGAGGAGTGTTTGGGGTTGTATATTTGATGCTTTGCATCTGGAGGCTCACAGATGTAGCAACAAATGTATGGAGAGAATGGAGAGGATGAGTCTTATAGTGGGAATAGTGGTCAATTGGTGGGGGAGAGGGGGTTTGATAGTAGTACTGAGGAACAAGGAACTGACTGGCTTCTCTTTGGTCTTATGTGCGGGGTATGTGAGAGAAGGAGTAGCCAGCCCTGGAGAGACTGCTAAGAAATGTGGAGCCTTCGGAAGATAGCTGGGTTGCACAGAGAATTCAAACAGGGTGTAACAATATAAGAATGAGATGTCCAACAGAAAGAAGATTTCATTAGAAGGAGAGGAAGGTGTATTATTAACATATTTTTTGCTTAATTTGAAGATCTTTCCCACCCATTAATAGGCTCATGTGACCTTCTTAAATCATGGGTGGTACAGGAAGGGTGAAACAGAACTTGGAGGAAGTTGGTGAGAGCAGTTAGGGAGAGAGGCACAACTAGTCTTGTGAGCATTTGTTTGTGGTAAGGCCCCCTGGACCAGGGGAGGAAGGCTTGGGAATGACTTTGTCCCCTGCAGTACTAATGTGTATTGTATTCTTGGTTACTATGATGGACTTGGCTTTCTGGTGTTGGGATTTGGCTTTCTGAATAAATGTTTTTCTTCTACCTTCTATACGGGGAGTCTGTTACGCTTTTCAATTCAGAACTACACTGGCATATTCATAGTCACCCTTGGTGCTGTTAATATTGCCTTGGTGTTGAAGAAGCTTTTTCAGAAGCCACCAGGAGAAAACAGCAGAGGACAGTGACTAGAGAGAGCTAGGACCAGGATTATGTTGATAACTGTTTAACAACCAAATCTCTTCTGCTTTCACTTGAATGAACTTAGAAGGAAATCCTCATATAGAGCCAGAACCAACATAAGGCAAATGGGGATTTGGTTCAAGTGTTGACTTTGAAGGGTCAACCTTCCCCCCCTCTAGGGGTCACCCACTAGCTCACTCACTGCAACTGACTCCAAAATACTGTCCTCCCAGGGTCTTGTGCCCTCTATCTCCTCTCATAGCCATCTTCTCACCAACAGGAGGCTGCCCCCATCACACCAATCTGATTTGAGAACCCACAGACCACTTAGATCACCTGGGAGGGGTGAGGGGAAAAAGGAGTAGTTAGCAGGGAGGACCATTATGAAGGCAGAACATGTCATACACTCCTGAAATGAATTCTTTCAGAGCAGGAACTGTGTTTATCATCTCTCTTTTTGTCTCCTTAACTCAGAGCACAGTGCCTTGTTTAGAGTGAGTTTTTGAGATGTGTTTGTCAGCAACAATAAGCACTAACATGTCTTCTGCCAAACCAATAATTTATCTCCCCTCCCCCAAAATAATTCCCTGAGATTCACGCTTTCTAGAGGTGTTAGAATTCTCTATCTAATTAGAACTTTGAAGTATATTGTTTCTCTACTTGATTTTGCCCATACCCTGATTAACAAATTCCTTCTTTTGGTTCCATTAACCTCTTGATCCAGAATTACTTTCTAACTAGAAAATATTCTCCCCTCCTCTCCTGCTTATCCAGACACACTCAGTCCTAGCTAGTAATATACTGAGTTTGGGGTCTAAGTAGAAGTGTCAAGCTCAGACTGTAAAACTTCAGAGTGCAGCCCCTGAACCAGATTAAAATGTAATTGGGAAATGTTTAAATATATGTGTGTGTATATAGGCATATACATATATATGCATTATGTATACATATATGTGCATTATATATGCATTATATATATATGCATTATATATATATATATATAGCAACATAGATGAAAAGATGATGTTAATTTGTAGTTTTCTAAGTCAGTATGCATCCACAGGTTTCTGTTTCTATTTAAGTTTGAGTACTATTTGGTGTCAAATTCAAAAAAATAAAAATTTTGCTGTAGTGCAAAAACAACATAGTTTCTAAAAATGATCAGGGTCCCAGATCTTCTGACTTGCATTTGCATTAGCATCACCCACCTTCACCCTAGCTACTGTTATCCTGTCCTTTTCTCCCTCTCTTCTTTGGTTCTATAGAACTGAATCAAAATCTCATGGCTGCCTTCCTATAAGCAGGCACACTCTGAGTGTCAGGTTCCCCAGAAAAGAAGACAAACAAAAAAGGACTAATAAAGAAAAAGAGAGTATGTTGAATTTAAGGTAAATTGTCTGATGTCCACTAGACGCATCTGATTTCTTTTAGATCTATGCTCTTAGCAGTTGGAGGTGAGGGAGGGGGAAGGTGCTACTGGTGTGTTTGGTATCAGATAGATTGCTCTGAGTTTCTCAGTCTCATATTCATATCATTATTTTTAGATTTGAGAGTAAGAGAATGCTTGAGAGCTTTTTCAAACAGCCATGTTCAAATGGATAGTTAATATTTCACTTCTGGCTCATTATAAATAAGTCTTCCAAAGGAATACAGTCCAAAGGAGCTGTCAGAACCCTCATTTAAATACACAGTGACAGCAGCATCTCAGGCAGGTTCATCTGAGCAGTATCAATGCTCATACATAAAACATCACTCTAATGCCCGTAATTCTTCTCATATAGTCATTCTCCCATTAGTCAAACCTGCCATGAAAGAGGAGCTGCCAGGGTGTTCCACTAATTGTGTTTTAAGCCTTTGCTCCATTTAACATGCTAATTACTGCCTCTCACTTGGCTAGTGGTCCATCATGCCCAGAATGTGCAATATGTCTGCCTCTTGAGACAGGTATGCAAACATGTAGGATGGATTCCTTCTCCTTGGTCAATCCAACTCTACTTTTTTTGAGGCAATGTATTGCAGTGGAAAGAATTGGACTCGGAGTTAGGTGACCTGCATTTGAATCTGACCTCAGTTTCCTCATCTTTGTAATAGGTGTGATAATTTCATTACCTGCGTCATGAAATTATTATGGGTAAAATGTTTTGTAAACTTTCAAGTGTGATAGAAATATGAGCAGCTATAATTTCTACACTTGGCAATTATTAATCATGCTAAATTGCCTTAAGTCAGTTTACCTTTAAACTTTTAGATGTGGAGGACATCATCATCATAAGAAAAATATATGTGTAAAATGATTTATCTTTACAAAGTACTTTTCATATATCATGAGTATGCTCAATTCTCACTTATCCACATGAGGATAATTCATTCCATAACAAATGTTGATTGACGGCCTCTTTTGTATAAAACTGTGCTAGGTGCAATGCGGAATCTAAAGATGGTAAGACAAGGTCACTATCTTCAAAAAATTATGATGTAGTAGAGGCCAACAAGGTGGCACGGTGGAGAGAGTGCTGGACCTGGAGTCAGGAAGACTTGTATTCCTGAGTTCAAATTCTACCTCAGACACTGACTGGCTGTGTGACCTTGGGCAAATCACCTAATACTGTTTGCCTCAGTTTCTTCATCTATAAGATGAGGTGGAGAAGGAAATGACAAACTATTCCTGCATCTTTGCCAAGAAAACCCCAAATGTGGTCGCAAGGAATATAATACAGTTGAAATGACTGAATAACAAAATATTCATATAATATAAAATATTTGGATAATACATATGATATAAACATATATAATATATAGCTATATTGTATATTTATATTGTGCATATGTTATATAAATATATTGTATAATTATATAAATATGGTTATATTATATAAACATAATATATGATTGTATAGTTGTTAAATACATTTTATGACACTGATACTGCATATGATTATCTATATATATTACATATTTATTTCCTCTATAATGTCTTTTGCATCTGTCTTATTTTTTTCCATTCCCTTTATCGTTGTTCTGGTTGAGACCATTGTACATCACCTGGTCTATTACAGTCTCAGATAATCATAGTGTAAGACTGATCCACCCCACTCTAGTTGAAAACAGAAGGTTGGTCTTATTAATTGAATCAATCAATCACTCCTACCCCAATTAATATAATTAATAGGATGCTGTATTGTCCTGAGGATACAGGTGATAACTGTCTCTATCACTGAATTATGGAATCAATCAGTCAAATATGTATATTAGATGTGGACACTTCCTAGACACCTCTATTGAATCAAATAATCAATCAAAGATATAATTTAGATGCAAATAACAGCTAAGCTGGGAAGAAGTGACATGCATTGAGCCACTGGACAAAATGATACATCTCTAGGTTTAGGAATATAGTTTTAATAAAAGGATTCTAGTAACTGTTTTGAGAATCAAGCTTCAGGAACCTGAGGAGGCAAACACCTTGCTCTTGTACCAGACAGCAGAGAGTTGGGATGGAGGGAATGAACCTGGAGGGGCTATTATAATTCCCTCTCCCAGTGGAAGAAGACCTTGCAAACTTTAAATGACCAGAAGATTGAGGACTTCTTGGCGGCATTAAGAGTATCCCAGAAACAACAGTGAATGATGGGAACATCTGTACCAGGAGCCAAAGAAAACCTCCACACACCTCAGGGAGAATTTCCTGAGAACAAAAAAAAAGAAAAAAAATTTCCTTACAACCATGAAGTGTGATCTGTCCCTTTGCCACTGTGCTATCTAAGCTGGAGGCTACCTTTTTGCTTTACTCCGTATGTATTTGTGAGGGAGTGTGTTCCAGACTTTTGGGCTAAATGCTTTTGTGCTTCATTTTTGTTGTATCTTCTCTATCAATATCTCTGCCTAAACATTAATTGATGTAAGTTAGTTAATTGATATTATGGATGTGTTAACTAATTAAATGATATTGTGGCACACCAAATGGGGAGATCAAGAGTGATACAAGGAAGAAAAAAAATAACTCCTCACAATTATGCTTGAAATCCTGAGGAGTGGGATAATTCACTGCCATATAGGGTATCAACCTGCTGGAGCCTGGAGCTTGTGGTATGATTGAGTCTAAACAGACTTTAGGCATCGTTTGATTCAACCCTTAACTGAAGCCTCCTCACCTATGTCCCCACTCCCCATCAGCAATCCATCCTACAAACTGCTGGCACATTCATTTTTGTGATGCAAACCCCTATCACATTGTTCCTCTTTTCAAAAATCTCCAGTGGTTCTCAATTATTACCAACTGCATAGCTTTGCATTTGAGACTGTCTACAACCTGGGTCCTACCTACTCCTCCTACCAAACCTGCTTGTGCTGTTCCCTTCTCTCCTTCTCTACGCTCTAAACTCTAGAGAGCTTCCTTAAATTTATCTTTCCCTTTTCTTCCATGGACTCTCTGCTTATATTATCCTTGATGTCTGGAATGCATTCTTCCATCTCTGTCTCCATCTTGTGGAATCCTTCCCATTTTTCAAGGGTCAACCCAGGTTCCACTTCCCCACAAAGTCTTCCCTCATAGAGAAGTAATCTTTCCCTCTTCGTGATTTGTTTCTCCTCACCTCTGTCCTATTTTATTATAGTTGCATATGTGTATATGTACAAATATATGTGTATGTATATTTGTACTCACATATATCATTTATGCAGGCAGTTAGAAGTGTCAGGTCTGGAGTCTGGAAGACTTACCTTATTGAATTTAAATTGTTTCAGATTTGCTGTGTGACTATGGGTAAGTCACTTAACTCTGTTTTGCCACAGTTCCCTCATGTATAAAAGGAACTGGAAAAGGAAATGGCAAACCACTCCAGTATCTTTGCCAAGAAAACTCCCACTAGGGGCCCAGAAAATCAGATGTGACTGAAACGACTGAACAATAAATATGATTTATAGTCCCAGTTACTATTTTAGATTATATATATTAATAAAACATAGAGATTATGAATTATTGATTTTTTGAAAATCCCCCACAGCCTTATTACCTTGCATGGTACAGAATTTCAGAGTTGGAAGTAACCTTAAAGGTCACCCAGTCCAACACACACTTATACAAGAATCTTCTCTGCAGCTTACATGATAAGAGGTTGATCCATCTTGAACATGTCCGACTTGAATACATACTGAATTGGGGATACTCAAAACTTCCTGTGGCTGCACAGTCTAAACAGGTTAAATTTGAGCAGGTTTTTCTTTATTTTGAGCCGGGATCAGAATCACTGTAACTAAATCATTCTCTTTATGCTATTTCTTGAGGCTAAGCCAAATAAGTATAATGTAGCCTCCCCATCCCTTTTCTATGATAGAACCTTTTTTGAGGACTGAGATCACCTCTCTCCTAAGTCTTCATTTCTCCAAGCTAGACACCCTTAGTTTCTTCAATCAAATATCTAATGACATAGTTTCAAGGTCATTTCCCATGTGATTATCCTCTAGATCCTCTATAGCTTGTCAATCCTTCTTAAAATGTCATATCTGGACCTAAATGTAACATCTGAAGTGTGGTTTAATTAGGGAAGATTGAAATGAAGTGGTTGCCTTCCTCATTTTGGACTTTATACCTTTTTTTAATGTAGCCCAAGATCATATTAACTTTATTAGCTGCCATGTTACTGTCCTGTCAACTGATATTATATATTTCCAGTCCATTAAGAAACTGATATAAATGCTGTCTAGATGTGCCCCCATTGAAATTTGTATTTTCACGATTGATTATTTTAACCGAACCACAGGTAGGATTTTACAGGATTATTATTATCTTTCCTATCAACAATGATAATGGCACAGTAACATTATTGTATAATGTCATATAATTTTTTATTTTTTTGAGGCAATCAGGATTAAATGATTTGATCAGAGTCACACAACTAGTGAGTGTCTGAAGCTGGATTTGAACTCAGGTCCTTCTGACTTCTGGGCCAGTCCTCTATCTACTGTACCACTTAGCTGACATGATGGCATATCATTTTCATGTTATTATGATAAAATAATGATACTAACAGTTTCATAGTGATTTAAGGCTTGCAAAGCTCTTTAGAGACAGATTTTATCTTATTTCATCCTCACAATAACTCTGTGAGGCAGGTACTATTATTATTTCCATTTGTAGGGGAGGAAACTGAGTGGGGTTAAGTGATTTGCCCAGGATCAAATGGCTAGTAAATGTCTGAGGGAGGACTCAAATTCAGGTCTTCATGATACTAGGCTGAGTGCTATATCTGCTATACTACCTAGCAGTAGCTGTCTCAGCTAGTGATTCTCTATGGATGGTGAGGTTCTCTTGTTTTTGTGATGTGATGTTGATTACAGCCATCCCCAGAACATTGCTAAACCTCTCAGAAGAGAATCATTACCAGTCTGAAGAGTTTGGACTATGTCCATCAGATAAACCCGATGGGTAAAATGTCTACATTTCCCCCAATTATGGTGTTCAGTTGGATGGATGAAGTACAGAACTCATCAGTATGTATATGTTGGACAGAGTATAAATAAAAAATGGGTTGGACCTATAATTGAAGAGGGAAGATTAGAAGGTCAGGCTGTGTTGTCTTCAGGAAATTGAAAGACACTTTTAGTGACCTCCAAAATTCTTCCAGCCCCAAAGGTCCATCTGCTTTTATACTAATGTTCTACCAGTTTTCTTTTGTATGTGCATGTCATGGCATACTACAGCGTCTAAAAAATTAAAAAAAATATTTATCACATGGAAAGAAATAGAGAGGCACACAGTAGATGTGCACAATCAATCTGCTATAATAAAATGGGAACTTTGAAGAACTACTAGAAGGAAGGATGTCATCATAATGCATGATTGGGAAAAAAAGATGTGGAAAGAATGAGGGATTATGGGAAGATAGTCTGAGTACCCTGCTAGTGTCCTTGTGGTAGAAGGAAGGTCATTTTGACAGCTGAGTGGAGATGGACTAGAGTGGGAAGAGACATGTGACAGGAAGACCACATAGCAGACTATTGTGATAGTCCGGGCAGGAGGTGATGAAGGCCTCTCCCAGGATGGCTGCAATGTTGAAGGAGAGAAGAGGTGTTATGAAGGTAGAATTGACAGCATTTAACAAGTTGTTGGATATGGGTGAGGCACTGAAGGTAATACCTATTTTACGAGGGTAGGTGACAGGAAGAATGGTGGTACGCTCAATAGATTGGGAAAGTTAGGGATTGGTGAGGACTTGGTGGGGAATGATGAGTTCATTCTTGGATGATATCTATGGGACATTGAGTTCAAGATATCTAATAGGGAGATGTGAAACTGAAGGTGGAGAGATTAAGGTTGAATTTAGCAGATTTGGAAGTCATCTGTATAGAGATGAAAATTAAAACCATGGGAGCTGATTCTTGGTCTTTCATTCTTTCAGAAAAATTTTTCTATTTTTTCTAGCTGTATAGAGTAACCATTTGGTAGTTTGATATGGCATGAATTAAGTAAATGGGTTTTGTAATACTGTTCTTTTTATTATATTGGTATCACCCAACCAAAAAAAATTAATATCTCTCCAATTATTTAGGTCTATTTTTATAAAAAGTATTTTGTAAGTTGTGTTCATTATGTATGGTGTACTCCCACATATTTTTTAGTATCGTATAATGTCAACATATTTTATCTTTTAATACCATAATAATTCAGACTTCTTCTCTGGTATGAAGGTAGAGCTGAAAAATTTTACCTAGACTTTGTAGATCTCAGGAGTGCTGTGCTCCTAAAACCCCTCCTCATTTCCTATGGTATTTTGCTTTTTATTTCTTCCTTCTGAATTTTGATGATGCAGAAAGTCTGATGATTTGTATGGGTTAAGAATCTTTGATTTTATTGGTACAGAAATAGCCTCTACTAGCATAGATTTCAACCCATTAATAACTTAGTAGATGGTCTTTAACAGTTGCTGAAAAATTTGTTACCTTGAAGTGAACCTGAATGAGCTTCTCCAAACTTAGCTAGGCTGACATTTGGAGAGCAGACATGTAATTGACCCCTCATTGAGTTCATATATGAAGGTTTTCTAGCTTGGTAGAAGCTGTCAGAGTTTATGTTATTTTGACATAAATTTGAGGAAGTCCATGGTCATCTCTGCATCATGGAGGTAAACGAGAGCAGGACATTAAAGATCTCTCTTTGTTTGTCTGTCTGTCTATCACCCTTTGTATTTATCTCATTTCCTCTCTCTGTGTATCTGCTTCTATTCTCTCCTCTCTCTTCAACAAAAGTTTTTTATCTGAGTGAGAAAGGAGAGTACAGTTATCCCTTCCACATTCCTCCGCAATCTGGAAAATCTGCATAAAATGTTTTGCCCTTCCTGCATACCAGAGAAAAAGTTTGAATTACTATGGTATTAACAGATAAAACATGTTGACATTATACAATACTATACATATATTTTATGCATTTCTGAATTTTCAAACTTTTTTGTGTTGTCTGCTGGTCTTCACCAATCATCCGTGGCTTCTGCAAAACTCCCCTCAAATTCCCATTTAATTTCTTATGTTGACCCTCAATATATTGAAACAATGATGGGGAACAACATGATGTGGAAGAGATAGCTGTAATTTAATTTGATGAAACAAACATCTGACCTATAATGTTAATTTGTTTGAAGGTCATCATTCTCACACTGTATTCAGGAAGGAAAGAAAACTAAGTAAAGGAGTGGGATTTCTAGGAAGATGCAGAGAAAAGAGTAAAGAAGAAATGGTTTAACTATAAACATCCTAAAAGGATACATAGGAAACTTTTTGTTTAATAACTGTTAGATATTTTTAAGGGAAAAGTAATGAGTAAGCAATTATGAGAGTTAACATTTTTATCATGCTTTAAAATTTGCAAAGCACTTTAATACACAAACTCATCTGGCCCTCAAAGTAACCCTGTGAGATGACATAAAGGATATAAGTGGATTTTCCTTCTGAGGTAATTGAGACTCCAGGTGCTTCAGTTGTGAAATATGAACCCTTGTCTTTGTGGCTTCAAATCCACGTCTTATCTATTATGATGGATCTTATGTCTATATATTGAATTTTTAAAACTTTTTTCAAAGCCTTTTCATATTCATTATGTCATTTTGACCCTTATAACAGTCTTGCAAGGTAGGAAGAATGGTTTGCAGATGTGAAAACTCTGAGGTATTATGTAGAGGTTTACAGAACTAGTTTATGCCAGAACCAAGACTCCTGACTCAATGTTCAATGTTTCTTCCACCCCACCAGATTGTCTCATAAATTCATACAAAATGGTTATCATAATGACTTAAATTTTAGCTTGAAATATTGGTCTTTCCAGTGCCCTCCTGTCTCCTTTTTTGAATCATGCTCAGAAATCTCCTTAGTAACCTAAAAGAATATATAGATAGGAATTGTATTTCTATTGGTGCCAGACATTTGATTCACATGCAAATGTAACCATTGTCTTCCGCTGAATGAAATGGATTGGGTCTATGTAAGACAGAATTGTCTCTGACCTTGGTGAGTTCCTCCCGCATTCAAAAGATCAGGAACTGTCTTTTAAGTGCAAAAGGAAATTTCCCAGATTTGAAAGTTTACATTTTCTGCCTTTGTATCTCCCCCAGGGCATATCACCATGCTTTCTACATACAAGCTGCTTAATAGATGCCTGTTGAATTCAATTAAATGGATCACTATGGAGTTCAGAACTAATAAATCACTCAAACAGGTCCTCAACTTATTTATTTTCTGGAGTAAAAATAGTTTGTAATCCTCTTGTATGGAATATTCCCCTGTAAATACTGCAGTAATCTGTTTCCAAGTGATGAAAATTGTACCCCAGTCTCATGTTCCATGACCATTATTTCCCATTTCCCTGAAAGTCTGCAACTCTTCATGAATCTATCAGTCTCAAGTGTGAAGGCTTTTTTCTTTGCCATTGTGAGCCAAAGAACATAAATCCTATTATATCACAGTTTGAAGCAGGTTCTGAATATGTGTTACCATACTGTGTTAATGGCACAAGCTCCTGCTGAAGGGGGTAGGGATGGGGATGGAGGAGCATTAAGCCAAGGGCCTTGTGTAAACAAGGGGAAAAAGGAATGTAGAAATAGTGCAGTGCTGAGAATGATGAGAAATGCATTCATTTCTATTGCAAGTCCAAAACAGGGTGGAGAGTGGAATATAGCAAAGGGGAAATTGGTGATGCTCAGTCCAACTTTTCTTATAGCTGGATTACTTGGTTATGAAAGCTGCTTTGATAGGACTGGAGGGCTCAGGGAATTGATGATAAGATGCATAGCCTTTCATCTCCAAGTCACTGATTCTAAATAGCCCAAGTCATTACAGTTGATGGCTGTTTGGTGATCTGTACCAAATGGGTCACAGTCCAGCCTTTCTGAGATGGGAACATAGAAGAGAGAAGAGCTGACGAATAATGTGAATGGACAGCCTCCTTGGCCAAGTCATTATGGGCACAGTCATTAGAGAAACAGAGCAGTAGTCAGGCAGGGAGAGTGAACTCTCACCCCCTGATGCCAGATGGGAGCATGCTACTGGGATTGTCTGGAGCATCTTCTCTCCCCACACTCACCTGACTTTGCTGGGATCTGGGCTGATAGAAATGGGAATCCAGCCCACAGAGGTGCCTGTTTAGCACTTTGCATGAGTATGCTTGTAGTCAGAGCAGGATAAAACTCTTAAAAAGATTTCTTTTAGGTTTAAAGCACATGTTGCAATACAGAGAACAGGTTTTTCCTTGAGAGAAATGCACACAAAGCTCTCTATGGCCTCCCAGTAGAAATTTTGTTTTTGGCTGTGTCAGCAACACAGGCATTTGAGAAACAACAATTTAGAATTGATTAGACTAGTTTATTTTCGTTGACTATAAACTGTAGCCAGTTCGTACTTGGCAAAGGGTATTTAGCACAGTGCCTGACACATGCTGCTGTTCACTCATTTAGCTGGCTCCAACTCTTTGTAATCCTGCGGAATATATCACACCAATATTGACCAGTGGGTTTTCTTGGTAAAGATGCTGAAGTGGTTTGCCATTTCCTTCTCCAGTGGATTAAGGCAAACAGGGTTAAATGATTTGTGCAGGGTAACATAGCTAAGGTCAAATTTGAATTCAGGTCTTCCTGACTCCAGGCCTAGCACTCTATCGGCTGAACCGCTTAGCTCCCTTCAAAAGGTACTTAATAAATGCTGGTTTGCTGACTCTGTGGAAAAATTAAATAAATATTCCTTAAAAGTTCAAATCTAAGTGTAACTGCAATTTCTAGGATTGATGGTTGAAGAAGGTCCTCAGAATGACTGCGATAATTGAAGAGCTATCTTTTCAGGTTTCTATTTGAATTTCTATAGGTGCCATGACTATGTCTTTAGCCCCTTTGTGTCATAAACTCCCAGGATTTTGTGTTTGAAGGAACTGGAGAGCACCTTGTTCATTTTATAGTCTTTCTGATGCCAAATCCAGTATTTTCCCTGCTTCCTCTTCTCCTTCTGGGCCTGTACTCACATCCTTTCCAGCTTGTTGGACCTGCCAGAATTTATGTTCCACCAGCAGCATTTTTTGAGAACCCAAGGTCACTCCTATCTATAAGTATGTTGGGGCATTGGAGTTGGATTTTAGTGAAGATTCTATCTCTATATAGCACGGAAAAACTGCCAGATCATAAACCATGTTTGATTGTATTCATAAATCCCAATCTGCACCAAGATCAATTAAGCAATTAACAAATATTTATTAAGTCCTTATCAGTAACAAGAACTCACATTTATAGAGCATTTTAATATTTACCAAGCACTTTACATATGCTAACTCATTTGATTCTCTCAACAATTCTGTGAAATAGGTATTATTAGTATCCCCATTTTACAGATAAGAACTAAGGCACATAGAAATTAAGTGACTTGCTCAGGGTCACACAGCTAGCATGCATCTGAGTTGGCATTTGAACTCAAGTCTTCCTCTATATTCACTGAGCCACCTAGCTACTTTACTATGTGCCAGGCACTGAGTTGACAACTGAGAAAACAGAGAAAGGTGAAAACAATCACTGTCTTCAAGGACCTTACAATCTAATGGGCGAGATCACATGTATATAAAGTAGGTGTATGTGCATATGTATCTATATCTATACACATCCATGTATCTCTTGACACATATAGAAACATGCATAAACACATATATACATATACATTATATATGTGTGTGTACATGCATACATGTACACACACATGTAATGTATATACGTATACATATGATTGAAGGTGACCTTAGAGGAAAAGGCTCTGGCAATTGGGCAGCTTAATGAAAGTTCTATCTCTACGCAAAAGGTGGCGTTTGAGCTGAGCCTTGAAGGAAGTTAGGAATTCTAAGAGATCTAGTCTAAGATTCTATGAACATTCCCAGCATGGGTGACAGACAATGCCAAGGCACATAGAGAGGAGGAATGCCACATGGGAGGAGCATCAAGGAGGCCAATACGACTGCATTTTAGAATGTTTAAAAAGGAGTGGAGTCAAAAGACTAGAAAAATATGCAAATAGTTTTAGTTTTTCCAAATGAGCTCAGTTAAAAATGGTTGATACTAGCATTCATTAATTCTATGAAGCTAAATATAATCTATATCCCCGGCACTTGGATATTTCATGTGCAGTCATCTTTTTTGTTATACTGTGTTATGGAAATGCTTGTTTTATTCCATAAATTAAAAAAATAAAAACAGTACTTGGACAAGATAGGAAAGAATTTCTCATATGAATAGTTAGGGGCCACAAGGCACATATGGGAGGAAAACGTGGGGGAGGGGAGGGAACATTTGGAGACAGCCCTATGGGGTGTTGTATATGTCTTTGCTCTTGAGATTCAGCCTATTTGGAACGTTCTCACCCATCTTCTCTATTCCTTTAACTCTGACCCATCCTTCAAGGTACAACTCAAGCCTCACCTCTTCTTTGTGTCCTTTTCTGACTGCTGTTATAGAATATGAGAGCTAGAAAGGACCTTAGATATCCTCTCACCTGACCCTGAAGAACCTGGGGCCCAGGGAAATGAAATTATTTTGCCTAATTGTTTGCATGCACCGCAGGGCACGTCTCTACAGCAAGCCTGTAAGCTACTTGATGCTTATTTAAAATCTCCCAGAATACCTAGCATAGCTCTGCGCTCCTAGTTATGTTCAGGACAAAACTGATAGATTAATTTACATTCCTTAAAAAATACAGGAGAATCTAACTCATTTGCTAATAAGGTTTGCGATTACATTGACTTATAATGCCTTTATACATTATGAACAGTTTCTGGCTAGCCACTTCTGCTTTATAAGGTCATTGTCACAGTCCTCCTTCTTAAAGCTCTCCTTCTCCACCTGTGGAAGCTATGGGGAGTGCTTTTCCTGAAGGTATCATTTTAGTCTATGGTCACTTTAACTCCAGGAGGCAGGCAGAGAGTTGGTTTAGCAATCTTAGAATAACTAAGGTATTGATTTCTGTGACAAAAGACTAACATGACATTTTACCATTTTTTTTTTAAAAGAAGATATTTTCTTAAGCTTGTCCATACTTGGCAGTAAAAAAAAGAGGTAGCTTCAATTTAACTTTAAATGCATGATAAATGCAAATAAATAAATTCTATGAATAGAATTTAAAAGTAAATTCTAGTCTGGAAACGCGGTTGCTTAAAGTCTTCAGATACAATTTTTATCCTAATACAGTGCCATGACCCTTGTAGAGTTATTTCTGAATAGCATGTTTTTTCTTTCTACTTTTACAGAGTTTAGAACCCCAACTTCTACTCAAAAACCATCAAAGAGCCAATTACCCTCCAGAGGGCTATTCATTGTTTTGATGTGTGAATCTTTATAAACATTGCATCTAGACATATAAGGATGAAAGGCATTTAGTTCATACTTTGGAGCCCCAATACAAGGCACCTACTAGATGTCAGTGTTAGAATAATAAAAGTTAGTTTTTACATAGCACTTCCAGATTTGCAAAGTGCATTACAAATATTATCTCTTTTGATCCTCACCCAAACCCTGGAAGATAGGTGCTGTTATCACCCCTATTTTATAGATGAGGAAACAGAGGTAAAGAGAGGTTAGGTGATTGGTCCAGATTTGAACCCAGGTCTTCCTGATTCCAGATCTCATGCTCCATGTGCTGCACCATCTAACTGCCTAAGACTACTCAATTTAAAAAATTTCTATCCTTTTTGGTCCAGGGGGTGATCAGACATGGCTATCTGATCTAGATCTGTATGTACATGCATAAATTGTAATACTAATGTCATATTGGAATAATATTATTCCAGTGGATATGCCCAAACATTATCCTGGTTCTTTATTGTTTCACTGACTTGGCCCTTTGTTCTGGCAATGATTATCTCTCTCTCTCTCTCTCTCTCTCTCTCTCTCTCTCTCTCTCTCTCTCTCTCTCTCTCTCTCTCTCTAAGGTGTAAAGCTCTCATTGCCCCACAGAGGAAGCCTTTATTCTGGTCTTCAAGCTGCCTCATTAACAAAGAATAACCTTAACAAACCTCGATAAGGTTGAATATATGAAAGGGAATGATCTTGCTTTGCCCTTGGTACTTATTGTCCTTTGTAGATTGATGATTCATTGATAGTAATATACCTAAGTTGCACTGTTGAAGTTTGCCCTTTGATAAGTGCTAGAATTAAGTGAAGCCTGGAAGCCTAGAGAGACAACGGGAGAGACAAAACAGGGCTACATGTAGACTTGGACTCATTAGCCAGCAGGAAAATATTACATGTTCCTGCTATCCCTGTAGAGAACCAGATGGTTCTAGAGATGGCAGGGGATGGAGGCATGGCAGAGTTCTTTAGCCTAAGTGAGTACTTCCAGGAGCGTGAACCAGCAGTGATGGTTGACTGATGGTAAATGTCTGGATCAAATCCTTTGAGTTCATTATAGGGGTTTCCAGACATTGCTGAATTTCTGGACCATCCAGAAACAGGAGGGAACTAGAGGCGAAGAACAACAAAGTATGGAGCCACAATGTTGAGGAACAAACCCGGACCTTTCCCTTCATTGATATTGTGAGTGATGGGAACTGTGCAGGTCTAGGAATGAGGAATAATTCTCTGTTGACCTAGAATGCTTTTCCTTTGTTGAGAAAAGACTTCTTCAGGGCAGTTTTATTAGTTGGGAGGATTGTAAAGGTATCTAGGAGGTAGGATTTTCCAAACAAGGAAGGATAGTTGTCTTGACTGTTGATAGACTTGGGTGAGAGTCCATTGTGGACTTTTGGCATTGTCAGTATTGGGTTAAATAAAGCTCTATTTGTTCTATAGTTCTATGGTTCTATAGTTATTGGTTGAAGGCCTTAAAGTTAGACTTGAGCCAAATGAGGATATTACCAACTTAAACTCTAGGAAGGGAATAAACCAAAGACTAATTAATGATCTTGAAGTCCCCAGGACTGAGTATGACCTGTGAAAACCACTGGCTTTACTTATAGGCCCTAGGTTTCATTGCTTATCAGAAACCAGATCCAAAATGTAGAGAAATTAAATAAATATGAATAAATGAATACTTTGACGTTTCTCTGAGCACCAAAATAGGTTAGTAACACTGTGGGAAGTTAATTGGTAGGGCTCAACTCATGCATGTAACATCACCTTCTACTTTGTTTGAAAATAAACCACCACCACAGAGGAGAAAGGACTAAAGAATTGACTAGAGAGAAAGACAGGTCTGAAAGGAGGAATAGTTTGTCCCACGCAAAGGTGGAGAGGAATAAAAGTGGCTGACAGATTTGCCTGACTGCACATCAGCTTAGCAGTAAGAAGAGCAGGAGGGAGGCAGCTTATGTGGATCAATCAAGAGTATTTGGTTCCACAAATCCTTTGTCAAGAGTCCAAAGCATATGTCTTGCTCCAAGTAGCCAGGACAAAGACTCAGGAGTCTGCGCCAAGTGCCCCCAGCAGAAGATTTCAGAGACTAGGGCACAGAGCCTCCTCCCTGTGTATTCTATGGGATGGCCACATACAATGTGTACATTTGTATTTACTTGTCTACCTCTTTTGCCTCCAAAGTAGTGTATAAGCTCCTTGAGGATAGAGATTTTTTTGTTTTTGTTTTGTTTTAGTCTAAGACTAAGCACAGAGCCCAGCATGGAATAGATACTTAATGTTTGTTGAATTGAATTGTATGGAAGTAATATCTTATAATATATACATTGTGATTTTCTCAAGTATACAACTATTGTTGTGATTAAAATACAAACTTATTTGAAAGTGTTAATGAGCTCATAGTTTTTTGTCACCATCTATATTTTCATTCCACAGATACAATAGATTTTGTAAGGGTCAATGAAAATTCTGGATGTTAAAAAAGGGGTCCTTTTGGGATCTATTAAATTCCTGTCGAAACCATACCTGGCCAGAAATTCTTCTACTACATCCTGAAGAAGTGATTATCTAGCCTCTGTGTGAACACCTTCCGTTATGAGAAACTCACCATCTTCCAACACAGTTCATCCTATCTTGGTCAGCTCTAACTGTTAAAAAGTTTTTCTTTTTCAACTGGAATTTCGAGTCTCTCTAATTTCTTCCTATCATCTTACCATCATGGCAGACCTCTGTTGGGTATGTTGTAGTTTGTTAATGTTCTTCTTAAAATTTGGCACCAAATTTTACAAAGCTGTAGGTGTAGTCTGACTTTTCAGTTTTGTCCAATTCTTTGTGACCTCATTTGGAGTTTTCTTGGCAAAGATACTGGAGTGGTCTGCCATTTTCTTCTCCAGCTCATTTTATAGATGAGGAAACTGAGGCAAACAGGGTTAAGTGACTTGCCCAGGGTCACCCAGCTGAGTGTCTGAGACTGGATTTGTACTCAGATCTTTCCTACTTTAGGCCCTGTGCGCTATCCATTGTGCCACCTAGCTGCCCACAGTTAGTAGTCTGACTGGAGAAAAGCTTTGCAGGATTATAATTTCAATGATTCTGGACATGTTTATAGGTCTTCCTTTTCTACTTGTACCTCTTGCACATATCCAGAGCTTTGTAGCTCAATGCTTTGCACATAATAGATGCTTACTAAATGATTTTCATTCATTTATACATTCATATGCTCCTCTGAATATAGCTTTAGGTCAGACTTTTTCTTTTGATTTTCATGTCTCCTTTTACATTCTTTTCTTTGCTGAATTCAACTACTTTCTCCCTAAGGCACACATTTATCCTCACAGGTATCATTGAGACTTGGTAAGATGAAACCCATGACTGAAAAAGAGTTCTAGAAGGATATAGCTTATCCAGGTAACATGAATATACCATACCATGTTTTTTTACACCACCGCTTTCATGCCAGCCTACCTAGCAAAGGGAGTTTTGGGATGATATCTGGGTTGTGGAGAGAAGGTCATTTACTCCTGCCTATCACTTTGGGAAGGGAGAGAGTGTTGCTGTGAGGTGTTGTGAAAATCAATGAGCCATCTTGAGAATGAGCATGGATAAAAGTAAGAACATCTCTCTCTACCTGTTGGACTGATACGGAATAATGGTCCTCCCTGCTTACGTGTGTGGCTATGTGAGAGGCTCTTCATGTCGTGTTAGCCTCTTTGGACCCTGAGAATACAGAAATATTTGCTTTCTTCCTCAGCCAGTTTTTATCCTTACCTTCAACCTGCTCACCATATGCTTCCCCTCCCTCGGGTCCTAGAGAATGGCCATAAGAATGTATGGAATGCTCAGCACAAATTTCATGCCTATGCTTAATGTGAGACAATAAAAGAAATTATCCTATTGCTAGAAATTTTATAGCTTCTTCTTTATTCTTAATCTGTAGAATCCCATCACACCTTAGAAGAAGATTGGTGAGGTTGAGGGAAGCCAGAGGAGAACAGCTGAGATGGCGAGGGGCCAGGAGTTCAAATCCTATAAAGATCAGTTGAAAGAACTGGAGATTTTTAGCTTGTGGGGTGTGTGTGTGTGTGTGTGTGTGTGTGTGTGTGTGTGTGTGTGTGTGTGTGTGTGTGTGTGTGTGTGTGTGTGTGTGTGTGTGTGTCTTTAGTCTTTGAAGACCCATTCAGTAGAAGAGGGATCAGATTTGTTCTTTTTAGCCCCAGATGAGAGAATGGGTACAGTAGGTACAGAATGGGTATTTCTACAAAGGGTAGAAGTTTCAAAGGGAAAAATATAGGTTCAGTGTCAGGAAAAACTTTCTAATGGCACATATCCTCAAGTGTACTAAGCAGTTCTCACTGGAGGTCTTCAGACAAGTCTGTATGAGTGCTTCTCAGAAGTGTTGTAGAGGGCATCCTTATTCAGTTAAGGATTGGACTAGTTGGACTTTGAAGCCTTTTGCTTTTGAGAATCTCTGATGTTCATATGGGACAGATGAATGGCATTTAAGAAGCCAAAATAAGATTTCAATTTATCAGCAGCAATGATAAATTATATCCTTCATTTCTGGATCAGTTCCATACCTTTTGTCTTCAGAAAGGATTTTCATTAAAGGATGATGCAATCAGAGGGGGTTGCCCTAGCATTTTTGTTTGGGTTTATATCCTCCTTCTTTTTAAAACTTCTAATCACCCATCTTCTGGGTAGTTAGGTGGAATAGTAGATAGAATACCTGGTCTGAAGTCTGAAAGACACATCTTCCTGGGTTCAAATCTGGCCTTAGATCCTTACTGGCTGTGTGGACCCTATGTAAGTCACTTAACCCTGTTTTCCTCAGTTTCCTCATCTGTAAAAATGAGTTGGAGAAGGAAATGGAAAACCACTCCAGTGTCTTTGGCAAGAAAACCCCAAATGGGGTCAGGAACAGTAGGGCAAGACTAAAATGACTGAACAAGAAAAATGTATGTGTATAATGTGGATGAATATTTATGCATGTAAACAGCAATTGGGCCTGGATGCATAATTACATTTGTCATGGAAGTCCCAGGTGAGGTCACTTCCTTTGCTAATGCAAGTTAGCACCTTCTCTGGAAATTGTAGTCTTAGAGAGCAGTGATGTCAAACTGAAATTGAAATGGGGCCATTAATCCATATATTAGGATCCCTGAAGTTTGCATATTGGCAGTTTTAAAATGTAATATTATCTATATTTCATTTTTATTTTGTTACATTCTTCCAAATTCCATTTTAATCTGGTTCAAGCTACACTTAGAATTGTGGCAGGTCACATACAACCTACTGGCCTGATGTTTGATACCTCTGACCTAGAGCACTAAGAGGTTAAGTGACTTGTACAGGATGACACAGTTGTATAGTAATTAACTATACACAACAACATGATTTGCTGTTTGTGGCTTACTCACCTGACCTTTACAAACTTGCAACGTGACATATATGTATGCATGCATGCATGTATGTATGCACACACATATGTATATATCTACACTCAGATATGATGTCTCTAGACATTTTGCTAATAATTTGTTATCCATGTGGCTATAATATAGACATACAGCTATGTGAGCATGCATTTTAAAAGAACTGACCTGTAAAACATTCTGCATAGAGCATTTTTACTCACCATAATTTATAAAGCATTTAAGGAGGTGAGATGCCTCTCTTTATGCTGGTTTCCTGTGCTTTGCTCTTGAAGCAATGGAAGATACTGACTGATGATTTTTGGGAACAAAGAAATAACTCTATTGAATTACTGTCAATTTCATTCGAGTACAGCATTCACTGCATTTACCTCTTTTGGTTCTAAATGAGGCATCTGATTTGAACTTGATCACTCTGTTCAGAGTAGTGCATGGTATTAGATGTTATCAGCAGCTTTTTATCCTCTCTAGCTAATGTTTAAAAAAATCTTTACTGAAGTTTAAAAAAAAAAGTAGGTAGGAATAGAAATACATATAACGATATGTATGAAGGAAATCGGACTCAGCAATATGGAACCAAAATAAGAAATGAATTGATCAGGGTATAGACTATAACCTCTGGGATTCATAATGGAGCTACATGGAAGGCACGTTGGGAAATTATGAAAAGGCAATGAAAATGATAAATCATTGTACAAAATATCTGTTGTAAGAGTAAGCAGCATTGCATAATATAATCTAAATAGAGAACTGAGAAGAGGAGGGAGAAAAAATTATAATACAAAATGACTCAACTTAATATAAATTCAAAGAGTCTAGTCAATTTAGTCTGGTTTGCCTCGGAAAGTAGGAGAAAGGAGAACATGTAATACTTTGAATGTGCTAAATATAAATTTAATGTAGTAACTGCCTTCCCAGGAGCTGACGGCCCTTTACATTTGTGATGTCTTGATTTAAACAACTTCCTTATAAGGCCATGACACAATGAGTATTATTATTACCATTTTGTAGATGGAAAAAGTAAGACAGAATGGTTAGGTAATTTGTTTAAGGCCATGCAAAGGGGTCATCGAAAGACTGGAAAAGGACCTAAATAATTCTGATGACAGGATATTGCTTTTGATAATATCTTGGCTCCCTCTGGGTTTGTAACACACTGGGAGCTCTGGAAATCATCTAGTCTAAGTGTTTTCTTTCAAGAAATGTTAAAGAAACATCTACTTAGTCCTGTAAACACTGAGGATCAGACATAGTGGTATATTTTAATAATCATGCATATTCTAAGTGATTTTGATAAAATTTATACTCATGAAATCGAGAGTATATTTATTGAACAAACACAAGATTAAAATACAGATCTGCTGCACTGCAGGAATATTAGCCCCATTTTTATCAAACATTCATACAATAAAAATGGACACAGGTCTTTAAGAATCTTGCAGATCATTAAATTTGAAAGAGACCTTAGAGCTTACCAGTTCAATACTTTCACTTTGCAGATGAGGAACCAGTGGTCCTAAGAGATCTGTTGACTTGTCCAAGGTTACTCAGTTAATGATGGAGCTTGGTTTGAAATCTAGGTGTATTGATTACTAGTGTCATGTACTTTCATTGGGTAAAATTAGCTAATATTGGAAAAATTCCACTCTAGGCTTCACAGAAACCTCTGACTCAGAGCTAATCACACAGATACAAAGCCCTTTCTGATCCCAATACACACACATACATACTTTTATATACATAATACATATATTCATCAGCTTTATATAGTCCATATATATAGCATATATATCAACTTTGTATTTTTAGAACCCATATATACCACATAAATATAAAACTGATATTTATATGTCACGCACATTTCATGTATATCACATATATATACACACATGCCATATATACATATTAATTTTACACTTATGCTATATGTATCTTTGTGTATGTGTCTTTCTCATTAGAATATAAGAACATTTAAAGTAGGGATTGCTTCATTCTTTGTACTTGTATCCCCAGTGCCTAGTACAATGTCTGGCACACTTTTTTTTCTTAGACTTTTGCTCTGTTAGAGTCTCCTCTTCAAGGATCTTCTACTAATCAATCAAGTAATCAATAAGCAAGCATTTATTAAGCACTGATTGTATGCTATGCGGTGATTATATCCTATACTGGGAAGGCAAAGACTAAAAAAAAAAATGAAGTAGTGACAGTCATTTAAGGCCATAGGATCACAGATTTTGAGATCTCAGGGACTTTAGAAGTCAGTCAGTAAGCCTTTAAGTGTTTATTATGTGCTGATCAACATTACAGATTCTAATAGACACAACAATCCCTGCCCTAGAGGAGCTTACATCCTAGGAGGAGGGGGGTTGCAGAAGACGTATCAGAAAAAGGAAGTTGAAGAGTTAAGAAGGAAGAGAATATGGTAGAGAAAGAAATCTGGAGAGATAGGAATGTGACTCAGAGAGGAATGAAAGTGTGAATGTGGCTGGACTGGGGAGTCCCTGCCTTAAAATGGAGTTTCTGGATGGAAATGACCAATCAGAGCAAGGGATCTCGAGGCAGAGGGATCCAGTGTGAGAAGGCTGAAGCAGGAAGAGATCTTATACACATGATAAGTAAAAGAGGTAGGATTGGAAACCAAGCTCCAAATCCAGTATTCTTTATACTACTCCGTCCTTTTCAAATATTCATATCAGGTGATATATTAAATTTACATAGAACTTACCCTCCCACATCCCTACCATCCCCACAAGATAAAATGTAATTTACGAGGTTAAGTAGCAACTTCTACATCCTGAGTTGGATTAATTTAACCTAATTTCATCAGTCCCCTTAGTTGGAAAGCATCTCAGAGTCCAGCACATACCTGACTGAGAAACTGTACCACCAGCTTAACAAATGGTCAATTTTTGTTTGGATACCTCCAGTGAAGGAGAACTCATTACATTGTTCAGTCATGGTCATATAGGAAAGACAGACTAATCAGAAACCAATCGAGAGAACTGAGTGGATTAGGGCAGCAAAGGGTTAATTGCAGGAATTGAGTGAGCCACACTGACCCCATCTAGTGACTTAATTTTGGAAATAGCTCGGTTCCCTTTCTATTCAATTGTGGATCTAGTCTAACTTCTGTCCTGTGAGATAATTTTATTCAATTATGGCAATTGGGGAAAAAACCTTATTGTATTGTTTGAACCTAACCCTGTGTGACTTGGAGTTGGACCACCTCTATCTGCTGCTTAGAGACCCTTAACCAAGGACCTCAGTTATGCTGACCGGAAACCTGGTCAGATCCAAAGATTGAAGCAAGGAGCTTTTTCACAGCTGTACATCTCAAGTGACCCACATGTCTTATCTGAAAACTGGCCCCATATGGATCAATCAAGAATTGTTTCCATATTCCTTTTATTATTTACAGATGTTTAAAGGGAGTAGCACCCCTCTTTTTCTGAATTCAGGGAATTAAACCTTCTTGTTCCTCCCTTCCAACTTGGAAAGTCCCTAATCTTTCATGCAATCAGAAATTAGATGACCTGATATTGTATTGTTTCCCTTTAATTCACGGGCCTTATTTAATTGTTTTTAATGCTTAAAAGTTTGTCTCTCCCACCATAGTTAGGGTCTTGTCCTAAATTAAGGAAGGGACCTGTTCCCCATTTGTTGACCAATTGACATGCATTGCTTAATAAATTGATACGCTCTGGAGATTGAACCTTTGTTTTCCTCAGTTATTATTAATTACCTGCTACACAACCCAATAGATTCTACTCTTAGAGACAAAGAGAGGGGCTCCTCAGATCCACTTGGAATCCTACTTAAAAATCTCTGCTAGCCAGAAGATTTTGGAGGATGGAGGTGGGGTAGATATCTACATAGACATAAATCAATACATATTTTATGTTTAATATCCTATGAGTATTTATTGTGTCCCTACTATGTACATCTCTATCTTTCTATTTGCCTAGTTATTTATAATTACATGCTACTGATATTCTTCTTTTAGCTACTTCCTTCCTAATAGCATTCTTGAAGCAGTGACAGATTTGCTTTGAATTTCCTGCTTGTAGCTGCATTTTAATTTCCTCTGCTGAAATTATTGTGGGTTTCTGAAAAGCATTTATGTTCAAAGCCCATTTGCTGCAGAAACGCTCCCTGTTGTTCTTCTAATGGCAACATCTACAGTGAGGTTGTAATCACTGCAGTTATCCTTCCACTTCAGAAGATTTTTTCCATCAGCTCCATCAGCCTCCTCAAAGTACGTCAACCACCAACTCTCCTGTTCTCAGAGTTTCAGGCCATTATTTTCCAGTCTTTATAGAAGGGTGATTTTTTTAGGTCTTTCTAACTTTCAATGATGATCTGATCTGGCTGTAATTCTCAGAAAGAGAAGGTCTTTGTGACAATAATCCCTTCTGTCTAATGTGTAGCAAGTTAAATGAGTAGATGAGGATTCATCACCAATGAAATAACAATAATCAATACACAACATTTTTGTAGAACCTACCATGTATCAGGCACTGAATTAAGTGCTTTATAAACATTATCTCACTTTATTCTCACAATAATCCTGGGAGGTAGGTGCTATAATTATCTTCATTTTACAGATGAGACAAACAGAGATTAAGCGAATTGCCCAGTCACATAGCTACTAAATGTCTAAATCTGGATTTGAACTCAGGTCTTCCTGACTCCAAGCCCAAAAGTCTCCCCCTATTCTACCTTCTTTTAGGGAAAATCTTGATCACCAAAACCAATGGTCTTTTTTTCAATCCTCATACTGTTCAACCTCTCTGTAGCATTTGAAACTATCACTGACCTTTTCTTTTGGATATTTTTTCCCCTTGATTTTTCAAGATACCACATACTTCCTTGATTCTTTTCTTTTTAAACTGTCTCTTCTCTTTCTTGTGCACTTGCTTCTCAAAAAAAGATGATCAAATTAGTATAGAGGACCAAGTACGGCAGGAAAATAGATTAATACACAAATCTCATGCTATATTTAGGGAGATGGAAGAGAAGTAGCCGTGGTCTTGGGGTCAGTCTCATTGAGTTTAAATTTCCACCTCCAGCCCATACTGACTGTATAATCATGGGCAAATCACTTAGTGTTTCTGAGTCTCAGTTTTCTTATCAGAACAATGGAGATATTAACAGTAACAGTGCTTTTCTCACACTTATCTTTCACTTGTTGTGAAAGGCTAATGAAATAATGTATGAAAATGTTTTGTAGACATTGAAGTTGTATAAATGTTAGCTATTATTATTAGCAAGCATTTAATAAGGGCTGAAATTTTTAAGATTTTGGCATTCTATTTTAATCTCAACTAACTACAAAATTCATTTAAGTAGCATCCTCCACCATTAATTACTTGGGTACTTAGCTAATCAAGTTCCTATTCTTTCAATGGGAGATAAAACTATTTTAAACTTGGTTTTAAAATTGTTGAGTTTTTTTGTTTTAAAATATTGTTCAGAATGGAACAGTTCATTGTAAAGGATAAAAGCTCTTTCAGAAGCAATTGTTGAAGTTGCAAGTTGTTAAATGCAACCTCAGCTTTTAAGAAAAGTGCTGCTAAATTAAAATAGCATCCTATGTTTTGTAGCTGAATACCTGTGGGAATGGGGGAGGTTCTTTAAGAGGAAAGGAAATTCTTTTCTTCTGCTTGGAGTGTACCTTTTCAAGCCCTGCTTCTTTCCTTAGTGAGCAAAAGTCTCAAATTTCCAAATCTAGATGTCCTATCATAACCTCAATTTCAACATATCTCAAATTGAATTGATCATCTTTTCCCTCTTGTCGTTGTTCATTCAGTGTTTGTCTGACTCTTTGTGACACCATTGGGGGTTTTCTTGGCAAAGATATTGGTGTGGTTTGCCATTTCCTCCTCCAGCTCATTTTACAAGTGAGGAAACTGAGGCAGACAGGGTTACGTGACTTGTCCAGGGTCACACAGTAAAGTGTCTGAGGCCAGATTTGAACTCAGAGAGTCTTCCTGATTCCCAGCTCTGTGTTCTATCGATTGTACCACCTAGATGCTCCTCACTTTTCCCTACAATTTATCTTGCCAACTTCACTATTTCTGTAGATGGTCCCACCATTGCCTCAGTCTTCCATGTCTGAAAAACTTTAGATCATTGGAGTCCTCTTTCATTCTTTGTTTTTCATAACTTCCACAGTTAATCAGCTTCAAAATTCTGTTGATTCTACCTCTATAAGTTATATTTAAAAAAAAAAAATCACTTCCCACTCTCTCCCTCCCCTTCCACTGCTCTAATTCAGATCAGTATTACCTCATGCTGGTATTATTTTAAATTATTTTCTGAAGCAACATGGTCTAGTGAATAGGGTAGTGTAATTGTAGACAAGAAGACCGGGGTTCAAATTCTGCATCAGACACTTATTAGCTTTGTGACTCTGGATAAGTCACTTAATCTCTCTTTGCTCTGGTTTTCACCTCTGTAAAATGAGGGACACTGAGCTTAATGAGTTGCAGCATCATTTCTAGGACCAAGTGAAGTAAAACATGTAAAGCATAAGTTAAATTTCCTAAATGATCTTCCTGTTTTTTGTTCTTCCCCATCTCTATTTTTCTCTATCTCTAATTCGTCCTTTACACTCTGGCAAAGTGATTTTTCTATTGTATGAGTGTCTTCCCCTCACTCATCTACTCAAAAATCTTTAATGGCTCTCATCAGCTACACAATCATGTAGAGGCTCCTTTCTTTGAAATTCAAGGACCTCTGCAGTCTGACTCAAGCCTCCCTTTCCCACCTTTTTTACCACTTTGCCTTTTCATTTATTCCAAGCTCTCAGTGACTACAAGTTCTTCTGATGGGACCCTTCCTGCCTTTCTTTATTTGAATGTGTCTCCCTCCCCTTTTTCTTTTTCCCATATTTCATGCCTGAAATATACTCTCCTAATTTCTCTGCCTGTCTGAAACCTTCACTTCTTTCAATGTCCAGTTCAAAGGCTCTTTCAGGATTCGTTCTAATGATCTCAGCAGGAGATGATTTCCCCTTTCCAAATCTTTCATGGTTTTCTGAATGACTATGTACTTACTTCATTTAAATTTGCATTACATTTCTTTGTATCTATCCCACCTCCTATTAAACTCTTGAGGTACTAAATTGTACCTTACACATTTTTTTCTTGCTTCCAACCTATGATTTCAGTGGTATAGAGATCCTCCTTCTTAACCACCTGAAAGCTGTAGCATTACAGATGGGCAGATATTTTGTAGCTTACAATCATGGGATCACAACTGTAGATGTAATTGAAAGGGACGCTAGAGTCCATTGAAACCAGCTCCCTCATTTTTCTACATGAAGAAGCTGGGGGCACAAAGAAGTTAATTGCCCAGGTCTAAGGAACTAATGACATCTGAAATGAGATTCAAACCCAGGTCTTCCTGATGCCAAGTCCAGTATTGTATACTCTATATCATGCTTCTAACAGTAAATCAATCAGTGAACAAATGGGGGCTATCGCCAGTCATCTTGACCTATGTCTTACCATTGCACTATAACAATCTTGGAGGACAGAGTGAGGCTGATGACTTTGCACAGCTCTGCCTCACTTAAATCCAATATATTTGTAAGTGAAGACATTATCTTTTTGATATTTTCATTCAAGAATGAAGGATGTTTGACAACAACAATGAACAATATTTTAAAAAGTGTTTATTGTGTGCCAGGCACTGGGCTAAGCATTGGAGATACAAAGAAAAAACAAAAACAGTCCCTGTCCTCAAGGAGCTTACATTCGCATGTTGGAGATAGCATAAAAATTAGAACACGAAAGATAAATTAAGAAAAGATGGAAGGTAATTTTAGAGTGGACAGAGATTTATGTGGGACACTAAGGGTCACCTGGCCAGCATGATTGTAACTTAGCTATAACTTAGACAAGCCTGATTCCAAAGCTAACTCTCTATTTTCTGCTCTGAGCTGCCTAGGTGCCCAGGAAATACTTGCTGTTTTTCCCAACAGGAGAAACAATACATCTGTGAAGTTTCATGCTGCATAGCCATGGAGTGTCTTTTGGCATTGGCCACATGGAGAGAGAGGAAGCAAGAGAGACAGAGGAAACAGCACATTTCCTGAGATGTTAGAGTAGCTAGAAGGGCTAGCGAATGCTGTCCCTCTTGTTTGCTTGAACAGTTTAAGCAAGTGACTAAAAGGCACCCTGTGGCTATGGTACACACAAGCTTTCTGCAGCTTTGCCAAGTTAAATGGCCTTTGATGTCCAATGAGTCTGAGGTCCCAGAGGTGTATGCCAGACCTGAACAGTTCTGACTCCAAGATCAGGATGCAGGACCAGTTCAAGGGAAGTGTTTTATGTGATTTTGGAGATGAGATAAGGGATAGAGTGAGATTCATAAAGATAATGACAATTAATGAAGCAAAACTTATTTTTCTCTACAGTGGATATTTTAAATGCATTTGGCCTTAATAAGGTAGCATTACAGACTAGTCTCCTTGAAAGGACAATAGAGTTACATCAAAAGAAATATGGCAAAAGTCTGAAAGAGCCTCAGCAAATAGTCATTCATAATGTCTACTCTGTCCTTCTTCCTCTGCTTCCCTTCTTTTTCTTCCTTCCTTCCTTCCTTCCTTCCTTCCTTCCTTCCTTCCTTCCTTCCTTCCTTCCTTCCTTCCTTCCTTCCTTCCTTCCTTCCTTCCTTTCTCTCTTTTTCTCT
This sequence comes from Notamacropus eugenii, assembly GCF_028372415.1. Classification (NCBI taxonomy): domain Eukaryota; kingdom Metazoa; phylum Chordata; class Mammalia; order Diprotodontia; family Macropodidae; genus Notamacropus; species Notamacropus eugenii. The sequence continues at coordinate 116,138,680 of NC_092876.1, forward strand.
CTCTCACTTTCTTTCTCTCTTTCCTTCTTTCTCTCTTTCTCTTTCTCTCTTTCTTTCCTCACATATGAAGAAGATGAGAACTAGGGAAATTAAGGGACTTACCCAACCTTATATAGTTAGATAGTAACAGAGCCAGAATTTGACCCCAGGTCTTCAGATGCCACAATCCAGGGCTATTTCCATCACACCCTATATCACCCTTAACCTAAGAGCTTCAGAGCTAAAACTGATGGCCAAGCTTCTGAGAATATTTATTATGCACATTTTCCCCTAAAATAAAGGAGTTGGGGAGAGAAGGCTGTCATGCACACACAATTTTTTCTTGGCATGAATACAACTCTGCCTGGGAGAGGAATTGCAAATAAGAATTTGTCTCTAGATGTTATTTAATGCACACTGGACTTTCTCCACAGATAGTCCTTCAGTGATCTCTCTTGGCAGGCTGTTTATTTTCCACCATAATAACTTCCAAACGGCTCAGCCACTGCATACCATTTCTGGGCTCTCCTGTGCTTTACAAATGGCATCCTCTTACAGCTTCAGGCTCATAACTCAGCACAAATTGCTGCAAGTACATGCTAAGAGGCTTTTTTTCAAGATTCAGATGATACTATTTAAACAGGTCATATGATCAGCCTTAATAAAAGCATTTATAGAACAAGAGTATGGGATTATGAGCATGAATATGTGTACTGTTATAAAGAAGCTCAATCCTAAGAAAATCATACTGAGGGAAGCAATTGGTGGAACATGCCATAAAATTAATGACATGCAAGGTTTATTTTCTGAGTTAACTCAGTTGTTGTTAGGACCCAATATTAATGATTTTGGATGAACTGGGAGGAGAAATTGCAGATTCTAAACCTAGTCATTAGGAAAAAAAGATTAAAAAATAATCTTGAATGCTTTTATGCCCATTTTCTAAGGGTGTAAAGACTCTTGTGGTTTGGAAGAGTTTAAGAAATGCCAAATTCTAAGCTTATATTTGGGGTTAAAAGGAATTGCTTAGCTCTGCATTGTGCTGAAGGAGGAATTTATAAAAGGAAACAGATCATTAAGTTTCAGATTAAGTTATAGAAAATAAAGTTTGCATTTAAAAATCCTAATATAATTAGTCTTTTGAGATGTTCCTTGTTTGAAATAACTTGATATCATTTGCAAAATAATGGAGAAAGCTGGAGCCAGTGTTGCTTTTGTGAAAGACTTTTGGGGGGGCATGAAATAAATAAATCACATTAATATGTTATATAATTTGCCTATGAGTAACTTCTGCCTTCTGGAATCTGCATTTGTCTTGACTGCCTAACTTTGACTGTAAGTTCAGTCTCCAATAATGATTGGGGAGGATGCTAGGGGGAGGTAATATCGATACAGTGAATGGCTGACTGACCTACTGACTACCCCACAAGGCACAGAGGCATTTAGGAGATTGAGGATACATGATACAACCAGAGTATTTACCTCTCTAATTCTCTTCACCCTTCTTCCTCTTCCTGTTGAAGAATAATGTTATTCTCTGCTTGGAAGCTCTCTATTCTGCTTCTTCCAATGGCACACACTCCAACACCTCTTCCTTATTTAAAATTCCTTACTTAAAATTGTTATGATGTTTGCCTTCCTTGTATCTCTTCTTTCTCTTTCAATCTCAAAGTATTCCAAAAAGCTTCCTGGAACTGTCTTACCACCTACAACTTGAAGAGGAAGAATGACTTACACACCTTATAATGAATGCTATGAGTTTTTTGATGAAGCATTTCCCAACTTCATGAGAACCTGTACCTAGCTTCCTTCAGATCTCAGCTCAACCACCAACTCCTACATGAGGCCTTTCCTGATCTGCCTAGCACTAGTACCTCTCCACCAAAATGACCTTGGTTTTACTTGGCATGTACTTAGTTATGCAATGCCCATGTACTTAGTCTTGCATGCCAATACTCAGTTCATTATAATATGTGTCTTTATCAGGAGTCACCTTTACTCTCAATCCTTTGGTGATATACATAGTTTTCTTCCTTGAGAAAGTTAGCCACTTGAGGGCAAGGACTATTTCATTTTTGCCTTCTTTTCTCTCTCAGCTAGCCCAGTGACTAGCACATTTGGTTGTTTCAGACATGTCTGACTCTTTGTAACCCTCTTTGGGGTTTTCTTGGCAGAGATACTGGAGTGGTTTGTTATTTCCTTCTCCAACTCATTTTACAGAAAAGAAACTGAGGCAAACAGGTTTAAGTGACTTGCCCAGGGTCACGTAGCTAGTAAATGTCTGAGGCCAAATTCAAACTCAGAAGGATGTCTTCCTGACTCCAGACTTGGCACTCTGTGCCACCTAGTTATCCCCTACCCCATGGGTATTTAATACATGTTTATTTAGAATCAAAGCCCAACACTGTTTATTAAGTTCCTACTGTATGTAGAATGCTGATGAATGCAATAAATCACTTCTCACAGATGAGGAAATTATGCCTCCTAGATGTTAGATCTTGCCCAAGGTCAATGACTGTGAGTCAGCCGCAGAGGTGGAACTCAGAGCTGAATTCTGACCTCAAATCCAGAGTTCTTTCTACTCCAACATGCTTCCTGTCGTTGTAGAATGAAAGACTCCCTGGTTTGTTTTATTTATCGTTATTATTTGTTATTATCCTAGTATCGCTTGAGTGCATTTCTATCCTTCTTGTTATAGTCGTGACTATTTATATCATAAGCCTACTGGGCTTGGAATGTGTCTGTTTCTGTGTTTTACTAGTACTCAATAAATATTGAACCTGATTCTCTAGTGCATAAACATCTATGCCTAGGGAGTAAGTTTGCTGCCTTGGAAAAGTGCAGAAAGTCTTCTGGGCCATGAGGGTATCATTTAGTGAGGAGGAGGCAGTCCCATGTGTAAGGACGGTATGTGGAAGCTGGCTGGTTTCATTGACAACTGTTTTAAAATAGAAGAACGAAAAGCCCCCAAATGGCAAATTATTGATCAACTCAGTTGATAAGCCAGTGCTTTCACTCTCCATTCAGATGAATTATCTCTTTTGGTTATGATGGGTAGGGCTGGCAAGTTTCTCACATTTTCATGTTGTTTTTGACTTCTCCCTAGGACAAAAGGAAATGAATGAGCAAACTGCCCCTAGGATTATGCCCTCAGCTCTTCATAGAAGTTGACAGGAGACTCCTTCTCTTTACTGGTTACCTCTTTGTCCAATCCCCAGCTCTGCCCCATTAATCTCCTTGGGTCAAGGTTGTGACTAAAGACCTTGGAGAGAAGATGCTTTAGGATTTGGATTACTTCTAGTTGATACACAAAAGGTAAAATCTGTTTATAAGCATAGTTACTGTGTGCCTAACACAGTGTCCTTTGAAAATGTTTCTTCTAGAGACTATTAGTACTAGAACAGACTTTATCTAGCTTAACCCTTTTATTTAGTACGTGAGGATGCTGAGAACAAGAAACGTGATAGGGAATCTCACTGCCAATAAAAGGCCAATGGTGAACTGGAACCCAGATCTTCCTACTCCATAGTCAGGGCTTAGTCCATTATAACACATACACCTCTATCAGAAATCCTTTTTCTCTTACCCCTTTGATGACATAGCTCTCATTTCTTTGTGTTGCTGTAAAATTTGGTATTTCTGGTTGTTTACCTTTTGATATTTGGACACTAACCTAATTATTCAATTAAAATTCCCTTTCCTTTTAATGTCAATTAGTCAGAGATATACCCTCCATGACTCCCGATGATCTAGTCACTCAGGGACCCTTTCTTTACCTTCCTGATTCTATCTCCAATTATAATTTCTTAAAATAAGTCTCTCCCCCCCGCCCCACTTTCCATAAGATCAAAGTACAGTAAATGTTTGCATTCTTTTAAAGGGCAATGTTGATTTCTTATATCTCTTCTTTGTCTCTCTGTGTCTGGATCTCTGAATTTTTACTGATGTGGGGGACTTCCAGTATAACAGCTTCTTCCATTTTTGAACATCAGAAATTTATCTGTTTCTTACAGTTTTAGAGAATTGTTTGTGGAAACAGAGGGGTTTAGTGACTTGCCTAAGATCCTAGAGTTAGCATATGTCAGAGGGAGAAGCTGAACCTGGGTCTTGCCAACTCCTTGACCAACTCTACATTCATTATGCCAAATCTGATTATATAAACAAATGTTTTTTTTATTAAAAGAAAACACAATATAATTTGTAAAAGTGAGATTTGTTGTACTTTCTCTACTATATCCCCTCAAGTGGGAGTGTGGTGTCAAAAAAGAATGTTTTCATTAGGAAAGTTGTGTTCAAATTCATGGTCTGACACTTAGTAGCCATGTAACCATGAGTAAATCTACTATATCTCCCATACTTCATCTTCCTCATATATAAAATGAGGAAAGTAATAAATGTATTACCTACTACAAAGGGACATTGTGAAGAAAATGCTTTGTAAACTTTAATATGTTATAAAAATGTTATTATTATTGCTATCTTCCTAGACTGATCTATCCCTCTCTTCCCATTCATTCTTTTTGTCCCCTCCACCAATATATACTCCTACTTGTGTATGGTTTTTTAAAATACATCTATGTCTATTCAATCAATTAGTTAATTTAACAAATATTTATTAGTTGTCCATAATGTCAGCCATGGTATAAAAGTCAGGAAATTCCTAAGATTCTGAGGGGAGGGTATGGATGGAGATATAACATGTTTACAGATAAATAAAAATAGGATATATATATATATATATATAAAATATGATAAATATAAAGTGATTTACACTGAATTGCTGTTCAGTCATTTGGTTGTGTCTCTGTGGATCAACTGTCCATGGAGTATTTTTGGCAAAGATATTGGAGTGCTTTGCTATTTCCTTCTCCAGTTTTATGTAGGCAGGGGTTGTGTCTTATCCAGGGTCACACAGCTAGTAAGTATCTGAGGTCATATTTGAACTCTTGTCTTTCTGTCTCTGGGCTCAGTGATTTATTCATTATACCACCTAGTAGCCCCATTTCACTGGACATTTTCTTTTTTAGTCATTTTTTCAGTTGTGTTTGACTCTATGACCCTGTTTGAGGTTTTCTTGTCCAAGATACTGGAGTGCTTTGCCATTTCCTTCTCCAGCTCATTTTCACAGATAAGAAAGCTGAGGCAAACAGGGTGAAGTGATTGCCCAGAGTCATACAGTGTCTGATTCCAGATTTGACCTCAGAAAGATGAGTCTTCCTGACTCCAGACCTGGCATTCTATCTACTGTACCACCTAGCTACCCCTACACTGAACTAGAGGGTGGGAAATAGGAGAGTCTCTAAAGGCTTCTTTGAGGCAATGGTCCTTCAGCTCAACTTTAACTAAGCAAAATGTTCCAAGAAGTAGAGGGAAAGAAGAAAGGAAGGAATTCCAGGGTTTGGAGGATTAGTGTATGTGAAGTTTCCCAAGTAGGAGCTGAGTGGAATATTATACATAGGGAAGAGTAAGTAAGACAGTTTGGCTAGAGTAAAGGCTATGCAAAAAAAAAAATACATTGCTACCTTGTTGAGATAGGGAACAGACAAATTATGAAGAATTTAAAATGCCAAATAGAGTAGATTTTATTTAATCCTAGCCACATGAAGGAGCCACTGAAGCATTTTAAGCAGGAGTGTGTTATGGAATATCAGTTTTGTATCTGTAAAGTGGGTATAATGATAACAGTGACACTTCTATTATTGTGAAGGTTAAATGAGATAATCTATACAAAGCACTTCATGAATCTTCAGTTGTTATATGAATGCTATTATTACCATCACCAACACCATTATCATTATCATCATCTTCATCATCAGAAAAGAAAGAAATATAAGAGAGCAAATTAGGAGACTTTTTTTAATAGTCCAGACTACAGAGTCTGAGGATCTGAATTAGAATGGAGAGAAGGGGAAACATGCTGAAAATGTTAAGGAGGAATACTCAACAAGACTTCACAACTGATACTAGATGTAAGAGAGAGTAAGGTTCAGGCTGACTCGAAGCTTATGAAGGATGATGTTGCCCCTAACAATGTAGAGAAGGTAATGAAGGATGAATTAGAGGGAAAGATAATAAGTTCCATTTTGCATGTGTTGAGTTAGAAATACCTATACAGCATGTAGGCAGAATAAAGTCCATTAGGGAGATAAGGTTCAGATAGGTAGATTCAAATATCATTTGCATAAAGATGATAGCTGAAACCAAGGGTAATGATGGATACAACCGAATTCAAGGTGGGAGGATGTGCAAAGGGAGGAGAAGAGAGCTCAACACAGTTGCCCAGATAATACTCATGGATGATGATCTTCCAAAGGAGACAGAAAGAATCATCAAGCAGTGAGGAAAATATAATAGAAGAGTGTTCTGAAAACCTAGGGAGGACAAAATTCTGATCTAGTTGAATAACAAAAACTGTACTTGGGACAAGAAAGGCAAAAAATGCCTTCTGGTCAACTTTTTAAGACAAATGTCATTGGGTCTATAGATTTGATTAGGGAACATACCTCTGGGAGAAAGCTAAGGATGTTGCCCTGGGTTAGAGAGGGAGAGATTACTGAATACTGAAAATACTGTTACCAGGAAGGCTGCCACTGGAGAGAGCAGTGTAGGAATGGGTTGGTGGAGGGTAGTGGTGCTTATGTGTCATATGGGTGTAGGGAAGGGAGCTGCTATTTGGCAGCTTCTTATTTGAACTAATCAGTCTTCTTAACTAAATGCTATTAGGTACTTGTTGAGAGTATAAATACTTTAAATACCCTCTAAATTATAGCACCTTAGGACAAAAAAGATCCTGCACTAGGTATGGCCTAGTCCCAAAACCAGGTTAAATTACCTTTGCTATATATTTGATGAACTTCTCTTTGATTTTTCAGAATGCTGTAAAGATACAATCAGGACACGTCATACTGTATTAGCAAAACGGCCCATTTGTTTGTTTGGCTCAGACAATTGTTTAAAGTGTCTGCTAAATTCTCCCTTATACTCGAATCACTCATGGATAGAAATTTAACTCGTCAAGAGTTGATAAAGCTTTGTAAGTTCTCCATGGGTTATATTAACTTCTTGTTATATATCAAATTGATTTTAAAATTACTTTGAAAAAAAACTCAATGAGTTTCACAATTGGACACCTACATTCATGGGAGATATTATCTCTGCATGATCAGAGCTGTTGTTCAGGATTTCAGAAGCTGGGCATTGTGAGAGGAAAAAACAACCATGGAGGCATGTACTTCTTGCATCTGTGATGAGCAGACCTGGGGTCCATTAACAGCTGCAGTTTGCAATAATGAGTCAATGGAATCATTCAGATTTAAATGTTGGATATTTAATGGAATTCATAAAAACTTTTCTTCTTTCTCTTGGGATGCTTTTGCCTGGCAAAAACCATCCATATATTGCTGGTTGATAATTGGCTTCAGTGTATCATCCCTCCCCTTCCTATAAGAATGTCTGTGAAATTAGAAATATGTGAATTGCTAAGTCCTTCTAGGGGCTTTGATTGTAAAGGATTTAGAGTGATTTAAAAAAATTGACATTTGTCAAAACACTATTTTTTCCCCTTGAAGGCAACACATCTTGGCTTTATATCATAAAAACTGTTTGCTCTGTGGAAAATAAGATTCAGTAGTGATCAGCTGGTAGAATCAGAAAATTATCTCCGGAGGGCACTTGAATCTTGGATGATTTTTGTTGCTACAATCTTTATTGCTCCAAGTTCCTGGGCTATTAGACTTATTTTGATAGTTTCTTGGATGTATGGTTTCATTGGTGTGGGTACTTCTCCCATACTGAAGCATCTTGTATAATTTTTATCCAGAGATTTCCATAAATCTTCCATCTAGGCTCTTCTCAGCCCATGAAAACCTTCCTCTGAACCTTTAAATATCTTTGGGGTACTGATATAATAAAGATTAACAAGAACTGACACTTTTGAATGCTTTAGACATTTATGAAGTGGAATATATTGTAAAATTTGTAAATTTTTAAGTAATATATATTTTATGTGATATATTTATTATTTCTCATCTCACTTGATCAATCAATATACACATATGTATGTGTGTTTATCTATTATATATTATATACATGCACGTATATACATAGACACATATATGTATGTGTGTATTCTCATTTGGCCCTCCCAGCAGTATTGTGAGATAAGAGCATAGGTTCTATTGTACTTATTTTACAGATGAGGAAACTGATAATCACAGAGATTAAGTGATTTGTCCATGGGCATATAGCCAATAAATGTCTGATTTAGTATTTGAACACAAGTATTCTTGATTCCAAGTCTAAAACTATATCGATTATGCCATACTTCTTCCTGTTTAATCTATCACTCTCACTGCTTGTGACCTACTTATCCCCCTATTCTGATATAGACCAATATCAGAAGCAATGGCTGATGGGAGGTGTAGTTTTTCCAAGCTGGAAAGAGGGATTGAAGGATCATGGGAATCAGATACCCAGGGAAAGCCCATGAACTTTTGGGCTTAATGGAAAGTTCAGTAAAATGTCACATAAGATTTTACTCTTTGATCTACCATACATACTTAGAGGTTAGGAAAATAAAAGTGACTCAGACAGTTCAGAACAGACACATTCCAGTGGTGAGATGATTTCAAGTGATGGTGACTATTACTCTAAATTAAATAGAATTGTGAGCAGAACCTTGTCTGATTTGTTGATCTGCTTATGAAACGATTTGTCTGAATAGAATTTCCTCTTTTCCTCAATGCGCCTACATTGAACTGGGACCAGGTAAATTCATCCATTTTCTACTTCTTGTCCCTTGTCTGTAAGATCCAGTTATTGAGGGATGTCTTCTTCTACCTGTCCTCTGTCCACTTTCCATCTACTAAATAGATCTGAAATGTTTCTTATTATCTTTTCCCCCAGGCTAATGTTAGTTTGTAAACCTGGTTCTCTTTTACAAGCAAATTTGTTCCCTTTGATTATACGTGGATGATTACTGAGATCACAGTGTGCATGGGGGGAATGAATGGTCCAATGGGATCTTTGTACTTTGCAGACTATTTATACCAGTCCTGCTGCAGTAGATTAAAAGACTTCCCTGAGGCCTATTGAATTACAGAATATTTTGATGAATGATTCTATAACTCTAACCAGCAGAACCCTAAAACTTGAACTCAGGGCTCACTTAGATTTCTCTTTGGTGTTTGAGTCTTCTGAGGGCATAAGTACTGATCTGGAAAGCTAAACTCTACCTTCTTTTTATCCAAAGGAATAAATGAGGTTATGAGGCAACACTTAGTGTTATACTAGTCATACAAGTTTAATAAATAAAACAAATTTCAGTTTAAATACTAGGTCATGAATCAAACCTATGTTGGCATGTAATAGTTAATAAGAACTTGAAGACTGTAGGGCCTATGAATTGTAATGTTGGATCTTAAAAGCTGAAGGATCTTTTCTTTTGGAGGAGCTATCCTGGGTAAGTCTCCTTCTTAACTGGGCTTGTAACCAGCTACACAAGAAACGTGAGCTGACTCAGGGTTAGCATTTATTTCTGTTTCTGATATGCACATTAATTATGATAGCTTTCATTATAGTTTTCATGTGTTTTCATATGCCTTATCTCTCTTGATCCATCAATAAGCATCCATTATGTTCCAGGCACTATTATCTGATACTAGAAGTACAAAGAAAAAAATGAAACAATTCTTGCCCATGAGGAGTTTACACTCTATCTGAGGAGAAATCATGTATTCCTGCTACATTCAAGATGTTTATAAAAGATACCAGCTGATGGATGTGAGAGAAGGCATTAGGTGCTGATGAGGCAGGTAGTGGTAGGGAAATAAAGGCTTCATACAGAAAAGGTCACTTGAATTATCTTAAAGGAAATGAAGGATTTTAAGAAGTGAAAGTAAGGCAATAGGGTACAATTATCTCATTTATTCCTCATAACAACCTTGGGAGTGATGATATTATTATCTCCACTTTATATCTGGAGAAACAGAGGCAAACTGGGATTAAATTACTTGCCCAGGGTCACACAGTTAGTATATCTCTGAGGATGAACTGAAACTCAGGTCTTTCTGACTCCAGATCTAGTGTTCTAACCACTGTATCACCTAGCTGTCACCTTTAGTAAGACTCTTCTCATGGACATAGGTTTCTTTGAAACATATTCTAAGAATCTTAAGAATTTAGGTATGTTTTAGCTTTGCCAAATAATGGTAGAATGTATTCAGTCATTCACAATTACAAGGATCTTTCTCTGAAAATTAGAGTGCAAGTTTGTTAATCACACAGAATGAAAATCATTCTGATCATATTGATGACATCTTAGCTTATAAGCAAGTATGTAAATCACTGTTCATCCAAAGAAGAACTTAATTGGGATCTGTGGTTTCATTTTTGAAGGGAACTTCCTAGAAGAAAACTTTCTCTATCAATATAGATCAACAACTGTTCTGTAGTTTTATAGATCCTGAGAGGTCGGGACTTAAAGCCAGGTCTTCCTGAACCTGAAGCCAGCTCTCTGTCCACTCTTCCACACTGACTCTCAAAATAAGAATTAATCCAAATAATTGCATTGTACTTAGAATTATAATCACTTCTAATAGCAGATCACCACCTAGAGGTAACTTGCTCTGAGTCAGAAAGTCAGGAGGATCTGAACCCAGGCTTGCTCTCTATCCATTGTATGATGCTTTTTTTAAAATAATATTTATAGTAGGCCACTGAGACAAATACCAACTGAGACGATGTGCTCCCAGGGTGGCAGTTTCCAAGTGTGGAAGTACTGAGCACACCAGGGCATGGTGTGTAGTTTGTGTAACAATGATTGATGACAAGTTATTTCAAACTGGATATTTACTTGGGTGATTCTGGGTAAGCTTTTAGCCTATCTGAACTTCAGTTTCCTTATCTATGCAATGGGGTTGCTATTATTGATCCAACTTGTCTTGGATTTATCATCTGGAAAGTGGTTTATAAACTCTAAGGCATTACGTGTTATTATTTACTTCAAATACACAGTCCTCCCCAGCCCTTTTCCTCCTCCCTTAACAAGTACGTGAGTTGTCGATGTGCTCTGTCATTTGAACCTTTCTTGATCTGTAATGATCAGGAGAAAAAGCACCTTAAACACCTTCCCTTCCCTAGTGGAAATGGAAGCCCAGAGAGATCAGCTACCCCTGAAGGGAGTAAAGTATTGCTTCCATTTTATCTTGTGGAAGAGCGAAACTTCTCATTTCTGGTCAGCAATAAAACATTCCTTTGGGGACAGGTAATCTATTCAGAATAATTGAAACAGGGACTCCTCAATATTCAGGAATTATAATCCTCCTACTGGAATATTTCATTAACTGAAACATCCCATTCTTTAGTCATACTAGAAGAGAAGTTAACTATATTATATTGATGATCTAACAATGGATATTGTCCTTTGTGACTGCCCTCAAGCATCTTATATTCTAATGGGGGAAATAAAATATACTTATTCAAAAAGTTCATATTTGATAGATACTAACTAAAAGGAGGTAGTTTGGGGAGGGAGGGTACTAGCAGCTAAAGGAAACAGGAGAGTTTTCATGTTGAAGATGACACTTGAGCTGAGTTTTAAAGGATTCTAGAGATTCCAAGAAATAGAGGTGAGGAGGGAGAGTGTTCAAAGCACTGGGGCAGCCAGTAGGAGTAGTGAGAAGGGTTAGTGAGAAGTGGAACCATCAAGGCTGTTGTTCGAATTTTTTGAAAGCCTCCTTGTTTTTCCTCCAGTGAAAAAAATAGATTGCCAACCTGGCTGCCCACAGGTCTGACAATAGCATCAAAAGGTGAAATCGTATTGGATGAATTGACAATTCTGTAACCAAATTTTACCCCTGGGGAAGACAAACTAAAATTAGAACCAGAAACAAAGAAAAACAAACACACAAACAAACAAAAAACCCAAAACCCATGACAGTTCTTGGAGGGAAATTCTTCTTTTCATCTTACTCCAATCCTTCATCAACACCATGTCAATCAGCCCCTCCTCCATATATGTTAAGTTGGACCTTGAAGAAGATACCTAAGCCTCTATAATGTTATCTAATTACTATAACATTTTTTTATGTAACTGTCTAAATTGCCAAGGTGGAAAAGAAACAAACATTTGCAAGACTAGGCAAACTGAAGCAGAACATGAATTTCTAGAACAAAGAACAGTTCAATAGCTATACTTTCCTGGGAACAATAGGAATGATAGTGATAAGTACTGTATGAATTTTGTGGTTTAGAAAAAACAACAGATATGCTAGTTTGGGGGGAGGGATGTTTGTGTGTGTGTCTGTGTGTGTGTATGTGTGTATGTATGTATGTATATGTGTGGAAAGTGCTTAGCAGTATCTGGGAACATAGTAAACTCTATAGAAATGTTACTCATATATATGCATTATTTAACTAGTATTTGTGGGTATATATGTGTATATATACACACGTTTAGTATAGGAGACAGGAATTGTGGTTGCTTCTTTTGTGTAGTGTGTAGACCTTTTTCCCCCTCTAGACTTTGTTGGCGTTTATTAGGGAAGGGGAATTTTATCTTGAGCTGCTTTTGTTTTTTCCTTCTCTCTTGAACATTTATTTGGCTGCTGCTTCTTATTTTGGAAAAGGTGACATTCCCCCCAATTTCTTTTTATTCTACTCTGGGTTGGAGAGGAATTTAAAGGGCATTTCTCACCTCTATTTCTTTTCCTGAAGACTGAGGGTCCCAGAATTTCTCTTGCTTCTTCTATTTAACCAAGTAACCTGAAGCATCCAAGCAAGGAAAGTCCAAAAGTCCAGAGGGAATCTGGGAGAGGTGTTTTTGTGGCTCTGTCGTATCTCCCTTTCTATATAAATTTCAATCTCCAAATCTGATCACAATGTTTTCAGCATCTTTGTCTTTCCTTTTCTCTATTTCTCTCTTGTCTTTCTCACTCATTGTCTCTGTTTCTGCTTCTCTGTGTCTCATTGTCTCTGTTTCTCTCTCTCGTTCTCTCTCTCTGTCTCTCTTTCACTCTCTCTTCCCTTCTCATCAATATAATCAACAAGATATACTGGGAATGTAACGAAAAAACCAAATCATTCTCTGCTGTCAAGTTCATATTCTAAGAAGGGGAAAAACATGTAAACAAAATATGTAGATAAAGTAGAATAGAGGTGGGGGAAGGCAGGAGGGGGAAGCACTGGCATTAAGGGTCACAAGAAAAGCTTCTTGCAAAAGTGGGATTTTAACTGAGACTTGAAGGAAGCCAGAAGGTAAAAATGAGAAGGGAGGATACTCTAGACATGGAGACTAGACATGGAAGGAGAGTTATGTATGTTATGTAAAGCAGCCAGTGTTCCCGGATTGCAGATTATGTGGATGATGGTAAAGTATAAAAGACTGGAAATGTATGTAAGAAAAGTGCTTCTATTTCTCATGTACATGACGTCTCCACCTAACTCTCAGTGCCTCAGACAACTTTCTAAGATTACAAATGGCGGAACAACTGCCTGTTTCCATTGGTACAAAGAGTTTCCTCACAGGAGTTTTCTATGCTAATGAAGTCACAGCTCCAGACTAAAAGGTATCTATAGCTATTTATTTATAAGTCTGGGAACTCTGAATATTAGGCAGGTTTCCCCTATATTCAGGTCTCCATAGGGAGGGAGGCACAGTGAACTCGGAGCTCTTTAAGGTGAATATTAGAATTGGTTTTAAACAGACTTCTCCACATGATTTCTTGACATTTTTCTTTTGGGAACTCTGAGATATGATCAAAATGATTTGATACATGCACCATCCATGCATTGCCCAGAGAAAATACAATAATGATTAAGAGAATACAATAGAGTATACTAAGTCTGTGCTGAACGTCAGCTTTCTTTGAACTCTTGAATCCTTTCTTTCTATTGATATTATATTTTGGCCATTCTACTCCAAATTGTCATCACTTCTCTCCTAGAATTTCATAACGACCTCTGAATTGATCTGTATCCAGTCTTCCTTGTCTAATTTATCCTTCTCACTGCTGCCAAAATAATCATTATATTGTACCGGTCTAATCATAGTATTTCTCCAGGGAGAAGTTGCTCCAAAACCATAGTTCCAAAACCTTCTTTGGTTCCCTCTTACCAACAGAATAAACCAAAAACTTGGTAGCCTGGCATGGAAAGCCCTCCACAGAAGGACTCTGACCTACCATTTTTTTTCAGCCATATTTCAATTGATTTTCCTTTACAAACTATGTGTTTTTGATAAAGATAGGGCAGGTCTTGTACTGCCCTCTCCAATCTCAGATGTATTGCGGACTAGTGTCCATGTCTGGTGGTCTTCTCTTCTATATCTTTGTTGGTTGATATTCTCCTTTTGTATCTAACATCCAGCTATCTGCAGTTGTATTCTTCAAAATCTTCCTGGAGCACTTAACTTGGATATCTCTTTGCTCCAATTACATTTGTAGCATACATATTTAGGTTTATGTTATATCCCTATGGTTAATCAGATTGTAGGAATATAGCTCCTAAAGCTGGTAGGGTATTCCAGAGGTGATCCAGTCCAGTTCTATCAATGAACAGATGAGAGAACTGAGGCCAGTAGATGTTTGCTTACGTCTTTCTTGCTGAATGGCTTGCTTCTTTTATGAACAAAAACCTTTCATTATATTTGGTGACTTGGTTATTTGGATAAGGCAAAGGCTACATGAACCAACAAATGAGTAAACAAAAGAAGTGAGAGGGTCAAAGCCATGACTTGACAGGTTGAAAATGGAAAGCCAAATACATCCAAACTGTGCAGGTGTGAGTAGAATGCATGAGGATATACCATACTGGAGCTCAGGCATTGCAGGAAAAAGAAAGGGAGGGAGGGGCTGCATCTCACTTTTACTTGGATGGAACAGGAAGGGGTGGAAATAGAAAACATGACCATTATAGCTTCAATGCATCAGCTACAAGTGTTATGTAAGAGCCCCAGAATAGCACGAATGGCTGTAAACATGTCAGATATAAAAGCCAAGAGACTAATTACAGTTCTTCATCTAGTCTAATCCCGTTACCATTAGCAACAGGGAGGACAGCATCTGGGTTTGCTGTCCCCCAGACTTGATTAAAAAAAATTCCAGGAGGAACTACCACTATCATAGAGTAGTACAGACAAGTTCCTTTGTTTAATCAAGTGATTGTCCCTCCGGGAAAGTGTCTTATTTTTACTCACTGAAAACAGCACTCCTCAAGTGCTAGAGTATTATTAAAACTCATAGTTAGAAAAATTAGGCATAGAAATATTCAGATCAAATTGTGGTCCATCAAAAACTCTAAGGATTCTGTTACCTTATTTAAATAAGGTCACAAAAGGGCTTTCAAATATTCAGAATTTTAATTTACATCTAAACATCTTCACTGTGCCAAGGCATGCAGAGAATACTCTATTAGCCAAGGAAATTTTAGGATATCCTTTGTCCTTTTTTATTTTTCCAGGTCCTTCTCTAGCTGCCCACAGAGCGTTATTGCTTTCTATTCCTTGTTTTATTTTGAGGGGAACACATGTCATTGCCAAGAACCATTAACAATCTTAAATGTCAATGACTTAATCACCCAAATAAACACAAGAAATAACACTGGGACTTTTTAGTGGGACCAGGCTTTGCAGTATGCAGGCAAGAGAACAGAATTGAGAGCCCATGGTAAGGAACCAATTCAAATCATTTTTCATCTGGATGGTTATTGTAGTAATACCAGAAAACAAGGTTTTCCAGTTTCCTTTGGAAATGGTTTTATTTTGTGAACCAGCATTCTTGAGGGGAGGGATCATCTGTGGCTAAGATTCATATTGTATCTTGTCATGCATCTTACTTATCAACTCTTTGATTAGAGTTTACTAAGATGGCTGAAAAAATATTTCCTTGTGAATTGCTATGTACAGTTCTGTCGGTTAATTAAATTCAGGCCAACCAAAAAGGCAAATATTTAGAGACCCAGAGTCTGGACATCAGTTGTGATTATTCTTGTTTTCCTTCTCTTTATACCATTAATAAGTCTTGTGACTTCACTAATTACAAGAATCTTCCTTTGTTTAATTCAATGCCTTCACTTTTTCCTTTTTCTGGGAGTATTATTTTTTAGTTGTCTTTTCAGTCTCTCCTTTTTTCATAATCTGGTTCTGTCAAAAAGTAGCTCCTCAGGAACCTGGAGCTGTAACTACAATACTAAGGGGGAAGACTATTATAATAGTGATAGGTAGCATTTATACAGTGCTTTAAGCATTCTGGATATGTTATCTCATTTAATCCTTCTGACAACCCTATGAAGTAGGTGCTATTATCCCCATTTTATAGATGAACAAACTAAGGCTGAGGAAGGTGAAATGATTTATCTAGTGTTTCACAGCTAATTAAGAGGCAGGATTTGAATTTAAGGCTTTCTGACTATAAGTCCAACACTATCTTTTAGACCACTCTATTTATTAGATGCTCCCTTTTGTGGCAGTGCACAATTCTAAAGTCTAGCCTTTTTAGTATTACAGCTGTTCTCCTGCTGCAGCAATTGCTCCTCCTCCCCCTCTGAAATGTAAGTTTCTTAAAGGTAAGAAGTATATGATTTTGTCTTTGTATCCCAAGTGCCTTGCAGGTTATAGGACTTTTCAGAATGAATTGAATAATTTGTTTTTATACAGTGCTTTATAAAGTACTTTTCTATGCAGTATTTTATAACATCATAACTCTATTTGTTGTTTTTGGCTAGTAGGGGTATATACTTTCATTGATAGATCTGTGATCCCATCAGTGTAGATACCCCTTGAAATCTATAACCCATTTATGAATTTTCTTCTTGTTTGCATTTTTTCATCCATCCTCTACTAGTAGTCTATGTATCTCTTGACATTGCCTGGAAATCAATGGATTGGACAAAATTGTCTGACTCTTCTCATTCTATGACCAGCATTATCCATTTGTTCATCTCATTAAAAAAATTGTTTTTCAACCTCCTTTTCCATGTATTCATCTCTCTGGTAATAACCATTACAGTGCTCATCTGGCATAGCTCTTCACTGGTAACACCTTGTAGCGTGGTCACACCTACTCTGTGCCTCTCGATTACTCTTTGGATGACTTACAACTTTAATTCTTTAAAGATTGTGGTATTCCATGGCTTACAGTCTTAAAGGATTACTATTTGAATACTGATGTTAAAAAAAATGCACATTTGTTAGAGAAATGTGGGCATCATGAAAAGTACTCAGTAGATTAAAAAATATGAGCTATTATCCTCAACCTATTGAATTTGATGGCTAGGTTTTTGTTCATCTACAGTGCTTGTACATACATTGCCAATGTATAGGGTATCTTTTTTTCCTTTAAGCTTTAACTTAGAGGGGACATTTACTTCAAAATAAAATAGGAAAAAATTACAAACATTTTCCCCCAACGCCTTGGGGGCACATTCTCTCCTGTATCACCTTGGTCTCTAGGGAGGGTGAGCTCAGGCTTAGCTTGGTTCATAGTATTGGTCTCACCTAGTTAATATCCAGATGTGTTATGATTGCTGGATAAGTACTTAGCTCAACTACCATTGGGCTGGGTCCCAAATATTTTTCCTGATGGTCCCTCATTGCTCCTTGAGTCATCAGTGCTGGTAGGCTAGTCTCAAAACCTAGAATGGTCTTGATTATCAGACTATGGAGGCTCACTTTTTTGACCTTTTATAACTCATAAACTTAGAGCCTCCAGATTAATCTTCATGTAAAATGAGAAAGAACAAATGGGAAAAAAAACCAGGCTCAATTTCATGGAGTCACATGCTGACCTCAGAGAGGAAAAGGCCCAATATCTCCCCTCTGTTGGTATTATCTCTTAACAGTCACCATTAATGGAGTCAAACCATGAAAGAGCAGCCTAGAGAATGCTGTAGCACAATGTCCTGGTAGAATCATTGAGTTTATAGTCAGAAGACGTGGTTCTCACCTTAGCTTTGCCATTTACCTGCTCTGTGCCCTTACAAACTCACTCAAGCACTATTTCCTTCTTTGTAAATAGGATAAGATAGTATCTTTCTTGTCTAATCTCCTAGAGGATAAGGATTTCTTCATTCTTTGTATTTGTATCCTTATCACTTAGTCCAGTGACTGATAAATAATAGATACTCAATAAATGCTTCTTCATTGATTGATCAGTTGAGATAATGGCAATGAAAATGCTTTGTAAATTGTAAAGGGCTGCATATGTATGATAATACTAGCCATAGCTAACATTTTTCTAGCTGCATAGTACTTTTAGGATTTTCCTTGCTCATTATAGTCTTACGAGGCATGCAAGATGAGCATTATTATTACCATTTTAGAAAAAAAAAAATCAACCCTGAGCTCCAAGCCATAGAGTGACTTGCCTAAGGTCAAATAGATTGGAACTATAGTATGAGATCGAATGGATCAATACTGTCATTAATATGTGCATTTATTCCTGCTGTCAGATTAAAATGTAACACATCTATTCTTTATTATATATCATTCTTACTCATATTCTCCCATAAATCCTCCACAAAGAATCTGTAGAAGACATATTAGGTATAATTTCTCTAGATTTTAAAAAAAAATATTTCATGGATACCAGTATGCAGCATTCTACTACCTTATTGTGGCATAGAGGTGATTCTAGGTTCTCTAAGGTCATGCCAGCAAATCCTATGGTCTGGCAGTTTTAGCCAAGATGAAAATGACAATGTAGACACAATTCTAGAAAAAAGGTTGACTGTACTATTTGAGAAGTTGCCCAAGTATGGGGAGTCTTCTCACAGGTCACTTGGTCATTGGGTGATGATTTCTTTTACCTTGGTAACCTGTAAAGCATGAATAAATACAGTACAAAAAGAGTTTGATAAATGCTCTATAGACATGCAACACAAGCAAGGTCTGAGAGGCAAAAGGTCACTGTAGACTTGGAGGACAAAGAGAGGTTTTGTGAAGACTGAGGCATTTGAACTAAGCTTTAAAGAATGGATATTCAGTGGGTAGAAGGGAGGATGGCATTTAAGGCACAGGGAACTACATAAGTAAAAGCCTAGGCATTGAGGAGTGAGCATAGGAATGTGTCCACTTTGGCTTTAGAGTACTAAGTCCAAGGAGGAAAGTTGGAATGGTGCAGTAGTGCCAGTGTTTAGGGCCATGACTGTTAGGCAAAAGGGACAGCAATTCACATAATACCATATCTTTATCAGCGTGGAACTGTTTTCTCCAACGCAGATCAGAAACTAAAATCTAACCTTTTCTTAGGGAGGTCTGACACATTGTGATGTTAAGTGACTTGCCTGTGGTCACAAAGTATGCATGAAATCTGTTTGATTTCAAGGCTGATCCTCTCACTACCATGTCCTGCTTTCATGAACCTTGTACATAGTAGGGGCTTAATAGTTGTTAAATCGAGGAAGGACCATCAAAAGATTTTGGACATAGAAGTACCATGACTTGATGTATGTACCAAGAATGAAAGTCCAGCATTGGTATGAATGGGGTGTGTGTGTGGAAAATAGCTTCAGGAATGCCAGCAACACTCTATTGAAATATTCTGAGCCAATGATAAAAAAGATCTGAACTAAAGTGTTAGAAATGGGGATGGAAATGAGAGGATGGATAAAGAATTATTGCCAAGGCACTATCAGCTGAACTTGGTGACTAGTTGGTTTTTAGCTTTATGGGGAAAGGAAACATTAAAGATACCACTAATTTTCAATTTGAAAGACTGGATGAATGTGTAGTGGTGCCAAGGACAGAAGAGTAATTTTAGGGGGAAAGATAGAAACCTTCGCACAACATGGTTTTGAGTTACCATTGAAAGATTCTGGTATCTGTGGTCCATAGGCAGGTGGTTGCAGGTTGGAGAGAAGTCAGAGATGGAGATACATACATTTGAGAGTCTTTAGAGACGAGAGTTAAATCTTGAAGAAACGACAGATTTTCAAAGAGCAAAGAAAACTTTGTTTGTATTTGAACTGTCATGCAGACTTGAGAGATGTATTCTAATATTCTTGGCATCACCTCCTTGTAACTGTAGCTGTTCAGTGATTGTGATTCCTTGTTTCATTAGTGTCTGTTGATCAACTTCCATGCTTCTACGTACAGCGTGAAATTGACAGAAATTCCTTTTCTCTCTCTCTTGGTCTGTTCCACTCTGGTTAATTCTTTTGTTTTCAAAGTCTTCCTTGGAGAAAGTGGGAATCCACTGTGTCTTGTAGCATCTGTACCTCTCTAACCAGGAGTATACATCTTCCTATCAAAAGTCTGCTCACCTGTAATAAAGAAAGAGATCACAGAATTTTAGAGATGGGAGAGTCAAATTCAAGAAGTCATCTCATCTGACATGAGGATATTAAGGACTTTCACATTTCATACATAAATGAAATGATATGAGTTATAGCTAAGTAGTGCTAGAGGTAGATTTAGAACCTATGTGTTCTGGTTCCTGATTTGTCAGTATCCTTTCCACCATAACATAAGACTTACTAGAATTTTATGAAGCCTTAAGAGTTGAGGTATCTAGGAGAAGGGAGAAATCCTCTTGTACTGGCCAATATGTAGATGCACAGATGAAATCAGGGACTGTAGGGGGATGGTGGGTTCCCATCTTTGCCTCTAATCCTCTTGCCCTGTGCACTCTTTTGTCGGTCAATTGCATCCCACTCTGTGACTGCATGGAGCACAGCATACCAAGCCCTTCTATACTTCACTATCTCTTGAAGTTGATCCAAGTTCATGTGTATTGTTTCCATGATGCTGTAACTGAAAGTGTGTGAGCAGATCTATGTGTTGTTGAGGAGTATTGAAGGGCTTGGTGGGACACTGATTGGTTGTCCCTTCATTCTTATGCATGTTTATCCAAGGTGAAACAGATTCAGTAACAATCAAGAGATAGGAAAACTCAAGTCCAGGGAAGGGCTTGAAGGAGGGCAGAGATGTCCTCTCAGACTGGTAAGGAAGCTGTGTGGTCCTCAGGAAATGTCATCCCACCTCCTCAAGGATAGCTCCTCAACTCATTTTGGGGTTAATGTTGGGATTTGTTCTCCACATAGGGGAAATCTCTGATGTCTCATCATTCATTCAGACAGTCAACAAGCATTTATTAAATGCTGACTCTGTTCCAGAAACTGAGTTACTTATTGGGGTAGAGAGAAAGAGAGAAGACTAATCCCTGCTCTCAAGAAGTTCACAGTTTAATTGGAAACTCATAGTCCAGTTTTTAAAGAAGCATTTACTGAACTATCACTAGGGACAAAATATTATGTTAAATATTGTAGGGGATATGAAGATAAATAAGAAACCCTCACAGTCTTACTTCCCTCTTTCTGGGAGATAAGACAAACATTCAAATAATTAAAATGCAAGTCATACTGCACTAGCTGCTGTAACAGCAATTTAAGCAAACAGTAGTCTGTGGAAGGTTACAGGAGGGAGGGGCAAGGCCCTTTCTATCTGGAACAGGAAGGAATCATAGAAGATGTCATAGTCTGAATGGGTCTCTGAGGTCATGTCCGATAATGGATAAAATTACTCAGTCCAAAAACATTTATTCAGTATTTACCATGTGCCAGGTACTGTGCTAAGTGATGGAGATAAAAAGAAATACAAAAATAGTCCACGACTTCAGGGATCTCACTTTCTCATGGAAAAGACAACATGCAAACAGTGATTATTAAGTGGGGAGAGGAGTAATATAGTCAGACTTATACACATAATAATAGATAGCATCTGTATAGCATTTTAAGGTTTGCAAGATTATATATATATGTACACATACATATATATGTAGATATGCATATATAAATGTAGCTATACAAATACACACATATACATGCATGCATACATGTATCTATACAAACATACACATATACATATATACATGTATCTACACACATGTATGTATATATATTTAAACACATTATTGACTTTATCAAAATCACTTTGGTAGTTGAATGGAGGATGAATTAGAATTGGAGAGAGACTTGAGGTAGAGAGACCAACCAGTTGGCCATTGTAACAATCTATATGTGAGGTGATGAGTGCCTTCAGTATGATAGTGGCTATATCAGAGGAGAGAAAGGTGCACATACAAGAGATACTGTGAAGGTAGAATTGACATAACTTGACTACAGATTGAATATGGAAGGGGTAAAAGAGATTAATGCAGTGTCAAGAATGATACTGAGATTGACAACCTGGGTCGCTGGGAAGGTGGTGTTATCCTTGAGAGTAATGGGGAAATTCAGAAGAGGTATAGGTTTTGGGAGGAAAGATAATGAGTTCAGTTTGGGCATGTTAAGTTTAAGATGTATATGGAATGTCTAGATCAAGATTGCTAATAAGTGGTTGGAGATACAGGACTGGAGGTCAGAAGAGATATCAATTTATCTGAGAGCTATCGCTAGAGAGATGATAATTGATCTTTGAGAGGCGATGAGATCACCAAGTGAAATAATGTAACAGGGTACGGAAAGAGGTCCCAGAACAGAGCTTTGAGGAATACTCACTTTTAGCAGATGTGACTTGGATAAGTCAGTCAAAGTGAACTGAGGAGAGGTCAGACAGATCACAGGAGAATTAGGAGAAAACAGTGTCCCAAAAATTTGGAGAAAAGAGAGAATAGCATGATTGACAGTATCAAAGGCTACAGAGAAATAAAAAAGGATAGAGATTGAACAACTTCCATAAGAACTTTGTCCTTAAGGAAAAGGACAACATGATTTTTGAAAATCCCCTCAGCAAATTGAAAGGAATCTAGATGGACTCATATCACTAGCAAACTTATTTCCATAGTAATCAAAAACTATTCTAGACTAAACTAAGCCATTGGTTATTTCAGTGAAATCTGTGAAATGATTCAAGAAGAATGATTCAAGATTTATCCTCATTAGGTAAATAGTATGGTTTTTCTTTCTTCTTTTTCCTTCTAAGATTCGTATTTCAGAGATGATGGCTAGCATTTTCCTTTTATCAGTGAAGCAAGGCAGAATGCAGCTCGTCTTCTGAGAAGAGGGTGTCACAAAAGCGACCTTATCTTCAAATGGACAGGACAGATGTTAAACGTGGCTTTTCTGGTTTGACACAGGATCCCAGTTGTCAGTTTCTTACTATCTGAGCATCACTGCACAAGATTAACTGCGGCTAGAAAGGGAGGATCAAGCAGTGTGTGTTTCCCTGCAACACTTGGGGAGGCTTTCGGAAGCTCTGGCATTGGCTTTATTGTGGTTCGCTGAAAAGTTTATGAGGTCTCTCAGTCTACATTCATTTTACATTTTTTCACCCCGATTTCAGGACAAAACCAAGGTCATCATTTGCAAATATATAAAACTATAATTAGTTAAAGGGTAGCTAGGTGGTGCAATGGATAGAGTGCTGTGCCTAGGGTCAGGAAGATTAAAAATTTAGCCTCAGACACTTACTAGCTGTGTGACCTTGGGCAAGTCACATAACCTTGTTTGCCTCAGTTTCTGTATCTGTAAATTGACCTGGAGAAGGAAAGGGGAAAATCACTATAGTATCTTTGCCAAGAAAACCTCAAATGGGGTCACAAAGAATCAGATGCAACTGAAATGACTAAACAAGAAACATATGGACTTAAAACATTTATATTAGCAGTTTTTTTCTTATTTGTTGTTTTTACTATGAGTATTAAAAATTCCATGGACTCTAGCCTTGCTTATGCCATTATTTGTCACCAGATACCAGGTAAGTCATTTAATCTCCCTGACATTCAGTTGTCTTGTCTATGAAACAGGGTTAATTGCATTATTTTTGTCACAGGGCTGCTATGAAGAGTAAACTTTGTAAACTGTATAGAATTGTACAGAGTGCATACAAACAGAGTTCAGATGGATATGAACTATTACAGTAGCATCATTAACTGCAGCAACCACAATGGCTATAACTTTCAACATGGAGGGCAAAGGTTGCCTCCAGTATATGATGCTAGGATTAAATACTCTAAACTTAGGAGGCAGCTAAGTGACTCAGTGGATAGAGTTAGAATAGACCTGAGTTCGAATCTGTCCTCAGATGCTATCTCTATGACCTCCATTTGCCTTAATCCACTGAGAAGAAAATGAGAAACCATTGCATTATCTTTGCTGAGAAAACAACATGGACGGTCTCCATGGGTTCACAAAGAGTGAGACACAACTGACTAACTCTAAGCTTGTGTTTTTCGAAGTGAACCCATAGATCCATGATTTCGTTAGTAGAAAGAATTCCTGGAATGTAAGGAAACTCCTTCTAAAGGATGAAGATGGACCACTTTTCTATAATTTGTAGTCTTAGAAAGCTGTTTAACATATGGAGAAATTAAGTGACTTAGCCAGGTCCAGATAAAAAGTCAGAGGTGGCACTTGAACCTATATCTTCCTGACTCCAAGGTGCGTTCTCTATCCATTACATAAGGCTGCCTCACATTGGTCAGACTGAAGCAATTTGCATGCCGGAGTACAAGGAATCATGAACTGTCAGGCAGGATACATTCATTCTCCCAAAAGGATGATGATGACAATGGTGAGGATGGTGATGATGATGAAAATGGATAACGTCAGGGGCTAAAATGATCATGACCAATGCCGATAATCTGTCTTGAATCTCTGATTTCATCCATGTGGGTATTCCCTTCACAGCTTAGCGGATGATTATTTGAATTGTTGTGGACATTACAATGTATATGATGGTGGAGAAAGAGGTGATAAAAATGACTACTTATCAATCAATCAACCAATTTACTGGGGATACAAATACCAAGAATGGAAAGATCCTTATGTGAAAAGAATTTATATATTCTAATGAAAATTCAAGTGTGTGTGTGTGTGTGTATACACAAATACAGAATAAATAGAATGATAAATGATAATAAATATAAATAGCTCTTTAACTGAGATGGTGAACTGGGGAAATACTTCTAAAAAATCATCAAAATCAAAGGTAAAATTGAACCTTTAGGTAAACTGAAACATTTCTAATCAAGCTATTCGTTTTAAACCGAGATATCTGCTCTGGTTTCCTGGCTCAGTTCCAACTTAAGAAGTCACATTCTACCTGTGTAAATTACCCCTGTAGAGGATCAGTGGGATGCAGATAGCGTCTTCCTGCTTGGTTGACATTGGGTGTTGAGTTTGCTGTGAAGTGGCTCTTCACATTTCACGTTACACGTAAGAAGGGGGTGAACTTTTAGTACTTTTTGGGAAAACATATACTTTCTTGCATTACCATTGAGTCCTTGGCTGGGGGGAGGCCTCTTCTAGCTCTTCAGGGTGTCATAAGAGCATGCCTTTCAGTGATGCAGAAGAGAGAAAACCTTTAATTTGCTGTTTCTATTAGAAGCATGTCTGAATTCTCCCACCTACTTGTATCCTAAGAACATGAAGAGCCATGAGAGCTGAATGCTGCTCATTTATCCATAAGTTTATCCATAAGATGTTCTTCATCTATAAGTTGGAAACTTGAACTGATAATATAAAATGTAGCATAATCCCCATTAACCAGAGT
Organism: Notamacropus eugenii; assembly: GCF_028372415.1. NCBI lineage: Eukaryota > Metazoa > Chordata > Mammalia > Diprotodontia > Macropodidae > Notamacropus > Notamacropus eugenii. Next base: position 116,164,145 of record NC_092876.1, read on the forward strand.
GCTCAATTAAGGTTAAACTCCTTTTTCTGTGTTTTTAAGGCTCTTTGAAATATGTTCATAAATTAGTGAACCAACTTTATTTCTTATTAATCCCCTCTTCTTTAGGCAAGTCAGGTTCTGTTCTAGGTTAAGTTTTGTAGTCTAGAAAACGAGGGAGTTCTATTTGATCTCATTTAGCCCCAATTATCATTAATATTCTGTGCTCTAAAGTCCTTTCCAGCTCAAACATTCCATATTTTGTGTTCTAACATTCTGTGTTAAGTCTCTTCCAGCTCTAATACTTTAAGTTTCTCTTCCAGTTCTAATTCCTTGTGGACTAAGAGACCATGTCCTTATGCACTTTTTAGCGATTTTATTTGATAATTCTGTGATTCTGTTATGGTCAGTGATACATTCCCACCTTCTGATATCAGTCATGACATAATGGGGAAGTGCTGGTTTTGATGTTGTAGAGCAATGATGGATGCAAATCCCAGCTCTGCTGCTTACCATCTGTATGACCTTGGGCAAATGAATTACCCTCTCTGGGCCTCAGGTCAATCATCTGTAAACTGAGAAGGCTGGACAACAAGGGTGTTGTCTAGCTCCAAATCTCTGGTCCTAGGGAGACCATCATCCTCACTGTCCCACAAATAGGCCTTGCTGATTCCTGCATCCATGTTTGTGCTATTAGCTTATAATGCCTTTCTTTCCTTCTTTTATTCAAATTCTACATACCATTCAAGGCCCAGCTTAATTTCTACTTCCTCAATAAAATCATCACTAATCGCCCTCTCTCCTGAATTCCTAAAGCATTTATAATCAGTAGCGCACAATTTAACACTTAATCACGCACAGCAAATATGAGAAAATGCATTAACTACCAGATATCTCATGCGGTTCAACTTAATATACTCTTATTAGGCACCAGTATATGCCAGACACTGAAGGGTATAAGGATACAAAGACATAAAAAAATAGTCTTTTCAAGGAATTTGCATTCTGTAAGGGGATTACAGTACGTGCATAGGGAATTTAATACAAAATACATAGAAAGTAATACAATGACCTTTTGAGGAGAGAGCCTTGAGCTTGGTGCTAGGGGAAATAGAAACTTTAGAGAAGACCACTTTCTTGCTATCATGGAGGTTTCAGTAGGGGTAACACAAATCTTGATATATTGTGTTAGGTATCTGTGTATCTTTGTACCATGCCCTCTCTCCTTACAATGTAATCTCTTTGCAGGCTGGCATTCCTTCTTTAATTTGTGCCTTTATATCTGCAATGTGCCTGGACACAACAAGCATTTAATAAATGTTTATTGTATTAGACATACAAAGGTGATTTTGTTTTGTGACAAAATAAGGATCAGATGATATTAAGAATCACATCCATTTTAGACCCTTTATAAACCTGAAGTTAATCTTTGATGCTCTAACTGTGAGATCCTTGTCCAACAACCAGCCATAATATATACGAACACACATTTGAAGAAACTGAATCCTATAAATCCTGCCATTCTCAATGTAATGAAATGAAATGAAAAGAAAGAAGTTATAGCTATGTGAAAGATGGCTAATAGATTATCCTTTGAGAGGCAAATAAAAATGTTGCTCCAGTTAGTTTAAACAAGCTGCAAGAAACAGAATTTCAAGGGATATCTGATCATTTTATAAGTTCACGAAAAGATCAGTGTGAAAATAATTGCTGCTTATGTGCTAACAACTGTTGCAGAGAATAAAAAGGTAGAGAAATTCTAGGAAGAATGTAATTAAAGCTCCAGATTAAACCAACACAAATTTTGATACCTAATTAATTTCAAAGTTATGCATAGGTAAAGATGGTAAGAAGTATACTGAAAAACATGAATCAGGCAAAAGAAATGAGAGAATCCAGTGAGGAATTTATAGACTACCTATAAAAGCTTCATGTTTATATGTCAGGAATATTTTCTTTAAGAAAGAAGTTGGTAGGTTTTAGACATGATGAGCACGGCATTATATTATAAAGGATACACTTGATTACATTTTAACAGGAAATCATTTATTACTGATGTGGCTGTCATCCTGGAGCCATAGATCTATTTGCCAACTTGTCAGAGGAAAGAACAAAATTTGAACAAAACTATAGAGAAGAATAAAAATGTGTAAAAGATGGCATACCTTCAGACCACTCTATCAGGATGGAACATGGTAGCTTATGTTGGTTGTCCCTGCTACTGGGGAGGCTGACTGCTGGTGAATTACTTGAGCTCAGGATTTCTGAGTAGGGCTAATGCTGCTTGGGTGCCCACATTAAGGCTGACACCACTATGATAAGGTCCTGGGAGCAGGGAGGCCACTAGGCTGCCTGATAAGAGTGGGTGAACCTGCCTCAGATCAGAAATGGAGCAGGTCAAAACTTCTGGAATTAGGCCTATAGTATTTTCAGACTGGGTGAGATATGGAGACCCAGTCTCAAAGAACCCCACTAACCAACTATCCTATGCCAAGCTATTGAAATAAGTTTTTAATGATAAAAAATGAGATACGGACAGAAGAACAGGACTTTAGATATAGACTGATGATTTCACATTGAAATCTGACCATTTAAAATCTATTACTAATCTCTAGTATTTTACCTCCTCCTCTTCACCCTGCTTCTTCTCCCCATGTGTATTCTGAATTCTGTGCACTCTTCTTCTCAATCAAGTCAAGCCAACAAGTGTTTTTTAAGGAACCTACTATGTGCTAATCTCAGGGAGATAAGATATAAATAGAAAGAAAGATAATCTCTGTCCTTAAGGAGCTTATATTCTAATATGAAAACAACAAATAAAAGCAAGCGGAAAACATGGGATGCAGGTTGTGAGTGGAAGGGGGACTGGAGGAGGTGTAAAGGTACATGAGAGCATGGTAGAGAAAATTCAAAGAGTCACGAGTTCAGCTTTGAGAGGAATGAAGTCATGGCTCACCTGAGCATCCTCCTTAAGATGGAGCTTCCGTGAGGGACCATCCAATGAACAAACATTTTTAAAGCCCCAACTAGGTGCCAGACACTGTGCTAGCACTTTACAAGTATTTCATTTGATTTCTAGTAGTAATAGCGCTGAGGGAATGGGTGCAAGGATTATAGAAGAGTAAGTACGTAATTTTTTTTCCCATTCATTCATTCATTCCTCCAAGACACCCATTCATGACAAGGAGAGCCAAAGAGCACCTATTTAGCAGACATTTGACTTCCTTGCCAAGTGGAAAGAAATGACAGCCAAGCACAGCAGCAATTTGGAATATAAAATTGTTTGTGAGATCTCAGGGACTAGGGTCATGGAAGATTGGGAGCAGTATCGCCTTATGGGAAGCAATGGAGAATAAAGTCAATTTAAAGAAAGGCAGGCAAGAAATCCAGCAAAGCAAAATCATTCAAAGGGCATTTAAAGCATGTAATTGGAAGGAGTTAGGGAGTTAGGTGGCACAGTGGATAGAGTGCTGGTCCTGGAGTCAGAAAGACTCATCTTCCTGAGTTCAGATGTGACCTCAGACTCTTACTAGCTGTGTGACCCTGGGCAAGTCACTTAACCTTCTTTGCCTCAGTTCCCTCATCTGTAAAATGAACTGGAGCAGGAAATGACAAAACCACTTCACTATCATTGCCAAGAAAACTCCAAATGGGGCCATGAAGAGTTGGACAGAACTGAAATAATTAAATAACACTGGAAGGAATACAATAGATAAGAAGGAAAAGCTCTGTAATTTAAAAAAAGAACTTTATTCACTATTAAGAACAGAAGAGTTACTACATTTGTATTCTAACTTCACGTCTCATTAGAATGTGAGTTGCTTGAGGGCAGGGGCCATATTTTAGCCCCATGACTGTCAAATAATGATCATTTAATCAAATGCTCATTGTCTGACAGAATGACAGTCCTGGGTGTTCTTATAGACAAGGTAGAAATAGCGCCAAAGAGAACTAGGATGGGACAAGAAGCTGGATTAGACCAAGTGGGCATTGAGAGATCCCTGATGGATAAGTCACAATGCTGAAGACACCGAAGGATTGATTCACAAGACAGAAATCTGAAGGAGGGGAAGATATCCAAGGCATGGAAAAGATCCAGGGTCTTACTGCGAAAAGTGACTGGAAAAATGTAAAAAATAACTAGCCGTTGTGCTTTCTTATCTTTTTTGGCAAATTTTTTATGAGGTTCATCTACATTAACTAAATTATTTCTAATTTATTCTTTCTTTAGCTTCCTCGTATACATTGTCTCTCATTAGACTATGAGCTTCTTGTGTGCAGGGACTATTTTTTGAATTTATTTATATCCTCAGGGATTAATGGGTTAAGGGGAGGAAAGGGAAAAACCAAAACATTTTATTAAGTACTTACTATGTTCCAGTCATTGTGATAATCACTTTGCCAGTATTTTCTCATGTTATCTTCACAACAACTTTGTGTAAAAGGTATTATTAATTATTATTATTTTTAAGAGGCAGAGTTTAAGTGACTTGCCCCGTGTCACTTAATAAGTCTGCTTACTAGGCCAGATTTGAACTGAAGTCTTCCTGATTCCAAGTCCAGTACTCTATCCATTGTGCCACCTGGCACTTAGCGTGGTACCTGACACATAGTAGGTGCTTGATAAATCAGGGGAGGTGTTAGAAGTGAATAGGCGAGGTCTCATAAGCTATATTCCATAGTATACTACAGTTATCCCTTCCACAACATAACTTTCCTCATTGTGGTTTTTATATATCTGGATCAGCATAAGAAATTAAATGGGAATTTGGGGCGAGTTTTGCGGAAGCTACAGACAACCCTTGAAAGCCAGCAGACAACACAGAGCCTATGACCAAATGCTTAATTCAAATTTTACAACAAGGTACTATGAACAACCCTAAAAGAAAAAAATTCAGACTTCTCTGGTATGAAGGGAAGGCGAAAAAAATTTATGTAGATTTTCCAGATAGCAGAGATGCTGTGCTCCTAACAACTCCTTCCCCTACCCCCATGTGGAAGGGATAACTATATATCTTTACTATCACATAGCTGATTGAATGCTGTGGAGCAGTAGTTCTCAAAGTGTGGTCTAGGGATCTCCATGGATCTCTGAGACCCTTTCAGGGATCCTAGAGGTTCAAAACTATTTTCATATTTTCATAATTATCCTAAAATACCATCTGCCTTGTTTATTCTCATTCTCTCACAGTTGTACAGTGGAGTTTTCCAGAGACTACATGACCTGTGAATTAAAGATTTAACTGCAAAAAAGAAGATGGGTTAATTTTTCATCTGCTAATAATACTTCTGCAATGGGAATGGAGGAACCCATAGGCATGGCTGGACTTGATTTTGTTCCTCTGATTTTAGCACTCCCTAACATCAAAGATGACCTTTTTTTGTGAATGCTTGGCAACAGACACAAGTGAACTATTCAAAGTGTTGAATAACTTTTTTGGATCTCATAATTTATCTTGGAACAATTGTGTTATTTGCTTTGATGGTATAAAAATAATTTGCAATTAATATTTGCAAAAAACTGTAAAACCATGATACAGCTAGTTGGTGCAATAAATAGTGCTGGGCTAGGAGTCAGTAAGGTCCGAGTTCCACTTTGACCTCAGCCAAATCACCAAATATGTGACTCTGGGCAAACATTTTACTTTCTTAGTTTACTCAGATTAAAACAGGGAAAATAATAGCATCTGCTTCCTAGGCTTGTAATGAGTTTTAAATGCAATAATATTTATAAACCACTTATCACCGTGTTAGGCACATGGGAGGTGCTTAATAAACATTTCTTTCCTTTTTCATCTTACTAAATTTGAAAAATTGAGTTACTTTTCAAAAAATATGTTTGAAAATGCTTTTCAAAATATGTCATATTGATATGAAATGCATTATTTTTAAATAAATTAATGTTTTGAAATGGATAAGTTTTAATGTAAAATATGGTAAATATCGAGAGATAACCCACATAAGCAAAAGGTCCCTGAGAGCTTCACTAATTTTCAAGATGGCAGCTCCTCTATCTCTTGCCTCTTGGATTCAGTATGGAGTCCTTCACCATCTGAACGTCACCAGCTGAACTTTCCAGACATTCTATGAGTCCCTTCACTCTTCATTCTAGCTAACCTGGCTTAACTTGATGCTCCTCATACATGGCTTTTCATCTTTCATTCTTGTGTCTTTGCACTCTGTTCGCTTGACCAGGAAGGCATCCCCTCTTTACCTCTGCCTCATAGAACCCTTTGATTCTTTCAAAATTCTGTGCAAGTGGCATCACATTGTATGTACCCCTATGGTCAATTTATGAGAGTACTTGGATAGATTTGGTTAGGGTGGGCAGGCAAGGATGACTAATGCTTTTCAGGGTGTGCTGGTAAATGTTTAACTACCATTCCAAATAAATAGATGAATAAAAAACCAAACAAACGAACAAATGGATGAATAAATAAATGAAATGTATGCCCTACACACTTTGAAGGTAATCTGCATTAGTAACATTTTCTGTGTCACGTTCTTAGGGTCTAGACAATCAATAAAAATGAATCAAGTCCTGATTTGCAGAGCTGACTAGTTCCTAAGATGTAAATACACTGAAAATTTAACAGTCACAGGGTTGTATATTACTGTATATTACTGGAACTTCCCTATTGATTAGATAACAGATCTATTTGAGTGTCTGAGTATAGTCTCAGCAGGTTTATCACAAGTTTAAAAAAATTGTATAGGTCCCATTAGTCTTAAAAATGCACATTTCTGAGCCAATGTCATCAGACAATTTATTAATTTCCCTTTGTGCCTGGCATGATGAATCTAAAAAGCTAATGCCGCCCACAGAGCAATCTTTAGAAACTTCTGTGTAGAATCTCATCACATCTGAGCTTTAGCAAAGCAGATTGAGTATAGAATCACCTCAGCATTGCCTTGGGATTCTTGGATCTAGAGGAGGTTGTCTCTGGAGCTCAAGTTCATATTCTCTTAGGCTTTTGCTGATAAAGTCAAATGGAATAGCTCCAGTCAAGCATGGTATAGTTGAGATTAGATAAAATATTCTTGTTATTAACAAGCTTTAGAGATTTCTTGAAGACAGCCCTTAACTTTGGATTTTTTTTTCTGCTCTCCTGATGAGCTGGAAAAATTTCCTGTGTAGTAAAGAAACCAGTTCTGGTTTCAACATTTATGTTACTTCTATTAATACATAACATGCTCCATTGGGTTACTGTTTTTCTCTCTTCTATTATACCAATGTTTGATTGATATTACTATCAGTACCTAAAGAAAAATCATAACTGAGTAGAAGGAATTGGGATTTTGTTCCAGGATATTACTGTGGGGCATTTTTTTCCACTCCCAACTTATAGAATTTTGTTTGCTTGCCTGGTCCTATGGTGCCACCCACATGATCCTGTCACTATGGTTCCCTGGGCCTGCCTTTTCCCATTTCTATATCTCTCAGCTTCCTTCTGGGGATTGGTGTGCATATGGAGGTGGAGGGGGGAGGTAGTGAGCAACCTTTGGCTATGTCACAATGGAGGGGGCAAGAATCTCTATAGGGCACGCTATGCCCATCTCCCCAGAAATATCATCCTGTGTGTCACCCCAGTCCCTCTATTAAATTTCCCTTGCACAGGAATTCCTAGTTAAGACTCTTTAGGCATCTAACGGAGTACCAGACTTGGATTTGCCAAAACCAGAATTCAAAACCTGTCAGATGCATACTAACTGTGCAAATTTGGGCAAATCACTTAACCACTGTCAAGCCCAAGTTTCCTCATCTGTAAAATGGGAATAATAATAATAGCACATCTCCAACAAGGTTTCTGCAAGGATCAAATGAGATAATGTATGTAAATCACTTGGCAAACCTTAAAATTTAAATGTCGTTATTGCTATAATCTTACATTATGTGTTCTTGTCTTTAGTAAAATCACAGAACCTTAGTGTCATAAGGGACTTTAGCAACCCTGTAACTGAACCCCATTATTTTATAGAGAAAGAAAGTGCAAAGACACACAGCTAACTAGTGGCTTAATAATAGGAACTTACATTAATAATGACTTAAATTTATATAGTGTTTTAGCATCACAAAGTACATCTTCACAGAAGTGTTTTTGAGAAGAGGAATGGGGATAACTGTATGTCAATGAAAAGGAAATAGATTTTTTTCTTTCAAGATTATCATTGAGTCATCCCTTCAAAAGGAATCATTTGTAAGATAAGAATATTTTAGAATATCCTTGAATCCTGAATGATTGACATGAAATTGAATTATAATTATCTCCTAGATATAAAATAACACACACCTGGTGGTAGTTTGGGAAAAGAAAAGCTGATAAAAGATCTCTCATTTGCATTAGTAATATCTTGCATTTATCTAGCCTATACCTACTGAGGAAAACAAGGTGTCCTATCATCTCATTGAAATTTTTATTAAAAATTTTTTCTAGGCTGTAATTTCAAATACAGTTTTCAAATCATTTAATATGCTCCATATACAGGTTCCATTCTTATCTTTCTATATAGCTAATTTTAATTTTCCATTTCAATGGAAATATTATCTAGTATTTGTCACTTTTAAACATCACCTTTCCCATCTCAAACACTAATTCTTCTTTTCCTTTTTCTCCTAAGTCCATTGACATTCAGAGAGCTGAAGCTAAGAATTCTAGTGCTCAGTGAAATAATCCCCCTTACCCCCAATAGGCCTGCATAGTTATGATAGATGAAAGGCCATGGAGAAAGAATTTGGACCTTGAAGCACATAGAAAAGAGGATCCAGGACACAGCCTTGAAGAAAAGTCCCTTTGAAGGACAGAAACTACCCTGAAGGGGAGATAGAGAACCTTGTAAGACCACTACCATTAAGCTTACAAGTGTGGCCATTGGGTATGGGGAAGGAGAGGGTATGCCAGTTTGTAGCTTCCTATTCTAATTATTTTTCCTCATCTCAGTTATTTCCACCTCCTTAAGGAGTATGCACTGTAAAAACACCCTAAATTTCAGCACCCTAAGTGAGACAAAGTTCTGGTTTGCACCAGTTTAGTTACGGTGTTGCTCACATAGTTTTGGAAATCAGAAAGTAAAACTGTTCAAGGCTTACCACAATCTATAGCATTTTAGTTGTGCCAATTATGTGCAGAGTCCTGGACCAAACCAATATTTTTTTGCCCGTTACTATGTACTGATTTTCAATTTCTCCATCAATTTAGTTTGCTCTATACTATTCATCTATTTCCTGCTGTCCCTGTCATCTTAGTGAATATTTTATAGTTGTGGGAGTTCCAACTCCACCATTTTCTCTAGACAGTTGTAATCATGAGTTATCATACCATCCCTATGATAAAAATATATTAAAAACTCTGGAAAGTTTGGGGCCATGGACAAAAAGAGCATTCTTTCAATGTTGTTGTTTTAAATTAAAATATGCCATACTTATGTAGCACTGGTCATAGGAATTGGGACTGGCCTTGTGATTTCATAAGTATAAGGGACTTCCAGGTGAGGAAATTCCCTCTACCAATGCTGTTTGCCACCTGCTCTGTAGCTACAGTCTTAGAAAATTGCCTAGAACCCAGAGAAGTGCTTAAGTGACTTTCGCAGGTCTCACTGCCAATATGTGTCAGAGTTGAGACTTCAAGGTTGACTGTCTATGCATGTTGCCTTTTAGCGTAGATAGTCTAAAAGTTCATTTTATTAGTTTAAGAACATGAAAATACATTATATATAATTATGTAAATATGTATTTCTATAGTCATGTAATCTAATGAATAGAATGTTCTCCTGATGCTAGAAATCAGTGGTACAGGAATGTTACAAAGTTGGTCCTGAGTGTGATAGTTTACTAAACAATTATTGACTGCACACAGAGAAAAGGAGAATATTGGTTTGAGAATGATGGAGGAAGTGATTGACAAGTTTCCTCATATGAACATTTGAGGAAATATGAAGCATTGCCTATGAGTGTGTTATTTGATCAAGTGTGGAACTTCAAGCATTGTGATGAAAATATTCCATTTATCTTTGAGGTTGTTCCATGTGGAAATTTTATAATTTGGAGAGAGTAAGATTTAAGCCCCTTGCTAATATTAGCCAGTGAAATTAAATGTTTTGGTGCTAGATTTTAATGCTTACCCCTTTAAGGAATGATTTTTCTTCTGGGGGTGGGTTTTAGCTAGGTGGTGCAGTGGATAGAGCACCAGTGCAGGAGTCAGGAAGACTGAGTTCAAGTCTCACCTCAGACACTTGACACTCACCAGCTGCATAACCTTGGGCAAGTCATTTAACTCCAATTGTCTCATCCTGGGTCATCTCCAATCATCTTGATGAATATCTGGTCACTGGATTCAGATGACTCTGGAGGAGAAGTGAGGCTGGTGACCTGCACAGCCCTCCCTCACTCAAAAGAAAGTCAAGTGCAGGCCCATGTCATCATTTCTTTGATGGCTTGATCTTCTTCAGCAATGAAGGATGAACACACACACACACATACACACATGCAAGTATTTCTGGGGGTAGTGATGACTGAACTTTGACAATCATGAGACATGAATAGAACATTTCTGAACTATATTCATGGGAAAAAATAGTGACAAGGAAGGCACATATGATGGAGGTGAATAAAATGATGGACTTGGTGTTGGAAATAATGTCTACAATGCTTTAAGGTTGGTGAGTGGGTTAATGTAAGAGTATGAGCTTTGTATTAAAAGCATTATCACCCATTTTTGCAATTTGAGGAAATGAATCTCAAAAGGGTTGAGTGATTTGCTTATGGTGACATAATTAGTGTCACAGATCAGATCAAACCTTATTTTCAGATTCCAAACTCTCTTCACTAAAACAAAATTGTCTCTTGAAGGAAGATGAAGGTTCAAATTCTTAAATTCTCAAATATGACTAGCTCTGTGGGCTTCGTAAAATTGCTTAACCTCTCCAAGACTCAGTCTACTATTTTGCAGAATGGAGACAACACAACTATACTACCTAACTCCCGGGGTTTTTGTGAAACTCAAATAAATTAATGCATATAAAATTAAACCTCATAACCTATAGAAATGTAAGCCATTATTTTTGTATGTATATATGTATAAATGTAAGCTACTATTATTTTATTATTGTTATGATTGGTTCCGCATGCTATTACCCAGTTTGATCACTGATGATATTCATCAAATATAGCTCTCAGTGGTTTAGTGTGTTTTCCAGACATCAAATTCATGTTCAGGTAGAGATTTGCCACCACTTAAGACATTCAAAAGAATCTACCTCAAATTCCAAAGAGGAGCTCCAAACAAGTTAAGCAATGATAAAACCATTGAAATAAGTGTGCAGACTTCCAGAGGCATTACTTTAAAGGGAATATTATTCATTTGCATAATAAGCATGTACTTAAAAAAATAAGCTGCACTATAGTGACCTCATCTTTGTGTAGTGGATAAGAATAAACATTATTGTCTTAAGTTTATAGTTTAGGAAACTGAAGCTTAGAGAAGTCAAGGTGTCCTCCTACAGCTTTTCTTCCTTTTATAGCCAAACTTCTGGAAAAGCCATCTACATTAACTCCTCAATAAAATTACAACCTCTTGAAATCTGGTTTCTGACCCCACTGTTTAACTGAAACTGCACTCTCCTAGATTAACAGTGATCGCTTAATTGCTAAATGCAGTAGTCTTTTCTTAGTTCTCATCCTTCTTGATCCCTTTTTTTCTGTGAACTTGGCTTTCCCAAGGCTCTCCTCCTTTGGTTCTCCTCCTGCTTATCTGACCTTCCTCATCAGCTTCCTTTCCTGGACCATAATTCATCTCATGCCCCCTAATCATGGATGCCCCCAGGAGTCAGTACTAACTGGCTTGTGAGAATCAATTGTTAAATTTTCATTTTGAACATTTTAACCTCAGATATTGACAATTGTTACAAGTCAGGGCTCGTTTTATTGTTTTGTTGATTGTCTAGACTTAAGAAAGTCTTCATGATGCTGACGAAATTTGAAAGTATGTGTGCATTTTTTTCTTTTCTTCTTTCTGAAGAGCCTAGTTGTTGAATATTTGCCAGTATGTGTCTGTATTGTTCTGTAAGCATTGCTTTCACTGCAGGAGTGTGGGAGAAGGCTCAGAGAATGAAGTCATCACTAGAATGGAAGCCTGGTGACTATAAATTATTATTATTATTAATAGCTAGAATTCATATACTACTTTAAGGTATGCAAAGTGTTTCATATTTTTTATCTCACTTGAGACTCACCTGTCCCTGGATCCCTTTAAGGCTATGTCCTAGGCTCACTTCTCTTCTTTCTTTCTACAGCTTCTCTTTTAGTGACTCTCATTAATTTCCATGGATTCAGTTATTATTGAAATACTATATATCCAGCCCCTATCTTCCCTGAACACTAAGGCTCATAGTGCAATTGCTAGCTGAGCATATCTATCTGTGTGTTCCATTAGCATTTGAAACAAAATGTCTAAAATAAAACTCATTAAGTTCCTTCTCTAAATTCATTTCTCAAACTTCTTTGTTTCTGCTCTGGTTCCTGAGATTTGCAGCCAGGGGTGCCTTGTTTGTTTCTTTCCCCCACTCTCATTTTCTTTGTTCAATCACTTACCAAGTCTTGTCAATTCTACCCATACAAGATTTCTGCCATCAGTTCCTTTTGGTCCACTCACAAAGTCACTAGGTATTGTTCAGGCCAGAAACTGTTTGGTTTTTTAAAATTGTTTTGTTTCTACATCTCTAACACTTACTAGTGTGCTTTGCATATTCTAGGTATTAAATAAATATATATGTGTTGAATTGAAGGGGTCACACATCAAACAAGTAGTTAAGGCAGGTCTTGAACCCAGGTTTTCTAAGTCCAGGCCTTTGATCTTTGTACCTTCTTCTTGATCTTTTCACTGTCAAACTCTAGCTTGATCTGGTTAAGTTTCCCCTCAGTAAGTTAAGTTGAATATAGATGGAGCAAGAATGTCAGCACCTCTTGAGGCTGGCTGGTAATGAGGAGATGAAAACTCACAAGTTGAAGAAAACTAAGGTCAGACCCTATGGGTGTGTGACACAGGAAAACAATGTTGATTCTATCCATAATGTAATAATGCATAGCTTGTTCTATAACTCCCTAGAGTAAGGCACACTACAGAAAAGTCTGGATAATTTACATACACTCTATTTCAATTTGGTAAATTGCTGATTCTGCTTTATGAGTCATTGTTTTCTGCCTGAAAATTGATCTGAGGAAGAGAATGCTGGAGTTCTAAGTCTGCAACTTTTTTTTACTCATATAAAGCTATTTTTCTTTAGAGAGACAGCATGGTATAGTGAAAGGACACCAAATTTGATGTGATATTCTCCCCCTACCCTACCACAGAAGGAAACTTGGAGTAGCATTGATTGAGGCAATCATGGATGCTAAAATAAAGTCCCCTTCTTAGACGAAAGAAGGGAAGGTTTCAAATTGAGATTGATGGTAGTGACTGGGGCTGAGTGTGACTGACAGATCAATATCCAAGGATCCAAGGATCTTGGACAAAACTTGGGTAGTCACCCAGTGACTGCTTATATAATCTAATATGAGTCACATATCTGATCAGAGGCTCAGTTTTCTCATTCTGGTAAATAGGGTCAATAAAACCTGGTCTAGTTGTCTCATATCATAGTTGATAATAGCTATAAAATACAACATAGATTTGAATTACTATATAAGGGAAAACTTTAACATTTTCATTCTTTTTACCAATGATTACTTGTTTCAACTTGTAAGAAGTTGATATGATTAATTCATTTTAAAACATAATTTTATTCTTTAATGACATTAGCACATCTTGGGAAGTGTCAGTGGTGTCATTGTGGTTCATATGGTATTACTTATACAGGGTTTTCTGGGTAATACAAATGAGTCAGGATTCAATAATAAATAGCATTTATATAGTGCCTTAAATTTTGCAAAACACATTACATGTTTGATTTCATTTGATGCTTAGTACAAATCTGGAAGATAGGTGTCATTATCATCCCCATTTTACAGATGAGAAAATAGAGGTAGAGGTTAAGCAACTTGCCCAGTGTCATACAGCTAGTAAGTGTTTGAGAACTCAGGTCTTTCTGATTCCAGGTTCAGTGCCACTTGTTTCAAAGAAAGACTTGAAGAGAGAGCATTTTTCCAATATGTTTAATTAAAACATCATCCTAAACTTCATATAAAACTCATTTTTCTGGATTTTGCTTTCTTCTTCCTTATCTAAGTGTTTTGCGTCTATCCAATTAATATACTATCAGCATTAGCTATATTCAGCAACCTGGGTCAGATTCTTATCTACACAACTTCTCCCGTTTGTTCACTACAAAGTTTTGCAAACAGGAATAGACTGCTTCTGCCTGGTCACTGGGATATGAATTGGAAGCTTTGATTATAAACAGCACCTTTTGTGACTTTTCTATGTAAATCCAAATGAACTTAAAATTAGATTTCTGCTTTATGTATGACAGTTCTATCATTTTATTTTCTTGATAAATTTTTAATTTGTTTAGATCTTAAACTAGGAGATGAATTTGTGTAAATGCTTCCTTCCTGTGCCCTTTGTCTAGGAATCTAATAATCACTGAGCAAAGCCTCTAGAATAACAATATCTCAGGGTTTCCCATGTTATATTACAATCTTAATTTCCACATTGGTTTTCTTCTAGGAATTCAATTTTGCTCAGTTCTCTTCATCAGTAAATTTTTCAACATGTGCAAATTTACATTGGGCATGGAGTATTTCTGAAGCTATGTGCACCAAGTTCAATTTCCCTCTCTAAATTCTTTCTACAGATATTCAAGAATTTTATGAGGTAACATTGTTAAACTCTCAAAAAAGCTGTGAACAGAAAATACAAGAAGCAAATCAAGTGGCAGAGAGATTAGAAAAGAAAACATTTCTTGTATCACCCCATGAAAGTCTTCAAAAAGCTTCAAAAGAGGTAAGTTTTTGAAGCTAGTGAAAGAGACTAATAATCTGGTGACCTATTGGTGATAGTAGTAACATGATGGTGATGATGATAATTATTTTGATAATTATGATATTTAATGTCAGAGTGGAAGAACCCCAGAAGTCAGCTAAACCAACCCATATCTGAATGGTCTCTTCCTCTATGGAATCTCCAACTAGTGGGTATCCAGGTGCCACTTGAAGATGGATGGAAAATTCATTCATCCTTTTCATCAATTACTTGTTTCCACTTGCTAGAAGTTCATATGATTATGGTTAATTTTTATACATAATTTAATTCTTTAATTATATTGTTATTAGTATATTATTGGGATGTGGCTGTGCGTCATATAGTATTATTTCTACAGAGTTTTCTAGTAAGGCAAATGAGAGAGTCAGGATCAAAAAAATTAATAAACTATAAAGTTTGATTCTATGGGGCAAAATTTAACTGGAATACATGGAAAGTTGATTATTTGGACACAAGTACAACACAGGAAACATGGCTAGAGAGTAATTCATCTGAAAAGATACAGTGATTTTAAAAGAATGCAAGCTCAACATAAGTTAGTAAGGTGACATGGCAGCTAAAAAGATAATATGAATTCAGGAAGCATTAAGGGAGAAATAATATCCAGGACTAGGGAGATTATAGTTCTGATATACTCTGCCTTGGTTGGACCATATCTGAAGATTATGTTTATTTCTGGGCACCATAATTTAAGAAGAGAATTGATGAGCCACAGTCTTTCCAGAGGAAGACAACCACTGTGGTAAAAGGCCTTAAGCACATGCTATTTGAAGGTGATCTTTAACCTGGGGTGGAGAAAACTCCCTAGAGTGGGAGGGGATTATAACCATCTGTAAGGTAATATAGAAGAGGGTTTAGATTTATTTTTCTTGATTCTTTAGAGTAGAAGTAGGACCAATGAATGGATATCCCACTGATGGAAAGGAAATCTTCCTTATAATTAGAGTTTTCCAAAAGTAGAAGGAGAAGTTTGGAGGCATAGAGGATAGAACACTGGACAAGTGTCAGGAAGATCCAAGTTTAAATCTAGTCTCAGACTCTTACTGAGCCTGGGAAAGTCATTTACTGTTTAATCTCTTCGGCCTAATGCCCTTATCTATTACATATATATATATATACACATACACATATATATGTACGTATATATATAGGAAATAGTTGGCTCACATTCATTAGAGATTATCAAGTAATAGATATTGTGACATTGTGGAGAAAGCATTCTTTCTAAGGAAGTGTTGGAAAATGTAAACATATAAATATATACATGTATAAAATATGCACATATATTTTATATATGTATACATAAAATATTTATATATAAAATCTTTCAAAATTTCTTCAAAGATATAGCAATAGAAATAAAATAATAGAAATAACCTAGTCAAAAATTCTCTGCTCATAAATATCAAGTGAGACTTAAAAGAACTATATGCTCATCAAAGGCGATGGCTTGTGATGGAAGAGATCCAATGTAGAGTACTGCATTGAAGATGAAAAAGGATTCTTGGTAGATGGTGAGTTCTTCCAGTTGTCCTTCCCCCACCTAATAACATTGCTTTAAGTCCCAATATGTTATAGAATCTACTTGAGAAGATCTGTAATTACTCAAAAAAGTGTGGCTTGATTATTCCCACACATAGGAAGAAACAAGTATATGAAGATTGTCTATTGAAATGAATTATATGGTAACCCATAAAGCTTGTCCATCAGTATTTATATGTGGAACAGAAAATACAGAGAGAGAGCCAATTGGAACCAGCTGAACAAGAAGTTTATCTAAGTTGAACAAGAAGAAATATGTAGGCTAGATTGCCTTCCAAAAATTGCCAAATTCCTTTAATGGTCCCATGGAAAGCATCCCATGGAAAGAAAGGTCCATATTATAAATACCAATAGTTGACTGATGTTGATCTATAGCAGTGAGATATAGAATACAATGATACTTGAAGAGTTAAAAATGAATTTCACACATAAAGCAAAGGAGAAATGCATGGTAAGCATGAACAGATTGTTAGCATATAACCAATGAAGAATCTCAAAGAATAGCTATAAAAAGTGTCATTGAGGAACTGTTTAATAGCAAGAGAAGATGAGCTGTTGTCCTGTGGCAAGGATAAGGAATGACAGATGGACAACCAGTGTGATAAATTAGAGTGCAAGAAATATCTAAAAAAAATTAGGAGAGACTTAAGGATATTGGGTAGACCTCTTGTGGCCAATTTGTGAGAAGCATCACACGGGATAGGAGGACGTGGATGGATTCCAATCTTTATAATTAAAGAGAATGCCAAAACTGATGAAATCATCAATGCATTTGAATCTTCTTGTCTTGGCACACACTGGATTGGATGGCCTCTGAAGTTCTTTCCAACTCTGATATGGTGTGATTCTTTGATACCTTCCAAGGAATCCCATCTACCTTCTGGAGCTCTCTAATTATTTTTACTTTGTATGTATCTGCATTTTACTCCTGGGTGGCATGGAATTCATCTTCAGATAGAAGCCAATCTCCTTGAGGGCACGACCTGTTTTGTTTTTGTTTTTGTACCCAGTGCCTAATATGGTGCCTATGACAGAAAAGGGCTTACTAAATGCTTGTTTGCTTTGATTGCTTAGCATAAGTGCTGCCTCCTTCAGTAAGCCTTTGCTGGTTTCCCCTCCCTATCTACTATGACTCCCCTTCCCCCCACTCAAAAATACCTTGTATACATTTGACATATACCTAAATATACTCATATATAGAAATACTGTCTCCCTCTTTAGAATTAAACACTTTGAGGGCAGGGGTAGTTTCACTTTTTCCTTTGCCTCCCCAGTTCTTATTATAGTGCCTCTAACATAGTGAGTGCTTAATAAATGTTTGTTAATTGACTGATTACTGATGGATTGATGACAGGTTTTCAAGTCTTGTCTTCATCTTCATTGCTCTCTTCTTGATACATTCTAGATTATGAATGTCCTTTCTAAAGTATGTGTGTACATACATACATACACATATATATACTCATACATATGCACACATGCATATATATACTCATACATATGTATACATACATATATATGTCTGTGTGTATCTTTAAACTTCAATAAAACCTATATCTAAACATCTACTATAGATTTTATAAAAGATCACAGGATTATAGATTTAGATCTGGAAGGAAAATAGAGGTCCTGTATTTCAACATTCTTATACAGATGAGAAAACTGAGGCCCAGATGGGGACTAATGTGACTCTTTGATTTACAAAATAGTTGATATGATCATAAGGTCATAGGTTAGAGAGAGAAGAAACCTTAGCAGTTATCTAGCTCAACCTAATTTTATTAATGAGGAATGTCAGCCTCACAGTGGTTAAGTGACTTGCAAAAGGTCATATAGGTTAAAAAAGGAACAGGAGGGTATTTAACCCCAGTCCTCTGACTCTTTCTGAATCAGACTAGCCTTAAGCAACAATAATAAAAGTAACATATAGTGATTTGGCACTCTAAGATTTACAAAGAACTTTACTTATAACAGCCTTCAGGGCAGGTAGTACAAATTTTATTATTTCCATATTACAGATGAGGAAATAGGCTCAGAATGGATAAGTGATTTGGCTATAGCTTCTCAGTATTGGAACCAGAATTCTATCCTTGGTATTTTGACCTTAATGCTAACATTCCTTCCACTATCTCATTCTGGTTTTTGTTAGTCTATGAGCATCATCTTAGGAACCCAGGAGATGAAGTATGATGAATAAATGAATAAAAATTGGGAGACTGCTTAACAATAGCAAAACTCATGGAAGCAAAGAATAACTATGAAATATCTGGTCTTTGTGGTTCAGTTTGTATGTAATGATTGCATCTAGTGGTTATCTAGCAGGTAATAAATGCTAATTATTGGTTTTATATATATATACATATATATACATACACACACACATATATATATATATACATATAGGGAAGATTAATTACAATATAACTACCAATCAATCCATGAATCAAGTATTTATTAAGTTCCTACAACATCTAGACACTATACTGTGTGCTGGGAGACAAAAGCACCAAGAATGTAACAGTTCCTACTCACAAGGAAGACAGTATCCAGTTGGGGTAGATCACAAGAAAGATGAGGATTGAGAAAAGGCCATTTTAAATAGAGAAACATTAATTACTCATGGGTAGGTCAACCAATATAATAAAAATGATAGTATTACCTAAATTAATTTATTTATTCAATTCTATGCCAATAAAATACTCAAAAAGATAACTTTATAGAACTAGCAAGAATGTTAATGAAATTCCTATTATAATATGAATATTATATGATAAAAGATCAAGACTCTCCAGAGTAATAATGAAAAGAAAACTGGGAAGGAAGAGGGTCTGTCAATATCATCTCCAACTGTGGTACAAAAGCAGTAATCACTGAAGTGATTGGGTAGTATCTAAAAAATAGAGTCAAATAAATGGAACAGATTAAGTATACAATACACAGAATCAAAGAAACACAGTAGCATAACATTTTATAAATCCAAAGACTGTCACTTACTGGGGAGTCTGACTTTCCATTTGACAAAAATTTTCTGTGAAAACATGATACCAATATGGCAGAAATTAGGCTTACACCATATTACACCAATTTCTCATACTATACACTAAGCTAAACTCCCATATTAAGCATGACCTAGATATAAAAGGTCACTTTATAAACAAATTAGAGAAACAAAGAATAAAAAATTAAAAGTTATCAATTCTACAGATTGGAAAAGATTTCATGATAGAAGTGATAGAGTTGCACATGATAAAATGGACAAATGTGATTATATCAATCAAAAAGTTTTTGCACAAACAAATACAATATATCAAAAAGTAGAAGAGAAACTGGTAAGTGGGGGAAAATCCTTGAAAATTCTTACAACTTTCTCTGATAAAGCCTTCATAGCCAATATATACAAGGAGTCAATTCCAATTTATAAGACTAAGCAATTACCCAATAGATAAATGATCCAAGTATGTGCACAGGCTGTTTTCAAAGGAAAAAACCCAAGCTATCAACAACCATGTGAAAAAAAACTCTAAATCATTAATAATTAGGGAAGTGTAAATTAAAGAAATTTTGAGGTTCCATTTCATCTCTATAAGACAGGCAAGGATGACAAGAGGAAAATGACAAATGTTGGAGGGATTGTGGGAGAACAGGTACACTGGTGGAGGGTTGGTTGGTAGAGTTGTGAATTAGTTTAACCATTTAGAAAGGCAATTTGGAATGATGCCCAGAAAGTTACCCAGATATACTGTGACTAGGCCTATATGTAAAAGAAATCAAGGAAAGAGAAAAAGAGTCTATGTACACAAAATTATTTATAGCACCTCTTTTTGTGGTAGCCAAAAATCAGAAGCAAAGGGGGTTTCTTCCTGCTGGAACATGGCTAACCAAACAAAGTCATATGAATATAATGGAATATTATTTTCATGAGGAATGATTAAATAGACAACTTCAGGATAAAATATGAAGATTTCTATGAACTTATTCAGAACAAATTGGGCAGAACTAGAACAATTTATACAGGAATAACATTGTAAATAGAAACAACTTTGAAAGGTGTTTAAGAACTCTGACAAATTCCATGATAAACCACAAGTTCAAAAGAATGAAGATGAAATATGACCCAACTCCAGATAGAGAGGAAAAGAATTTAGAAAGTAAAAAAACCACATTTTTGGACATTGCTAATGTGGAATTTTTTTCTGCGATATTTAGATATGTATGGAGGGACTGGTTTAGAGAGTATTTTTTAAAATTGCTTAATGGAGGATGGAGTAGTGGAAGTATTATATTAATAAAAATTTTGTTAATTGAAAAATAATAATAAGCTGCAAAAAGAGAATGTATCTAAGGTATCATTAAAAGGTACTAAGATTTATTAAACCCACCAAACACGTTTTACTCTCCAATGTCAGAGTAAATCTTCCCATTCATGTGAGGAAAAATGATGGTGCCAAAAGAACTATAGAAGTGATCTTTCAGGATCATGAAAGTCCTAGGAAACTACAAGATTTGGGTGTTGTTTTCATTTCTTCCAGTTGAAGATTGGGATTGTGAGAAATAAATAGGAGAATATGGAAAGTGAATAGTTATCTAAGTAATGTAAAAGAACAGGATTTGTTTTTATGAATAAATGAATGGAAAAACCAATTTGTTTAGTGCTCACTATTTGACAAGCCCTGAACTAAGAAGTGAGGATATAGTTAGAAAAAGACAGGTTTGGTTTCTCAAGTTGCTAATGATTTGATTGAGTGAGACAGCTCTTAAATAAAAGTTCAGTTGCAATGTGAATATTTTCTGATTTTGTTCTGTTTTGTGTTGTGTTAACCCCCAAAGAAACAAGAATACTATAGCTCAGATAAATGGTATGATATTAAGGTATCACAGAGAGAATGTAGACCAGCTCCAGTCATATTTTACTTCCATCTTTTCTATTCGTGAGAATGATCTTCAGACGGGAAAGGGTTAAAATAACTGTAACTAAGAGGGAATTGAGGTTTAGGGTAGATAAGGAAACAGAAGAACATGTATCTGTTGTAAATGAATTCCTTCCCAGCCTGGGTGTCCCTAAGTGCTAAGAAGATTCTAGGTGAACTTGCTCAATCACCATCGATGTTAATTAAATCAGACCATAGTATAGATTACCAATGGGACCCTTTTGTAAATTTATTTTTAGAGTTTTTAGACATAAAATGTATTACTTTTGAAAATTTGTTTTTTATATCACATTCACTTCCTTATGTATCACACTATGGACTTTACCCTTATAACAGTGAAAAGAAGTTAAAAAAGAATAGTAGACACATCCACAATTTCTGATGGGTTATATAGTAGTTTTCATTTATGGTTAATGACTTTTCTGCTGATATTCTATCAACTCTTCTCTGGTACCAAGGTAGAACACTGGATTTAATTTTAGTTCTGATGAGTTTTAGTATGATTTTCATTTATATGGTTATCATCATTATGTATATTGTTTTCCTGGTTCTGCTTTCTCTTCTCTGTATCAGTTCTTACATCTTCCTAAATGTCTCTGAGTTTCTCATATTTATAATTTCTATGTTGAAATAATATTCCATTACATTAATAGCCACCCCTCTACTACATTTATAGCAATCCCCCTGGGCTGCTCCCCCAACTCAATTCTCATATTAATGGGTTGAGTATTCACAGAATTTACCTTAGGTTCTAGAGGTAACCCTTTAAGGATATACTTCTAAAACTATAGCCCATAAGCTCCACAAGTGTGGTGCCCATTAGTAACCATCCAACAGACAGAATTAGTTCTTAGCAAAGGGGTTTATTATGTTGGAATAGTAAGGATAGTCATTATAAAATATTCTAGCCCCAAACCTGGTCCATATCCCACAAACTTACTTAGTGTTCATGGGAAGAATGTGCTTAAACTCAGTATGATGTAGAGATATGCACATGTAGGTAATAGATGTGACAAGGCAGCTCCTAACTCTAGAATTGTAAAGCCTGGATGTCTTATCTCTCCTTATGGTATCTTTCTGCAGCCCAGCTCTCTGGTGGCAGGACCTCTGACTTAAGTTCCAGCTCTCTCTTAAATCCATACTTGGCTCTTTTATTCTTGGAATCAGAGGATCATGCTCCTTAAAAAAGGTTATTGTCGTAAGATGACTCTTTCTATCTGTATCTTTCAGATTGTAGGTCTCTGCTTTTCCATATGGGTCTTGAACTGTCCCTCTGAACTAATGAATAGACTCTCTCTTTTTTGTTTGAATAAATCCACTGCTAAGACACCATGGAAAATGTGGAGACAAATTCTCCTCTTTCCATTTCACTCACCTGCCTCCTTATTGGCTGCTTATTGAGCTGCTGGATGGTTTTCTTTTTATATATAGGCTGACTCAGTCAATCACTAAATGTTTCTTATGTGACTGTCAGTGAACTTCAGCTATTGGCCAAGGCATAATCCTCTCAAATGGTGATTAAATAGTTTCTTTATACATTTTTGTGGTATTGTAGGAAAGTTCCTTAATGCTTCTTTTATACAACCATGTAAAATAATAACACACACATGCACATATATATCTATATATCTATATCTATATCTAGATACACACACACACACACACACACACACACACACACATATAGTTGGTTGTTGTCTGTTTTCAAAGAGGACCAAAATGACATCACCACGATAAAGTGAAGTTTCAGTGTGTCCGACTGCGGCTGATCCACATCCATATCCATATATACATATATCCCAGTTGTTTTCCAAAATGATTGCAAGAATTCAAAGCAGCACAGGCAATGCGTTAATTAGAATGGAATGCAAAGGAAGGAAGAAAGGAAATAAGCATTTATTAAGAACTAAATTCTAAACCTGGGGGATAGAAACATAAGGCAAAAGGAAGGGAATCCTTACCCTCAGGGAGCTATCATTTTAATGGGGAAGGACAGTAAACAAAATGAAACTGTAAAGTCTGGTGGTAGAGGGGAAGGACTGGGAGGAAAGCAAACCTCCAGTACTGGGGCATGGTTCTGAAATCCAGAGAGTCCTGGTCAAGGTTAGAGAGGAATGGGACAGAAAAGAATTTGTTTAACGCTGTGATTAAATCACTGGACCTGGAGTCAGGAGGACTCTTCTTCCTGGTTGAAATCCAGCCTCAGACATTTAGTGGCTGTGTGACCCTGGGCAAGTCACTTAACTCTGTTTGTCTCAGTTTCCTCATCTGTGCTGGAGAAGCAAATGGCAAACCACTCCAGTGTCTTTGCCAAGAATGCCCCAGATGGGATCATGAAGAGTCAGAAATCACTGGAAAACAAATCTATTTTACATGCTCAGCACTTTGCAGAGGATTGGGGATGTAAATAGAAACCTGATATAGTACCTGCTCTCAAGGAGCTCACATTATAATTTGAAAAAGCAATATATAAAGGAAAGCTTACATTTATGTTCAGTTCCCGACAGATGGAAAGGTCAGCAAATACTTAGGTTTTGGTGAGGAAAGACTGAAGGCATTGCTAGGCACTAAAAGATACGAAGGAAAAATAATTACTCTGTAGCCTAAGTGATGGGGATGGGATCTGAACCCCCTAAAAGAAAAAGATCATATCTTTTTGGGATCTAGACCCCAGAAAGGAAAAACCCCTGGATTTTCCTGTTAGCCCAAGTCCCTGGAGTTCCCCTGGATCACCTGGCACTCCCCAGTTAATCTTTCATTGTGCTCCTCATGGTCTACCCCAGGTCCCACCCTAGACTGTCACTCCTTAATTCCACCTAGACCCTTCTCTGTTAACAGACTACTTGGCCACTCCTAGGTCACATCCCGATCTTCTCACTGGCTTTTGTATAAAAGATCCATCTTACCTCCATTAAAATGCTCAGATTCCTTAAGAGTCTGGCTTATTTATCAATACATGTCTCACAGTAACAGGGATTCTTAAAATCTTATCCACCCCCACCAGTGTTCTAATAAGCCTTGACTGTGACTGAAAGAAGGCTTGGGTCGAATCTAGGCAGGACCTGCGTCATTTGCCCTTGAATTTCAGGGTTCCCAAAACCCCTAAACCTCAACAAAAGGAGTTTATGCCTGTTGGGTGATGACTTGTCCAGTTTCAAGGGTTCACCTGAAAAGGTTGAGGGTTGATGGGGGGCCCCAAAATACCCACAGTCTGGGTCATGCTTGAATGAATTTGACTCAAACCTTCTTAAAGCCAAAGAAAACAAAGTTTATTAAAGATTCGCCAAATTGGGTTACCTCTTAAGGAGCCTAAGCATTTGCGATGCTTGTATTCACAAGTGGGCCAGATAGAAAAAGAGTGTGAGCTGGATTGAATCTGAGCACCTTCATGGAGGCAAGATGGAACTTAAATACAGAAAAGAGTATAGGAGGGATCTGGAGGGTGATGGTGGTGGTCTGGTAGTCCAGGGTGATGGGAGGAGCTGTTTAGGAAGGGTCTTGAAGAGAAATCCAAGGAGGGAATCCAAGGAGGGTCAAAGGCTGGAAACAGCTGGAGGCTATCAGGAGATATCAGACAATGGAGGGTTTGGGTGGGAAGCAGGTGGGGTGCCAGGCCTAGAGGCCTGTGTGGGCTACCCGAGTCTTCTTACCTCACCTCCGAGGTCTTCGGTTGGCCAAAACCGGATGCTCATATGAGAGAAAGGACGTTCCAGAGTCGAACAAGGGTTGAGCTTTATTTCAGGGTCTCGGTTAAAAGTGCAGGGAGGTCTTCCTTAGGAGGAAGAGGGGGAGATTTCCTAAGGAGGCTAAGATCTTAGGGGATTGGAAGTAGAAGTACAAGCGGGGAGAGAGGGGGAGGGGAGAGAGAAGAGAAGCGGAGCCTACTGTCCTCTTGGCTCCTCACGTGCTAAGAGAGCTTTCAGGCTTCCTCAATCCTACTTAACCTTCAGCCACATAGTTTGCATCTGAATACCGTGCTGTTAGATAACAATAGTGTGCCCAGATCCGGGACCATCTCGAGGGTGGGGAGATCTCTCTCCCATCACGTTTCTCATGGGAAGAGGCGGAATTACTCGAGATAGCTCGGTTCACCTCGATTCCCTGCCGTTTCCTGGGGGAGTCTCATGAGAGCTCTAAGATTTAGAAGCTCCCACCTTTACCCGCCCGAGACTGTCCACACGGAATTGAGCTTCCAATCCCAACAGTGGGGCAATCCAGAGATCTTGATAGGAGCAGTATGGGAATGAATACAGATCTTGATGAGCTTCCAGAGACCGCCTGAACAAATGGGAAGATTAGATTTGAGTAAGAAAGGCCAGATTAAATGGGAAAATTCAAGGGGAGCTCAAGGAGGCTCCCAGAGTCTGAACCTCATCACACCCAGTTATTCTGTGGTGAAACCTAAGTCAGAAATAGTAGGTATTTGTCTACCAGGCCCTATATTTCATGAGTAGTAACTTGAATTTCAAAAAAACCAAATTATTACATTTACAAAACGCATTCACTTCCTAACTTGCGAAAGAAATTAGAACTGTGATTGTGAAATGAATTGTTTAATGAAGATTATTCACTGTGAGCTGCTGCTTTGCTAAAATGTAACATTAACTCAACAATTATCTAGGAACAATTTACAGTATACATCTTAGGGTTCACCCCAGCTCACCTTTCAACTAGCACAGCTTCTTCTGTGTATTCTAAAGAGGTGAGACCACTTCACATTACTGCTATGTTTCAAATGCTGACATGGGATAATATTCATACTTACTAGAACTATCTGACCTCATCTTACTTTATCTGGGCATGTGGCAGGGAAGCATGTGGAGATGTGGCTCAAGGGCATTTATCTCTGATACTGCTAACATAACTTGACTGATCAGACTCCCATTCACATGAATGAAAGATTCTCTAATTCTCAAGTTTATGCATAGTAACTAGAAACATATCCTTTAATGTCTTTTAATTTAGATTCAGAGGAAAAAAAAAAGTTCTTGGTCCTGGGAAACACTATGAAGGAGGCAGTTAAGCATGACAAAAACGTTTTATGAATTGGGGTTGTTAGCAGATCACTATATCCTTTGAAAGTGCTTATTATGTAGGAAGAATATGAGGCCATTATGAGCTAAAATGAGTTGACATAGTTTGACATTTTTCCTTGTACATTTAAATGAGTAGCAGCTTTTGATATCATGAATCACAGATGCTGTTAGTTCATTGATAATCTTTGTATAAAATGAAACGTATGGAATACAATGACTGCGTTTTTGCCATTTACAGAAAGTAAGCCTTGATGATCACTTATCTTGTTAGCAGGAGTTCTCAACCTGGGATCTATGAAAGTAAAAAAAAATTGGATAACTGCATTTCAGTATAATTAGTTCCTTTGTAATCCTGTTATTTTATTTTTATGCATTTAAAAAGCTTATTCTGAAGAATCTAGGTTACACCAGTATGCCAACAGATCACATCATAGTAGAAGTTTAAGAATCTTCATATTAGGAGCAGTTAGGTGGCACAGTGAATAAAGCACTGGCCCTGGAATCAGGGGGACCTGAGTTCAAATGTGACCTTAGACACTTGATACTTATTAGCTGTGTGACCTTGGATGAGTCACCTAACCTTGATTGCCTCACATGCCCCCCTCCAAAAAAAAAAAATCCCTTCAAGAATCTTCATGTTAAAGGATTTTCTTTCCTTCTTTTCTTTTTCTTTTTTTCTCCTTCCTTCCTTCCATGAAGAACAAATCACAAGCCTAAAAAATTTAGAAAGAATTTTAATAGATCATTTAGCAAAAGGGAGAGGCAGAAAAAGGATTGACCTCCTCAGAATCTCTGTTAAAGTTACACATTATATAGAATTAAAGCAACCTACTAAGCATAAAAACTACAAATGTATCAGTAAAGCAAAGATGTCCACTCTCCCCATTACTATTTGATACAGTTCTGGAAATACTAGCTATGGCAATAAGGTAAAAGAAAGAAATTTAAGGCATGAAGTTAGGCAAAGAGAAGATAAAACTGTCTGTACTTATTGGTGATATTATCATTTGCTTAGAAAATCCTAAGGAATTAGCAGAGATACTTATTGGAAAATTAATAGCGTCTGCCAAGCTCCAGGATACAACACAAATGGAAAAATCAATAGCATTTCTAAATACTGCTACTACTACTACTATTACTACTAATAACACAAATGGCAATAGTAGAAAGTGAATACTTATTCCAAATAATGACAAAATGCATTAAATAACTGGGGATCAGTCTTCCAAAGCATGTAAAATACTTGTATAGATTAAGTTTCAAAGTGCTCCTTATACCAATGAAAAACAACCTGGAAGAATATTCAGTGCTAAAGGCTGAGCTGTGTCAATATCATAAAAATGACAGTACTAATCAAGTTACTTTACAGTTTTAATGCTATAAGAATAAAGTTCTCAAAGGGATACCTTGCAAAATTTGATAAAATATTAAAATTCATTTGGAAAACAAAATATCTAAACTATTAAGAAGTAATAAAGAAAAAGAGTCACCAATGGAAAGAGAAATGGCACTTCCAAACTTCAAAGTATGTTGAAAAGTAGCAGTAATCCAATCCATGCAATTGGTTAAAATGTAGAGTAGTAGATCAGTGGAACAGATTGTACATGATGGCCCTCAATAACTCATTGTTAGGCAAATTGGAAAATATAAATTGCTTAGGAATAAACTTCTTATTTGATAAAAATTATTGGAAAAACTAGAAAGTAGTGTGGCAGAAATTAGATTAATACCTAATAACATATTCCACAATACATTTTAAATACATATATCATGTTAATGCTAAAAATCATACTATAAAAACATTCTAAGAGAAGTAGATCATATACGTCTCAAAGCTATGGGTAGGAAAACAAAGGATAAAGAAAATTACAGAGGATAGATAACTGATCACATGAAAATGAAAAGCTTCTGCAAAATCAAAACTAACATACCTAGGATTAAAAGAAAGGGTGATAAATGGGGAAAATCTTTGCATCAAATTTCTCTGATAAGGGTTTGGTATCTAAGATATATAATCTATGAATATTACGTAAATGTATATATTACACACACCACACACACGCGCGCGTGCGCGCACACACACACACACACACACACACACACACACACACACACACAGACACACACTGGACCTGGAGTCAGAATACCTGAGTTAAAATCTGGCCTCAGACACTTACTACCTGTGTGTCCTTGGAAACATCACTTTCCTCAGTTTCCTCATCTGTAAAATGAGGTGGAAAAGAAAATGGGAAACCACTCCAATATCTTTGCCAAGAAAACCCCAAATGGGGTCCCAAAGAGTTGGATGCAACTGAAGTGACTAAGTAACAACAGCTGTAGCAGCAGCATAGCACTGTCTATGCACACTAGTTCTTTCACAGATGCGTGGTCCTACTTCTATCATCTGGAGTCAAGCAGAACTATCCTCATCCCTCTTTTTCTGTGAAATCTTTCAAATATCAAAAGACAACAAAATCTAGACTTGGTTTTTCTTCTTTAGAGTCTATCCATGCCCATTTCTTCCAACCAACCACTTCATCAACCACCTTATCCAGAGTCCTCTTATTGTCTTAGTCATCACCCTCTGAATATGCTCCAGCTTAACAATATCTTTCTAAGATTCAGTACCCAGAACCAGATGTAACATATTAGATGTCTCATTAAGGCATAATATAGGGGATTCTCTATAGTGCTCTCATGTGCATTGATGGGCACTCCCACCAAGGGTTTAGAGACTGAGTTCAGGTGCAGAGAATCAGATTTATGGTGGAATCTAGAGGATAAATTATGATTCTCAGATATTCTCTTTTTGATATATTCTGTGCCTGGTTATTTTGCCTTAGTTATAACTCTTCTCTTTGTTTGGAATTGAGAGAGCTGGATAACTTTTCTCCCTGAAAATAAGGACACAAAGTTGACGTTTTTGCTCATTTCATAAATCTTCCTGTAGGTGATGTCCAAGCAAGGAAACGTCCCAATTAGTTGGCAGTTAGTTAGCCCACTGCTTCTTTGCTAATAATACTGTTGTGGTTGATGATGATGATCTTCTAATTCTTGATACTCTAGGTATATCTAATCTCCTTCTCGTGGGGTCAAACCATAACTAGTAGTCCTAGGGGTGCTTCATAAGATTGTAAGCTCTTTGAGGGTAGGGGCTATCTTATGCTTCTTTTTGTATCCCCAGTGTTTAGCACAGTGCTTGACTCATAGTTAATGCAAAACTGATTAACTAATTGATTGCTTCCTTGGTCTTTCCTCAGTCCTGTTGAGAGATACTTCCTGCTTGTTGAAACCACATAAACCCATGTATTCTCATGGTAAGTAGATAAGGTGCTGGACTTGGAGTCAGGAAAACTTTAATTCAAATCTCAAATATTTACTAGGTGTATGACCCTGTGCCAGTCATTCAAATATCTCTGTGCCTCAGTTTCTTCAAATATAAAATGAGGGGACCAGACTCAATGACTTCTAAGGTCTCTTCTACCTCTAAATCTATGCTCTTACCTTGCATTAAATGTGAAGAATTTGTTTTTGTAATCAGGGCAACTGAAAACTACTGTGAGCAACTTTTATAACAATAACCTCCACAGCTAACTGTCCTCTACCACCTTCTGTCCATGAAGTGAAGGGAATGGCTTCACCTACCAAAGTCTATTTCTGATGGTTACTACATGCTCAAGTGCCATTTTCTGCCAGAGACACTCCCTAGCTATTTTAAATTATGGTTTTTTTAGGTTGATACATTCAATTTCTCTGTCTCTTATCCTTCCTCTCCCACTAGAAAAAAAGAAAAAAAACAAAATCTTTATAACATATATAGATAAGCAAAAAAAAAAAAAAAGTTCTCACGTTAGCCATGTTAAAAAAAAACAAATAAACAACCAAAAACATGTGTTGGAGAGAGCCAGTATTGATGGAGTCTGGAATGTGAGGTACTGTCCAGGTTTTACTTGGGACTTATACTAGCGTAAAAGATGACATTCTCAGGGTTGGTGTACCATTCCATTCCTGATAGCAAGGATGAGATCGTTCTGATCCTGATTGTGTACCCCAAGGTTGTTACGCAGAAGGAACTAAGACATGGAAGCAAAAGATGTAAAAAATGTAAACTGAAAATATTCTCATGGGAATAACCTTACTTGCTTGCTTGAGAGAGTATAAATCTTGACCCTCAGATCAATAAACCAGTCATGTACCAGTCATGTACAGATGGTACAGGCTTGCCTGGCCCTTGCTGCTGTTATCTCTTTCTTTTCTATCAACCGTAGTGCCTCTGATCCTTCAGTTGCTGGGATTGTGTCTTATTCTGCATGTTTAGTTCATGCTAGGAGGTGAGTGTGGTGGATGCTACCCACTTTCTGTTTTTTTAATGATATCTGGGTAATAAAACTAATTAATGCCCCTAAACAAATCAGGATCTTATCTGAGTAGTCTGCTCCTCCTGGAGTCCCAAAACAAATCCAAGAGGATTTGCATCTCAAGAGAGTTCGATTTCCTTAAAGCTTTTCTCTAGATCTTTCCTCATAGCCTATAATTCCTATCTTCTCCTACTGGTTCATTCCCTTATCATTGTGTAATTTCCTCCTGATTACATGGACTTGGCTTGTGGTTAGGTCACTGGTCTGTGGTCACCTGCAAGTCTGCTGCACTATCATGGGGACTGGCACATATATACATATAAACATATAATAAGCACAATACAAATTTATTGAGTATTTATTGATGTTCCTCTATCCTGGGTGACCAGGGCATCTAGCTGGCTTTCAATCGCCTTGATTCCTGGCTCCCCCTTCTTTTTACCTGTCTGCTGGTCTTTCTGGAAAGCACAACAACAAAAAAATATAATGCATCATCAAGCAAAGCAATCTGAGACTCCTTTTACTACTTTTCCAATCTCCATCTCAGCTAAATCTTTAGGCCTCTTTGTCTTGCTAAACCCAGGGCTAATGGATTCTTGGGATCATCTTTTAATGTTCTCAAAAAAACCAAAACAAAACCCAACTCAATCAACATTGACCCCTCTTAGCTTAAAATAGGAACCAAAAAAATAGCTGAGAGACAAATGAAGCTCATTATTATAGTTAATTAAATGCTTAGTCTTCTGCTTTAATCTAAGAATTAACACTGAAGGATCTCTCATTCACTGCATGTATTCCAAGTATTTAGCCTTGAAACTTGGATAGGGCCCCAGCAAGGGATTTATCTCCATTATTAGCAGTCTTTTCTTGTTGTTTCGTTGTGTCTGATTTTCTGACCCCATTTGGGGTTTTCTTGGCAAAGATACTGGAGTGGTTTACCATTGCTTTCTCTAGGTTACTTTACAGGTAAGGAAACTGAAGCAAACAGGGTTAAGGGACTTTCCCAGGGTCTCACAGCAAGTAAATGTCTCAGGCTAGATTTGAATTCAGATATTCCTGACTCCAGGCTCAGCACTCTAACCTCTACACCACCTAGCTGCGCGTTAGCAGTCCTATCCCAAACCAAACATGTTTATCTCCCGCTTTCTCATGAACAACTTGTTTGATCAGTTGTGAAGATTCCTAGGGTTGGATCTTAAAGGTAAATTCACACTGAACAAGACAATTTAGATTCTTTTCCCTTAAGCTCATAAAAATGGGGGAAAAATTATAGCTAGCTCATTTAGAGGGGCAACTGCTATTATGGGTAGGTAGGTAGATACCCTTGAAATCTTGCCTGAAACTTTTAAGATTGTTTCTCCAATCTGTGTACCGTCTTCAGGAGCCAGGGTTGTACCAAAGCCAGCTATAACTACCTTGTAAGAACCAACTGTTAAATTTTCAGCATGTGCGTTTGCATACAACTTTAAAAAATTACCAATTTACAAATCAGGGCTTGATTTATTGTTTTGTTAACTATATGCATTTGAAAAAGTTTTAATAATTCAGATTGAACTTAAAAATGTTTTTGCACATATTCTGAGAGTCTGGTAGTTAAATATTTATCAGCACACTCCTGTATTTCTTTATAAACATAGCTTGAACTCAGCAGGAATTCAATAGAAGGTTCAGAGAAAGTTGTTATTACCAGAGTGAAGGCATGATGACTAGAGGGTAACAATGACCACTACAACAACAGGCATTTATATCATGTTTTAAGCTTTGCAAGAGGATTTAAGTCCAGTATCTCATTTGAGTTTCACAACACTCCTAGCAGGACCCTTTCCATATATATATATATATATATATATATATAATTATATAATGTATTAACATATGATAATATTTATATAATAACATATTACATATCATATTGTATATAATTATAACATATGTTATACATTATTATATTATATTATTATAATATATAAATAATTAAAAATATAAATATTAAAAATAAAAAACAAAATATAACAAGAATATAATATATTATATATCATATATCATATATAATACATATCATATACATTTATATATGCTATAATATATAATTATATTATGTTATATTATATTATATTATAACCAATGTTGACCAAAGCATTTAAGTACTTACTATGTGCCAGTGCTGGGGATATAAAATAAGATAAAAATTGCCTTTGGCCTCAAGGATCTTATCTTGTAAAGGGAGAAACAAAATAACTAGGTTCACATAAGATAAGAAGTGTAGAACTTACAATTTGAAGGAAACAACAGATCGTAAAAGATGACAAGTGTACATCCCAGGCTTGAGGGACAGCAAGTACAAAGACATGAAGACGGAGAGTACAGTGTCTTGAGTGAGGAAGAACAACATGGCCAGTTTTTCTGGACTACACAGTTCATAAAAGAGAGCAATCCATTATTCATCTGAAAAAACAGGTTGGGGCCAAATTGTGAAGAGCTTTCAGTGCCAGAATAAATTTTATCCTGGAGCTAATAATAGGCCGCTGGGGCTTACTGAAAGGGGGTATGACAAGGTAATACCTGTTTTAGACATTTTAGGTATTTGGGCAGCTGTCAGGAAATGAGGGAAGGAAGGAGGGAGGGGGAAGGAGGGAGTGAGAGAGGGAGGGAGGGAAAGAGAGAGAGCAAAGAGAAGAGAAAAGAAGAGAAGAAAGGGGAGGGGAAGGGAAGGGAGGGGAGAGGAAAGGGAGACACTTGGTGCAGGGAATTTAATTAGGAGTCTATTGAAATAGTTTAATGAAAATGTGATAAACACCTAACTAGAGTGGTGTGGATTGGATAGAGTGGATCTGAAGAAAGAAGGAGATGTTTTGGAAGTAAAAGCAGCAGCTAAATGTAGAGTATAGGAAAATGGAAGAGAAGAGGATGACATTAATATTTGTGAATCTGGGTGACAGAAAGGATCATGGTGATGCACGACATAGAGAATCCCTCTTCCCCTCACTGAGCCAGGTTCAAAATTCCTTATTCTCTCCTATTTTCATTTTGGGGACCATCTAGAATCATCCAAGGTGATAGGATTACTGACCCTCCATTGATGCAGGTTCTAGTGTCCCAGGATCCAAGAGTTACTGTAGTAGAAGGGGTCCAAAGTAGAAGAAAAACAGAAACAAGTTCAGGCAAATGAGGGGATCCCTTCCCATCCTGAGCAGCATTTCATGAGGAGGTCCCCTCCACCAAGAGGAAAAGCACCTATCTACTTAAGAACATTGCTACATTATGTTGGGGACGTTTATGCCACATTAAAAATCACCTCAACTCAGCTTCCATACCTCAAGTATATGTTCTGGATATGCATATATTGAGGGAAATATTATTTCAGATAATACATTTAGAATTCCCATCCTGATTTCTGAGAGTTGCATGCAGGAATTAGAAGGCAGAATCTTCCACCTTATCTTTACTCTCGCTTCATAAAATTGTTTGGCTCTGCTGGTAGTGCAAAAGTCTAACCATATTGCTGTCAGTGGAAAGGCTGATTAACTGTTGTAAATGGTATTTCTCATAGAGATCTCAGTGCTTATGTTTACCTAGTTCTCTAACATCCTTACTCAGAAATCCTTTCAATATGGAAATCCAACAGAAACTCTCAAATGCCTACAATGTCACCCTTTATAAATAGCTTCATGCTGTGTTTCCCTTTTATCTTACATACCCTTCTCAGCTTGGGAAAATGAACTTTTGCGATTTTTTTCCCCCTCAACAGGATCTGAGCAGATTTCACTTGGCAGAAAACTATTCCTGTTTATATGCTTGATGGGCTCATTTGCATGTCAATAAATGGAATGCATTTCTGTCTCTCAGCTGTTTTCATAGCAATGATATTTCCTGAACTCCTAGAATTAAATAAATAGCCCCAATGAAGTTTCCCCTGGCCTGAGACCTTCTATAACTCAGTAGAAAAGCTACAACTACTCATATTCCTTGTACAGCAAGTATATCTCGTTATTTTTCTATCTTGCGTCAGTAACAGCTGAATGCTGTAGTGACTTTTTTTTGACATTCATTTTCTAAATTTAGCTCACATGTACTCTGTTCCATTGTTTTTCATACTCAGTAGTTCATTGTTATACATTTTTATCACTCAGTTTAATCATCTGAAGAATTTTAAGCTTGGTCACCATAATAATTCTGATAATTATAAATCATCCTATACCAGAAAGCTCCTGTGCCTACAGAATTTCCATGTTTTAATTATCTCTCATTCTTCTGCCAGGCCTGTTGAAAATATTATATTAAGAATACTTATATTGGTACTGTCTTCCATCAAAACATACTTTTGAGTTCTTTAATGGAATTTCACATACTACCAAAATTTACAGTGAAAATTCTTTTTGAGACAAGCAGTCCTTTTTTTTTTTTTTGTACACAAAGAGAATGCTTCTGGAGGGGGGAGGTATCTTTGTACTCATCAGGCAATCTAGCAGGTAACCACTGAGTACCCTCCCTATGCTCAGTGCTGATCACAGCCATAGCTAGTGATTCTTGCACCAGTGGCAATGGTTACAAAATATGCTATGAAGCAAGCATCATACTAGGTAACCCAAAGTTAACTTTAAGAAAAATATACCATTTAACATTTTCCAGTTATATGTAAAGACAATTTTTAGCATTCATTTTCACAAGATTTTGAGTTCCAAATTTTTTTTCCTCCCTCATTCCCCTCTTCCAAAAATTGTAAGCAATTTGATATAGGTTATATATATATACATATATGTATATATATATATATGTATATATATATGTATATATATGTACAATCATGTAAAACATATTTCCATATTAGTCACAGTTGTGAAAGAAGAAACAGACCAAAAGAAAAAATAAGAAAAAGAATTAAGTAAGTGAAAGTAGTGTTTTTATTCTACATTCAGAATCCATCAGTTCTTTATCTGGATGTGGGTAGCCTTTTCCATCATGAGTCCTTTGCAACTGTCTTAGATCATTGTGTTGCTGAGAAGAGCTAAGTCATCCATAGCTGATCATTACACAATGTTGCTATTTTCTGTACAATGTTTTCCTGGTTCTACTCATTTAACTTTGAGTTAGTTCATACAGGTCCTTCCAGTTTTTCTGAAATCTGCCGGCTCGTTGTTTCTTATTGCACAATAGCATTCCATCACATTCATATAACACAACTTCTTTAGCTATTCACCAACTGATGGCTATCTTCTCAATTTCCAATATTTTGCCACCTCGAAAAGAGCTAATATAAATATTTTTGCACATTTTCCTTTTTGTATGATCTTTTTGGGATATAGACCTAGTAGTGGTATTGCTGGATTGAAGGTTACCCTTTGGGCATAGTTCCAAATTGCTTTCCACAATGGCTGGATCAGTTCAGAACTCCACCAATAGTGCATTAATGTCTCAATTTTCCCACATCTCTAACTTTTATCATTTTCCTTTTTTATCATATTAGCCAGTCTGATAGGTGTGAGATGGTACCTCAAAGTTGTTATAATTTCATTTCTTTAATTAAAAATGATTTAGAGCACTTCTTCATATGACTATAGAGAACTTTGATTTCTTCATATGAAAATTACCTGTTCATATCCTTTGATCATTTATCAACTGGGAAATGGCTTGTAGTCTTATAAATTTGACTCAGTTCTCTTTCTATTTGAGAAATGTGGCACTCTCTATAAAGATTATTTCTCAGCTTTCTACTTTCCTTCTAATCTTGGTTGACCAAAGTTACGTTTTAAAGACAAACTCAGCACATATGTGTGTTTGTGGAGGAAAGACCTGGATATTCAGGATACAAGGCCCAGTGCGGAAAGAGACCTTGGCACTATTTTATTATTCTTGAGGAGTAGGTGCCGATCTCATCAATTTCTACTTGGTGAAAGAATATAATGTTAACATGTTCTATATCTGGGCACTTTGGGACAAAGTCCAATTCACTATAGCCTAGTTGAGGTTCTG
The DNA here is from genome assembly GCF_028372415.1 of Notamacropus eugenii. Lineage (NCBI taxonomy): Eukaryota > Metazoa > Chordata > Mammalia > Diprotodontia > Macropodidae > Notamacropus > Notamacropus eugenii. Next base: position 116,200,930 of record NC_092876.1, read on the forward strand.
ATGTTGAATCTTCCTTTCTCTTGCCTTTTCTTTTTTGGAATCCAAGGCACACATTTGCAAGAATGTTAACTGGGATTAGAGGTGCAGCTTGTGATTATGAAACAAAACAAAGATAGAAGCATGAGATTTTAAGGTCCTTGGGGGCAGAGTCTCTTATTATATCTCCAATATTTAGCATAGTACTTGGCAAAAAGTTTATTGGTTAGTAGACCCATCTTACTGAAGTTAAAACAGAATAAAAAGGTAAAATAACTCAAACTAATCCATTTTACAAAATAATGCCAGGATAATCTTCCTAATACATAGGTCCGATCACATCATAAAAAGCTACAGAAACTCTGTTATTTACAAAATTAAATACAAACTTTTCACCCTGGCATTCAAGGCCTTCTACAGTCTTTCTCCGAACTACCTTTTCTGTATTATGGTACCCTAATGGGCTCTACATTCTAGCTAGAAAAGTTTTCTAACCTGATCTCATTCAGCATTTTTTTTTTTTTTTTGGCATTTGTGCTTTTAAGTAACATATCTGCCAGAACTGGAATAGCCTCTCTTGGTACTTCAATTTGTCGATGGCTTATAAAATGGGAGCAATGGTTGTAATCTTTTAGATCCCTTCCAGTTCTAAATGTATAATCTTTCCCTTTCTTAATGGTCCAGTTCATGTGCTACCTTTTCCCAGGAACTTCCCTGATCACCTATGCTAGAAGGAATAGCCCTTTCCCTAAATCTCTCAAGCCACTCTGTTTGAACAGCTACTATGAAATTATCATATTAAAATTTATAGTTAGTTACATATTTATCTAAGTTTTCACTAGATCATTTTGGCCTGGAGGAAAGGACTGAGTCTTGCTTTAATATATCCAGAAACTAGCATAGGAAAATATTAATAGTAAATATTTAACATTTGTTGAGCTAAACAGAATTAAATTCAGTTGACTCACCTGATGTCAGTTGGAAGACATCTTAGAAATTATGCAATATGACCTCCTTAATTTATTAGTTTAGTTTAACTTATTTTCATTATATTGTTACCTTTTGTTTTCATCCCCATCATTTCCTTTTAATCTTTCATTTCTCATTTTGTTAAAAATGAAAGAAAATAAATAGATGCAAGAACCTTATATATTTATTTTACATCCATTGTCCTTCACCTTTATGCTAAGAAATGTGTTTTTTAGCTGTTTTCTAGATCAACATTGGTTATTATAATTAATCAGTTTGACTCATTTAAACTATCTCTGTTGTTGACATTATTGTAGTCATGTATTTTGTTGTCTTGCTTTGCTTACTTTGCTTTTTTTGTTAGCTCATATAGTCTTTCTATGTTTCTCTGAATTTCCTTCCCTCCTTTCCTTTTTCCTTTCCTTTTTCCTTTCCTTCCTCCTTTCCTTCTTCCTTCCCTTCCTTTCTTCCTTCCTTCCTTCCCTTCCTTCCTTCCTTCCTTCCTTCCTTCCTTCCTTCCTTCCTTCCTTCCTTCCTTCCTTCCTTCCTTCCTTCCTCCCTTCCTTCCTTCCTTCCTTTGTCCCTTTCACTCTCCTTCCCTTCTCCTCCCTTTCTACCTGTCTCCCCATTTCTTTCTCCTCCCTTCCTTTCATTTTTGGTATTTCATTAATTTCAGGAACTCTCAGTGAAGAAATTCCTTTCACCAATGCAGATGAATGAATGATTTGCAATTTATCATTTTAGAGAGCTTCCTTGAGCATTGAGAGGTTAAATGCCTTGCCTAGGGTCACACATTTTATGTGTCAGAGGCAAGATTTGAAAATTCAGATCTTCTTGAGTCAGAGGCCAACTCTTTATCCAATATATATATATATCATATTGTTTCTTATCCATGAATAAATGGATGATAAAGCATTTATTAAGCACTTCTTATGTACTAAGCATTGTGTTGTGTTGGGAATCTCAGATTACTATTGTAATCTAGTTTAATCCCCTTATTTTTAAGAAACTGGCACCTGGACAGGTTAAATGACCTGTCACACAGGAGGTATGTGGTTGAGGTGAGCTTTTGACACTGGTCATCTAATTTGATATCCAGTCCTTTTTTTCACTCTGTGGCTGTCCTTAAAAATGTGACACCTAGAACTAAAGGCAATACTTCAGATGGGATATCACCAAGACACACAACAGAGACAATCACTTCTCTTATTCTGACCATTATGTTTCTTTTCATGCATCTTGAAATCACAATAATTATTTGGTTGCCCTGTCACACACATTTGTGAATATTTTATCTTTATCATCTTGTCTTCATTATCATCTCCAACATCAAGCATTAATTCCTTACTATATGTCAAGCATTGTGCTAAAACATAGGGATATAAAGAGAAGCACAATCTCTGTCCTTAAAGGGCTGACATGCTAATGGGAGAGACAACATACAAACAACTTTGTACATACAAGATAAATGTAGTATAAATGGGAGGCAATCTCAGAGGGAAGGAACTAGCAAGGGGGTAAGATGGGGGAAGATTGGGAAAGGACTCTTGTAGAAGGTGGGATTTGAGCAGAGTCTTTTTGGGGGCGTTCTACATGTACATTCTTATTAAACATATTTTCACATTAGTCGTGTTGCTTAGAAGAATTAAAAGAAATGGGAGAAACCATGAGAAAAAAAACAAAATAGAACATCAAAAGAGTCTGCTTCATTCTGCGTTCCAGTTTCATAGTTATTTCTCTGGATTTGGATGGCATTTTGCCTCAAAAGTCCTTTGGGGATGTTTTACATCCTTGAATTGCTGTGAAGGGCTTAGCTTATCAGAAATAGTCTTCATACACTGTGGCTGTTGCTGTGTATAATGTTCTCCTGATTCTCCTCATTTCACTCAGCCTCAGTTCATATAAGTCTTTTCAGGTTTTTCTGAAGTCCAACTATTCATCATTTCTTATAGCACAATAGTACTCCATCACATTCATATACCACAAGTTGTTCAGCCATTTCCTAATTGATGGTCATCTCCTTGATTTCCAGTTCTTAACCACCACAAAAAGAGCTGCTATAAATATTTTTGTATATGTGGGACCTTTCCCATTTTTTTATGATCTCTTTGGGATACAGCGATATTGCTGGGTCAAAGGGTATGGACATTTTTAAAGTCCTTTGGGTATAGTTCCAAATTGGATTTGAGCAGTCTTAAAGGAATCCAGGAAAACCAGAAGGTGGAGGAGAGGAAGGGGGGGCTGTATGGATGATACCTAGTGCAAAGACAAATCAGAGTGTTATTTATGACCAGCAGGAAGAAGGGAGTAAAGAGTAGGAAGATTAGGAAGGTAGAGAGAACCCAGATTATCATGGACTTTAGAAGACACAGGACTTTATGCTTGATCTTGGTGGTAATAGGGAATGACTGGAGTTCATTGAATAGAGGGGTGACATGGTCAGACCATAGGAAGATCACTTTGGTAACTGAGTGCAGGATGGAGTAAAATGAGGAGAGACTTGAGGCTAGCAGATCAATTAAAACTAAAGCTTTACTGCAAATGAAAATGAAACTTTGAATGCTTGTGTATTTTGCTACAAATGGCACCCTAAACTTTGTAGCCTACTTAGAAACCTGCCAGTGTGACGTTTGTCACTCACTCAAAACAGGGCATAGTGTTAAAGTTTCTCCCTGAAGTCTAGTACAGTCTCAATGAATGTTATGGATTATACAATTCACACTTCTTTGTGTGGCTATCACTGTGATTTTTGGATCATTTTCATTTTTAAATTGGTCTTTGTGTACCTTAGAATCTCAAAGTCAACCTACCTTTGTTCAGCATGAGTCATCACCCTGTTTCTGAATGTTGTGTCTCTCTTATAGCCCTCATCTTCCTCCTACAGAAGCTAATTACTCACAAATAGAATTTTCTTCTATCACTAAGGAGAGGAGCACTCCCTGAAAGTCTCTTCCTGGCTTGCCACTCCCCAAGGTCTCCTGAATACTGGTCCTTTGCTTTCCCCACAAACAGTTCTGTGTTCAGTGTGTTTTGTAATGCAACAGTAAACCACGACAGCATTCATTTCATTTCCCAGTGTAGAGATACAGGACAGAACCATAGGAATTAGAAGTCATTTTCACATTCTGGTAGCATAATTACTATCAGCCTTCATCCCAAGGGATTTCAGATTATATTTCAGATGGACTGAATAGTCTGCTGATTCTGACTTCCATGAGGTATCAGGGACATATGGTGATGGAAGTCGTTGCCAAATTGTTGGGCGACATGTTTGAAGTGTTTCTGAATGAGTAACAACCCATTACATTTCCTCTGAGTTCTGTATAAAAGTAAATGGAGCTAATTTAAAGTGGAATTTGATGTTTTGATGAAGCCATGATTTTATCCTTATCAGATAGTGCCTCCATTGATATAAACTGCAATTTTTCTACAATTTTTCATCATGTATGAATCTTGTCCTTGATTTCCCATAATTCCACAGTAGAGGAGTCATCTAACATGCTATCAACTCTCTTCTTGTTCTTTTAGTACCAAAATATTTTGTGGTCTCTCCATTTGTAGTCTCTCCTACTAATTTACTTACTTTTATAATCAATTAATCAGCAAACCTTTAGTAAGTGGTTAATACATGCCATGTATTGCCTGAGGCTATAAAGGATACAAAGACAAAAATCAAACTTCCCTAGTCCTTAAACATGCTACTGGAGGAAACAACAACAATACACATACACGTATATACATACATGAACAAACACAAGTATATTATATGTGCATATATATATGTTGGCATATTTATATGTGTATCTATCTTCATCATCATGATCATGATCATCTGTCATCTATCAATCCATTAGATAAATAGAAGGTAATTTATTTGTTGGAAAGCACCAGTCTCTTAAGGAGAGGGGAGGAGGGAAAAGATAAATGAAAGCTTCATGTGGAGACTTGCCTTTAAATTGAGTTTTGAAGTAAACAAGACGGTAAGTAAAAAGACATTGTGATAGGAGTTTGAATGCCATGTGGAAAGAATTAGCAAGAAGGTCAGTTGGGCCAAATTGTGGAGTGATTTTTAATAGCCCTAAATATCCTCAACTTCTGGAACTTATGTCATCTTGTCAGCTTGTACTCTAAATTAGTGTTGCCTTTGATTAGCCAATCTCTACTTTGGTGAAATGATTAAGAATTTGCTAGTTAAGGTATTTTCTAGGCACTTTTAGCCTCCTGGTTGTGGCAACTACGTAGCTGAATTAATTAAGCCTCTTTTGCTGTCATCAATTACTACTTTTCAGAATCAATAGTTAGTTTAACTAGGTCAGCTTGGGGCTTCTGTAATTACATGCTGCATCTTCTTATTAGTGTCTTTTCTTCTAATCTGGTCTTTAATTCTTTCTCTACTTAACCAATTGTCACATTTCACATAAATACATCTGATTCTGAAATGGCATATCCAATCCAATTCAATAAGCATTTATGAAGTGCCTAGTAAGCACAAGGTGCCTACTAAGTACAAGGTGAGATGAAGAGAAAATGAAAAATAGTATCTTCCTTCAAGCATCTTATAATCTTCTGATAGGTACAATAAGATAAGTGTAAACATAAAAATTTGAGGATGAAGGAGAGAATATTAATAATTAAGGAGATTTCCTTAAAGGAAACTATGGAATATAAGAGGTATGGGAAAGAAAGGAATATATTCTAAACATTGGTTAAAGATTACATAATGACTTGGGGATGAAAGAGAAAGAATACTGCATTCAAAGGATAGCAAGGAAGCCAGCTTGGTGTGTAGATTATGTGAAGGGGGAATAGAAAGCATTATCTGCAAAGGTAGCCTTGTAGGTAAATAGTAAAGGACTTAAAATGCTAGGCTGAGGTATTTGTGTTTTTATCCTAAAAGCAATAGGAAGGAATTCATAGTTAGAAACTCCATATTTTCAGGGTTATTTATAGATCTTTGAGGGAAAATATAGCTAATTACCCTCTGGGAACCTAACCTGCCAGTGAGAGTGGAAGTTTGGAGAAGGAACCCAGACAGAATACTATGCTTAACTATTATAGTCATGGAGTAGTAAATTAAATATTCCCTAATTGTCCATCTACATCCTGTAGTTTTTTAATTTACTTTTAAGATGCCCTAGTATGTAGTTCAGCCTATCCCAGTTTTTGCCACAGAATCAACTCTCTTGAATAGTCATGCTGGACAAGACTTTTGAGAGTTCCTTGGACAGCAAGGAGATCAAATCAGTCAATAGTTAAAGAAGTTAATTCAAGATATTCCATGGAAGGTCAAATACTGAAGTGAAGGCAGAAGTACTTTCATTATATGATGAGAAGACATTTGAAAAAATACTGATCTTGGGAAAGATTAAAGACAAAAGAAAAAGGGGATGGCAGAGGATGAGCTGGATAGTGTCATTGAAGTAGTGAACTTGGATGGAATTTGAGATGCAGTGAAAGATTGATGGGCCTGGTATGCTGTGATTGGTGGCATCACAAAGAGTCAGAAATGACTGAAAAATGAACAATAAAAAAGCTACAAATGTACGTATGAATAAATGAATGAATGCATGCACTATGTTTTGGATGGATCTCTCTATACCATGTTTAACTTCTTTGATGTGTGAGTTCATGTAATACTTTCCAATTTCTGTGTTGAAGAAAGTATTTATGATGTATTGACATGAATCTTCCCTGTAATTCAATTCTTTGGTTGCTTTCATTTCCTTATATCAGGACATATTTCCTCATATATTTTTGCTACCCTCCCTTCATTCCCTTTCACACTGAAGGCAGTGAGTAACAAAGTATATGTTGACTATTTAGCAATTTCTGGCAAGTTGTTCATGGAACTTTAATATTTCTTTATCCTCTATCATGGAAGTTGGTATATGTAGTGCCAATGTTATATTTACAGCATCTCTGGTGGCAGTGAATATCTCCATGCAATTCTGAATTGCAAAATACTACAGACTCTCCACATGGAAGGCAGAAGAAAAACATTTATTTAGACACCAGAAATCCAAATTCATCATAGTAACAAAAATCTATACACAATAACAAAGCAGAGGACAACACCATCCCCAAGCCTTCTCCCTGCTAGGCTTCCCACAAACCAGCTCCATTAAACAAATCACAAGCAGTCCCTCTTAAACAAAATCACAAATAAGCTCTTTCACTCACACTAGCCAGCAGTCTGCATCTTTTCTAGCACTGACTGCTCTCATGACTTCCTTTCAGTTCTGCTCTAACTCTGCCTCTTCATGTTCTGCCTCTTCATGTTCCACCTCTTCCTGTACCATCCATTCAGCAAACTTCTCCCACCACAGGCTTCATGTGACTCAGACTCATTTGACCCAGGCAGGTCACATGGGCCTATTAATGCATGAGAAAGATCTCCCCATTTTAACTTACCATTCCAGTATTTTAACTATAGTATTGCTTCTAATAATATTGGTGCTAATGCTCATCAAGTGATTTATAATTGCTGATTGACTGATTGACTATAACGAGTCATGATGATCAAGAATCCCATGATTTTGTCTTTGGTGCATGTGATTGTCTGATGAAGCCAATGGTGCCAATTATTTCATTCACTCTTGTATTGCCAATGCAATATTCATAGCACTAAGGGTGACTATGAATATGCCAGCATAGTTCTGAATCAAAAAGTATAACAGACTCTCCATATAGAAGGTAGAAGAAAAACATTTGCTCAGACACAGGGAAGCTGAATCCTAACACCAGAAAGCCAAATCTGCCAGAGTAATCAAGAAGTCATTACACATTAGCACTGCAGGGGGCAAAGACATTCCCAAGCCTTCCCTTTCTCCTGGGGCTTTCCCACAAGCAAATGCTTACAAGACTAGATGTGCCTGCCTTCCTGTGTCCTCTGTCCTTTGCCCTAAGCACTCTCATCAACTTCCTCCCAGTTCTGCTACACCCCTCCTTTTCTACCTGTTCAACAAGCTCCTCCCACCACATGTGACTTAGGCTTACATGTGATTTAAGCAGGTCACTTGGGCCTATTAATGAATGGGAAAGATCTTCCCATTTAAATTACCATTACATTTGGCCCCAAGATCTTCTGCGTTCATTAAATAGGTTGATGGGGCAACTGGCGTCAACAGAACTTTACAACAATATAATAGGGATCATACAAAATAAGCACATAAAACAACATCTTAGGGTGGGGCCAGAGCACAAGCACCCCATTATTGCCCCCTCAAATGAATGTAGCCTAAAAGATTGTGGTAAAGGGTTAAGGTCTCTTCTTCTGTAGCTATTTCCTGCTGAAAGTGGACATAGAGTTGTCTATGCCCCAAGAGGTCCCATTCGAGAGGTCAGTTCTTTAACTGGAATCTTTTGTCAGGATTGTGGGAGAATATCTCACAGCCCCTTATTCCATTGTATATCTCAAAATTTTATGGTTTGAGCTGCCCTTGAATCTTTACATGGTTAATTTCCCACCCTTTGCTTTTCATATGTTCAGTTAAAAACTCCAAATTCCTTTCCACTTCTTTTTCCCTATATCATAATATCATCCATGTAGTGGGTAAACTATATACCAGGCAGCTCTAATTCATCTACATATTCAGCCACAATCCTATGACAAAGAGAGGAGCTATGCAGATATCCTTGTGGCAAGCGTGTAAAAGTGTATTGTTGGTCCTGCAAAGTGAAAACAAATTGGTCCCATTATTTAGAATCTGTATGGGATAGTCAAGAAGGCATTGACTAAATCAATAACTATGTACCAAGTCCATCATATTTTTGGATTCTTTCTATTAAGGTAATGGTATCTGGAACAGCAATATACAAGGGAAGAGTCACCTTACTCAATTGTCTATAATCAACTGTCATCTTCCATGTCCCATTTGACATGGGAAAGATTATTCCACTGAGTGGTTGTAGGGACTAACACTCCTGCCTCAACATATTCCTTTATAGTATTGGTAATTTCATTTTGCCCACCTGGCACATGATATTGCTTTAAAGTAATTATTTTGTAATGTTCAGATAAAGTGATTGGGTCCATTTTGATTTTACCACTAAAACTGTATTAATTCCTGTCTTCCTTACTGCAAATTGATATCCCCCCTCAGGTAAATTTAGAGTCATACCTCTCAATATATCTATTCCAATGATATACTCAGGAATGGGTACTATTACCACTGTATAATCTTTCTTAGGTAATTTTCCAATTTTCATTTTTAGTTTGACTTGTCTGGCTGATATTTCAGCCCTTCCCAGTCCTGTGATGGAGATAGGAGTTCCATGTTTAAACTTATCAGAGTTTCCACATATAAGGGAAGCCTCAGACTCAATATCTATTAATACCCTAGTTACAGTATTTGATCCATTTTTCCAATATGTGGTCAAATTGATATGGGGTCTGTAATCCTGTCTGTGTATTTCTTTAATCTGGTTGGCCAATTTCCTACTCTTCCTGAAGGTGTGACAAACTAGAATACAAAGCTTCAGGAGGATCTTTAGGGGCAGTTCTTACTTCTTTATTGTGACTAGTATCAAGCCCTTTTTCTTGTACATTCATTGTTCATTAGATGGAATTAACATCTATGCTTCCAAAATCTACACCTGCTCTCAATAGAGCAGTAAACACTTCCTTCCTTGTCAATCTATTCTGGCTTTGAATCCACTAGCTGTTTACTCTTCTCTCTCGAGGAATTTTATCTTTCCCCCAGTCCCCTAAGTCACTTAACTTTGAAATCTTGTCCAGCATCTCTGAAAGAGGGTGCCCTATTTCTCCAATTATTAGAGTCAAAACTAGGTGCTTGTAAGCAAGAGGAGTCATCTTCACTGTTATATTCCTGTGGGAAGCTGCTAAGATGGTATCATAGTATGCATCTGTGTTTCTAATCATCATGGCAATCTTTATAAATAACCTCCTCCTTTAACTTTTTTATACAGTCCCTAAGTGAATACCAGAGTCTATCTCCATTAGGCCACACAGAATCAGTAGGATACTGCCTTCTGCATCCTTCTGCAGATGAAGTAACAGATTAGTCTTATTGTCATCTCCTTGCATATTGTAATCTCTAAAAGCTTACCATACCAAAGGATTCTGACTAATACCTAAGAATTTCAAGCAATCCACACCATCTATCGATACTCCTCCAGCCCCATCATCACTGATTCTCATCATCTAAGATATTAATGATTCTCCCATCCTTTGGGTGAACCTACCCAAAATATCTGTGACCTTCTGCTGAGTAAAATCCTCAATTATCTCCCTAAACACTGTGTCGCCCCCTTGATTTTCCAGTTTCCACCTTAGTATGGGGCTTGTTTCTGCCTGAGTAGTCTCCCCCTGTAACATTGTTTCATTTTCAACTTTTGACTGTCCTCTCATGCACTCTCCACTCAGTTGTCGCAGTGACAACTAGGCTAGGTCTGTACAGAGGTCATATGCACACTTATTTTTGCCAACCTTTCTCTTCTTCTGAGGTAAATGAAGTCTTTTCTTCCACCTGAGACTCCCCCAGCATGTGCTTTTAAAGGAGAGCCCAAATGCTGAGAATTCCCGTGCAAGCTAGGTAACTCTTTTTTCATATAAATTTTTTCCTTCAGTTGCTCATCTCTGCTTTTACACATAATATGGTAACCTGTTAATAAAATCCCAGTCTCTCCTACATATACCTGCCAGCTCTTTCCCTGGTTTTATTGGTATACCTTGCAAATACCTTTCCAAATCTCTGCGTTCCCCTTCCTGTAACCTCGGTTCCCAGTTTTCACACAGTCCAGTGCTTTTAGCCCATTCCCTTGCTAAGAAGAAGTAAGGTAAATCCTCACATCCTGGGATATCCATTTCTTCCTCTAAAGCCTTTCTGCCTCCAAATAGAGATTTTATACCCTGTGATCCTGTTCATTACACTAAATGTATTGCCAATATTGACAGCACTGAGGGTGACTATGAATATGCTGGTATAGTTCTAAATCACAAAGTATAACAGACTCTCCATATAGAAAGCAGAAGAAAAGCATTTATTCAGACACCAGAAAGCCAAATCCCAACACCCAAAAGCCAAATTCATCATAGTAAACAAGAAGTCAATACACATTAGTGCTGCTGGGGAAAAAAGGCATTCCCAAGCCTTGCCCCCATCCCCACCCAGGGCTTTCCCACAAGCAAGCCCTTGTAAGACAAACCTTGCCTGCCTATCTGTCCTCTCTTCTCCACTCTAACCACTCTCACCAACTTCCTCCCAATTCTGCTCTGTCCTTCCTTTTCTACCTGTTCAGCAAGCTTCTCCTACCACATGTGACTTAGGCTTCCAAGTGATTTAAGCAGGTCATATGGGCCTAATTATGAATGAGAAAGATTTTGTCATTTAAATTACCATTATAACTCTCTAAGAAGAAATTGTTACTTTTTAGTTTATTTCTAATTTCATTTAGTTCAAAATTGTCCAGTTCCTGTAGTGATATGTTGGTTATTTGTTATTGGTCCATAAATAGTGTCTCAAGACAATCTCAAAATATAATTTCCCCTTTTCCACTATTCAACCTCCCTCCCCTATCACTGCAGAAGTTAGATGAGACCACCTGAGTGAGGACTAGGTGTTTTGTTTGGTTGTTTTTTTGAATGTGCTTTTCATATATATGTTGCTAGGTTTCCAAAATTTTAGCCTTCCTGGTGAACAACCTTAGGCTGATGCTCAGATATTCTTTCCCCAAGCACACCTTGAAACCTTTTGAACCTGACCGGTTTGAGCTGGTGCTCAAAATGTTATGACTTTGATGAAGCATTTAAGTAGAAAGTGAGTGGAGTAAAATGGAATTATTTTGTTCTGAGTGCTTTGAAGCATTTAGATACACAGGTTAATAAAAATGATAATAAAAACAAAACATCTTGGTAGTGCTTTTAAGTTGGTATTCTTCTAATAATCCAGTCAGGTAGGAATTACTATTATCCTTATTTTACACATGAGGAAAATAAGGCTCAAAGTTTAACTTTTTCAGAGTCCTGCAGGCAAGTTCTGAGGCAGGATTGAAATTCAGGTCTTCTTGTTGCCAAGTCCAATATCCAATCCACTATACCATATTGCTTCTTTCTATGTTCTATAAAAGTTTAACTTTGGAAATGTTGGAGTTGGCATACTATTTCCAAGGACCAAGAGCTAAAGCCTTAATTAATATATTTCCAGCTGAGGAAGGGTCATTTCAATTTTACTAAAGTAGAAGCCCACTGAAGAATCTATTGGCAACCTTACATCAGCACTCTTTATATTAAAAAATGAACTTGAGAGATTATTACATTTAATTGCAAAGAAAGAAGTTTTGTGCTTTAAGAATTTAATAACAGCTGATTAGATTTCTGCTTTATTTTGCTTCCATTCCATGAAATTATATAACATACCTCATAACTTCATGTCACATAAACAATTAGAAATATACCCACATACTAATAATTTGATGGAAAACTTAAAATAATTTGCTCAAGAATTGAAATGAAAATTCTCATGCTTAATAATAGCCTTCATTTACAAAGCAGAAGTGAAAATTGGAAGCAAACTTATCAAGATTCTTGAGAAGTTATACAGTCATTAAGTCAGTGAATGAAATGTTCCCTGATTTTTTCATATGAGTTTCTAAAGGCTCTTTCTCTTTATTTTGAAGATCCACAAGTGTACTTTTGTACCCCTTGCTTGAGTTTTATGACCGATAGCTCTGGCAATATAGTTCTCTTTTTCCACTCTCCTGAGAGTCCTTAGTTAGTGTCCCCTGTTTTCTAGACAACTTTTGTGGTCTTTATTCTATGTCAATCTTTCTATTTGTCTGAGGCTGCAAATAGCCACCAGTTTGCTTTGGCTTTCCGGGTCAAGTTTTTATACAGTGTAAAAGCAACACAGATGAGGCTGTTAGCTGGGGACTTCCAGGTTTATTTTGAATTTTTAGTTCCATTTATTCAATGAGAAAATTCAGTCATCAGAGACTGTATCATCAAATATAAAGAACATATGTGTGTATGTACTCATGTTACATGATGGAAAAGAAATGTAAAGGATAATTTACAAAAAACTTTCAAGAATGTAAAAATTTGATCAACTTTGAATAATTTGGTTCCTCTCAGCAGAACAATGATCCAAGGCAATTCCAAAGGACTCATGATGGAAAATCTACCCACCTCCAGAGAAAGAACCAATGGAGTCAGAATGCAGATTGAATCATACTATTTGAATTTTCTTCATTTTTCATGTTTTTTCCTTTTTCTATTTCTTCTTTCACAACATGACTAATATGAAAATATGCTTTACATGATTGCATAGATATAACCTATTTCAAATTGCTTACCATTTTAGAGAGGGGGGAAGTGAGGGAGAAAATTTGAGACTCAAAATTAAAAAAAATGAATGTTAAAAATTATCTTTACATTTAATTAGAAAAAATACAATTCTATTTTAAAAGAATACAAATGTTGTTTTATAAATAATACGAAAAATACAAAAATCCTGCTCTTATTCCTCGATGTGGCATGAAGTTATTGAACTCTGTGTCATGTATCATGTCTGTGGCATGGGTTATTGAATTCTGTGTCAGGAACAGAACCTGGAAGGTTATCCCAAACTGTAAATCCTTACAGTAATACTAGAAATAAGACTGTATCTTCCATACAAGCACTGGGGAGACTCAGGGAGGTGCTACAAGAATTGGTTAAGGTAGATTTTTTTTGGCCAAGGCAACTCATGAAACAAAGAAATGTACAAAATATTCCTTACTTAGTCCTGCATGCCTCTTTTCTGTACCTTCAATGAGGAAAAGGAGGCAAATCCTGTTAATTATCACAACGTTAGAGCATCTAAAATCATCAGTTTAACTATGGGCACTCAAGGAGAAAGTCAGCAAGTTAGAGGAGGGAGAGTTGCTTCTAGAACCAGGAAGTCTTGCTTTTAAGTTCTATCTCTGACTTATACTATGTTTATGTCCCTGGAAAGGTCACTTAATTTCTCAGTGCTCTGAGCAATTTTTAAAGACTCTAGATTGAAGAGAAGTTGCAGATTGGTATTGCAAAGGGAGTTTCCTCACTGGGAATTCCCTATACCAATGAAAAAAGCAGGTCCAGTCAAGTAATCTACTCTAAAGATGCTACCCTTGTCCAGCAAAAAAATGGGTTAACATATTATTGGAGGAACTAAACCATCACCATGATAATAAATGTTTAACAAATAGCCCTCTAAAAAAAAAAAACTTGACACACTTGTAAGTTCAATTTGCATCACTGACATTTTCTGGTTCACTTTCTTAAGTCGAGTGACAATCAGCAAAATCAATAAATCAAACGCTGATTGGTATGTAGCATTTGCCAATTTCTTGGGTGTAAATCTCACACTAAAATGACTTAACAATTGGCAATTGTGAGCTGGCTACAGCGCAGGCCTGAAATGAACCATATTGATATTTATGTTCTTTCTGTAAATCAAATCAAAAGACAAGGGAACAGCAGCTAAATGGAACAATGGTTCATAGGATCTCCCTGGAGAGGGAAATAAAAGTGTGTGAAAGGCAATAAAAAACATATTTTTCACTGTATAACAACTTTGTAAGGTAAGTAGTATAGGTACCGTTGTCCCCATTTTACAAATTAAGAAATTGAAGTTTAGAGAGGTTTAAGTGATTTGCTCAAACAGAAAGTGTTGGAACCAGGATTTGAACTCTGGTCTTTTTGACTCCAAGACCAGCATATATTAGCATAGTATCAGGCTAATGGAACCATAATGAGAGGCATGTATCTAGGACTAGGAAAACAAGAATTGAAACAGCTAGGTGACACAGTGGTCCTAAAATCAGGAAGACCTGAACTCAAATCTGGCCTTAGGCATGTTAGTGCTGTGATTTTTGAGCAAATCACTTAATACCTGCCTCAATTTCCTCAATTATAAAATGAGGATAAAAATAGCGCCCATGTCCCAGAGTTTTTATGAGAATCAAATGAGATAATATTTTAAAAGTATTTAGCACAGTGCCTTGCCCATTGGTACTATATAAATGCTAACATTTATTATAATAATAATTATTAGTTTTATTCTGCCCTGATTAAGACACAGCTGTAGTATTTATACTTACAAGGTCAACTTTTTAAAAGAATATTAATTCTCTGAAGAAAATCCAAAGGAGGGCAATGAGGATGGTGAAGTTTGAGGTCGTGACATTTCAAGGTCAATTGAAGGAACTGGGAGTATTTAGTCTGGAGAACAGAAGATGTAGAATGGGTAAGACATGAGAGATGTCTTCACAGTTTTGAAGGGCTGTTTCATTGAAGGGGGATTAGACTTGTCCTTTGAGGTACCAGAGACCAGAATTAGCACGAGTGGGTAGAAGTTGTATAGATGTAAGTTGCCTTGATATAAAGAAAAGCTTTGTAACATGAAGAACTATTCAAAAATGAAATTGTCTGTGTTGGGAGAGAGTGACTTCATCATAAGAAGTTTTCAAGCACCAACTGGATGACCACTTGTCAGGTATTTTACAGAAGGGATGATTTCTCAGGTACAAGTTGGAGCACATGGCCCTTGAAGCCCCTTCAGCCTTGGAAATTCTGTGATTCTGTGATAAATATGGGCTAACATTATCAAAGAAGAATCATCTAGAAGGTAGATGCTGAGCAAGCCTTTGAAAGAGGAGCATGTTAGGAAATTTACATTTGAACTGTCTTAGGAAGATTCTGAAGATCACCTGGCAAGATAAGGTAGCAGACAGTGAAGTCCTTTTTTGACCTGAACTGCTAAGCATTCAAACTCTACTGCAGAGAGTGCAACTCTGATGGGTTGGCCATGTTGTTTGAATACCAAAAGTACATTTGCCTAAAAAACTATTTTATGGAGTACTCACAAAGGCAAGTGCTCAAATGGAGGTCAAAAGAAGTGATACAAAGGACATTCTCAAGGTCTCTCTGACAAACTTTGGAATCAATTGTGAGACATTGGAGATACTGGTACAGGACTGCCTAGCATGACATGCTCTCATTAAAGAAGATGCTTGATGACCAAAGCAGAATTACAATAGCTCAAAAGGAACATGAGATACACAAATTTGGAGACATCTACACTCTAAATGTTTATATGGACTATTTGTACCTGACCTGTAGTAGAGCCTTTCGAAATCACATTGGTCTGATCATCTACTGTTTGATACTCATCTACTGTTGTTTTGATCCTTTTTGAGAATGAAGGAAAACAACTAACCTGGACTTTTAAAAAAGAGCAAGGAAGGCATTTAGGATGAAGAGAACAGAGTGAACAAAGACAATATGAAGGACATATAGCATGTGGATGAAGGTGTAACAAATGAGCCCAAGAGGAAATTGGTCTAAAGGGGCCAACTTAGGAAGAATGGAGGAATGTTTGAGGCATAAATGGTGGTAGTAGGGGGAGATAGATTTAAAAAAAAGCAGGGCTAGATTATGAGGAGCTTTGAAAACCAGGCTGAGGAATTTAGATAGGCAATAGGGAACCACTAAGGGATGTGTGTGTGTGTGTGTGTGTGTGTGTGTGTGCGTGTGTGTGTGTGTGTGCATATGTATGTATGTACACCATGGCTGATGATGTGACTTATTTGATTTAACTGCATTTGTAGAGTGACTATGGCTGATTTTAATATATATTATATAAACTAGGGAAGAAGAGGAAGGGAACAGATATTTGTATAGTGCCTACTATATGGCAGGCACTTTGTTAAGTGTTTTTTACAAATATTATCTCATTTGATCCTCATAAGAACTCTAGGAGGTAGGTAGTATTATGATCCTCAGGTTATAACTGAGGAAACTGAGGTAGGCAGAGATTAAATGGCTTATTCAGGGTCGCACAGCTAGTAAGTATCTGAGACTAGATTTGAACTCAGGACTTTCTAATTCCAGGCTTAGAGTTCTATCCTCTGTGCCACCAGCTGCCTCTTTGTATTTAGGTTAGAAACTGGATAGAAAGGAACTAAGCCTTTGGTAGAAACTGTACATCTCAAGATGATCATTAAAACATATGTCAGATGATTAGATCTTTTCCCCATGTTAGCACACTCATTCTTGTTTGAATTACAGCTCCTAAAACAAGTACAAGTTCCTAAGGAAAGGCAAAGGTCTTCTGGGAAATATGGCCTTGTCATAAGTTTTAGACCCTGAACAGTGATCATCAGTTAACTGGGAAAGTTACAGAGGCTCAAAGGAGCATGATGAAAAGTATGAAGAAGATGACGTTGAAAAATACCAAGAAGAAGTTGAACCCTAAACACTACAAAATGAATTTAACTTTTGATATTGAATGAAAGAACTTAGTTTAAGGGTTTGAAGGAATATCTATATTCTTTCACAAGAACTATGACACCCACATTCTCATTTTCTCTTGAAAATAGGCTCTTTGGCTCTTCTAAGTGAGAACATTATGGAATTTTGAAATATATTCTCTTTGTACCTGTCAAACCCATAGACTGCAAACTTGTTTCAGTAAATTAATTCTATAAGCCTAGTGATTCCACAAGCTATTTCCAACGATCTCAAGGGCTGTAATGAAAATCCTCCCCAATTCTCAAAACAAAACAAATGTGAACTAACATATAGACTCACAGACTTCCCAAACAGCACTTCCCAAATTAAGCCAATAATGAAAGGCTATTGGCCATTTCAAAATGGAGGGGAATCATTGCTTTAAGCATGTTGAAGTGACTGGATTCTGAGAGTGATAAAAAAGGACTGAGAAAGTACTGGCCATCAGGATCTGGGGATGAGGTATCGTGATGTGGTAAAACTAGCAACAGACTTGGTATTGAGTGACTAGGGTTCTAGTTTGGCTATATTCCTTACCTTGAGAGGTTGAGTAGTGCCAGAGCAGTCAGAATGCTAAATACTCTGAGTTGGTAGGTCCTGGGCTCAAATATTGTCAGGGTGTGACCTTAATCTCTCTGAGTCTCACTGTTCCCATGTATAAAATGAGGATAATAACATACCTACTTCATGGACATGGTTGTGAGGTCCAAATAAGATAATGTATAAAATACAGTGAAAAATCTTAAAGTGGTCTATTAATATTAGCGTTATCATTGCTATTAAAATAACCCTCAGTCTGCCTTTTCCAATCAATCAGTTACTCAATCAACAAGCATTTTATTGAGCCCTTAGTGTGTGTCAAGAACGGTACTAAATGCCAAGGATGCAGTGAGTGTTAAAACCACTGCCCCTGCTTTGAAGGAACTGATATTTTAAATAACTCTGCAGGGATGATACAAGTATATACACGGATGCATATGTGTTCATATATACATATGCACCACATATGTATACACATTTATTTATCATCTATCTGTATCTATTTATATATACAAAGAGGGAGCGGAGAGACACACAGAGGAGAGAGAGAGAGACAGAGAGAGAGAGAGAGAGAGGGACCAGAGGGACAGAGAGACAGAGAGAAGAAGATGGGAAGGTAATCTCACAGGGTCAAATGAAATAAATGGGTCAGAAAGCATTGAAATGTGTAAAGTACCATGACAATGTAAGGGAGTGTTATGATTATCTGTCTGGCATTTACTCCTGAAACAGCATGACAACGAGTACATTAGCAACAACATATTGAAGATCAGAGACTGAGATCAGGCAACTCCAATGAATTCGGTCCTAAAGGTGTGTTAGAATGGCAAGTTATGGAAATGACGAATGCTGTAAAGACAATTGAATTTGGAAGGGAACCAAACAAAGTAATGATCATGAAATGTAGTTCTGAGTTGCTGAGACACTGAAAGAGGAAAACCAGAAGAAATAGCTAATGTAATACATAGCCCTGTTATTTCTGAAGATGTTGAACTAAAGGCTGTGATAAAATGTTCAAGCCAAAAATATGAGAGAAGACTCCTACATTCTAAGCTAACGATTTGCATACTTCCATCCATTTGGCTCAGATGGTTCTGGTTTATATGCCAGAATGTGTAGGGTTGGCCCTAGGGGGAAAACATTGTGAATTAGCAAAATTAGGCTTCAACACCCTTTCCTGTCTCCTTTCAGATGCCCACAGTTTCCATGCTGTCTGTAATTCCTATTGTGGTTCCCTAAGATCTCTAAGTCCTCTCTTTCTTGGCAAATAGCTCATGTGCTGTATGACTCTTATCTCCATCCTTCTTTCCATTAAAAAAACTGAAACAAAACAAAAGCAAAAATTTGCTCTCATTTATCTGCCAGTTAGAAAGGATGTGCTAAACTAATTCACTCATTAGGTATAAGACAACCAAAAGAAATGAATTGTGAATGCAGCTTAAATTATGGAATGTCAGAGCTGGAAGGGCTCTTGGAGACCACCTAGTTCAAACCTTTCATTACACAGAGGAGGAAACAGAGGAGGCTCAGAGAGGGGAAGTGATTTGCTCAAGGTTATATAGCTTGGTTGTGGACTAGGATCCAGGGATTCTAACGTCCAGCTGGTGTGCCTTCTAATACAAAATATTTGTTTCTTATGTCATGCTGCCTCGAGCATTATAAGAAGATCTTTGTGGGAGATAGGAGGGTAGAGGAGCCTTTCTAGTACTTTCTAAATCATATATCATAGTTGGTCAGTTACTTGTCTTTTGGATATAAAACTAGGTTTCTTTTCGGTCATACAATTTACAGGTTCTATTGCTGAAACCTAAAGATAATAAAGATAACATTTTTATATATGAGTAAACTGAGGCAAGCAAAGGTCAGAGTCACATAGCTAATATGTCAGAGGCCATATTGGAACTCAGGAAGATGAGGGCCAGGGACTAATCTAATCTGATTGGATTATGGTCATGTTAGACAAGGGTGGAAAAGTAGCATGGTTCCAGAATATAAAGGGCCTTGAATACTAGTCAGAAGAGTTTGAAAACTGCTCAGTAGGCAGTTGAGTGGCACAGGACTTTTCAGTAAGATTGGCATAACTCTGTGGGTAAGAAAGGCAGTAGTATGAAGGATGAGCTGGTATATAGACAGTAACAGTTATTCATACCTTAGGTGTATACATGGATCCATTATCATTATCATTGAAGGACCCTGGAGAAAGAGAGAGTAGATCTGTAGGACAGATTTGATGGTAGCAAATGCAGTGAGGGGTGAAGGAGTTACAGAGGTCAGACTAGTTAGTATCCTCAGACGCTGGAGTATCAGGAGTTTGGGACCAAGGAATGCTGGGAAAATCAAAAGAGATGGTGAATTTCTAGCTGAGCTCAGCTGCCATGAGGGAGGAATGAGAGATTTCAGGAGGGCACGTTATGGTTAAGAATAAGAGTTCTAAATGTGGTCCATAGATATTCTTCTTGAAAAACAGTGAGATTTCTGAGTATGGGCCATTGATGGGCACAAATATGTTAATTATGCACTAATGGGATTGAGAAATAATTATGGAACATATAAAAAGATAAGAAACCAGAGAAATGAGACTGTCTAGTTGGGACTCCAAAGTTCTAAAATGTCACAAGATAGGATGTTTGCTCAGTTAATCAGTAAGTATTTACTAAGTGTCCATTATTTGTCAGGCACTGAGGATACAAAGAAAAAGGTGAAATAATCTCAAGCCTTAAGGAGTTTCCATTCTAATGGGGAAGATAATATGCAGCAAAAATAGGTATAAACTGATAATCATTTAATATCAATTTAATAACCTCAATAAGGGCCAGAGCCTGGACTAATCAACCAGAAGAAGAGTCTGGACCTAATGGCTTCTTTGTTCTTTGGGTAAACTCAGAGAATACCTCTTCCTATGTCAACAAGGCTAAATGAGGCTGACTTAAGAGTGCTTTTTTTCCTCTGTTTATTTCGTTAAAAATGAGACCCTTAACCCAACACACTATCTTGAACAATGGAACTTTTTCCTTATCTTAATATTTTAGGGCCATATACTATGTTATGGCATGTTAATGGTGAAGAAAACACAGATATCCTGGGTCATAATTTCAATTGACACTGTCAACTCTCTTATCTTACTGCATTTACCTATTTAATTAGGAAAATTAGGAAAATTTCCTAATTTAATTAGGAAAATTAGGAAAATTAATTAAGAAAATTTCTTTCTCATAATATAGTTAAACATATATGGAGATCATAAATTTGAGTGACCCAGACATGCTGAGTTGGAATTTGTTCTAAAACATATTGAAGCCTGGTCATTCTTTTATCAATCAGTCAGAACTTATGTTTTGGCTCCTTGTATGTACAAGTTCACCAGCTTTGGTTAGCTTTAACGGAATAAACAATATGAATTTACATATCCCCTAGCCTGTTTGCTTCCATTAACCAAACTAAGATAACCTTAGTGAAGAGCAGTGATGGGAAGTGGGGGAATACAGTGTACAGAAGGAGGAGGTCAGAACACTAATAGGTTGGGGGTGATGACTTGAAAAGACCTCATACATAAAGTGGTGTGTGAGCCTGAGTCTGGAAGGAAACCAGGAATTCCAGTAAATGAATGCTTGAAAAAGCATTTAATAAATTCCTACTATGTGTTAGGCTGGGGAAGGGAACCTTAGGTCACATGTGACCCTCTAGGTCCTTAAGTGAGGTCCTTTGACTGAATCCAAATTTCATGTGGCCTTTAGGGTCACATGCAGCTGGCTTTGAGCCCACAGGTTCTCCACCCCTGTGCTAGGTAGGCTCTATGCTAAGTGCTGCAAATACAGATAGGAACTCAAAATAGTTTCTCCCTGTAAGGAACTTAAATTCCAAACTAATTTAGGGAAGTGGTGATGGAGTAGCAAGGTCATGTTTGAGGAGTCACAGGAATGGAGAGTGGAGCAATGGATGGGGCAGACCATTATCATTCACTTTCTAAGAACATTGACAATTTTGATTTCTTACTATTTCCAGAAGAAAAAGTGGATAGAATGGAGAATGATTGAATGTTCTACAATGTCTGGAGGATGGACTGGAGTGGGGAGGCCTTGAGAAATGCGGTAAATTAGTTTGGAGAAGTGAAGACTTAGGGTGGGACTTATAGCTGTTTCCAGATGGTCAAAGGACTTCAATGTGGAAAGAAGAGTTTGATTTGTTCTGTTTGACCCACAGTGGACAAAAACAGAAGTAATAGGTCAAAGTTGGACAATGGGAGATTTAGGCTGGATATAAAGAAAGGTTTCCTGACAATTAGAGCTGTCCAATAGTGAATAAACTGCCTTGGAAGGTAGTGGGTTTCACCTTTTCGAGGTCTTCAAGTAGAAGCTGAATCACAACTTGTCACGTATATTGTAGGAGGGCTATAGGAGAATTCTTTTTTTTTCTTGGAGGCATCTAGTGTATGATGGGTAGAGCACTCAACTTGGAATCAAGAACACCTGAGTTTGAATCCTTCCTTACACATTTACTAGCTATGAGCCCCTGGGAAAAAATCATCTAACTTTTTTTAGACTTGGTTTTCTTATCGATAAAATGGGGCTAATAATGGTATCAACTTTCCAGGATTGTTGTGGAGATAAATGAAGTAATATTTGTAAAGTTCTTTGCAAACCTTAAAGCACTGTCTGAATGCTAGTAATTATTATTATTTCCTGGTCTAGTTTGGACTAATTAGCTATTTGCTGCCTCAAACTCTAAAATGTTTTCACATTCCCTAGTTTAGCTGCAGTCATACCTTTTATGTCAACGCAATTCAGGGAGAAGAAAAGAACACAATTATTTTTTAAAATTAAAGAACTAACCCTCTGGATATCTAGCCAATGACTACAAGAATATATTGGATTTAACAATACCAGAACCATTACTTGCATTTGGCAGTACAACATTTTCTATAAGCTCATTAAAAACTGTAGACTCACTTAAGTTTAAAACTCTGTTTATTACTTAGATCTTTTCTGCTACATATTTCCAGCTGGAAGAATTCCAGTTCTTTAGA
Source organism: Notamacropus eugenii (assembly GCF_028372415.1). Taxonomy (NCBI): domain Eukaryota; kingdom Metazoa; phylum Chordata; class Mammalia; order Diprotodontia; family Macropodidae; genus Notamacropus; species Notamacropus eugenii. Next base: position 116,223,711 of record NC_092876.1, read on the forward strand.
TACACTTATTAATTTCTAGTCACTGAAATCTAGATGAAAAAATTGCTGTTCTCAGTATCTCACAGTCACCAATTCCTGAGTTGTGAAGATTATAAGTTTCATTCCCATATGGAAAACATTTAAACTTTGAGGTTGTTAAATTCTCTCTTACTTTAAAACATCTGTGAAATAATGATCCCACCCCTCAAAATGCAAAGTGTGGGAAATCCTAAGATTAGCTATAAATTTGAATTCTCATTTTTCTCAACATTTAAATTTCACACTTCCAAATTCACTCAAATTTTGAGCCACTTTTCCCTGGAGCCCCAGTGATGTTCCTAAAACATAGGCCTAACCATATAACCCCTATTCAGTAAGCTCCAGTGGTTCCTTATGGTCTCCAGAATCAGACATAATAACGTCTGACTTTTAAAGCCCTTTACAACCTGGTGGTTTTTTTTTTTTAATTTTACCACTTTTCCGGTCTTCTTATAAACCTTCTTATACTCACACACTGTTTGGCCTCCTTACTGTCACTTACGAGAGACATTCCATCTTTAGGATCTGTGCATTTTCCTTGGCTGTCTACCATGCCTGGAATTAACTCCCTCCTTATTTCTGCTTCTTGGCTTCCCTGGATTCATTCAAGTTCCCATTAAAATGCGACCTTTTTAAAGAAGTCTTTCCCTACTTCTCTTTAATGATAATGCCTTTTCCCTCTGAGATTTATCCCGTATTCCTCTCTCACCTTTCTTTTTATCTTTGGTCAGGGTCACATTACTAGTATGTATCATAGGAGATATTTGAACTCATCTTCCTGATTCCAAGGCTGAGTTTCCTTGTCTGTCTAGGCTGATATGTCTTTGTTTTCTTCTTCCAGAAAATAGGGACATAATGGGGAAGCAACAGAAAGAAAGGTGTAGTGATTGTAGTTATTTCCTTGCTTTTTTTTTCCTGGCTATACCTAGGCATTAATTGTTAGATTTGAGATCCTATAACATAAATGCATATGCATGTGATACACATATCTATGCATATGTATTCAAGCTTATGAATGTGTGTCACTTACATATACACACATATGCATATGTGGACAAATCACTGTCCTTGGAATCAGGAGCCTTGGGTTTGAGTTATGACCAAGATATTTGCTTGCTGCATGATCATAGCCTACTATGTGCCATAATGGGTAAAACATTGGCCTTTGAGTCAGTGAGACCTGAGCTCAAATTTAGCCCCAAACACTTACCAGCTGTGTGACTCTGGGCAAGTGATTTAACTTCTGTCTGTCTTAGTTTCCTCATCTATAAAATGGGTACGATAAATTCATCTGTGCACCAAGGTTATTGTAGAGAAAAATGAATTAATAACTATAAAGCTCTTTACAAACCTTAAAACACTAAGCGCTAATTATGATAATGACCATCAAAATTATTGTTATTATCGCTATTATGTTACTTAACTTTTCAGAACCTCAGAACCTTAGAACATAGTTGCAAGGTTGGGGTCACGATAATGCCATGCATGCTTTAAACCACTTTCTGGGAGTATTGTCAGCGTTGGTATCTATTTCTATCTGCCATCCATTTTTCTTTTCTCTCTCTCATCATCTATTTTATTTTTATTCTTCTTTCATCTATCTAGCTATCATCCCTTTTTTCTTTCTCTATCTATATCTATCCATCATCTTTCTATTCATCATCTATTTTTCTTTCTATTTATCTATATATCATTTATCTATTTTTCTTGCATCTTTTTATCCCCATCTATTTTTCTATCCATGTATCATTTATCTTTCTTTTATCTATTATCCCTATTTAACTTTCTTTCATCTATTAATCCATCCATATCTATCCATCATCTTCTTTCCTCCCTTCCTTCCTTTTCTTCTTTTTCTTTCTTTCTTCCTTCCTCCCTCTCTCTCTTCCTTCCTTCTTTGTTTTTCTCTTTCTTTCTTTCTTTTCCTTCCTTTCTTTGTTTCTTTCTTTTTTCTTTCCTTATCTATCCATGATTTATGATCTACCTACCTACTGATTTATCTTTCTACCTATCCATCATCATCATCAGCAGCAGCAGCAGCAGCATCCTCCTCCTCCTCATCCCCCCAACCACCACCACCACCACTATCATTATTTTCTCATCTGTACAATGGAGACACAGCCTTGAAGTCAGGAAGACCTGGTTTCACCTCTGTATTCAACACATACTAGCTGTGCGTGTGATCCTGGGCAAATCACTTTACCCTTCTGTGCTTTAGGCAGTTCTATAAGATTATAAATTGCAGAGAAGTCACTGACTTGTGTTGGTAGAAATTTCCTCTTCCAGAAGTTCCTTACACTAATAAAAGTGCAGGTCTACTCCTTATCTAAATCCTTAAAATGGAACTAATAATAGAACATATTTCACACAGCTACTGTGAAGATGAAAATGAGATAATCCATGTAAAGCACTTTATAGATGTAACAGTATTATAGTCCTATATAAATGTTAACAATACTCTCTCTTCCTGTCTCTCCATCTCTGTCTCCCTCTCTTTCTGTCTCTGTCTCTCACACACATTATATCAATGATTGGTGATTTCATTGGTATGGAAAATCCTCTCACCAAAGCAGATCACAAGCTTTCTTCTCATTAATAAAGTCTCTGTTTGCTTCTGTGGAAGAAAAAGCCAACTGGAGAGTCAACCTTCTGATGATGAGCCTCTGAACAATCCTGCTGATCCTTAGAAAACAGCTTTGCTGCTGCCAACTCATTTATCTACCATCCTTGACATATAATAACTTCTCCATAGCTATCTATTATCTTAGTAATAAGCACAAGCAAATTTAACCTTGGGGTAATTAATTGATATTTATTTTGTGCCACTGCTTCTTCTCTTTCTATCTTCTAAAGCCTCTGTAATCTGGCTTCTGGCCGCCTTGTTAAACTGAAATTGCTTTCTCCAAATTCAATATGATATCTGAACTATTCAACCTTATCGTTTTTTCTTGGTCCTCATTCTTCCTGACCTTTCTGCTGCTTCTTACACTTGGAGATCATCACCAGCTTGGCCTAAATGGTTTTTCTTCCCTAGTTTTTCATGGCACTGCTCTCTTTTGGGTCTTCTTCTTTCTCAGTCTATTTTGCTGGATCTGAATCTAGATCACACACTCCAATGCTAGGTGTCCACCAAGGTGCCATTTTGAACCCTCTTCTGTTTTTCCCACTGTCCTGTGATGCTGGGTCATTTTATCAGACCCTGTAGAAACTCTTTTTAGAAGATTTCCAGATCTGTATATCCATCTCAAATTCTTCTCCTGAGCTGTAGTCTTGCATTCCCATCTGACTTTTGGACATCTTAAACCGGATGTCCCCTAGGCATCTCAAACTCAAGATATCCTAAGTAGAACTGATTCTTTCCCTCAAACCCTCTCTTCTTTCCAACTTCCCTATTTCCATCAAGGATACTACCATCCTCCTAGCCACCAGGTCTACAACTTTGGTATCATCCTTGTACTCATCAATTTTCTGTTTCTCATGGAAGCAACTTATACATGACTCCATTTTCATCTAGGATTGCCTCTTCACAAGTTATCCCTCATGTGTAGAGTGCTTTTTCCTTCCTCACTTCTGCCCCTTGGCATTCTTCAAGACTCAATTAGAATCCCACATTTGGTAGGAGGCCTGTCTTGATCCTCCCCACTCCCCCAAAAACCCAAGTAAGATTGCCTTTCATTTGCACAATGTCCTAAACAATAGCACTGAGAAAAGACTGGCTGTGGTAATTATTTTCTCCCTCTGGCCCCTGGCAACCAGGTCTGTACTCAGAGCCACTCAGACCTTGGAGAAGAATGAACACCTTCTTTGACATGTTCCTTTGCTAAAATAGCTGGGTTCTTCACTTCAAAAACAAAGGTATGAATGAAGGAAAATGAAGCTTAACTGGGTCACTAAAGTAAGGAAACTTAAAAGAAATTGACATAGTTTGCTAATTCTTCTTTCTACATATTATATTAAAAGAAAAATAGAAATCTAACTTAGGAATTTAGAAAATGGTAAAAAAAAAATATGTTATGCTGTGGAATAATAGTAAGTGGTCAGCTAGGAGGTATAGTGGTTAGAATGCTGGCCCTGAAGTCAGGAGAATCTGAGTTCAAATCCAGTCTTTGACACTTAATAGTTTGTTGATCCTGGGCAAGTCGCTTAACCCTGGTTGCCTTAGGTCCTGACCTATAATATGAGATGAAGAAGGAAATGGCAAATCACTCCAGCATCTTTGCCAGGAAAACCCCAAATGAGGTCATAGAGAGTTGGGCATGACTGAAACAAGTCAACAACGACAAAACACTAACAGTCATAATAGGGATACAGACTTGACTGGCAGCTAGGTGGTACCATAGTACACAGAGTTCTCTGCCTGGAGTCAGGAAGACTTATCTTCCCTGAGTTCAAATCTGATTTCAGATGACTTACTAGCTTTCTGACTCTGGGGAAATCACTTAACCCCGATTGCCTCAGTATCTTCATCTGTAAAATGAACTGAAGAAGGAAATGGCAAACCACTCCAGTATTTTTGCCAAGAAAACCCCAAATAGAATTACTAAAATGACTTTACAACAATGACTACAAGGACACAGACTTGATCAGTGAAGTAGAAGAACTCCCAGTGAGGAATCTCTCTGTCAATGCAGGTTGGCATCTCCTCTGTAACTTAGTATATTAGAGTGTTTCCCAAAGCACTAAGATGTAGGATTTCCCCAGTTTCACATAGCCAGAGACAACACTTGCACCTAGGTCTTCCAGACTTTCAGGCTGGCTCTGTGCTCTTCCCCATCACCTTTCAACAATAATAACAACTGCACTTTCCCAAACGCTGATGCATAATTTAAATGGCAATTACAAATTACTTTGTTTTCTGTGTATTAATAGCATGAAATAGCTCCTTAAGATTTGCCAAGCATCCCTTTCGGTTTGGCCCTGATTTTGGGGTCCCAGTGAGTCTGGACCTAGAGAGGAGCGCTCTGCTCCTGCCCTCAACCTCCACCGTCCTTCCCCCTCATCACATAAAAGCTTCCAATAAAACGGGTACCAAGGGCTCCCCTCCCGCCCCCCCCAAGATTTGCAAAGTACTTTACATAGGTCCTTATTTGATCCTCAGAACAACTCTCAGAAAGGTATTTTTATATACAGATGAGGGAAAGGAGACTCAGACCAGTTAAATTATTTGTCCAAAGTCACATACCTAGCAAGTATCCGAAGTGGCATTCAAAGCCAGGTCTTCCTGACTGCAAGCAAAGTAACTTACCCACCCCTACAAAAAGGAAAAACAAGTCTATAAAAGTTTGCCATATTGGTCGTACTGTTTAATTTAGCTGTTCATCACAGACAGGTTGAACTAAAGGGGTGAATAAACAGGGTTCTCTGAGGTACTCTTTTAATAAAAGATCCTTTTAATAGAGAAGAAATTGCCTTCCCTCCCACCCCCGCCCCGATCAACATTTGGATCAACTCCAAAAGACAGAAGAGCACCATTTCTGTAATGCGAGAGAACTATTGTAATAAAATATTTAATCTCAGGAACCATTGACCTCCTGGCTCTTCTCTGAAGATTCTGCTACATATACAGCTCAGTGTAGCCTCATTGGTGCAAACCCATTTATTTCCCATCACTGACATAAATGTAATAATGTAGTAGTGACTGTTTCCTTAGTGTTAAACATAAACACTTTTAACCTTCATGTAATTAATAGATATTTATTTTACTGCCCTTAAACAATGGCACCAAGAGGAATTTGACCGTGGTGATTACGTCCTCCCCTTGGCCCTTGACATAAATTCATTTAACCATCACATTACGACTGCCATTTATTTCACAGGCACAAGCGGTGACACATAAAATTTTTACCACAGATGTTCATTTCTGAAATGTTGCCCCTATGCATAAACATCGCACTGGTCCACCATTGGCGGATGAATATTTCACTGCCAGCAAGTGCTGACACATAAAATTTAAATGACACTTACAAGTTACTTTGTTTTTTCCCTATGCATAAAGCTTTCACCACCAAACCATTAGGCTGCTGAAGATTTCACGCCTAGGAGCACTGATGTACATGCTCCTACTTAATTTCTAAATCATTAATGACTAAAGCTTGGGTATCAGGAAGCAAATGTTGACTTCCAATAGGAAGAGAAGAATAAGGAGATTTTGATGGGCATCTGATATGGATTAGTGGGAAAGGTTCTGTATTGCCTTCACTGTCAGGGGAAAAGGGAAAGGGAGCAGGAAGCAAGCATTTATTAAGCTGCTGCTAGGTGCCAGGCACTATACTAAGCACTTGACAAATATTATCTCATTTAATCCTTAAAACAAGCCAGATAGGCACTATTTCCCCCATTTTAATATTGAAGAAACAGGCAAAGGTAAGTGACTTGCCCAGGATCCTACCACTAGTAAGTATCTGAAGTTGGATTTGAACTCAGATCTTTCTGACTTGGGAGGATCATAAATGTAGAAATGAAAGTGACTTTGGAGATCATCTACTGCAATTCCTTCATTTTACATCTGAAGAAACTAAGACCCAGAGAAGTTAGGTGATCAGTTCCAAGTCAAGCAGGTGAGAATAAAGAAGATGGAATTTGAACTTAGGATCTTTTACTCCCTATCCAGAACACTGCCCATCACACCTTATACCAGAAAGGCCCCTAAATTTGCATTTACAAAAATTAGCTTAAATGGACAAGTTAAACGCTAGACTGCTGCAAATGAATTATCATTTGTATTCAATTCATTTCCAAAAATTGAAGTGCCTACTGTGTGTGTGTATAAATTATGTGTAAATTGCAGATGGGATACAAGACTGAAATAAGATAGTTTGTCCTCTAGGGGTTAGCTCTCTGTTGGAGAAAAATAACCATAAAATCCAAAATAACCACAAAGGAGAACATGCTAAGTACAAAGCAGAGAGCCCAAAGAATTGCAGTAGAGATTTTGGAGAGGACATGATCTCTTCCAGCTGGGAATTTGGTCCCAGAGAGTGAAGAATCTAGGTTGTTGAACATCTGTAATTATGTTCTTTTCTTAAAGGTATCTTTCCCCCCTCTCTGTCTAGAAGTTAAACCTCTTGAGGACAGGTATTATGCCTGTTGTTTCTTTTGTGCATTTCTACACTGTGTAATAACTTGTCTTCTTGACAATATGCTTGAAAATTTAATCATTCTAGTTGAACACTGCTTATCCTTTGGGGAAGGAGCATTCTGGGAATATTTCCCATCATGACATGGACTGAAGGTCTATAATGTAGAAGATAGTCTGTCTTTTTTCCCTGTTTCATTCACTGAAATCATCTGGATCTTTTGCATTGCTATAGACTTGACTTTACTGACTAGTGGGAACTCTTCCTGCAGGAATAGGCCCCTACTTGTTAGTAGAATTCCTTAATGCCTGGTGGTTCTACCGACTGTCTAGGTTGATATGGCCAACCTTAGCCATCTCAGTGGCTCTTTTTCCTTTGTGTGCTTTTCTTTCCATATTCTTATCTTTGAGTCACTGTGATAAAGGGAAGCCATGCATTTTCTATGATGTTGCCTAATAATAGCTTAGTTCATTTTCTCCTTACCAAGACTGTGTTCCTTTTGATTAATGTTAAAGAGTCATAATTTATTTAGCTTTCTAGCTGAACCTCCTGTCCATCTGCCCAAGAATTAGTTGGGTTGAATGCCATGCACTAATGGTTTTAGTATAATGGAAGAAGCACCTTGTTGGTCATCAAGATAATTGAATTGAAATCCCGACTCTTGCTGACTAGCTGAATGACCTTTAGCAGATGAACAGGGTTTTCTGAGGTATTCTTTCACCAGGTAATTTCACCATTTTGGGAGGGAGAAATACATTATCTCCAAGGAGAGTTCTAGTTCTAAAATTCTGACTCTGTGCTTTATGTATAAGAAAGATCATCATTGGCCATCTCAGGGTTCACTCATTACTCTGCAAGCCCTCCTCAGGTATCCACCTATGGTTATGACCAGAGAGTATGCTCAGATTGAATTAAAATTATATTTCATTTAACCAGTTCTTGGCTTCAGCAATACCTTTAAATCTTAAGGAGCTAATGACATAATATAGATTTACCTAGAAGACTCTGTTGCTAAATATATTTATTTCCTCTTGTTCCACTAAAATCCTTCTCCCTTATCTCATCATGGTAGGGAAGTCACCCTGAGTTCTTGAAGACTATGGTAACAGAACACAATCCTGGAAAATATACAAGCCCTGAACTGGTGACCATGTCCATCTGTCTGTTGGTTGTCTAATGACAAGCCTGGCTATTTGCTGAGGTCACTAGGTGATTATATAGCTAGGTCCAATTAGTTTGAATAATGAAACCTGTGGAGCAGTAACATGTATTTAGATTTGCACTATTCAGTTATAATTATGTAAAATATCGTAATTGGTTATGCCCAATGATTAAAATAGGTTGTGGGATTCATTATTCGCACTAATGGAGATTTAGCTATACTTTTTTTTAGTCGCAGTAACTGTTGATGACCATCTAAAGAGTGTAGCCTGCAATGGGGCATGGGAAACATCTGCATGAATGGAGTCATTGATCACTGATGTCCTGAAACACTGTTTCATCTATTTTTAATATTCTTCGAATTATTTTTCAAGGAGAGCCAATTACAGAATGAAAAAGGTTTCCTCCTCTGCATGTCTTGGGAATGCTGAACATTCTTGTACCCAGTTATTACACATACTGTAATGATTTTGCCCTTAGCCTGAGTCTCTGCTTGTTAAAGGTTGTACAAAATCTTTTAGTTAAGTCTCCCGTTGTCCTTAAGAATTTTGATATCATTAATCTACTTCAGTTTTTTGCCACTTATCAAAAACTGCAAAACTGAGAAATCTATGTAAATTTATGAAAATCCAACCTAGATTTTTTTCCCCTAAGAGTTATGTGAGAACTGCTTTATAGTTCGAGCTAATTTTGGCATTTGTTCAGTGGCATTTTACTTAATCAGTAGAATTTTTTTGTGTGCCTCACAATGCTTTTTCATCTGAAGGGTTAGTGCATGTAGATTAGAGCTCTTTCTACTAAGCTTGGCTCACACACTATGTGTCTCCATGAAAATACAGCTTGAGTTTGTGGGTAGATATGTATCCAAGCCATGAAGCTTGTAGGAAACTTTTTACATGCATACTTACAATGGCTTCTTGGTAGTGTGTATGTGTATGTGTTTAATCCACTGTGTAATCCCTCAAATGGTTCAGTATTTCCAGATAAGTAGCACAGATGAGATTGGTAGGCTACAGAATTCATGTATCATTACATGGTGGTCTCTACTATGTGAAAATGTGAATTTACAAGGTGAATTAATTAAATCGTACTATAGCAGGATTATTTGTTCTTCCCCAAGGATCAGTCTCAAGTTTCCTTAAATAAGAAACTGTCCTAATTCATTGGAGGTTCAATTTTCTTTACAAAAATTCAATTTACACATAACTCTTGAGAAATGCATCTATTTCAATAGTTACATAGTTAGTTATAGGGAACAATCATGAACCTAGATTAGTTCACAGTGAAAACATTGGTTTTGGAGTCAGAAGACCTAGTTCTGAATCTGGGCTTTGCTACTTTTTACCTATGTGACCCTGAACATATGATTCATTCTCTGTGGACCCGACGTTATCACATCAAGAAAATGGGAGAATAGAACGAGATTGTTTCCTTTTAGTTTTAAATGCTTTGATTGTATAACTTCTCTGCTGATATTCTTTCCCTCCTCTGATACATCTTCTATAGTGCTCACAGATAACCTTCTAGGAAATCATTTGGATCATGTTATATAACCTTCATTAATTCCCCACTGCCTAGAATAAAGCCTTAGCCTACCATTTAATAGCTCCCACCCTGTGAGGCAATCCCTACCTAATCTGTGAGCCTTATTTCCCCCTCTGTTCTAATTGATCTGCTTGCTAGTCTCTCAATATAATTGCATTTTCCCTTCCCTGAACTTTGGTGTATGTCTTTCATTTAATCAAAAGGATCTTTCCTTCAGCCTCTGCGTATTAAAACTTTATTCCTCTTACCTCATATCCTACTTTTTTCCATGTAACCTACCCTGATCTTCAAGACAAAACTGCTATTTCCCTTCTTAGAACTCACATTTATTGGTGATGGTATTCATATATCACTCAATAATATCAACAACTAATATTTAATAGGGTTTTAAGGTATACAGTGGGTTTTGGATGAGTCATCCTATTTGACCTTCACAATAACTAAGGGGAACTTCTTCTATGGGCAAAATTGGAAAGACTCTAGATTAGATGTCAGGAAGGATTTCCTAACAATTAGATTTGTCCTACAGTGGAATGATTTCCTTTGCGTGGGTTTCTCCTTTTTGGAGGTCTTAAACCAGAGGCTGGATAACCTACTTGTTAGGTATGTTGTAAAGGGAGATTTTTTTTGTGCATAAGTTGAATTAAATGACCCTTTTAACACTTTTATTTTGCGATTTTGTGTGATTGGTTATTCCCATTTTGTAGATGAGGCAAATGAGGTTCAGAGAAATACAACAATTTGTCCATGAATAAACATGTTCGTGGTGAAGGCAGGAGTCAAGCACAGTCTTATTATGAGGGATTTGCTGTGTTGTTTCCAGTAATTTGTGTCCTATCTGACCATGTGACATCTGACCACGTTCCTTGAGTTTGTATGCCTCTCTTCTTCTGACCCAATGTCTCACACATAGAAGATATTCAGTAAATATTTGTTGAATTCTCTTCTGTTCTTTTCTTTGTTATACCATTGGCCCCAAACTCCTTTCAGAGATCACCCTTCATTTGTGCTTTGATTTAGTCTAAAGTACAAGTTTGAAATTGTGACACTATTTAAACCATTGTTTTAATTAACCAACTCTGATGAATATGTTATTTGGCTTTCCCAATATTTGTGCAGGTTAACTGAAATGTATAAACTTATGTAATACACATCTTTCTTGTCTCTCTGGGATGGTGAGGAGATTAATTAGTGCCTGGAAGGAACTTTTTTCACTTGATGAAAATGTACTATGCAAATAAAGATAGAGCAGAGTTGGACATCCATGAAAATTGTCAAGTTGTAAATGTGCTTGCCTAACTTTGAAAGCTGTTAAAATGAACATGTAATGTCATTCTGACACAGGGAAACCCTATCATCTTAGAGTACTGGGAAAGGCTGTAGCGCAGAGAAGCTGCCACTATTACGCAGTGTATTACATAGTAGAATAAGCACTGGGATGGAAACCAAAGATCTGAGTTCAAGGTCTTTCTCTGCCACTTATGTGGTCACTATACAGTCTCAAGACTGAGCTTCCTAAGACTTAATTGCCTCATCTATAAAGTGAGGGAAAAAAATCCGAATTCCTATTAGAGGACCAATTCAGATCATATGTTTGAGTGGGTTTTCTGAGTTATAATGCACAATATTATTACTATTGTTGTGATTTCATTCCCTTTTATTATTATGTCAAATATATATCTGTATCTATATATGTTTTCCAGTCCCTCTCTATAGGCCTCAGTTTTCTCCTAGGTGCAGTTATGGTTCCTACTGTTTCTTCTAGCTGTGGTATTTGATGATCTATTGCCCAAAGTCAATTCACCCCTCCAGTAATCCACTTTCCTCATCTATAGAATTAGGGGAGGTGGCGTAAGGATGATCTCTTAGTTCCATCCAAGCTCTGACATCCTTTAATTGTATGAGTCCTGCTTTATTTGGGGGCATTCTTATTTAGGACTCCATTCTGATTAGCAAAGAGAATAGGGTGATGGACTTGCAGTCAGGAAGACCAGAATTCAAATCTGACCTTACTCACTTCCTAGTTGTATGCCCTGAGCAAATCATTTCACTTCCTTCAGGCTCAGTTTCAGTATTTATAAAGTGAGAAAAAAAATAACTCATCTCCCAGGTTTGTTATGAGGATAAAATGAAGTCATATTTTAAAGCACTCTGTAAAACTTACAGGACTATGTAATGTTAGTTATTTATTATGATGAACATTATTATCGTTATTAGTTTCTGACTTCTACTGCTCCATCCCAAATAACCCAGAATCCTACTTCAGTCTGTACCACACTCAGCAATCCAGTGAAAGAAAGTAGAAATATGTATAGAATAATTTTACATGCACACACATACACAAATATACACACATGTCCCTATTTATGCCTAATGATGGCTATCTCTAGAGTAAGGTGGGGGTGGAGGAAGGAGGTATTTAAAAAAAGAAAAAAAGAAATTTATGTGATAACTTTATTATATATTTAAAAGGAATAACAAGTTGTGCATAAGAGATTTATAGTTTCATGGGCAATCATCTTTTTCATTATGCTATATTATGGAAATGCTTGTTTTATTCCATAAATTTAAAATAATATAAATTAAAAACAGAAAGCTCAGTTGAATGTAATTAACTAAAATTTATTAAGGATAGTTATAAAGTTTTGTTTTTGAATTAAAAGCAATCAGCTGCTAAAGTCTTTTTCATCTCTAAAGTTCTATGATGGGTAATTCTATACTGATCCCTTGTTTCTTCAGACATGGCATAGTAGTTTATACCACAGAATACATTATTTCATTTTATGGCTAGAGAGGGATAAGGACTAGAAATATAATTCTATTGTTATAGAGAATTCCTTGGTAAAGAAATTCCTTCTACCAGTGCAAGTTTTTGACACTTTTCTTGTAACTTATACTCTTAGAAAATTTGCTGGATCACTTAGAGGCTAAGTGACTTGCCCAGGGTCACACAGTCTATATGTGTCTGAGATAGGATTTGAAGACTGGTTCTCTGTCTGTTATATCACACTGTCTCTCATACGTAAGCTTACAGTGTTATATATTTACTAAGTAAATATCAATTATTTCATTTGTGGGATATCTTCCTTCACTTATAGAGATTACAACTCCTCTCAACTTTAGGGGTGTCTGTATGGCTGAAAAGTGTCATTATTTGGTCACAAACTGTCTAGTTTAATGCCTTTCCAAATTTAGTTAGACTGATCCTTGAACAATAGGCAAATAGCCTACTTCTGGGCCTATACTCAGAGCCCTTTCTAGCTTGGCAGAAACTCCGAGACAATGGGTTTGTTTTGTATATGTGTGTCTGGACCTCTTTGGCAGTCTAGTGAAGCCCATAGGCCATTTTTCAGAATAATGTTTATAAATGCAGAAAATAAAGACATGGGGTTACAAAGGAGACCAATCTTATTTAAATATAATTATCAAAAGGTGCTAAAAAAAACCAATAGGTTCTTAGGCCTCAGGTTAAGATCTTGAATCTTAGAGCTTATACTCCTCAGGCTGAGCTTTTGGTAATAAGAGAAAGGCAGGATGAGACAGTGGAACTGGTACTGTGGTCGTAGTTGGAGGACTTGGGGTTGGGTCTTGGCTTGACTCATTATCTGGAGATGACACTTCACTCTAATTTGGGGAGAAATTGATTGGAAAGCCAGCAAGAACCTTGAAAGTAAAGGCAGGAATGGTTTCTTAGAAGAGAGGGCTGCTGGATGATTCTGGAGGTAGCAGTTATACCATAGACACTCCTGAAGCAAAGGGAAAAATGGCATCTTCATTAGAAATAAAGCAGGAGAAGAACTTTCTTCATCTCTCTGGATCGGTTTTCTCATCTATAAAACAAGGGGATTGGAGAAGGTTGTCTTTGAGATTATTTCCAACTCAGAAGCTATGATCCTATAAATCCAAAATTAACGTTTTACTGTAATGGATCATTGGAGAAGGATCTCAATAGATTTAACAGCATTGATCAGTCACTTGCTACATAGACACATTATGCTAAGCACCTTACAACTATCCCATTTGATTCTCACAACAACCCTAGGAGGTAGGTGCCATTATTATCCGCATTTTACAGATAAGGAAACTGAGGCCAACAGAGATGAAGTTACTTGCCCAAGTTCACATAGCTAGTAAGTATATGAGGTGAGATTTCTACTTGGGTCTTCCTGACTCTGGGATCAATGCTTTATCCACTAGGTCACCTACTTGCCTAATTGGCTAGTGAGTGTCAGTCTTGATGTGGTCTTCCTGATCCCAAGTCCAGGGGTCTTATACCATCTAGCCTCCCCATATACACATATTTTCTCTCTGTGTGTATACATATAAACATATATATTTAAATTATTAAATTATTAATCATTTCTTGCCAATAATATTCTAAGCTTCTATAGGACAAGGGGCTTTTCTTTTACTTCATTATATCCCCGTAGTACACAGTATAGTGCTAGGTCTATGAGAGAGGTACTTAATAAATAATTATTGGTAATGGACCCATACTTCATGAATAAAGTATGACAATGGGTAGATAGATGATTCCATATAAAGTTCCCCTGTATCATTCAGAAAGTTATCTGGACTCTAGTCCTTGAAATTTTGTATTTGTCAATAACTACCTTCTGCTAGATATAAAGATGACAGCTGTGCCTCTTTTCATAGTAAAAGAAAAACAAATGGATCTTAAGTGAGTTTATGACAGGCCTTTCTTACACAAAAAACACAGTGAAGGTTAATAATTTCTTCTCCCAGTTTATTTCTAACACAGAGGTCATTTTTCCTTTGCCTCAGGAGTATCTATGGTAACTGCTACCAGCAGTTTTCCTACCATCAGGATGATCTGGCAGCCCTCTGTCCTAAAGGAACCATTCCTGATTTTTATTCTCAAACTTCTTGCCAGCTTTCAAATCCATCAGGAGATTGCATATCCTGATTTCTGCCTTTTGCCCTTCTGTGACAAAGCTTGCTTGGGAATGTTTGTGACCTGCAGCGATTTCAGTGTTGTCTTTCCTCCTTGACACCATTATGTCTTTTGCAGGCAGCTCAAGAACAGAAGGAAGCTAGGATTTTTGAACTTAACGTTAGTGAAGGGGATTTAAGTCTGCATCAGGGATTTTTAATTTTGATGGGCAAATTCCCTGTCCTTTAAATATCACAGTCCACTGTACTCCAGTGATCACTGAATATTGGACATGAGTAGGGTAGGCTTCAATGGAAGATTTTAACTGGGAGAGTGGGTCAGGCTACTTTTCAATTTCAGGAAATTGGCTGTGGTATCAAGGAGACGAGTGTTCTCTATAGAGCAATAATTCACTTAATAAGAAATTTATCAAATATCTACTACCTTTCCAACCTTGTACTAGTTTGGAAGACTTTCAATCTTTGGTGGGTCTGCCATCTCATTGGTCAAAGTGAATGAGTCTTGTGACATTCCATGAGTACCATTATAGCATTCTGGATGTCACTTAGTTCTCCTTTGTTTTTATGTCACTGGGAGACAGGACATGATTTATACTAAGAGGAGTATACTACAAGGAGTATTTTAGGTCCAGCACCATCATTTTTAGTCCTTTTCTAGTTCATTTGGTGGGACGGCTAGGTGGTGCAGTGCATATAGTACTTGGCCTGGAGTCAGGAAGATCTTAGTTCAAATCCAGCCTCAGATATTAACTAGCTGTGTGACCTTGGGCAACTCACTTAACCCATATTTTTATTGATTCCTCATCTGTAAAACGGGGACACGCTGGAGTAGGAAATGGCAAACTACTCCAGTGTCTTTGCCAAGAAAATGCCATGGACAAAGTCCATGGGGTCACATAGAGTTAGACACTAGTGAGCAACAACAGTTCATTATGCAAGCACATTTGTGTGATTGATGTAAGAAGTCCAAGTATGGCAACTCTATTATCTATGATGGGGCTAATGGATAAAATAACATATTTTTTGGTACAGAAATCTTGAAAGATCTTTTACTTTTTTATCCTTAAATGCTTTTGAAATGACCTAGCTTACTTAAGTCTCATCCAAGTTTCCTATAAACTTATCCCCCGCTTTTCCCCTTATTTTCACAGGATCATACAATCATATTTCTAGAGGTAGAAGTGACTCCAAATGCTATCTATACCAGTCCTTTCATATAACAGATGAGAAATTGAGTCTCAGGGAGGTTAAGTGACTTGTTCATGTAGCTCAGAGAGAAGAAGAGAAGTGAAATTTGAATCCAGGACCTCCGATTTCAGATATACTACTCATGTTCTATGAGCATCATCCTTCTGAAGATTTGAGAAATGAATCTATGCATTCTAAATCACCATTGCCTATGGATGCATGCTTTTCCACTTAGCAAGGTGAATTAAGAGAGCGAAGAATTTCTGACAGTTTGGGGATCTTTTGCCTTCCTTATGATAATCACTTTACGGTGATCTTGCCTAAGAAATGGTAACAGTTTGTGTAGATGTCTTTTCCTTTATCCATTTCACATTTATTCATACCAGTTCTTCAGATCAGATCAAAAGATCTGCAGTCTCTTTCAACTAGGTACTTTCTCTAATGATGTCTTGTTCTTCTATGGATTTCGGGTCCATGTACTATTATAAATACTCCATGGAGATTTTATTCAATGTGAAAGAAGCCTTCCTTAGAGGTCTTGATATTTTATGGATACCAGTGGATTATATGATCTATCCATTGTCATTGTTTACTCTCTCCATGAGCACCCCATCTTCCTTTCTGATAACATCCTTTATGCCCCTTGTACAATAGGAAAGATTGGAGCTATTATAATTATATGTCATATATTTTTTTCTCATTTTTATTCTTTCTTCTAATTAAGTATTATTTCTGTTTTTTGCTCTAACAAATAGTCAGCGGGGTACAGTAGGCAGGGAGCTGGCCTCTTGGCCATAAAGACTTGGGTTAAATGACTATCTCTGTCATATACTGTCTGTGAGGCCTTGGACAAGTCACTTAAACTATCTAGTCAACCCTTTAAGACTCTAAGTTGCAGAGAAAGTGCCTACTTGTATTGATAGGGAGAATTTCCTCATCTGGAAGTTCCCTATATTAATGAAATCACAGGTCTAGGTCTTATCCAATGTCTGTTCTCTCACAAGTCAATAATCTGACTCTATGCATCAAAATTGCTATCTTGTTCTGGTCCCCTGACCCCCCCCCCCCCCCATTTAGTTAGTATATTAAGTAAGTTTATGAGTAGCCATTATAAAGGGGTAATAGCAGGAAATAAGATTGCGAAGGGGAACCTGGAAGTCACACACAAACTGTCCCAAATATCAAAGGAGCATAATTTACAAATTGTGCCATATAGTAACCAAAATTCACACCCTGCTAATGTGTGCCGAATCAGTGGAGGTTATCTAGGAGCTGCTGTTGGAGTCTTTTGGTCCTATGACATATGAATCTCAGACATGTTCCAGACATCCACAGTAAGACCAGCAGATCACCAAAAGGTGTTGATAATTTTGAGGTGACGTGGATATGTTAGCTTTATACTGAAAACTTTGAGATGGTTTGCATGTGTTAATGAACTAATGAATTAATCCCAAGGTGGTACAGATAAGAGTTAATCTGTTCCCCCCCAAATCCTATAAAATGAGACCTCAAACTCTTGTCTCCCCAAACCCTTTTTCCATTTCCATTGGGTCTATGCTGCCTAATGCTCCCAATTCTAATCCGTGGTTACATGAGTGATTGTTTATACCTCTCCCCCTTCCTTTCCTTTTTCTATGGTACCTGCCTTCCTTTACCATCCCATCTGCCCCATCCCCAAGCTGTCTACCTTGTACTCCTTTGGCCCTTGTCCCAGTCCCCTCTGTGCCTAATTAAAGTGTGATTATGGCCCCATGTCTTGCTGCCATCATGGTTTTTCTTGACAAGTATCTAAAGAACTGAGCATATTTACCTCTACTTTACACTTTCATAAATTAATCACCAATTCACTGTACATAGACACCTGATTCAGAAATTATTCCCATATTAGTAACCAGTCATTTTTTGTCTATTAAGATACAGTTCCTGCCAATTTTATGTGATTCAATATTTGCCATGCCCAACTTCTGCCTACTCTTTTGTTGAACAAAGTATTCATAATGTATAAGCACCAGTCTATCATATAATCTATAAGCCTTTGGCTCCTTTTATTTCTTGACCCTGAGCCATCTTTTCCAACATTCTTTCCCCTGTCTTCCCCGTGTTTGTCCTTTGCATTTACATCGCTGAGTATTAAAGTACATGTTGATTTAATTTAGAAGTTCCTATTGAGTCCATAATCGATTTTCTCTTCATCTTCATCTTCTGCCATAGATGTTGGCAAGATCCAATTATCTTTGTAATGGTCTTTTTGCTTGTACTTAACCTGAGCATTACACTGCAAGATAAACCAAAGTTCCACTAAATAATGCTGAATATATGATAAAACCAACTGCCCACTCCCTCCCTCTCCAAGGATAACGTGGGAGCCATCCTTCCATTTAAAAGTTTCTTCCTCCTCTCTTTTGGTTTTGTTTATAATGAGAATGACAAGATACTATGATTCACTTCTTTTGGAAGTATGACTGATTGACCACCTGCTGGTCATTGGGGAACATTCTCACATTGTAAGTACCAACAGTTAAGTTCATGTTGTTACATGAAAATTCAGACCATCCAGCTTTAAACTAGATTTTTAATACTTTTTTCTGCCCTCCCCCTTCCAGTCATTTTGTCATTGCTACTTTAGAAAGCTCTTGGGATAGTACCTGGCACATGGTAGGCATTTAATAAAAGTTTATTGATTGGTTAATTGATTGAAAGAGGAGGTGGCTGCAGAAGACAGAAGGGAATTTTATAATTTTCTTTATTTCATGGGTTGCCATTGCTAATTTGGCAGAGCAAAATGCTGCCTTAAAAATTCTGTTTCCTAGTGGCTCCCATCTGCATATGGGTATTATAAGACATGTGATAGATACAACAGATATAACTTTATTTTACAATCTTCTAGTTATATTAATTGAGGCATAGACATCAGAGATAAATGGTTGCCAAAGGTTTCCGCCATAGTCATAAAAGATTGCAAGCATAGAGTTCAGATGGAGAGAGAATTCTCTATGGATAGTAAAGTTTGGATTATCCTTGTATGTGAATCACCAATCATTGTCATCATCAATAAGCATTTGTTGTGAAAAACACTGTGTTAAGCACAAAGAAAGGCAAAAGTACTCCTTTAATTCATGAAGCTTATGTGCTAATAGGGGAGAGACAACATATTAATAACTAGGTACAGACAATATATATACAGAATAGATGGAAGGTCATCTCCAAGTGGAATGCAGTAGCATTTGGGAGGACTAGAACAGGCCTCCTGAAGAAGGTAGGATTTGACTTGCGTTTCAGTGGAAGGCAGGGAAACAGGAGTATAGAGGAATAGACAGGGTATTGTAGGCATGGGGGGCAAACAGTGAGAAGGTATGGAAATGGGAAGTGGATTGTGGTGTTCAAGGAATTCCTAATGAATCGGTGTAGCTGGAGTAGGTTGAAAGGAATAAAGTGTAAGAAGACTTAAAAAGGTAGGAAGGGGTCAGTTATGAAGAGATTTAAATGCCAAACAGGGGAGTTTATGTTTAATACTATAGGTAATAGTGGGCCACTGGAGCTTATTAAGTCAGAAGTAGGGAATGGGAGGGAAGAAAAAGAGTAATGATGGTGTAGTTTGGCCTGTGCTTGGAAAAATCCTTCTTAAATTGTGGGTCATGTTGCAACCCATAGTTGAAGAAGCACTGATGAGGTCATGAGTGCAAAAAAGTTTGAGAAGCCCTGCTTTAGAATAATCACCTTGGCAGCTAACAATCTTTTTCTCTAATTTATGTTTCTTTGTTCAAAGACTCTGCTGTCTGCAAACGTGCTCATCTCCTCCATCCTAAAACAAGCTTTCTTCTTACCCTGACTTTCTCTCAAGCTATGGTCTTTTACTCCTCCTTTGTTTCATGGCCAAACTCCTGGAAAAATAAGTCTCTACACCGTTGCCTTATATCCCATCAACAACTCAATTTCTTGTTATCTGTTTGACATCCTTGCCTTTAGACAGATACTGCTTTCTCTATGGTTACCAATGACTTCTTTTTGCTTAGTTCATTGACCTTTTCTCAGTCCTTATTGTCCTTGAATTCCATGTTGCATTTAACCCTCTTGGCCACCCTATCTCCTGGACATTAGCCCTTCCCTGCATTTTTGAGACATTGTTATTTCTCTTTTCTAGTTCTCTTTCTGATCATCTTTGTTGGATCATGGGGTATGTCCCATTCCCTAAGCATGGGTATACTCAAACATTCCTAGGCCTTCTTTTCTTTCCCTATATTCTTAATTTTTATGATCTTATTAACTCCCATGGATTTGATATCATCTGTATAATATCACTTCTAATGAATCTATATGCCTACCTCTCATCCCTCTCTTGAACTCCATTTCCAATATACTTCTTGCTTGGCTGTTTCTCTGCCTGGATGTCCCATAGGCTTCTGAAACTCAGTATTTCCAAAACAGAATTAATTCCCTTCCTCCTAAATCTGCCCCTTCCTAACTTTCCTTTTTCTGTTGAGAGAATCACCATCTTTCCCATCCTCAGCAGGTTTGTAACATTCTTATTGCAACCTCGATTCTTCTTTCTCTCCCCTTGATCCCCACCAAGTCCAATGAGCTGCCAAACTTTATTAATTGTATTTTGCAGCATGTCTTTCATTCATCCTCTAGTTCTGAGCCTTATAACTTCTTTCTTGGATTCCAGGGCTACCTTGGAGATATTGTGGATTTGGTTCTAGACCACTGCAATAAAGCAAATATCACAATTATGCGAATCTCACGAATATTTTGGTTTCTCAGTGCATATAAAAGTTGTTTATACTATTTTACTGTAGTCAAGTGTGCAGTAGCATTATGTTTAAAAAAACGTATATACCTTAACTTAAAAATACTTTATTGCTAAAAAATGCTTACCATCACTTGCACCTTCAGAGAATTACAATCTTTTTGCTGATGGAGGGTCTTGCCTCAATGTTGATGGCTGCTGACTGATTAGGGTAGTGGTTGCTGAAGGTTGGAGCAGTTATGGCAATTTCTTTAAATAAGACAACAATGAAGTTTGCCACATAGATTGACTCTTCTTTCACTTGAACACTTAGAGGCCATTGTAGGGTTGTTTTTGGCCTAATTTCAATTGTTGTGTCTCTGGGAATCGAGAGGCTTGAGAAAAGTAACGGTGGCAGGGAACTGTCAGTTGGGGTAGTGGTCAGAATACATACAACATTTATCAATTAAGTTCACAGTCTTACATCGTCATGGTTTGTGTTGCCCCAAAACAATTACAATAGCAATTGTGATCTCAGATAATAGATATAACAATGAAAAAGTTTAAAATACTGTTAGAGTTACCAAAATGTGACACAGAGATATGATATGAGTGCATGCTGTAGGAAAAATGGCCTGTATAAAAAGACCTGTATAACAAAGGGTTGCCACAAATGTTCAATTTCTGAAAAATATAATATCTGCAAAGCACAATATAAGAAGTGTGCATGTAGTCTGTTTGGATTGCCTGCCTCCAGGTCATTCCCTCTCTAATCTATTCTCATAAGCTGCCAAATTGTTATATATTTTTTGTTAATTAGTATTTTATTTTCCTCCAGTTATATGTAAAAACAGTTCTTAACATTTTAAAAAAACCTTTGCGTTTCAAAGTTTCTCCTTTCTTCCCTCCCCAGGTCCCTCACTGAGAAGGCAGGCAAGCAATTTATTGTTACATGCTCTGAATCCTCTCTTATGTTCTGCTATGCACACGATATGATTCTTACTTTGTGTTTAAGTTGCAATATT
The DNA here is from genome assembly GCF_028372415.1 of Notamacropus eugenii. Taxonomy (NCBI): domain Eukaryota; kingdom Metazoa; phylum Chordata; class Mammalia; order Diprotodontia; family Macropodidae; genus Notamacropus; species Notamacropus eugenii. The sequence goes on from NC_092876.1 coordinate 116,245,364, forward strand.
TAAGTTTATGATATGCTTTTGTTTCTTTTCTCTATTCTGTATTTGTGTTCTGGTCCTTGAGTCTAAAATAAAACAAAAAAAAGAGAAGGTAAGCAACTCGATATAGATCATACATGGTAGTCATGTAAGACATTTTCATAATAGTCATGTGAAACAAAACATGGATTAAAAATCTCAAGAAAAATAAAAGTAAAAACTATTCTTCAATTTGTATTCAGATACCATCATTTCTTTCTCTAGGGATGGATAGCATTTTTCATCATAAGTCCTTCAGAGTTGTCTTTGATCATTGCTTTTCTGAGAATAGTTAAGTGATTCAAAGGTGATCATACAATATTGCTGTTTGTATACAGTACATTTCACTTTGCATCAACCCATTCATGTCTTTTCAGGTTTCTCTGAGAACATTCTACTCATTATTTCTTATAGCACACAATAATATTCCATCACAATCACATACCACACCTTGTTCAGCCATTCCCCCATTGATGGGCATCTTCTCAAGTTCAAATTCTTTGCCCCCAAAAAAGAGCTACTATAAACATTTTTGTATGTATAGGTTCCTTTCCTTTTCATTTTTTATTTCTTTTAGAATACAGACTTACTATATTAATACTAGCAATTGTATTGCTAGGGCAAAGAATATGCATGATTTTATAGCCCTTTGAGAATGGTTCCAAATTGCTCTGCAGAATGGTTGAATCAGTTCACAATTCCACCGATGGTGCATTAATGTTTCATTTTTCCCACATCCACTCCAATATTTGTCTTTTAACTTTCCTAACCTATTAGCCATTCTGATAAGTATGAGGTAGTACCTCAGAATTGTTTTAATCTACACTTCTCTAATCAATAGTGAGTTGGAATATTTTTTCATATGGCTATAGATAACTTTGCTTACTTCATCTGGAAACTGATTATATCTTAGGATCATTTATCGGTTGGGGAATGGCTCTTATTTTTATGAATTTGATTCAGTTCTCTGTATGTTTGAGAAATGAGTCTTGACAAACTTGCTTCAAAATTTTTTTCAGTTACTATTTCTAATTGTATTTCCCTTCATCTTCTTCCCCCACCCCATTTGTTCTATTCTCTCTCTTCTTTCTCCCTGTTCCTCCTCAAATCTGTTTTGCTTCTGACCCTCCCCACCTCCAATCTGCCCTCCCTTCTATCAACCACCCATCTCCCTTCTCATGCCCTTCTCCTCCTACTTTCTTGTAAGGTTAGATAAATTCCGATACTCAAATAGGTATGTATGTTTTTCCCTCTTTGGGCTAATTCTGATGAGAGTAAGGTTCTCTCACTCCCCCTCAGCTCCTCTCTTTCTCCCACCCCTGTAAAAGCATTTTCTTGCCTCTTTTATGTGAAATAATTTAGCCCATTCTACCTCTTCCTTTATCTTTCTCCCAATACATTCCTCTCACCCCTTAATTTTGTTTTTTAGACATCCATCCCTTCATATTCAACTGTGCCCTCTGTTTATGTATACTCTTTCTAACTATCTTAATAATGTGAAAAGTCTTCTGAGTTACAAATATCATCTTCCCATGTAGGAATGTAACCAATTTAGCCTAATTAAGTACCTCACAATCACCCATTCTGTTTACCTTTTTTACGCTTCTCTTGAGTCTTGTATTTGAAAGTCAAATTTTCTATTAAGCTCTGGTCTTTTCATCAGCAATGGCTGAAAGTTCTCTATTTCACTGAATGTCCATTTACCCCCTGAAAGATTATACTCAGTTTTGCTGGGTATGTCATTCTTGATTGTAATCTTTGCTCCTTTATCATCAGAAATAATCATATTTCAAACCCTCCAATTCTTCAATGTAGAATCTGCTAAATTGTGTGTTATCTTAACTATAGCTCCATGATACTTGAATTGTTTTTGGCTATTTGTTATATTTTCTCCTTGATCTGGGTGCTCTGGGATTTGGCTATAATATTCGTGGGAGTTTTCCTTTTGGAATCTCTTTCAGGAGGTTATGGGGGGATTCTTTCCATTTATAGTTTACCCTCTGGTTCCAGAATATCAGGGCTTTTTTCCTTGATAATTTCTTGAAAGATGATGTCCAGGCTCTGTTTTTGATCGTGGCTTTCAGATAGACCAATAATTTTTAAATTATCTCTCCTGGATTTATTTTCCAAGTCAGTTTTTCCAATGAGATATTTCACAGTGTCTTCTATTTTTTCATTCTTTTGGTTTTGTTTTGTAATTTCTTGGTTTCTCATAAAGTCATTGGCTTCCATCTATTCCATTCTAATTTTTAAAGAACTATTTTCTTCAGTGAGCTTTTGAACCTCTTTTGCCATTTGGCTAATTCGCTTTTTAAAGCATTCCTCTCCTCATTGGCTTTTTGGACCTCTTTTGCCAATTGAGTTAGTTTATTTTTAAAGATGTTATTGTCCAGCATTTCTTTGGATCTCCTTTAGCAAGCTGTTGACTTGCTTTTCATAATTTTCTTGCATGGCTCTCATTTCTCCTCCCAATTTTTCTTCCACCTCTGTTACTTGAATTTAAAAATCCTTTTTGATCTTTTCCATGGTCTGAGACCATTGTATATTTTTTCTGAAGGTTTTGGATGTAGAAGCCTTGACTTTGGCATCTTTCTCTGATGGTATGCTTTGTTCTTCCTCATCTGAAAGGATGGAAGAAAATACCTTTTCACTGAGAAAGTAACCTTTTATAGTCTTATTTTTTTCCCCCTTTTTTTGGGCATTTTCCCAGTCAGTTACTTGACTTTCGAGTCCTTTGTCAAGTGGAGGGTATACCACCCTTGGCTTCAGAGGTTTTGTGCAACTGTTCTCTGAGATATCTCTAGGGACCTATAAGTTCTCAGCTCCTCCAAGGTGGCACAATCAAAGGAGAGTTTACTCCTCTCCTGGCCTGCACTCTGGTCCATGAGCAACCACAAGCACTCTTTTCTGCCCTGAAACTGTGAGTAGGGTTCCCTCTCCACAGACACCACCAGCTTCAACGTGCTAGTGCTCCTCCCCACCCGAGGACCACAACTCAGGACTGAGATCCAGATCAACTGCTCAATTCCCCCAGGGTTTTTAGGTCAAGGACTCCAAAAGTGCATGCTGCTGCCGCAGTGGCTGCTGCCACCCTGAGGCCAGGACTGGGGCCAGACCATGCTTCCCTTTTACCCAGGTGAAAGAGCTTTTTTACTGACCCTTCAAGCTGTCTTTGGCATTTGTAGGTTGAGAACTGCAGCAGTTACTTGTGATTCTGTGCCCTGAAGCCTGCTCCAGTCCTGTCCATGCTGTGTGACCCAGGCTGTGTTGAGCTGTATTTTGCTCTGAGCCTGGTCTGATAGACCTTTCCTGTTGGCCTTCCAGGCTGTCTTGGCCTGGGAATCTGTTTTACTCTGTCATTTTGTGGTTTCTACTGCTCTAGGATTTGTTTAGAGTCATTTTTTACAGGTATTTTATAGGTTACAGGGGGAGAGTTAGAGTAGGTCAATCTTTCTATGCCACAATCTTGGCTCTGCCCTCTCTCTCAGCTTCTTGCAACAGACTTGTCCTACTGACCTTCCAAGTTGTCTTGGGATAGAAATTTGTTTCCTTCAGTTTTTTCTGTGGGTTTTTCTGCTCTAGAATTTGTTTGGAGTCATTTTTCAAAGGTATTTGGAGAGGTTTGAGGGAGAGCTCAGGCAAGTCTCTGACTTTATTCTGCCATCTTGGCTCCACTCCTTTCCCAAATTGATATTCCTTTTTTTAAAAATTTTTTTTTATTTTAAGTTTTCAATATTCATTTCCACAAAATTTTGAGTTCCAAATTTTCTCCCCATCTCTCTTCTTCCCCCACCCCAAAATCCCTTGCATTCTGGTTGCCCCTTCCACCAATGTGCCCTCCCTTCTAACATCCCTCCCTTCCCTTATCCCCATCTTCTCTCTTGTCCTGTAGAGGAAAATAAATTTCTATACCCTGTTACCTGTATTTCTTATTTCCCAGTTGTATACAAAAACAATTCTCAACATTTGTTCCTAAAATTTTGAGTTTCAACTCTTTTCCTTCCTCCCTCTCCACCCATCCCCACTGAGAAGGCAAGCAATTCAATATAGGCTATATATGTGTAGTTTTGCAAATGACTTCCATAATAGTCATATTGTATGAGACTAACTATATTTCCCTCCATCCTTTCCTGCCCCTCATTTCTTCTATTCTCTCTTTTGACCTTGTCCCTCCCCAAGAGTGCTCCCTCCTCCCATTTATTTTTCCTTCTATCCTCCTCCCCCACGTATCCCCTTCTCCTCTACTTTCCTGTAGTGTAAGATAGATTTTCATACCAAATTGAGGGTGCCTGTTATTCCTTCTTTGAGCCAAATGTGATGAGAGTAAGCTTCACTTTTTCCCTTTCACCTCCCTCCTTTTCCCCTCTGTTGGAAAAGCTTTTTCTTGCCTTTTCTATGAGAGATAATTTGCCCCAGTCCATTTCTTCCTTTCTTCTCCCAATATATTCCTCTCTTACTCCTTAATTTTATTTTTTTAGATATAATCCTTTTCTATTCAACTCACCCTGTGCTCTCTGTCTCTCTGTCCCTCTCTCTGTGTGTGTGTGTGTGTGTGTGTGTGTGTATGCGCGCATGTGTATAATCACTCCAGCTACCCAGATACTGAGAAAAGTTTCAAGAGTTACAAATCTTATCTTTCCATGTAGGAATGTTAACAGTTCAACTTTAGTAAGTCCCTTGTGATTTCTCTTTTCTATTTGCCTTTTCATACTTCTCTTGATTCTTGCATTTGAACGTCAGATTTTCTTATTAGCTCTGGTCTTTTCATCAAGAATGTTTGAAAGTCCTCTATTTCATTGAATGACCATTTTCCCCCCTAAAGTATTATACTCAGTTTTGCTGGGTAGGTGATTCTTGGTTTTAATTCTAGTTCCTTTGACTTTTGGAATATCATATTCCAAATTCTTTGATTCCTTAATGTAGAAGCTGCTAGATCTTGTGTTATCCTGATTGTATTTCCACAATACTCAAATGGTTTCTTTCTAGCTGCTTGCAATATTTTCTCCTTGACCTGGAAACTCAAAAATTTGGCTACCATATTCCTAGGAGTTTTTCATGTTGGATCTCTTTTAGGTGGTGATCAGTGGATTCTTTCAATATTTATTTTGCCTTCTGGTTCTAGAATATCAAAGCAGTTTTCCTTGATAATTTCATGAAAGATGATGTCTAGGCTCTTTTTTTGATCATGGCTTTCAGGTAGTCCCATAATTTTTAAATTGTCTCTCTTGGATCTATTTTCCAGGTCAGTTGTTTTTCCAATGAGATATTTCACATTATCTTCCATTTTGTCATCCTTTTGATTTTGTTTTATAATTTCTTGGTTTCTCATAAAGTCATTAACTTCCATCTGTTCCATTCTAATTTTTAAAGAACTATTTTCTTCAGTGAGCTTTTGAACCTCCTTTTCCATTTGGCTATTTCTGCTTTTTAAAGTATTCTTCTCCTCATTGGCTTTTTGGACCTCTTTTGCCAATTGAGTTAGTCTATTTTTAAAGGTGTTATTTTCTACAGTATTTTTTTGGATCTCCTTTAGCAAACTGTTGACTCACTTTTCATGATTTTCTTTCATGGCTCTCATTTCTCTTCCTAAGTTTTCCTCCACCTCTCTTACTTGATTTTCAAAATCCTTTTTGAGCTCTTCCATGGCCTGGGACCATTGCATATTTATTTTGGAGGTTTTGTATGCAGAAGCCTTGACTTTTTCTGACAGTATGCATTATTCTTCCTCATCCAAAAGGATGGAAGAAAATACCTGTTCAACAAGAAAATAACCTTCTGTAGTCTTATTTTTTTCCCTTTTTTGGGCATTTTCCTAACCAGTTAGTTGACTTTTGGTTCCTTTGTAAAGAATAGGATATACTCTGGGGACCTATAAGATCTCAGTTCCTCCAAGATGGCACAATCAAGGGAGAGGAATTTATCCTCTGCTGGGCTGAGATTCAGGTCAGCTGCTCAGTTCCCCCAGGGGCTTTAAGCTGAGCTCTCCAACAATGGAACAATATACCCCAGCTGCTGCTGCCACTGCCTCCGCTGCCTGGGGCTGGGGTTAGGGGAGGACCCTGCTCCCTTGTCATGGAGATGAAAAAGCCCATGCAGGCAAGGCTGGGTGACAGACCTTTCCTGTCAGCCTTCCAGATCACCCTGGGCTGGAAATCTCCTCCACTCCATCATTCTGTGGCTTCTGCTGCTCTAGAATTTGTTGAGAGTCTTTCTTTACAGGTATGTTATGGGCTGTGGGGGAAGAACTAGAATATGTATCTTTCTACTCTGCCATCTTGACTCTGCCCCTTCTCCCAAATTGATATTCTTAAAACACAGGTTGGACCAATTTACTCCTTTGCTCAAGAAGCTTTTGTGGCTCCTATTACCTCTAGAATAAAAGTCAGATTTCTCCATTTGTCTTGTAGTACCCTTTGCAATTTGGTTCCAAAATTAGCTTTCTAAACTGGTTTCAAATTGCTTCCTTTTGCGCACCCCAAGTTCTAGTCAAATTGGACTAATTCTTCCCTGTCCATTCTTCCCTTGTGCAGTGGATAGAGCACTGGACCTAGAGTTAAGAACATTTGAGTTCAAATGCTGCTTTAGACACTTACTAGCTATGTGATTCTGGACAAATCACTTAAACCTCTATCTGCTTCAGATTCCTTATCTGTAAAATGGGGATAAAAATAGTGCCTACTTCCCAGGACTGGTCTGAGGACAAAATAAGAGTGTTTGTAAAATACTTTGTAAGCCTTTAAAAAGAGCTATTTAAACTTGCTATTATTATTATTTACTATTATTATTATTATCCGTTTTCCCTCTCTGCTGTTAGGAATCCTTAATTATTTTCAAATATCTGTTCAGAATCTGCTGACTATGTGAGGCATTTCATGATGCTTCTAGTAGGTAGAGCTCTCTGGTCCACTAAAATGGTCCACATCTACTTTTGGGGACATAGTAGCAAGATACCATGAAAGTCAATACCAGAGAGTCAGAACCAGACCAGAGCAGGAATCAAGATTTGCCAGCTTGGGCATGTCCCCAAAACAGAGGCTTCAGAAGGACTTTATCAATGAGAAAAAGAGGCCATCAGGAGGGAAGGATATTCCAGAGTGAGGAGGCCCCAGGGAAGTTGCAGGGTGAGACTGCAGCTGAGTCAGGGCAGCAATATCCAGAAATACAGAAGCAGGAGGGGGATGAATGCTGACCAGCCTGGGCGTTCACAAAATGGAAGTCCTAGGTAGAACTCAAGGATGGAAGAAATTGGCTACATTACATTTGAGCAAATGCACATCACTTTGAAATAACCTATGTTTCTCACTGAAATGAAAACTCATCTTTTCATTGTGAGTATTCTTCTGATGACTGTGAATCATATAATACAACAATATCTGAAAAATAAAAATTGGGGTCACCCAAAGGGCAGTGGAGAGATGACTGATGGGAGCAAACAGGTTGCTATATATTAATAATGATGAACTACCTAAAAAAATGGCATAAAATATCAGTGAAAAGCATGACCATAAACTAAGGTTGGGTGATCATGCAGCAAGTGAGCCTAATAACAAATCAGCCCACTTGCTGTTTTGGTTTTCACATAATGTCAAGAGATCAAGAGGAGGCACGCAGTAATTCAGGAGAACCCTGGCAGAGGATTTACTGGGGGAGATGGATGAGTCAGTCACACAGGATGAGGTGTGGATGCACTATGATCTGCTGTAGGAAAGAATGCAATATAAATGAGATGGTAGAGTCAGATCTGCATGCGTAGGGACAACTTTCATAAGAAATAGTGCCATCCCAAAGTGGAATAGTCTGATGTCCTTCTCTTGTTGGAAATATTCAAAGATAGCTTGCTTATCCACTTGTTAGGAATATTGTGGAGAAATTCAAGGTCAGGAGGAGGTCAGATTGGATGGTCTCTAAGGTCCCTTTTACCTCTAATAGTTGTATTAGGAAATACCTCAAAGTTAAAAAGGCTACCTTGAATTTTTTAAAAAATTACATTTTGTGTATGTGTGTGGGATAAGGGTAGGAGTGGGCAATGCTACCATCAGCTCTCTCTCACCCTGAATCTACCCTAAATAAATTATATATAATTTATTCTTCAACTCAGTCTAACAAACCATTTTTGGTTTCCATATGAGCCTGCATCATTTGATCACATTTTTTTTTGTGTGTGTTAACTACTATTTTGACTGAATTTTTCCATAGCTGTGGGGAACTTGTCATGTAGAAGGCTTCTTCCTTTAATGCAACATGGCTTCTAGGCTGTGACTTATAGAATCTAAGAGAGGGGTAGGGAACCTGTGACTTTGAGGCTACATGTGACCTTCTAGGTCCTTAAGTACAGTTGTTTGACTGAATCCAAACCTGACTGCAGGTTCCCCAACCTCTGGTCTAAGAGTTCAGGTGATTTACCCATAGATGGTATAGTGGATAGAGCACTCAGCCTGCAAGCGAGAAGACCTAAGTTCAAATCTAGTCTTGAACATTAATATTAGGTATATGACCCAGGGCAAGGCTCTTCATCTCTGCTTGCCTCAGTTTTCTCAACTGTGGAAAGGAGACAACATTAGCACTTATCTCCTGGGATTGTTATGAGGATCAAATGAGACGATATTTTTAAAGCACTTAGTACAGGGCCTGACACGTAATAAGCACCATGTAAATGCTTGTTCCCTCCCTACCCCCCATGACCACAAACAACATAATCTATAAGTGTTGTATTTACAATTTCTGTCTTTATGAATTTATTTATAAGCTTTGTCATGATCAATTTTTGTGAATGTTGCATGTATATTTGAAATTATATATATACACATAGGTTCACATATGTATACACATGTAAGCATATAAAACACATGTTATATACACTCATATATATGTATATACACACATATAGTCTGAGTAATTTGTACAGATTTAAGCTATCAAAGTTTTAAACCACACTAAGAATTTTGGGACACCCTCAGTAATGCAAACACTCACATATATGGGATGTTCCAAAGTCTTAGTGCAGTTTTAAACTATAGATCTACTTTCCCGATTCACTGCTCTTTGCCTATCTATTAAATCCTATTTCCTCAGATGTTATTTAAATCTATAACTATTTTATTGTTTATATTTTTGATAGATATTTTTTTCTCAACTGTATTTCTCTCCCTTTCAGTCACCATTGGGATATAAACTTCTTCATGACTTTTGAATCCCCAGTGCCTAGCACGGTACGTTGTTCATAGTAGGCTGGTACTAGATGGTTGCTGAATTGATTGATTTGATCATATTTCATTCTTTATGTGTTGAAATCTGCCTCTATTATTAATTTGATATCTAATTCTCTCCAAAAGTCAACTGAGTTTTGTTTTATAAATTTAGGTGTTGTGCTTTAGTTACAAAGATGTTCAATCTTGACATTTTCTTATTGTCAGAGGTTCTTTTAAGACAGATATGCTTTGCTGCTTTTTAGTCTCATTTTTTTCTTCTAATTTTAGTTCAGATTTGTGAGAAAGTATCAGTCCAACTGTAGAGTTTCTGGAGTTAACTGATGCATAGTAAAGTTTGTTCCCATCCTATCATATTAAACCTATGTGTCTCTTTTTTACATATTTCCTATAGGATACACATTTTTTCAGCTATTTTTATATTTACTCTATAATGCTTTTAAATTTTATTAGAGAATTTAATCTACTAACATTTAAGGTTATAAATACTAAATTTGACTTACCCTGTATCATTCTTAGTTAAATTTTCAGTATCTGAAAACAAAATAGTGTCTTCTAAAACAATGACAACTGCAAGTGACATTTATGTAGCATTTTCAAAGATTTGCAAAACACTTTACAAATATTTTCTCATTTGACCCTCACATAATCCTGGGATCTAGGGGCTGTTATTACCCTCATTTTACAGAGGAGGAAACTGTGGTAGACAGAAGTTAAATGACTTGCCCAGGGTCTCACAGTTAGTAAATGTTTGAGGTTGTACTTGAACTTAGGTCTTCCCAACTCTAGGTCCAATGGCCTATTCTACTGTACCACCTAGCTTCCTGGTTTACAAATACCACTCCTTTCCCAAACTTATGGTATAAATGCATACCTTTAAATAAAATGCTGTATATGAGAACCTTGTGAAAACTCTAGTCCCTCTACTACACCTACTTTAAGGTTAAGGTTGCACTTGAGATTGTTTCAAGCTCAACCCCTCTCCCTCTCTTTTTTGTCTTTACTTGTAATAGCTATAAGTCATTGGCTTATAATTTTTTTCTCCCTCTTCTATTTTTGCCCCAAGCTTGACTGTATTATTTGGTCGTTAACCAAACTAATACAGTTTTATCCCCCTATAATAATTGCATTTAAAGAGCAACTAGCTATTCAAAATTGTAAAAGCTTTTTTTGATTAAAGCACTGAGATTGATCACCCATTCCTGGACTAGATATTCTCTGCTCTTGTTAATTTTGCAAGTTAAAACCTTTTTGAGGTAGTACTTTTTTTATGTTGTTGGTTAAAAATGATATTGATTTTTGAATGTCCATCTTTTGTTTTCAAAAGGAACACTTAACTTTGCTAGGAAGCCTTGTCTTGACTCTTCATGTATCATAGTCCATTTCTGTTGTTTCTTTGGAAAGAAATTTCAGGAAATTTGAATTGGTGTTTTTTGATAAGTGGTACTCCTGTGATTATAAAGACCATCTCCTTGTCACTATAATCTTGACGCTTGAGCATAATGTGTCCAGATAATCAGTTTTATCCCTATTTATTATATATATATTTTACATATATATTTGTTATTATAAATTTTATTCCTATTTAATGAATGTTTCATTCTCCTTGATAACCTGGGGAGTTGAAAATATTCTTCAAACTCCATTATTGTTTCTTCTAGGAGGAGGAGAACAACTTGCACTTTGAACATAATTACTTAGACATAGAAAGGTAAACTTTGCACTCTCTTTTCTGAACACTGCACTTCTCGTTTTCTTTACTTCTGGATGTTCAGTTCTTGGTCATTCCTGCTGGTAGCTCTTATGATTAGTTCTAGAGGCAATCCTTTTTTTAAAGTGACTATTATGTTTAGAGCACTCTGCTAGGCATAGTGAGAGGCAAGGGGTAGGAAAGTTTAGATAGAGGTTACTGCCTACCTTAAATTCCTCAAAAACTTTATAGTCAGTAGACAGATATGATATCTGTGATACATTATCTTATATGATAACCACTTTAGAGAGTTGTAAAATGGGGGCAAGTTCAGAGATTGCATCATGTGAGAGATAACATTTTAGTAGAACCTTAAGGGATGAGTAGAAGAAATTCATCAGGGAAAGAGGAAGATGAGGATGTTTCAGGGCCGTAGGATGATAGGCACCAAGCCAAAGGTTTGTGAGAACACCATTTATTTAGAGAATATGCAGTAGTTTTGTTCAGTCAGAGAGTAGAGTAGATGCATAGGAGTTGTTTCAGTTTAGGTTCCTCTAACCTGGCACCAACAGAACTCTCAAAATCACAGTATTTGAATCAACTGGCTTCTTTTCCTGAGGTGCAAAAATACATACCGAGCACAGCTCCTCACTGCCTTCCATTATATACAAAAGTACATTCAGTACAGCCAGGTGAAGGCAGCCCACACATTTGTTCCAAGTGGTCTCAGGAGGCCCCAAGGCTCAAGCTTGGCACTGGTTCCTTTCTTCCCTTTGTTTCTGCCAATGTTCCTTTCTCTTTCCCTTTCCCATTGACATTGACTAACCAATCCTATCCCATTCCCGAGGGAACTTAGAATCCATGTTCCACTTGGAAAGACTTTTAGGGTTCCTGAATCCCTGTAGAAGAGACATGATTTCTCACACTATCTGGATGGGCAGGGAGTAGCAGACTATAACTTCTGAAAAGATGAAGGACTACCAGGCTACTTTCCCCTCCTCACATCTCTGGGTAGTACAGTCTGACTTGTACCTTAAGATACCCTAAGGATCTTGGGGGTCTTGCCATCTATTTCATTGTTACAGCTTTGTGACTTCTGGGCTCCTAATGTATTATCTCCCCCAATTAGATTGTGAGCTCCTTAAGAGTCATGACCATCTCCTTTTTCTATTTGTATTCCTTTTTTTTTTTAGCACAGTGTCAAACACATAGTAAGTGCTTTATAAATGCTTTTTATGTTATGCTATGTTAAAGTGCTATGTTAAAAGTACAATTAAATTATCTGTTTAACTTAATTAAAAAAAACTCAAATGTTCATCTTGCACCCCCCACCCATTTCCCTCAAATTTTTCTCTTTTCCTCCTATCCCAAGCAGCTGCAGCTGTAGCTGCTTTGGGGACTTAAGTTTTCACAGGAGATACACACCATGTAATAATTCTGCAAAGCCCTACTATGCCTTTATTGTGGGTCCATTTTAAATAATGCAATGGAAGGCCTGAAACTGAATTTGAAACACCCAGAGGCATAGGGGGCGGGGGAGGAGGAAGGAGGGAGGCTTTAGGGCACAGGCTAGGTCTACATGGAGAGATAACTAAGGTTAAAGTCTCTAGAAGGAGGTTGCTTGCTCTCTTGGGTACTGTGATTTTTATACCACAATAGGAAGAAGAAAAGGGCTGATGATTTCAGAAGTTATCCATCAAATTTGACACACCCAGATCACACCAACCTTGGTCAACTTCAGTTCTCAATACACCATCTGTGATGGTTGAGGTCCTCTAGCAAAAGAATGAGAGATAAGCATTTGCCTACCTCTAGCAGGCAAATCTGATTGATTTCCTGCATCTGATGTCATAGGAAGTGAAAGATCAAGGACTGACCATCCAGGCACAGCAGAGTGCAACATGAGTTTAGAAGTTTTGCTCCTAGAATATTCTGGTAGTGAAACATTTCAGAAAGTGGGAAGCACTGAGTACCAGGCAGGCAGTGGATGTGTATTTAGATTTGCCCTTTTGTCAGAGTCTATGATTCCTTGGTCCAGTCATGTCTTCAAGATGGGGGAATATTGTTGACTTAGGCATGTAGTTTCATCACAGCTCCACTGCCAAGATGCATATATACCCCCACACAATCAAAGTACCTCCAGGACAACAGATGCCCCATCTGTCTTAAGGTATTGGAGATTGATATTTGAGTGAAGTGGGGACAGAGGAGTTGTGGTGATTCAAAGGAAGAAACAGTGCACTAATGGGCATCAGAATCTAGAAGGAGAGACACAGGGAAGGCTTACAGGAATGGGAATTCCTGTAATGTTTGGATTGGATCTCTTCCTAGGTTCTCATCATGCTGTTCCATGAGTGCCTGTTTCTGTCGTAGTTTGTTATTTTGCTATTCCAGTACCCCTTGTCCCTTTACTCCCAGAAAGTGTGCCAGTTCATGAGCAAGCAGTGGCATTAGCCTTGAGTTCATATCCAGTCTAGAACTGCTGATTTGAATTGTACTAGTTTATCTTGCTTCCCTTTCCCAACTTGAGAACAGGCTTTTCCTTTATTGGGAACAGCTGCAGCAGTCATTTGTAATTGTAATACAATTTCATATTATCCCCAGAACAATCGTGTGAGGTATGTAGTACCACAATTATTATTCCCACTTTATAGATGAGGAAAAACTATTCAAAGATCTGATGTAACTCGCCTAATATCACCCAAATATTTAACGGCAGAGGTTGGATTCAAACAAAAATCTTCTGAATTCATTGTTTTTTTCTACTACATTATGCTTGCTCTTGGGTATTTGTTGAATGAATGAATGAATGAATGTATGAACAAATGAATTGGCAGGGAGAAGGTTGACGCACAATTAACACTTGACCATAAAGGTTGGTTCTGGACTCAATTTTGAATCACTCAGCAATGGATAACACCCATGAAATACCCATAATATGATATGTTATACTCATGATGTGATATCTATGAAGTAATTTACCCAAGATATATTATACTCATGATATACCTGATGAGGGCTGGAAGGGGGTGGTGTGAGACCCCCATAAAGACCAAGGTACTAGGGGCAGATAATCTGGAGAAGAATTCATGGATTCAGGCATTGTTGAAGTCAAGATAAAGATTTATTACGCTTTTCAGCAGGCAAGAGTTCTTAGGGAAACTGCAACCTTAAAGGGGTACGGGGAAAATTTATATAGGATATACTATAGTATCACTTGTGCCAAATATGCTAGCTAGGTGTTTTGGGGTGGGATTAGGGAGTGGTCAGTTCTTAAAGGAACATGCACTTTTGGTATCTACTGTGCAGGCATTTTACCCAGAATTCATTGGGAAATAGCCCAAGGAGGAGCTACATGGAGGTGCAGTTTTAGGTCTCAAGCATCACTAAATCAACCAGTGGTCAGGACTGCCTCAGAAAACCCAGATTGTTTTCATCAATGTCTTGCTAGACAAAATAAATATAAGGGACTATGGGTATGTCCAAGTCTAGGTCAGTGAGTAGCAAATGTCATTATGACCCAGTGCACAGCCCTTTCAGCCAGTACACAGCTGGTTAAGACTAATGAGTTCTACAGGTGCAGCTGGCTACTGTAGCAGGAAGAGAGATAACAGTTGTTTCGAGGGCAGATTGTGTCCTTGAACTGGGGATAAACTGCCTGAGGTAGTATTTTGAGGCTAGGGAGAAATGTGATTTTTAAAGAGAAATGTGATTTTTGAATTGGGGCCCAAGTACATGCAACCAAGCACCCCATTATACCCATGATGTGATTTGTGATATGATGTGACTTGCTATATCCATGCCATATCATGAATGATGTCTGCAACCATACCTGTCTCTTATCCTAGCCCCAGAATAACACACTAAAAAGAGATTTAGATAGATTCTCAGAGAACTTTGTCCCTAAGCCTTACTAGTTCTTAGTTCTTGACACTGACAGCAACCCTATGACTAGTAAGACATTGAGCATTTCTATTTTTATTTTGATGGAACAAAACAAGCATTTCTATAATATAGTATAATAAAAGTATGACTGTATATGAAACTATAAATCTACTATGAAAAACTTGCTATTTCTTTCAAATATACAACAAAATTGTCATGAAAATTTCATTTTTTTCTCCCCTTTCCTTATCGTAAAGATGGCTATCATTAGAAGCAAATAGATACATATATGTAATATATATTGCATATGTGTAAAATTATTCTATACATCTATTTATCAGTTCTTTCTCTGGATACAGATAGCATCTTTCTTCACATGTCCTTTGTAATTCATTTGGGTATTTATAATACACAAAATAACTTATTCACTCAGAGTTGTTCTTAATATTGCTGTTACTGTAAACAATGTTCTCTTGGTTTGACTCATCTCACTCTTCATTATTATATGTAAGTCTTCCCATGTTTTTCATTGAGCTCATCATTTTTATAGCATGGTAATATTCCATCATAATCATATACTACAACTTGTCCAGCCATTCTCCAGTTCATGGCATTTCTGAGCCTCAGTTTCTTTCTCTATAAAATGATATTATTGACCTTTGCACTTCCTATAGCCTCGTTGTAATATACTTTTGCCCACTTTAAAGTGTTATATAAGTATGAATAACTGTCATCATTATCATACACACACACATACACACACATACACATACACACACACATACACATACACACACATACATACACATACACACATACACACACACACACATACACATACACACACATACACACACATACACATACACACACACATACACACACATACACACACATACACATACACACACATACACACACATACACATACATACACATACACACACCCACACCCACACACATACACACACATACACACACATACACATACACACACACATACACACACACATACACACACATACACACACACATACACACACACACACACACACACACACACACACACACACACACACACCCCTGTAAGCCTCAGGGTATTACCCTTGATTCTCTAAGAAGCCACCAGCCAAGTGCCTTCTCTCCATTTCAATTAAAAACCTTGTCTCCTGGAGCCCTGGGTGGAGCTGGCAAGGCTTCTAGCATTTGGTTTCAGAAGTCTTATCATGATGAGGTCCTCTGGGGGCCATCTGACTCATTACACCTGTGTTTTCTTTCATCTCTGCACCCCATGCCTGGCCATGGGCTGTTCTCCTTTCCTCCTGCTCGATTGCTCCTGGTTGTTAGCTTCCATAGAGGGATCTGGAATTTTCTCCTGGTAAGCTTGGAAAATTCAGAACAAGCTGACCTCAGCAGACAGTCTAGGTCGATTTCACAAAATGTGAGTAATTCTGCAAAGGGGGCAGAAATCAGAATTCTTGCCAAGGACCGACTGTCTTTTAGTCATGAGGCTCTATCAATCCATCCAATCTTCCCTGCCTGAATGAGTTTTTCAAAAAAAGATTTCAGCTTTTCATTAGGTAGGTAATTGCCTATTAACTGTTCCCATAGGGCTAGATAGATAGCAATCTCCCTCATGGTTGCTATAAAGGGAATCCAGACCATGAAGACCCCAAAGGGATAAAAGCTGTTTTGTCTAAGACCTGATTTGACTTCCCCAAGTCTACTCCAGTATTCCTATGTGTCCTGGACATTATAATGATGTCACCTGTGGAATTTGGGGAAGATTAGAGAAAACCAGGAAAGAAAAATGTTTATGGTTATTCAGACAGGTCCAATGGTGGATTAATTTCCCTTGGAATATTGATATAGAATTTTAAACAGGCAATTTGAAAGCAAAATGGAGAAATAGAAGGCTAGTTTTGGAGGTGAGGGAGGACAGAGAGACAGAGACAAAAACAGACACAGAGAGGGGGACATCTCAATTTATGTAGAACACAGGCAAGGGATAGCTTCTCTAATGGCAGTGCATTGCCTCTGTCAGCCAGTGATTTTGGAGGTAAATCTAGTCACTAGGGAACTGAGGAGTTTCCTGCCCCTGGGCATGTACATTTTCTGTTGATCCTCTTCAAAAACTAAGGACAAATATACATTTTCCATGGACTAGGGTCCCACAGATTCCTTCAAACAATTGTCCTGGCTTTATAATCTCATCAAATTGGGAAATCCATCAAGTTAATCAGGGACTCCCCTGAACAACCACTCTTTAAGTAGAAAGAATATTAAAATGTATCCCTGAGTGTGTGAATTTTCTAGTAGGCTTTCCATGTGAGTTTGCATTTACTATCAAATTTGATTTATTTGTTACTTCTAATGCCATTCTTGGGATTTTTATTTCAGTTTCTAGCAAAAGTAATCACATTCTTAACTCAGTCCTTGATTTGAAAATAGAGCTACTATAGGTCCATGGAAACACAATCAAGAAATGATATTCAGGGTTAGATGGAGCGTGAATAAGTTCTCACTATAAAAATATCATAGAAAAATTTCTTACCCACAAATCTTTTGAGTTTTGATGAGACATTTACCATTCAGAACAGCTGGGTAAGAAAATTCTAAAACCTTAGTGTGCCAATACCTGCTAAGATGGTTGGCTACCACAAAACTTCCTTAGGAACTGAACATTTCCAAGAAAACATATTTTGAATTACAGCCAGTCTCAGGGAGAAAACCAATCCAATGCACCTCTCCAAATAAGCACCCAAATAAACTTTGGGTTTCTAATCAATAAAAGCTTATGCCTAAACAAATTGTTGAGGCTAATTTCTTTCTTTCAAAAAGTTTTATTGATGCCTCAATCCCCTGCCCCTGACTATAATTTCTTCCTGACATTACAGCCATTATAGAAGTAAAATACAGTGACTCACCAAATCTGCAAATGTATGTAATAGTTTGTCCTCTTCTTGTCCTGTTCCTTTTCCCTTACCCTAGATTGTCAGAAGTGTCAATCATCAGAATAGCCAGCTTCAGTGGTTAGGAACACCGGGCAGTGGCATTGTGTGATAGGTTTCAGGAAGGTGCTCCACCTGGTGATTCTGAAACTTTTGCTCTCTAGCATGGGGTAATGTCTGTCCAAAGAGGCTATAAGGTCAAGGTTGAATATTAGGCAAGAAAGGAAAGAGAGTTCAAGGATGAATGACAGAATTAAATAGGAAGATCCAAAGCTTTCACTACCCTTCAGCTTGTAAAACAGGTACCAACTTAACACATTGCTTTTTGGTATTTCTAAGATGGGCTATCCAAGAAACAGGAGGGGTAGGTTAAGAATTAGATAAGAAAGGATTTGGGAGTTTCACCTGCAAAGGACATATCTCCATTTACAGCATAATTAAATTTTAGAAGTGGAGGAGGTAGGCCTTAGAAATCATCAGTCACTATAGTCATCCTTCTCCTCCTCCTCCTCACCCCTAGTTATCTCCTCTTTAGTTCACTTTCCTCATTTCACAGATGAGGAAGACGAGATTCCAACTTGCCCCAGACCAGACCACTTAATGAGTTAGTTGCAGAGATAGAAATGGAACCCTGGCTGCTTTTTTCTTAAACAGGGCTGTCTCTGCTGCCAAGCACCAATGACAAGCATAAGGTACAAAGTAGTATTAAAAAACAAACAAACAAAATCCTCTCTTCCATACCTCTCTCTTTGAATCTGAGATGTTGATAGGGAAATGGTAGGACAAACTCTTCATTTAGCCAATTACAGATTAAATACAGCTGGGGATAATGAAGGGAAGGAGGGTGAAGTACATAGGAATTTAATTTTCTTTCTTTTCATATCTCAGAAGTATCAAGAGAAGAAGAAATTAAAGGAAAAGAGGGGATGGAAATCAAGAAATGGGGTGGGTTGAAATGAACCGGACTCCTGCTTTTCTGTCTTGACCTCTGATGGGACCTTCTACCTTGTCCTCTGGGCTGTGTAGTTTAGGTGACCCAAAGTTCTTAATGGGTTACCATTCAGTATGTGTAAAAACACTTAAGTGATCAAGATTATAGGACTAGATCACAATTCTAGCCTTATAATCAAGATTGGATTTGTAGAATTTAGAGCAGAGAAGAATTGTATAAATCATTTAGTCAAAGTCTGCCATTTCATATATCAGGAAACTGAGGCTTAGAGACGGAAAACAACTTTTTCAAGACCCCACCTGTAATAGAGCTCAAGTTTAAAGCCAAATCTTTTGATTTCAGCTCTCATTCTTTTCCCAATTCCTTTCCCATGCTGTAATTTCCAATAAGCACAATTTCAAGGAGACAGACTGATGTATTGGAATCAGAGGACCTAGACTCAAAGCCAGCCTCTGACACTATTTATGGAACGTTGGGAAAGCCTTAGTTTCCTCAACTGTAAAATGAAGGGTTTGGATTAGGTAAAGTCAGAGGTTCCTTTCATCTCTCAGTCTATGATTTTACCTACATAATTTCCTTTTCTGCTTTTGGTTTCAAAGTGAGTATATGTATACTAGAGGACTAAGGCAAGAAAAAGGTTAATGGAGAAATAGCTCATCTATTTGCATAATTATAGCAAAACCTACCTACTCACCACCTTTATAGCAGCAGTAAACACTTTTCACTTTTGGCAGAGACCAGCTGGGGAATTTTTTATCTTAAAAATCGAGAGGAAAAATCTAGCTGGTCTATTGAGACAAGTCCCTTATTTCACCCATTTTCCAACTTTTTACCCTGCTGTGAGCCATCGACTCTCTGAATGAACTTAGGTAAATCATTGAACCTCTCTCTGCCTCAATTACCTCATCTTTAATGGGAACATCTTACCTATACCACAAGCTTGTAGTGAGGCTTGAAGGAAGATAAGAAAGCAATTTTTTATTTTTTTAAGTTAAAAAAAGGAGATATAAAAATGGGATGTACTGTTCTTGTTATCTGTGAGCATCCGATGTGCCAAAGAGAGTACCAGCTTGTACACTTTAGTGCTCCTGGTTACTCTACATTGTTTCTATCATCAACCCCTTGTTTTCTATGGGGCAACAGTCTTTCCTTTATGATTCTCATATTAATATTGCATTATAGGCACACATACGTATGCATTTTTATATACAGACATACAAAGATAACCTCCAATTGATTAATAGGTTGTATTAACAGGTTTTTCTCCTCAGCATCGTTAATTGGATTTCAGAAGGCATTTTCCCATAGAAACAATGTAATGTCTGGTAGCTAAGCTCTTCACCCAGTCCATAAAAGCATGTTTAAGATAGCTGGAACACTGCACAATTACATGTAGAAATAGAAAATAATACCTTTGAAAATGCATAAGGACATTTTTCATCTTCTAGGACTTCTTAAAATTTGATTGCCAAAAGTTTTAACTCTCCTTTTTTCAACTTTGAAACAAATTCATACTAAAACAAGGATTCTTAACCTGAGGATCTGTAAAGTTCATTTTTTTATAACTTTATTTCAGTATAATCCTAATATCTTTTATTTTAGGAAATTAAAAATATGATTCGGGGAAGGTGTTCATAGACTTCACCAGATTTCCAATGGGGGTTATGACACAAAACAAGCTAAGAACTCCTGCACTAAAGTATAAAAGATCACACCAGGTTAATGTGTGCTCAGGTACTAGGAAGAACCATGAGAGAAAATGAGGTGGCTAACGTGGGCATCTTCACATCCTCCATCTTCCCCTGCAATAATTAATTTTGTTTACATGTCACTTTTGTGTTGGCCTTTTGTTGTTCCAGTGATTTCTTTTCTCCTTGAAGGCTGAATATGAAAGTTGGGAGGTAGTGGAGAGTCAGAATATGGGAGGAAGAAGCTTTCTTTGGGTTTTCTGTAAGCTGAGTTGGACAACAGTTACACGAAGATCAAACCTATCTTCTTGAGCAGAGAACAGGGGCCGTGATGCTGATGTGGCAGGGGAGAAGTTATAAAAAATTGCTTTTTATCCAGTCTTCTCAATTGGGTGCCCTATGCTAAATGAAATCCTCTCTGCCTCCCTTAGATTCATGGATTATCTATAAGCAACTTTAGAGGAAATGGAGGATATATATTTTTAACTTAGTGTCTGTAAGCTTAAAAAAATTCAGTTTAATTGGTTTCCTTTGTATTTTATTGGTATGCGTGTAATTACACCCCAAGAAAGGGCTCATAGGCTTCACCAGAGTGCAAGAAAAGTCCATGATGCACAAAAAAATCAAAGACACTTGCTCTAGGGAGTCGCTTTCATTTTATAGGTGAGGAAGCTGAAACCCAGAGAATGAATAATGAAATATTAGTTCTCTAATGTTTACTGTGTATCAGAGATTGTGCTACATGCTGGGAGTATATATACACATACAGATGGATTTGTATATATATATATTTTTATATATTATGTATACATATACATGTATATGTGTAAGCTCTTGTTTTCAAGAAGCTTACATTCTAATAGGGTAAGACAACACATATAGGAAGCAGTGTGGTGACCAGTGAGAGGTGTTTG
Source organism: Notamacropus eugenii (assembly GCF_028372415.1). Taxonomy (NCBI): domain Eukaryota; kingdom Metazoa; phylum Chordata; class Mammalia; order Diprotodontia; family Macropodidae; genus Notamacropus; species Notamacropus eugenii. The sequence continues at coordinate 116,266,665 of NC_092876.1, forward strand.
GGTCTGTGATGTCTCGGGTGGTTAGTTGAATCATAAGGGAGTTGTTACCATTGTGCCACAGAAGGACCAAAGCATCATCCCAGAAAACACAGGGAGCATTAGACAAAAGGCAACATGGCGGAAGGCTATTTTATCCCAATATTGTGAAGTCATTGCTCCTCTCTGAAAGTGAAGAATGAAAATAGCACATAATCTTAGGACTAGGGACCTGGAAGAGAAGCTGAGCTTTATTGTTAGGACAGGGTCTGCTTCATTTTCATCTTCCTATTCTCGGTGCCTTACCTAAGGCCTGGCAAATGGCAGGTAATTAATAAGTGCTAGCTGAATTTGATTTAGTTGTTACAACAAATTCCTAGGGATTGACTACATTCTTTTCTAGTTTGGGATATAGTCGTATTAATGGATACAATTGGATAAATTGCCTTATGGTGTATTCTGAGGCACAAATTCTTTCCATTAATTGTAGCATTGATATGGAAAGGGGATAAGAGGTTATGTGTGTGGTGGCATGGGATGAAGTTGGCCAGGGAGCAGCATGATATGTTTGGATTAGATTAAATATGGTGAAAATTCATTGTCAGAAGCTCAGCATCCCAGGTCAGGAGTTGGAGCTTTGAATTGGAAATGGAAGCTGGAGCATAGGAGAATGACATCAAGACATATAAGGAACAACGTGGCAGGTCTAGTTTGGGCTAGATAAGAGAAAGTATTTTTTGTGAGGAGTGCAGGGTTCCAGGGCAGAAGCTGGGGTATCTAGACCCAGTTCAGTATTTTTTTCACTATGCTGTGGTTTCTCCCTAAACTCTAACCCATCCTGAAGCAATGCTTTTCCAAAGACATGGCTTGACTGGAGATCCTTCTTATTCCCTGGAATTTTGCACTGTTTTTCTATCGTTTAGAACAAAGAGCTGGTAGAATGTAGGGCTCACAGACACCTCATCACCCTTTTGATCACATCACTTGAATAAAGCAGATCTTAGGAATTCTCCTCTTTTTTCTTTGCCTTGGAACAAAGACAAGCATACCCAAATAGCTTTTGCTCTAGGGTTTCAACATCAACAAGAAATTATAAAGCTTCTACTATGTACAGAACTCTGTGCTCTTTGGGGAAAACACAAGGTGTAGGTAAGTGCCCCAGAAGAGCCTGTAATCTTGTGAGGGGAATGAAACTAATGAAAATAGCTATAGTACATAAGAATGTATCATTTGTGCTATGGAGAGGGAGGAAACCAAATGCCACATGAAGTCTGATGGGACGAGGTGGGGGTACTGTTACAACTCTGAGAATGTAAGGACTTTTCCTAGAGAAGATGACATTTGAGTGAGTAGTGTTCTCCTTATGGGAATCCCCATACATTCCAACCTCACCCTCTCTTTAGCACTCTCCTATTCCTTCACCCTTGCTCACTTGGCATTAAAGGTTCAATGTGAATTGCTTTAACTGAAGTCTTACTATTGTTTCACCTTAGATCTTCTACCCTACCTTCCTTTGATCAATTCTATCTTCTACTGTAGTGATTTGTGTTTCAATAAATGTATGTTCATTGTTGATTGATTACTCTTTAATGTATGTGTGATCTTATCTGTGTGGGAACCCCTTCCACTGGCATAAGTCATAGTTTTTCCATTATAACTTTATCTTCCCCCCACCCCCACTTCATAGATCATTTATTGATTACCTTTCCTGTGACAAAACTATTCATACTCAGTAAGACTGATCCCTTGTGGGGGCAAGTATTGTGGTATTTTCTCTATTTTACAGATGAGAGAAATGATATTCTTAGAGATGAAGTGACTTGCCTAGAGTTATACAGCTAATTTGACCAAGGCAGGATTTGGATCCATTTCTTCCTGACTCAAAAGTCCAATCTTCAGCCATGTTGCTCCCTGTGTTTTCTGAAATGATGCTTTCATCCGTCCATAGCAGAGTCTGAGACCATAGTGATATAGGTACCACCTCCAGAGAATGATACTGATCTCAACCCATCCAGGCTTACTCTCCTTGTATGACTATTATATGGCTATGTCTTCACATAGATCTTTCATGGGAATGGGAAAGTTAACTCATTATGATAGGAATTTTCCCCTAGGTCTAGTTTTATGACCCTGGGCAAGTCACATGACCACTTTTGGCTTCAAGTTCCTCATCAGTAGAATAAGGGAGTTGGACACTATGGCCTCTAAGTCTCCTTCTAGTATTAAATCCATGATCTATGATCTTATATAGATATCAGTGGAGCACATATGCTGTTCATAGGTTATCCTTTGCTCTTACTATGGAATCAGGTTATCTTTCTTCTTTATTTCTCTGTTTATACATTTGTTACCCCAAAGCTCACAACTTCTCCTGTGTAATCTCTCATGGGTGATATCCATCAGCATACTGACCAGTTGGGTTTATCTTCATTGGTTTTTGGGTGACCTGCAATATTAATTTTTAAGTCTTGGTCATTCTTTGATTCGCAGACATGTAGCATCACAGGGGGAATATTGTTAAAATGATGAGATTTTGTGTCAAGGAGAGAATCTTAGGAAGACCATTTACCATGCCATCATAATATATTAGCATTGTAGCTGATGTACAGTAGATACTTAACAAGTTCCAGTTGGCTGATTGACTGATGTTTGGTTTTCTGTGCTATCTATACTTCTTTTGCTTCAAACTATGCTCTTCTAGAAGACTTTGCCTAGAAAGTATTGATTGTTCAGAGTTAAACCAATCTGTCTGTTGTGCTTCAGGAAATCCTTAGAGTATTTTTGTAACCCCCTATCTTCCCATTCTCCTTGTTTTCAGTGTGCCTGTCTTTCCACAGATCCTTTAGCACTGATATATTTTAATATCTTTTGTCAGCCTATTTTAGCCAGAATTCAATGGTGATGGGTAAACCCATTTACAAAATAAAATATGAGGTTTATAGCAAATTTGGACATTGTACCATATGCATATTTGCTGTATATGGGATATATGGTGTGTTCAGGTAGGAATAGTACCTATGGTGTGACGGCTAGCTGAGCCCTTTTAATGGTTGCTCAGTGACCTTTGGTTTCCACCTGTCCTTCAACTATCACCTGTGTCTCCAAGAGGCTGTAGCATGCATAGTGGCTATACTCTGATAAAACCACCCAGGCAGATGGGCTAAACCAGGTTGAGGGTAACCAACACATCTCAAACTTATGGGTGAATTAGGGGAATGTCTACCCCAAGCATGTGAAGACTTCCCCTAACAGAATGGACAGATGAGAATAGTTTGTTCCAATGGTCATGAAGGCAGCTGAAGCAGACACTATGGAGCCCTTAAAATTTGGTCAGACGTCAAAGATGCCAAGGACATCCACTGCATCCCAGGTCATTGCCAGTCGTCCTTACTTTTGTCCTGCCACTGGACTTCTATGACTGTGGAAGAGAGAATGATGACTTTGTACAACTCTGCCTCACTTAAATTCAATTCACATGCTAGTCAAGATGTCACCTATCATCTACTATTTTACCCCAATATGGTGATTTGGTTGGTCCTCTTTGAAAATGAAAGATGTAATCTATATAATCATACAATTAGGGACCTGGAAGAGAATATTAGATTTATTGTTAGGACAGGGCCTATTTTATTTTTGTCTTTTAATCCCCAGTGCCTCACCTGATGCCTGGCAAACAGCAGGTAATTAATAAGTGCTAGTTGAATTTAATTAAGTTATTATAACAAATTCTTAGGAACTGACTATATTCTTTTGTAATTTGTAATTTGTCCGTATTACAGTAAGTAAACTTTTGTCTAGGATATCACCATTTTGAATTTCAGAATTGAGTGGTGGAGGTGGCACCTTATAATTCACCTAGACCAACACCCATTTTACAAATGTAGAAATTGAAATCAGGAGAGGGGTTGAGTTCCCTCAAGGTCACATTGCTATGGAATAGGAAACCTGGGATGGGAATCCAGATTGTTTTTATTTCCAGTCTACTGCTTTCCCATTGTACTAATCTCTCTTTCAATAATGACCCTATCATTAGTATTCAGACTCTGAATTAAGGTAGAGGAACCAGAGTTTTGCCCCAGGCCCCAGAATTTATTGGATGCTGATAACAAATATAATCCTTCAGCCAGCTTGGAAACAGTAAAGCTTAGTAACTAGGTAGCATAAAAATAATAAAACCTCTATCAGATGGAGGCTTCCTTTCCCCAGTTCCCTCAGCCCAGGTGAGCTCTGCCCAGATCTTACCCATTGCCCTTCTTTTGACCTCCACAATCATGTTTGTGCTCAGACACTTGACACTCACTAGCTGTGTGACCTCATTTGCCTCATCCTGGGTCATCTCCAGTCATCCTGAGGAATATCTGGTCCTGGATTCAGATGGTTCTGGAGGAGAAGTGAGGCTGGTGACCTGCATGGCCCTCCCTCCTCAAAGCAAAGTCAAGTGCAAGTCATGTCATCATTTCTCTGATGGCATGGTCTTCTTTGGCAATGAAGGACAAACACGCACACCTTACCCAAGGGCACAAAAACGCCCAGTTATTTTTCTGTCAAGGTGTGCCAGCAGAGGAGTTGCATGTGTATTGTTGGGGAATGAGTGAGGGTATGTTATTTACAGGCCCCTTTTCCACCAAGAACAAGAACAATTGAAGGACGCATCCCTCTTATTACCTGTCTGTGGGGCACACTCAGACCTTTCTTTTTGTTTGCAATTACTTATTTTGATGGCACATCCATTGTGTGGGGCTGCTTGGAGGCTGCCATCTCACCTCTCATCCAGAACCTCTGTGATCCTCCAGTGACTCTTTATTTGCATGATAATTATGGATCATGTTAATAATATTATTCCCTTACCTGAAAATCCATTTAACCTGGCTCAGCATACATTTGTATGCACATTAGCCTCCCTACGGGGACTATTTAAGTTGATAACAACTGAAAATATGACTATAACTGCCTTGCAAGAGAAGTGCGCTGGAGCTTTGGAAGCTGATTTTTAAGGGCCTCGATGGGCCTTTGTTCCTAGTTATATGAAGCAGATATTTTTGGTCAACCTTGACTTGTGCTTCTTCCTCTTAGTACCTACATGACCGTCCACAAAGCAATTCCCTTCACAGGGCCTGTTTCCTCATCTATAAAGGGAGTAGTTTAATCTTCCAGTTCTAAATCCTAGAATCATAATGAAGATAATTAAACCAGATACATGTAGAAACGCATCAGGGTACCATGGAAAGATCAGTGGGCTGGGTGTTGGGAAGTCAGGGTTTGAGTCTTGGTGCTGCATCGTTTTAAGTAGCAACTTAACAATAACAACTCACATTTATATAGCACTTCAAATTTTGCAAAGCACTTCACAAATATCGCATTTTGTCTTTGAGAGAATCCTGTGAGCTAACTGCTATTGTTATCCCCATTTTGCTGATGAAGAAGCTGAGGCAGAAAGATGTCAAGGCAATTGCACAGAGCTAGCAAGTATCTGAAGTAGAATTTGAACTCAGGTCTTCCTGATGCCAGATTTAGTGCTCTGTCCACTGTGGCTCCTAGTTGCCATAGTTGAATAACCAACAGCAACCCTCTGAGCTTGTTTCTGAATTTGTGATACAAGCAGAATACCTTATAGTATTATTAGGAAAGCTGTTTGTGAACGTTAAAAGGCTACATAATAGGGACTGTGATTATCATTATTGTCCATAGGGCTGTGGAGGAAAGAGTATTGACTTTAGAATCAGGAGACATGAACTTTAGCCTGATTCTATCACTAACCAAATATATGACATTAGGGAAGTCTTTGCTCCTCTTTGGGCCTCAGTTTCCTCAGGTGTAAAATGAGGGTGCTGGCACAGTTGATCTCTAAGACCCCTCCCAGCTATGATTCTTTTGCATGGAAGTATCCTTGCTTTCTTTTCCCCATCACATCAATGAGTTGATATTTCAAATCTCTATTTTTATGAAGAGACCTGGAATCTGATCTTGTTAAACTTTTAACCAAGAGTATGCTCATGAGGTCAGAATGTTTTTAGATAGAATTGTCTAAATGATTGAAGTAGGTAGCTATTTATATAGTGTGATTTGAGACTCCTGATCTCAAATATCACCTCCATTCATGTGTCCCAGTATATCAATTTCAATCATCAGCATTGAGAGTAAGTCTTTAATTTTTGCCTCTCTTCTCCAGTCCTCTATTGAAATTATGCATATAATTCAAAAAACTTTCACTGCTGTCAGAAAATATTTATTGATACAATGGAGGGAAAAAGACTAGTAGATGATTTTGGGGTTGTATGAATAGATATGTAGAGTCAAGGAAAAGGGAAGTGATGATTTCACTGTACTCCATTACATATTTCACTGTACTCCATTCCACTGTACTCAACATTATCTGGATTATTCCTTGTGTTCTCTTCTTGGTTCTACATTTTGGTAAGGACAGTGACAAACTGGAGTTCTACAAAGGAAGATTGGTGTGGGACGTTGAGACCATATCATATGAATCACTGAATTTTAGAAATGGAGGGGACCTCAGAGTCTATCTGATTCAATCCTCACTGAATAAGAGAATGCCATCTGCAACCATTGCAAAAAATGGTTATCCAGCTTTTGCTCAAAGACCTTCCAAGGCGGCCCATTCTACTTCTGGACAACTCTAATTGTTAGGAAGTCTTTTTCCTGTTATCAAGTCTAAACTTACCTCTGTAATTTCTGCCCATTGCAACTAGGTCTGCTTCCTGGGGCCGAGTAAAATAAATAGAATCCCTTTTCCAAATGACCATCCTTCAAATACTTGATGGCAGTTATCATGTATTCTCTTCTTCAGGTTAAACATCCCCAAGAATAGTTAAAAGAATTGGGACTTTTTGACCTGGGGAATAATAAACTTATGGGAAGCACAGTCACCACCCTTAAATATCTGTCTGATGGTCTTGTGTAAGAAAACCAGTAGTGTATTGTGCATTTTATATACGTGGCTCCAGAAGGCAGAATGTGAACCACTGGAAATAAATAACAGTGAGGAAGATAGAAGAGATAGAAGATAGAAGAGAGGATTTCTTTTGTTAAAAAAAATTAGGATAATATTTTATTTTTTCTCCAGTTGCATGTAAAAACAATTCTTAATATTCATTTTAAAAATTTGAGTTACAAATTCTTTCCCTCCCTCCCTCTCTCACTCTCTGAGATAGCAAACAACTTGATATAGATTATTAGATATTCAATCATGAAAACATATTTCCATATTAGCCATGTTGTGAAAGAAAACACAGACCAAAAACAAATGAACACTCCAAGAAAGACAAAGTGAAAAATAGTTTGCTTTGATTTGCATTCAGACTCCATCAGATTTTTCTCGGGAGGTGGATAGCATTTTTCATCATGAGTCTTTTGGAATTGTCTTGGATTATTGTTTTGTTGAGAAGAGCTAAGTCTTTTATAGTTGATCATCACACAATGGTGCTGTTACTGTGTACAATGTTCTCTTGCTTCTGCTCACTTCATCTTGCATCAGTTCATACACGTCTTTCCAGGTTTTTCTGAAATCCTCTCATTTATCATTTCTATAGCACAATAGTGTTTTACCTCATCTTGTTTGCAGAACTTGTTCAGTCATTTCCCAAATGATGGGTGTAGAGGGAGTTTCTTAATAATTAAATCTTTATGAAATTGGAGTGAGCTTCCTTGAGGTCTAGTGAATTATATCGCTGGAGATCTAGTGAATGATCACTTGGCAGGGTCTGATGTCAGGGAGTTCACTCATTCATTAGGCATCTAGACTGAGCCCTTTAACATCCCTTTAAATAAGAATTCCTATTTGTATACTCACATACAGCTGGGGTCTTGTCAATGGGAGCATTCTCTCAACAAATGCAGATTGTCTTAGACACTGACTGTGTAACCCTGACCAAATGACTTAACCTTACTGGGCCTCAGTTTCCTCATCTATAGAAGGAGGGTGTTAGATCTAATGACCTCTCAAATTCTGTTTAACTCTAAATATATGATCTTATCATCCTTCCATAACAATAATAATTAGCACTTACATAATGCTTGAAGGTTAGCAAAGTGCTTTACAAATATTACTTCCTTATATCCTTATTACAATCTTGGGATAGGGAAAGAAGAAAGGAAGGAAGGAAAGAAGTAAGGAAGGAAGGAAGGAAGGCAAGGAAAGGAAGCAAAAGAACAAGCATTTATATAGCATTTGCTATGTGCCAGGCACTCTGTGAAAGGCTTTACAAATAGTCTCATTTGAGCTTTACAGACTGTGTGGTTGGGGCTACTTTTATCCCCACTTTAAAGTTGAGGCAAACCAACATTAAGTAATGTGTACAGGGTCACAACCTGAGTGTCTGAGGCTAGACAAATTCCTAAGTGCTAGAATGGTCCTCAATCCACTTAGTTTTACAGGTGAGGAAACCGAGACCTAAGTGGTTGAGTGACTTGGCTTACCTGGTCTCATAGCTGATAAAAATCTGATGTAGGAATTAAACCAGGACCCTTGTGACTTAAAGTACAGCATTCTATCTCATATCCCATGCCTCACCATCTTGACTTATGCAACCCCACCCCTGGGGAATTAGAGAATTCTTGTTTGCATACTCTGAAAAAAGTGGTTTATCTCACTCTCATTAGTCTAATGTATGTATGGTTGGTTTTTGAAGTGTTAAATATGAATTATGCATCGAGCAATAGGGCTGAAATGTTGTCATGATAAAATTTTAATTACTGTACACAATATTGCTGACAAGACAACAAATTGAATATCACTGACAAGATGTCTCTCCTCTGAAATGTGTTTTATTAGCATGTCCACTGCTGATGATAAGGTAATGAATTACCCCCACTGAGTTATAACAACTGTAATTCTGAAAAATAATTCCCCAGGAAAAATTAATTATTTAAATGCGATCTTAGGAAGCAGCAATTTATTTCTTTTTGAGAGAAAAATGTTCACATGGGAATTTATTCCCTTATTTGAAGTCTCCAAAAAAAAATGATAAATGTCCACTTGTTGGATATGGAAGGGGATCTACTAGAATGGAAGGTCTCTGAGGTCCTTTCTAATTTCATGATTCTCTGATCTCTTAGAATTCTAATATTTTGAAAGAACCCCAATTTAGAACTAAGCATACAGGTATACATTAGAACAAGCTCCACAGGTCTATTATCTTTTCCTAAAACAAGGAGATTTTGAATGAAAGGAACAATCTGTTTTCCTAAAAGATAGGACATTTATTTTTGTTACAGCCAAGTTTTTGTTTTGTTATAACATTCTGTTATGATTCTAGTCTCCATTGATCTCAACTTTTAAATTTCTCATTATCATTATTATTTTAAATTTATTTATTTAAATTATGATTTTAAATTTATCATCTATACTATACTATACAGTGTACTTCATTGTGCACTGGCTTATTTTATCACTATCTGGGCTGTACTATGTCAACATTTCTAAAGTTTGGTTTTTAAATGTCGAATTTGCTCTTTGTGTCATGGCATCCTAAATTTTTGAAAAGACCTTCCACCCCCCAAAACCACTTCTCCCCAAATAATAAGTTTTTTTTTGACCCTTTAGGAAGTATCAGGCAAAGACTGTTAATGGTCAGACTTAAAACTCGAGAAATAGTTTACAGTAATGATGTGTTCTGAGTGAGTGGATGGGAAGCCATGCTGTAGATGCAAACATCTATCATAGTCTCCTTGAGAATGGACCTAGCTAGAGAGAGCCTGCTGACTCTGGGGGATTCCTCTGAAAGGATGATGATAAAGAGGTACTGAAGTAGACTCTAATTAGTCAGCAGTTGAAAAAAATCCTGAATCAAACTGGAATATCTCCAAAGATGAACTGTTTAACTGACCACTGTTTGATAATAATGGTACTCAATGAGGACTATAGAGAAGATAGAGAGCTATCCACTGGGGTCAGAAAGACAAATTTGAGTCATAACTCTGTGTGACCCTGGACAAGTCACTTAACTTCTCACTTCCTCTAAGCAACTCTGTAAGACTTGTGTTTGTCCTTCATTCTCAAAGAAGACCATGACATCAAGATGATGATGTGACTGGCAGTTGATTTTGACTTGAGTGAGGGAGGGCTGTGCAAGATCACCAACCTCACTTTCTTCTCCTGAGTCATGTAAGTCCAGTGGCCTGATATTTATCAGGATGACTGGAGATGGCCCAGGATGCAATGGAGGCCCTTTCTGGTCTTATCACATTCTCACTTGGAGTGAGATATACTCATTCAATGAGTAGGCTTCTGTAAATAGCACCTCAAAGGATGTCCCCTTTAATAAAAAAAAAAAAATCAAACTGGGAGGGGAAGACCCTCAGGGTTTCTGGGTAAAATAAAAACAATTATAATTACAGAAAAGGGTAGGTCTGAAGTGACAAAGGAAGTTCCCTACATCACTAAAATCACAGGTCTGGCCAAAAAGAAAAGTGAAGAGGTTGCATAACTAGTGTACCAAGGTGTTGTAAGTAGAGGTTAGAGACTGAGAAATTAATTATGTAGTATGTTTATAATGTATTTATATATTATACGTAATAATATGTCATATAAACATATTTACCTAAATATTCTATGTATGTAATATATAATAACAACAGGTAATTTCCTCAGCTTCAACCTCTACTTATAGCAGTTTGATATACAACTTACAAACACATGCACAAACACACATACCTATATAGACATATAGCAGACACATATACATACAACATATATGTTTATGTGTATACATATATAAGAAGCACTGGTGAGTGAATTATCTGCCTTATGTTTTTTATTGTATTTATCCACCAGGCATCCTTCTTTACCTGTTGGCAACTACCCAAACTGTTCCCTTGTGCCTAGGGTGAACTACTGCCTGATAGCACTGTCTTAGAGCTCTAAATCCTGTTTAGTGATTTCTAGGTTTACACACACAATTTCCCTTTGACTCAATTCAATTTAAAGTACTGACAACCTCTAGAAACTTTACTTTGAAAGACTGATGCTTTACCAGTGAGGTTGTTTCTTCCACTGATGCATGTTGCCAGCTGACTTCAGCTTCTGGTTCTCTGTCTCCTCGCCCCTTAACTCAACTCCAGTGACTCCCTGTCATCTCCAGGATCAAATGTTAAATTCTCTGGCATTTAAAACTTTCATGATCTACCCTCATCCCCTACCAGATCTTTCTAGTCTTATTACATCGTGAAATCCTCCCGGCTGTTGCCCTAATGAGACATTTCATCTCCCAGCACAGGGCATTTTCATGACTTGAACCATCTCGCTTCTTACCTCTACCTCTAGGCTTCTATGACTTCTGTCAAATCTCAACTAAAATCTCATCTTTATCCAGGAAGCCTTTTCCCAATCCTTCATTCTGATGCCTTCCTTCTGTTAATTGTTTTTCAGTTTGTCCTGTCTATAGTTTATTGGGACATAATTATTTACATGTTGTCTCCCCCATTAGACAGGGAGCTCCTTGAGGACAGGGACTATCTTTTGCCTTTCTTTGTATCCCCAGTATTTAGCACAATTTCTGGCACTTGGGTGAGAGTTAATTACTGACTGTGTCATTCTTATTGACTCTCATCTTTCTGGGTCCCTGTAACATGACAGAGTTGATTTTGAAGATTTCTGAAGTATTTCTCAGCTCTATAATGGCACTTCTCTGTTACCATGACTTTTGTGTACTTTATATACTACTAGTCAGTCAACAAGCATTTATAAGCCCTTACAGTATCCCAGGAACTACACTAAGTGCTAAGGATGCAGAGAAAGGCAAACATGTGGTCTCTTCCCTTAAGGAGCTCACAGTCCAATGGGGGAGAAGTCTGGAGTACAGGCTGGTGAGAAATGAAGCTTTCAGGTACGTAGTAATTGTTGGCCCACTTAGCTATTGCCAACAGACTGTTTTTGTCAGTTTTCATGCTAATTATTCCATGTTCTGTGTCTTTCTTTCCCCCTGCCTGTCACTTGTACCTGAAATGCTTTCCCTCCTCACCTCTGACTCCAGCTTCATCAAAACTCAGATCAAATCTTATCTTTTGCAAGAGGTCTTTCCGGCTGAGCCCATCTCTCTTCCTTTTTTTTCTCTCCCTTGTTCTCCCTCACCCTCATTACTTTATCCTTCCCTCAGAGAATACTTTCCATTTATACTGTCTCTAACTTACATATACATGGTCATTTCTGTACTTTCTCCCCTGTTAGCATGTTAGTTTCTTGAAGACAGGGACTCTTTTTGCCTTCATTTTATTCCTATAACTTAGCATAATGCCTGGCACACAGTAGGTATTTACTAAATACCCCTTGAATAGACTTTCCAAAATGTCCTTCAGGCTTGGAGATAATCAGTCACATAGTTAGTTACCACATACAATGAGGTGAGCTAAACATGCAAAAAATTCAGTTAATTTCATGCTACTTCAACAAAGTTCTGTTTGAATGCTTTCCATAATTTAGAATGAACACTGAATTTTTGCATAACACATATACTAGTAGGTCCTGTTAAGCCACAAAGCATCAGAAAGAGAACCAGTGGCATTGTTGTACTTGAGGACTAACCAACCTAAATCCCAGAGAAGCCTATCACCACAAAGGTGATGAATAATCCAATGGCCACTCACAAAGTCATTTTCTGAGGTGTCCAGTGGCTATGGTTCATGGTGTTGGAGAGAGGACCGATAGTGATGAAATCCCACATCCTTCAAATGTTGGTGGAAAGTAATTAAATGCCTGTTTAAGTCATCTCATGGCAAACTTCGACTTTAGAAATATTATTTTATACAGATAACACATTTTGCAAACCACTTTGGGGTCTATATTCAGCCAGCTTTTATCTCAACCAGTTAGAGAAGAGTGGAGTCAAAATAAATATTAGGTATGGTTTTATTATATCAGAAAATTGCAAGGTGCAAAGCTGAAGCAAGGCCGAGATGATTACCATAATTAAATGGTGCCTACACTAAGCTCTTTTCCCTTGGATCCAACTTCTGCCCACAGAGATGTTTGGCTACCGAGATTAGTTCTGCATACATATTTCTTAATGAGGACTTGCATTTTCTTTGCTTATTAGGCTGTGGAACCACTGCTGTGTCTCAAAGTATTGGAGTATTAGGCTGTGGAAAACTGCAGGAGAAGACTGTTTTACCCTTGTAGTTTAGATAAGGTACACTAATTTAATGGTTATTTGCCTCTACAACTAGGTATCTTGTTGTTAAAGGACAGTAGTATGTGATTGTCCCATTAAATGTCCTGAAATCCAACAAGTGGGTTCTCAGCTATGCTTCTGGTCTAGAAATAAATCTACTTCCTCACCTCTGCCCCTTGGAATCCTTGGTTGCCCCTGAGATGCAGCTCAAATCCTACTTTCCATAGCAATCCACTCTGCTATTGTCTTCCAAGTTACAATAGCCTTTCCCTCTAATATGAGCTGTATATATCTTGTGCATAGTTTGATTTACATAATCTATGTCCCTCTTTAGATGGTAAACTCCTTGAAGTAGGGACTATTCTTTTACTTTTTTTGTCTTTCTGTATTCCTACCCTTTATTATAATACCTGGCACATAGTAAGTCCTTAATAAATGTTGATTGAATGCTTTTTTGATCCCATTTTCCTTGTATATTCCTCCTCTAATATCCTACTTCAGTGCACCATTTGTTGTAGAAATCTCCCTGGGTTCTCAGAGGTTATGCCAAGGCAGTATAACCAACCAAGCTGGGAAGGATCAGCTGAGAAAATTTTATGTGAGGACCAGCCTACTTATGCTTGGGTTAAATTATGATTATACTATCCCCTGGATGATGGAAATTTTTGGTTACAATAATTCATGCAACTGCCTACTAAAATGTAGAAGATATATAACCTTCGTTGGTAGACAGAGGGCCCAGAAGGATAAAAATTGCAGGTCTTTTGAAATGACAAAGAACTAAGTTTTCATATTATATCATTGTTTCAAGAAATTTAGTCTACCTAGGTCAATGTTGACAAATGTCTCTGAGACATGGTGTATGCTAAAGCCAGATAGGAGCACTTTATTTGCTTAATGACATTCATGTGGTATTCTGAACCTACTTCCTCAAGCCTGTGAGGTTTGGAGACTACCTTTTATCTCTATGAATTTTACTTATGTAGTCAAAATACTTTTCCTTCTCCACTCCCCTGTCTATCTGCTGTTTTCAGAATAACCTGTAATATACCTTTATATTTTTGTGGTTCCAGAAATCCCATTGTTAACCCTCTTTAATGTAACACTGAATTACAATAATTAGCTCATTTTAAGCCTAGATAGCAGAACTTGATGAATTCTTCTTTCATTTCAAGGAAAAATCCTATAAATGTAGAGAAATAGTGCTGATTCAAATTTGTACCAAGGGTGGGGCTAATTCAGTGCTACGTAAGGTAATTGAGAGAATGAAATAGCATGATTTATAGCTGCTTCCAATTAGTTCGAATAATTTAAATGGTCACATATATTCAACTTTGCACTATTTGAAATTAATATTGTAATAATTAGTTCCAACCCAATGGAATGAATTCAAATTCAATGAATTGAAAGCCCTAGGATGAGTTCAAATAATAAAACTACTTTACAAGGTCCATTATTCACACTAATCGAGACCTAGCTGTACATAAAAACACTTTGTCGTCATTAAAGAAGAAAGTCTAACAAGTAAGCTTATCAAATATGTGGTTCATACAAAGTGAGAAGGAATAGCTAAGATCCTGGATGACAGACTCAGCATCCTCAGAATCTCTGATAGGCTAGAATGAAAGGCTAAATTAATGCAAAGAAATTTAAATCTTGATGAATGTAAAGACTTTCAGGGGGCGGAGCCACAATAGTGGTGTAACAGCACTGACTTTCTAGAGCGCTCCCATCAAGTCCAGCCAAATACCTGTAAAAAACTGCTCTAAACAAACTCTGGAGCTGCAGAACCCACAGAATAATGGAGTGAAGCAAATCTCCAGCCCAAGACAGCCTGGAAGGTCACTGGGAATGGTGGGAGCAGAGCACAGTTCAGTGTGGCTGTGCAGGCATAGACAGGACCTGAGCAGGCCTTGGGATCACTGAATCTCTTGCATCTGTGGTGGCTTCCAGACTTCATGACTCCAAAATGCTGAGGATAAATTGGGAGGTCAGTGGAAAAAGCCTATGGGACCAGTACAGGAGAGGGGAGTGGTGTGACCCCAGTTCCAGGGTGACAGAGGAGGGAGGGGGCAGAGGAACCCCCAGCAGCCACAGCAACAGCAGGGGCAGCTGCAGCCACTGTTTCTGGAGCTCTAGGCCGACAGATTGTGGGAGATTAGAGCTGCCAACAGTACACTCCCCAAACCCACTGGAAGCAGAGAACTACCTTGACAAAGGGCTTGAAAGTCAAGTTTTCCCCAAGGCTGGGGAAATGAGCAAAAACCAGAAAAAGTTTCACACTATAGAATCTTACTTTAGTGACAAGGAAGGCCAAAGTATGCAAACAGAAGAAAACAAAGGCAAAATTCCTCCATCCAAAGCCTCCAAGAAAAATATAAATTAGTCTCAGGCCATGGAAGAGCTCAAAAAGGATTTTGAATATCAAGTAAGAGAAGTAGAGCAAAAATTGGGAAGAGAAATGAGAGTGATGCAAGAAAATCATGAAAAATGAGTCAATTGCTTACTAAAAGAGACCCAAAAATATGCAGAAGAAAAATAATACTTTAAAAAATAGACTAATCCAAATGATGAAAGAGATTCAAAAAGCCAATGAGGAGAAGAATGCCCTAAAAAGCAGGATGAGTCAGATGGTAAAGAAGATCCAAACTCTCACTGTAGAAAATAATTCCTTAAAGATTAGAATGGAGCAGATGAAAGCTAATGACTTTATGAAAAATCAGGAAATTACAAAACAAAGGAATGAAAAAATAGCAATGTGAAATATCTCATTGGAAAAACAACTGACTTAGAAAATAGATCTAGGAGAGATAATTTAAAAATTATGGGACTCCCTGAAAGCCATGATCAAAAAAGGGATTAGACATCATCTTTCATGAAATTATCAAGGAAAACTGCCCTGATATTGTAGAACTAGAGAGTAAAATAAATATTGAAAGAATCCACTGATCACCTCCTGAAAGAGATCCGAGAAGAAAAGCTCCTAGGAATTTTGTAGCCAAATTCCAGAGTTCCCAGGTCAAGGAGAAAAATATTGCAAGCAGGCAGAAAGAAGCAATTTGAGTATTGTGGAAATACAATGAAGATAACACAAGATCTAGCAGCTTCTACATTAAGGGATTGCAGGGCTTGGAATATAATATTCCAGAAGTCAAAGGAGCTAGGATTAAAACTAAGAATCACCTACCCAGCAAAACTGAGCATAATACTTCAGGGGAAGAAAATGGTCATTCAATGAAATAGAAATTCATCAAGCACTCTTGATGAAAAGACAGAGCTGAACAGAAAGTTTGACTTTCAAATGCAAGAATCAAGAGACGCACGCAAAGGTAAATAGGAAAGAGAAATCACAAGGGACTTACTAAAGTTGAACTGTTAATATTCCTACATGGAAAGATAATATTTGTACTTCTTGAGACTTTTTCTCAGTGTTTGAGTAGTTGGAGGGATTATATACATATAGACAGGAAGCACAGGGTGAATTGAATAGGAAGGGATGACATCTAAAAACTAAAACTAAGAGGTGAGAGAGGAATATATTGGAAGGAGAAAGGGAGAAATGGAATGGGGCAAATTATCTCTCATAAAAAAAGTAAGAAAAAGCTTTTTCAATGTAGGGAAAAAGGGGAGAGGTGAGAGGGAAAAAGTGAAGCTTACTCCCATCACATTTGGCTTAAGGAGGGAATAG
Source organism: Notamacropus eugenii (assembly GCF_028372415.1). Lineage (NCBI taxonomy): Eukaryota > Metazoa > Chordata > Mammalia > Diprotodontia > Macropodidae > Notamacropus > Notamacropus eugenii. The sequence goes on from NC_092876.1 coordinate 116,283,453, forward strand.
CATGCACGCTCAATTTGGTATGAAAATCTATCTTACACTACAGAAAAGTAGGGGAGAAGGGGAGAAGTGAGGTGTGGGGGGAATGACAGAAGGGAAGGCAAATGGGAGGAGAAGGTAATTAGAAGTAAACACTTTTGGGGAGAGACAAAATCAAAAGAGAGAACAGAATAAATGGGGAGCAGGGTAGGATAGGGGAAAATATGGTTAGTCTTTCACAACATGACTTTTATGGAAGTCTTTTGCATAACTATACATGTATAACCTATATTGAATGGCTTGCCTTCTCAGTGGGGATGGCTGAGGAGGGAGAAAAGGAGAGAAGTTGGAACTCAAAGTTTTAAAAACAAATGTTAAAAACTGTTTTTGCATGCAAGTGGGAAATAAGAAATACAGGTAATGGGGTATAGAAATCTATCTTAACCTACAAGAAAAAAGAGGAGAAGAGGATAAAGGAAGGGAAGGGTGTGATAGAAGGGAGGGCAGATTGGAGGAACGAGTAATCAGAATACATGGTGTCTTGGGGTGGGGAGAGGGAAGAGATGGGGAGAAAATTTGGAACTCAAAATCTTATGGAAATGAATGTTGAAAACTAAAAATAAATAAATAATTTTTTAAAAAAAAGTGAAAAAAATTACTTTCATTCAGGTTAAAAAAAATTTGCTTCACAAACATAACATAGTAAGGATAAGGTCAAACAACTTGTGAAAAAGATCTGAGGTTTTTAGTGGACCAAAAATATGGCAGCCCTCACCCCTCACTTCCCCTCCCCAAAAGAAGGAAAGAAAAGATAAAAGAAAGGTAAATGTGATCTTCGAGACATTAGGAGAATTATAGTGCTTGTTCCATAGATTCTTGTGATGTCCAGGTCACACTAGAAGTATGTTATTCACTTTTGGGCACTCCATTTTTAATGAGAGCATTGATAAACTCAAGACCATGCAGAGAAGAGGGACCAAAATGGTGATGGGGGGAATTGAGACTGTACCATAAGAAGATGGATCACAAGAAGCTGAGGTAACTTGTATTGGAGTAGATCTGAAAGAGGGAGTGTTTTAAGGATACTATCTATAGCCTCTCTGGGTTACACATGGAAGAAAGTTTAGACTTGTTCTGTTGTTTTGGAAAGGGTAGAACTAGGACTATTTGGTAGTAGTTAGGTTAATTTAGGACTAATATACAGATATATATGTATATATGAATACTTCCTCACAATTAGCACTATCTAGCCCACAGTAGATTAGATTATCTCAGGAGATACTGGGTTCCTCTTCAATGGAGATATTTAAGCAAAGGTTGGATGGCTTTTTGCTGAGAACGTTGAAGAAAAGATTTCTGGTCAATCGTGAGTTGATGAAGACTATAAGATTATGATTGTAAATGTTGCTGACATGAAAATCACTTTTGAGATTGTTTAGTCCACCCACCCATTTTACAGATGAAGAAGGAGGCCTGGAGAAGTTGTCAGTCAACAAATATCTGAGTGCCTATTTCGTGCTAGCCATTGAGCTAAAAGTGGGGGATGAAAAGAAAGGCAAATACCATAACAACCACAAAACCCCCCAAATCCACTGAAAACAAAATCATACAGTCCTGACTTTCAAAAGGAGTTCACAGTTTGATGTGGGAGACAACATGCAGGTAGCTATCTATAAACAAAATATTCACAAAATAAATTGAAGATCATTAACAGAGGGAAGACACTAACATTTAGGAAATATTGGCCAAGGTGGAAGAGGTAGTAAGGGGCAAAGCCAATATATGAACTGAGGCCATCTGACTCTAAATTCAATGTTCTTTTGTTTTGTTTCTAGACCAGATGGACCTTAAGGTCTCTTCCAACTTTTGAAGTCTATGAATCTTTTTTTTAAAGGCAATTATAATCCATAACATTAAAATATTATAGTATAATTATCTTAATTATCTCATGTATAAATGTAAAGGATTATTAAAATTCTATTATACCAAAGGGAAAGATAATTGTGGCTTGATGGAAACACTCAGTGAAAAAGGTTAGCATATGCTACTTAAAGAACTTACTTTTTAACCTAGAATAATTACTGAGGCTTAGAAAATCATCCTACAGCAGTTGAACTTTTTTCAAGTGAGTCAATGGGAAATTAGGACTTAGTAGAAAGCTTATCATTCACAGCTCCAGTGATGCTGAAATAACAGTCTGCTTGGCAACCTGTTTCCTGACACTTGGCTATGGCTTCAAGGAAATTTGTGTGAACCTTCTTTCTTCTTCTGGTCATGACGAAAAACCTTCAGGAAGAGTAAACTGTCAACTGAAACCACTCTTTCCAAAATTGCCAATCATCTCTTCATTGCCAAATCCTATAGTCACTTATCAGTCCTCATCCTTCAGCCTTTGGCATCCTTTATTACCATTTTCTCTTGGATTTTTTTCTCCTCATTGTATTTTCATGACATTACTATTCCTGGGTTTTCCTCCTACCCTTCTGACCACCCATTCTCGGTATCCATTGCTAGGTCATCATCTAAAACATACACTATGAAACTTTGTCCTGGACTCTCTTTTCTTCTTTCTCTACCAATCTCTTGGTGATCTCATCACAATTCATTATTACCTCTATGCTAATGACTGCCAGATCTGTATTTCTAGCCCTATTATCTTTCCTGAACTGTCTCCACTAACTGCTTACTGGGGATTTTGAAATGGATGTCCTACAGTTACCTCATCCACAACACATCCCAAACTGAACTGCTTATCTTTCTCTCTTCCCTTTCCCAAAACATCCCTCTTTTGAACTTATCTATTTCTTGTTAAGTTGTCACCATTTACCCCATCACCCTAATTTGTGAACTCAGTGTTCTCTTCTGTTTTCCTTCTCCCTGACCTCATATATCAATAATCAATGGTCATATCTTATGTTTTTTACCTCCATAGTAAGTCTTATATATCTTCCCTTCTCTTTGCTAACACAGCCATTAACTGCATTCAGGCTCCAGTCACCATTTGTCTGGTCACTATCATTGTCATTAAATTGCTTTCACTGTTCCAAATCTTGCCCCTCCATTTTTTTCTTAACAGAGCCATCATAATGATTTCCCTAAAGGGCAGGTCTGACCCTGTAACTTTTATTTAATGGTCTCTAGTAGCCTACCATTACCCTCTGGATCAACTGTAAACTATTCTCTTTGTCATTTTAAGCACTTCACAACCTGGCCCCAAACTACTTTTAAAGCCTTGTTATACATTACTCCTCCCCTCCCCACTCTGCTCCTCCACCCCATGCATACTTCAGTTTGTTCTAAATGGCCTTTTGGCTTTTTGACACATGTGGCTCTCCATCTTTCTCTCCTTTGCAATGGCTCTCCTTTGTGCCTAGAATGCATTCCCTTCTCACCTTCATCCTTCCAAATTCCTCGTTTGCTTTAAGTCTCAGCCCAGCTGTTGTCTTTTATGTAAGGCCTTTCCTGATCCCTGCTGCTATTACCTTCTCCCCCAAATCATGTTATAGTTCCTCTATATACATTTTTGTGGTATAGTAGGGACAGCACTAGGTTTGTTCTCAGGAAAGCCAGAGTTCAAATATGGTCTCAGACATTCACTAGCTGTGTCACCTAACTTCTTTCTGCCTCAATTTCCTCAGCTGTAAAGCACTTGCCTCCCAGGCTTGTTGTGAAAATCAAATGTGACAATATTTGTAAAGCACTTATCACAGTTTCTGGCACACAGTAAGGGCTTAATAAATGCTTTTGTCTCCCCTTTCTATTGATGTTCATGCTGTCTTTTGCTATCAGAGAGTAAGTCAAATCAAGAAGCATTTATTAAGAGGTACTATGTTCCAGGCACTGTGCTCAGTCCTTGGGAAAACAAAGAAAGGTGAATAATAGCTTCTGTCCTCAGGAACTCACAGATCAGAGAGATGACATGCAGGCAGCTATGTTCAAACAAGATATTTTGTTGTTGCTGTTAGCCATTTGTTTTAGTCATGCCTGACTCTTCATGACCCTGTTTGGGGTTTTCTTGGCAAAGATACTGGAGTGATTTGCCATTTCCTTCTACATCTTATTTGACAGATAAAGAAACTGAGGCAAACATGGTTAAGTGCCCAGGGTCACATGGCTATTAAGTGTCTCAGGCCTGATTTGAACTCAGGAAAATGAGTCTTGCAGACTTTGGAATTGACATTCTACCCACTATGCCACCAGGCTGCCCAAATACAACATAAGACAGGATAAATTGGAGGTAATATCAGAGGGAGGGATTAGAATAAAGGGAGACTGTGGAAGGCTTCTTCTAAGGGAAAAATTTTAATTGAGACTTGAAGGAAACCAAGAATTCCAGGAGACAGAAGTGATTTGGAGAGCATGCCTTTTTGAAGGCAGGAAATGTTTTTGGTTTTGGTTTCACATTCCCAATGATGAGCACATAATAGGCTCTTACTAAATACCTAACACATTATTGATCCAGATATACTATTTTTTTCCATTACATTACGTAACTGCCTTATTTGGGAGCTGATCACCTTAGAAGCTTCCTGTGAAATTGTCAATTGTAGGTGAGGACCATGAGAAAGTAGCCTTATTATTTAAATTGCATCTCACATTACAAACAAGATGATCATGAAAGAAAAGTGATGGAAAAGAGTAAAGAAATGCATGAGTGATAAAGAGAATTGACTAGTCATGTGGCAAGAGCAAAGGCTAACTGATGGGCAATAAATGAGCTCCTCTGATGTGCTTGCTATGTTAAGAAGAATCAAGGAAGCTCCCAACACATTGGGTGTATGCCCACTTATTGGAGAACATGGCCTATATTTCACCTACACTAATCTTGCTGTTTTTCCTACACAAAATATCATCCTTCGATTCTTTGTTTTTACAATGACCATCCCCCCATCTGGATTATTCTTCCCTTTTCATTGAATTCCCTGGCTTCTTCAAGACCTAGCTCACATTGCATCTTCTGCAGGAGGCCATTTCTTGTCCCCCTCTCATCTGCCTGTGATGGCAAGCAAAGTAGGATCATTTGCTGTTTTTGTTTTAGTATAATAAAGTGCCCCTGATTGAATCTTACATTTATCAACTAAGAGTCTTTGTAGAGAAACAAGAGTTTCCTTAACTAAAAGCAGTGTATGTATTTGTATTTTTAATTATTTTAATGTGATTAAAGATCTTCCCCACCCATTAATGGGACTGTCCATTAAAGGAAGCTTGATTAAGGGAGTTGTTTTGTAGGAAGATCCCAAGTACCTTTTTTTTTTTATTGAGGCACTAGGTCAAGGGGTCATGTCCTCAGGCTCTAAAAAGCCAATAAATACTCTAAGTTGAGGTTTTGCTTTGGGACTCACTCGCTAGAAGGTTATTTGGCCAGATGAGACTCTGGATAGCCCTTGAGTCTCCTGGCTTTGAAAATCCAGATGTTGGTGCTTCCCTCTCTGGTAACTAAGGTCAGATAGTTGGACCTGTGTGTTGATCTGTGATTGATATGTGTATATATATATATATATATATATATATATATATATATATATATATCTATATTGTTTATGGTCAGACAGTTGGAAGCCTGTCTGTTGGTCTTTATTTCTCTTCTTGTATTTTTCCCTATTGGTGAATGTTATATGTGCTTGATTAAAGGAGATTATTAACCCTTTGAAAGATGTCTTTCCTTTTAGAAAAGCAGATCAAAGAACCTGTGATAGCAGCCACAGCCCCACTGTCCCCCCATTTATGTCAGGGTGCTTGCATTTATACTCCCTAGTGGTTTTCCCTGATTGCCTTCCATCTACTCTGTACATATCTTATATCGACATAGTTATTTGCTTGTTGCCTCCCCCATAGACATTAAATGCTTGAGAGTAGAGATCATGTTTCTGCCTTTCTTTGCATTCCTGGTGATTAGCACAGTGCCTAATATTAGTAAGCATTTAAAAAAATTTTTGTTGACTGACTGCGGAGAGGAAGGCAAGGATGACTTGAAGCCTGTACCATTTTCAGGAAACTCCTGAATCATGATATCACAGATCCATGTGGGTATTTAAGCAGTAAGTGAAGTACCCTCTTCCTGCCACATGCAAACACACTTGTTAATGTGCTTCTCTTCCTTAGCCTATAGTCCTTTTTCTGTATAGAGTCAGAACTACCATAGGTTGGTCTTTAGGGCATCGTAGAAAGTAGTATATTTTTTTTTATTGGTAATTCAGTCAATCTGGGGCAGCTAATGACCAGTGGATAGAGCTCTAGGCCTAGGGTAAGGAAGCCCTGAGTCCAAGTCTGTCCTCACTTATTACCTGTGTGACCCCAGACAAGTCACTTAAACCTGTTCTCCTCAGTTTCCTCATTTCCTTCTCTAGAGGAAATAGCAAACCACTCCAGCATTTTTTGCCAAAATAACCCTAAAACCAAATGGGGTCGCAAAGCCTCAGACATGACTGAAATGATTGAATAACAACAGTAATTCAATCAGCTCCCTATCCTGCTCCATGTAATAGAGGATAAGAAAGAAATTCATAGTCTTGTCCTTAGGGAAGGCAATTACATTGGTAGAATCAGAGCCTCTGTATGCAAAACAACATGGGAAGAGTCAAATTCTAAATCATGTGACATGGAATAAATTTAAAAGGATCTAAGAGAATGGATTAGGCATTTATGACAAGAGTGGTTGGGCAATTCCTCATGTTGCTGTTGGGGACAGAACTGAGTCTTGAAGGATGAGTAGGATTTAGAAAGGAAGAGGGAAAGGAGAAGAGCATTCTAAGTGGGGGTAAATTGCCTGAACCAATAGGCCTGATTTGAAAGAAGGGTTTTGTTGGGAAGCAACAGCAAATGAGGTTGGTTGGACACAAGGGAAAGAATGAAAGTCAAGAGACCAAATAAAGGGTTGTTGAAATACTCTAGATGAGAGATGATCAGACTGGGACTAGGTTGGTAAGAGCATGAATCCAGCAAAACATATGACTCTGAGAACTATTTTGAAGAAATAAATGAAAGTACTTGGTTATAGATTTGCTGCTAGGGATAAAGGAGAAGGAAGAATCAAAGACATTTTCAAGGTTTCTAGCTTGAGAGACTCTAACAAAGGCAACATCCATGGGAGAAATGGGACAGAATTCTGAATTTCTATATCCTTCTGAACAGTCAAGGTACTTTTACTTATTTGAAAGATTACAAAAACCTTCCTAAGTAACCAAATGTGAAATGATGACATTTGTTCGCTGGAACATAGTGGATAAAGTATTAGAGTGGTAGAAGTCTAAAATTCTGCCTCTGATAGATTGTGACCATTAGCAAATCCCTTACATTCTCGGATCCTCAGTTTTTCCACTTGTAAAATGATTAAAATAATAACATTAGTATCTATCTCTCAGGACTATTGTGAAACATGAGAAATAATATATAGTGTTATATAAATGTGAACTCTTGTCATATGATTCCATCTGCTTCCCAGCAGGATACAGATGGAATAAAAAGACCAATGCTTTAGGGGCTCTATAAACTTAAAATCTATTAAGATAGGCTTACTTTCTACTGGGGTAGATTGATTTCCATTTGTGCCTTCCCACGCTGTATGAGGCTTGTCCATGATGGGGGAGGAAACATGGTGGATAGAATTTGTGTGAATATCACCAGAGGCAGGAACAAAAAATGGTATTTTCATTGGAGTATATTACAGAACAACTAGGCAGAAAGAGAAAATAGATGAGGACCTCAGAAAATAAATAAAAAACTGGGCCCAGAAGTAGTTTAGGGTAATCATGGTAGACTCCAATGATCTGGACATATTTTAGGGCTCTCTCTCCCTACCAGAAGCTGAACAGCTTATACATATATATATATTATATATATATATATATAATATATATATATGTAGAGAGAGAGAGAGAGAGAGAGAGAGATAGATATATATGGATATGTACGTATGTATATAATACATAATACATATATAAGCATACACACACACACACACACACACACACACATATATATATATATATACCTATACACATGTATTTACCTTCATTACAATTTCATCCCTCAAAAGATAAAGGAAGAAATGAGAGGAACTTGTATAATTGATTCTCACTAATAAAGAAGTAGTGGTTTCTGGGGTAAAAATCATGAGAACTCTTGGGGGAAATGATCATTCCATCTTGAAATTTATGATAGAGAAAAGGAAAAGCAGGTACAGTGGGACATGCCCATTAGAATCTGGGAAAATAGACTTAGAGATTTTAGAGAAGGATTTAGAGAAATGATAGGTATGATCCTGTGGGTGAAAATTCTATTGAAGGAGTCAACCTGAGTGATTGGAAGCTCTTAATAAGTAAAATTGTGATAATACCAAGAGAAATTACTCAAGGAAGAAGAAAGGGAAGGGGCGTGTATAAGAAGTTCACAGGACAACCAGAAATGATAATAGTCATAACTCGTTTCAAAAACATTTTAAGGTTTACAAAATGCTTTCCTCTTTTCAATTCAGTCCAATAAACATTTACTCATCAGTCAAGAGATAGGACTGGTAGATAACTCAGTGGATAGAGTGCTGGGTCTGAAATCAGGAAGTCTTATCTTCTTAAGTTCAAATATAACCTCAGACACTTACTAGCAATATGACTCAGGCATGTCACTTAACCCAGTTTGGCTCAGTTTCTGAGTTGAAGAAGAAAATGGCAAGCTACTCCAATATCTCTGCCAAGAAAATCTCAGATGGGGTCCAAAGGAGTTGGGCATGACTGAAATGAATGAACAACAGTAACAATGGGTAGGGACAGGCACTAGACCAGAGAGTTTAGTTGTTAATAGAAATTCCCTGAATAAGAGAAGTACCGCTACCAATGCAGATAGACCTAACTAGAAGGAACCAATTCTTTTCAACTTCCAGTCATAGAGAACAGACTAGAGCACGAAGATGTTAAGTGATTTGCTCAAGGTCAGGCAAGCCAGTGGGTCAGAACTGTGTCTAGAACCAAGGTTTCCCTGAGCCTAAGGCCAGCCCTCTACCCACTATGCAATGCTGCCTCTCATTGGGCAAACACACAAAGGATACCTATCAATTGGGAAATGGCTGAAAAGTCTACATAAACAAATGGGAATGAATATAATTGTGCCCTATGAAATAACAAATATAAAGAATCCAAAGAAACATGGAAAAAACTTTAGAATAGATACAGTGTGAAATAAACAGAATTCAAAAACAATATGTACAGTGACTACAACAATGAAAACGAAAAGATTAGTACAATAAGCCAGACTCTGATTCATTGAAAAAAGCAGTGACAGTCCCAGAGAAAAGTTAATGAAGTACAGGGCATAACATTGTATGCATTGTGGGATCAGGTCATTATTTCCAACCCCTTTTGCTTAGTCGTTCTTTTTTGTCCCCCAAGAGGTATTCAATATGGCTGGGGATAGGGATTTCCCACTACTCCACATACACATAGCCCAGAAATAACTGACATAAAAACAAAGACATCACAAAAGATACTAAAGTCATTCTTACCTATTGAATAAACACATAGATGGCATGCTTATCAAACCTATGGATGACACAAAGCTGGAAGAAAAACTAATAAAATGCATGATAATTAGGATTTAAAAAAACTCAGTAGGCTAGAACTTTGGATTAAATCAAATAAGACAAAATTTGATAGGGATGATATAAGACCTTACAGTTGAGTTAAAAAACCAAACCAAACCAAACCAATAATATAAGTACAAGATGGGCAAGGCATGGCTAGGTAGCAATTTGTTTAAGAAAATTCAAACAATCCTGGAAGTTTTAATGAATAGTAAACTCAATGTGAATCAATAGTATGACATAGAAGAGAAACTTGGGCTGCACTGGAGAAGCAAATTGTCCAGGACTAGGACCTATTAGTCTCATTTTATTCTGCCCTTTTCAGTTCACATCTGAAGCATTATGCTCAGATCTGGGCAATTCATTTTAGGAAGGACATTGATAACTGGAAGAATGTCCACAAAGACATTGAATAATCTTAAGATTACCTTCTTTATATGAAGACTGGTTAAAAAAACTGAGGTTGTTTAGATGGAAGCTGAGGACATTTAGGAGGAATGTGACCACTCTCTTCAAGCTTTTAAAAAGATATGCTGTAGAAGAGGGATTTTAGCCTTGTTTTGCTTGGCACTGGAGAACAGAATTATTAGCAATGAGTAGAAATTGCAAAGAAGTCAATTAAGGATTGATATGAGGAAAAACTGAGTAAATATAGCTATCCCAAAAGGCAATGGGCTGTTTTAGGAGGTAAAGGGTTCCCCTTTACTGTGAATCATAAAGCAAAGGCAACTGTATGATGCCTTTCTTGTCAGAAATGCTGTAGAATTCCAAGATTCTTTTTCTTTTTTAAATTTATTTTATTTTCAATTCATGGAACAAAACAAACATTTCCATAATAACATATAATAAAAAAGATGATTACTTATGAAACTTTAAATCTACCATTACAGCTTGCTACTCTCTCCAAATATACAACAAAGTTATTGTGTAAATTCCTTTTTTTCCCTTTTCCCTCTTCCTCTTCCCTGCATCCTAGAGATGGCTACCATTAAACACAAATAGACACATACACATATACATACATACATATATATGTGTATGTGTAAAATTGTTCTATACATCTATTTATCAGTTCATCCTCTGGATGCAGATAATATCTTCATATATCCTTTATTTTTAATTTGGATATTTATAATAGTTGAAATGACTTAGTCTCTCAAAGTTATTCTTAAAACAATATTGTGGTTACTGTATACAGTGTTTCCTTCATTCTGCTCACTTTGCTTTTCATCATTTGGTGCGTTTTTTTTTGAATGTGAACCATATGTTTATTATAGCTCATTTTATAGAATCAAAGAACTAGACCTTGTAAGATTCTCTTTCTGGAAACTCTATTCAGGATATAAACAACACAATGGTGGTCTTCCTCTGCATCTTTTAATATTTTTTGGATACTATGCAACATTTGCTCTCACTATAGGAGCCAGCTCACTTCATACTCTGCACTGCCCCCCAAAAGTGCCTTCCTTGAGATGGATCACACTCTCCCTTCTCACACCCAATTGCTTGATCACCATGTATACAATTAGTAAGGTTTTTTATATCCATTCTTGAACTGAAGACAGCATTCGTCTTAGATCTAATGTCTGTCCATTATAATTTGGGTCACTTGTTATTTTAGTTATTAATAATAATAAGAGTAAAAATAACAGCCAATATTTACATGGCCCCATGAGGTTTGTAAAATATTGCGCATATGTTGTGTCACTTGATTCTCACAAGAACCCTGTGAAATAGCTGTTATAATTATCCTCCTTTTAGAGATGAGAAAACTGAGGCTGTGATAGATTAAGTGATTTGTCCAGGATCACACAGCTCATAAGCATTTCAGGCAAGATTTGTATTCAGGTCTTCCTGTCTCTAAGTTCATTACTCTGGTCCCTTATGGTATCTCACTGCCTAGTTCCTCAGATATGTTGGTTTTTCATGATTTATAGCCATGTAGCATTACCAGCACAGCATTTTGTTTAAAAAGATGAGATTTTAAAATCTCTGTGCTAATTCATGGAACTGGATCCAACCAATTTTCCCTTTTCTGTTTAGTTTTGAATCTAGATAATCGTCTCTCTTAACTGCCTGCCCAAGATATTTGTACTAGTAGACTAACTCTTGGGGCTATGTATCATTAAGCATAATTATCATCATAATTTAGACATTATTTACCCAGCAACACTGCTTCTAGGGCTGGATCCCAAAGAGATCATAGAAGTGGGAAAAGGACTCAAACACACAAAAATATTTATAGCAGCTCTTTTTGTGGTGGCCAAGAACTGGAATTAGAAGGGATGCCCATCAACTGGGGAATGACTGAACAAGTTGTGGTATATGAGTGTAATGGATTATGCCATAAGAAATGATGAACAGGAGGACTTCAGAAAAACCTGGAAAGATATATACATATGTATATATATATATATATATATATATATATATATATATATATATATATATATATATATATGCACACACACACATATATATGTATATGTATGTGTGCATATATATGTATATATGTGTGTATATATGTATATATCTATATATATGTATGAACTGATACTGAGTGAAGTGAGCAGAGCCAGGAGAACATTATATACAGTAACAGCTACAGTGTGTGAGGACTGCTTTTAATAAACTTAGCTCTTCACAGCAATGCAAAGACCTAAAACATTTCCAAAGGACTCATGATGCAAAATGCCATCCACATCCAAAGAAGAGCTCTGATAGAGTCAGAATTCAGAATGAAGCAGACTGTTTTCTCTTTTGTTATGTTTTATTTTTCTCATAGTTTCTCCAGTTCCTTTTAATTCTTCTATGCAACATGACTAATGTGAAAATGTGTTGAATAAGAATGTATGTGTAGAACCCATATAAGATTGCATGCTATTTAAGGGAGGGAGGTGGAGAAAATTGAAAACTTACGGAAGTAATTGTTGAAAACTGAAAACAGATTAATTATTTAAAAAATTGGACACTGTGCATTCTTTATCTACTGTGTTTTTCCTTTGTGAATTATAGAGAATAGATTTAGATCTAGAAAAGACCTTAGTGAATCATGAGTCCAAACTTCTCATGATACAAATAAGGAAACTGAGATTGAGAGATGTTAATTGAGTTGCCCAAGGTCACATAGCTAGTTAATATTTGAAACACTGAGGTTTTCTTGACTTCAAATCTAACACTCTATCCACCATGTACCTAGCTACCTCTCATAGCTAATACAATATCTTTGAAGTGGCCATCATTGTCATGAAGGAGACTCTGGAGTGTTCTGGGGTTCAATGAAATCAACAGAGTTGTATGCAAAACAGTCGTCTGAGGAATCTCATCATTTATAAAAAATCACTCTTTTATTTGGAAGAATTACTTTCCAGTTATGAGAAGCCTCAAGTTAGAACTGTAAATCTGGAGAAATGAATAGGTCTCAGGGGGAGGTGAAAACCCAACACAGAGAGAAGATGGATTGTATTGACCGTTTTATGGACTTGCATGCAGGTCCTTGAGTGTGTGTGTGTGTGTGTGTGTGTGTGTATGTGTGTGTGTGTGTGTGTGAGAGAGAGAGAGAGAGAGAGAGAGAGAGAGAGAGAGAGAGAGAGAGAGAGAGAGAGAGAGAGAAAGCCTGCTCTATTTTGGATATGTTGGCCTGAGAGCTTTTATGGGAGCAGAGGGCTCTTTCTTTATTTTCATAAATACTTATACATAAAACCAAATTCTGAAGTCCCCAGTGGGATCAGGAACTAAAGAGCAAATTTAGTGAGAAACTCCTAAGACTGAACTTGCTTGGCAGGTTACATGTGAGGAATATAAAAAGAAGTCACTGAGGATTCCTTGAAAGTTTTTGTACCTCCAGAGCTGGCCTTTGGCAAACTTCTATAAAAGGTGAAGGTTTTCTTCATTTCTTCTCTATCCTGCTTCCTTTTTCCCACTCTTTCTGTATGTCCCCATCTCTCTTTCTGTCTCTCTCTGTTTCTGTGTCTTTCTGTCTCTCTGTCTTTCTCTGTCTCTCTCTGTGTCCATCTCTCTCTCTCTCTGTCTGTCTCTGTCTGTCTGTCTATCTGTCTCTCTCTGTGTCTTTCTCTCTGTTTTCCCTACCCCCACACCTATATTTTTCACTCTTCTACTTTGGTATCCTTAGCCTCCCCCCCTACCCCAAACATCTTCTCTGAGATATTCTCTCTATTCCTCTCTCATACTCACATGCTCCATCGAAACTTACCTTTCCTATTTACCAGGGCACTGCTAATTTGCAATCCAATTTGGTTCCACTAATATTGACTAAGCACCTTACTATGTGTAAAGAAAAGTACTGGGTACTGGAGAAATAAAATAGTCTTTGACCTCAAAGAGTTTATATTCTATAAACTAACTCAAGTAAAGGGGATTAATGACTGAAAATGGTTAATGAGTTGCCCTTTCCAGAGGACATCAGCATTGGAAAGCAAATTTCCCCATGGAAGGATTAATGGGGAAGATACTTTGGTGAAGAGTGGCATGTCTAATTTCCCTTCAAACTTCTGAATTTGGTTCCTCTCCTGTTTCATCTGCAGCATGATCAGGATTATCTCTCTTCCCTGCTCATAGGAACCGTTCTTGATCATTGCCAGGACCACACAATCCAGTTTGTGAGACATGATGTGTATATGTGGAAGGAGGGATTGAGAGGAGGAGGGAGAGGAGATCTGGGGAATAGCTATGTTCCCTGGTAATGTTTATCCTTTGTTGCCAAAGAACAGCATGCCATCAGAGAAATAATGATATGACTTGCACTTGACTTTGTGTTGAGTGAGGGAGGACTGTACAGGTCACCAACCTCACTTCTCCTCCAGAGCCATCTGAATCCAGTGACCAGATATTCATCAGGATGACTGGAGATGACCCAGGATGAGGCAATTGGGGTTAAGTGATTTGCCCAAGGTCACACAACTAGTGAGTGTCAAGTGTCTCATCTCCCTGGCAATAGCTATATGCTGTAGCACTGCCTGTGTTCCCTACAACATTCCCAAGAAGACTTTTTCTCTGCACTAAAAATCAGCAGTGAGAAAGTAAGACTTCTGTGTTCTTCAGATGCTCCTTAGCGCTGGGAACAAATTTGTGATTTTGATAGGTCAGTTAGGAAGATCTCCCTTCTATGCCTTGTGGACGGTGAAGCCTGAAAAAGACCCCACAACAAAACAGAAACCCAGAAAATGTCAGCTATCTGCCCAGTTTTGTTCTTCAGCTACAATGTTAGTGCAGATGTCTCTATTTCCCTCAGGTCTGAGATGTCCTGACTGATGAGTGAGTGTTTGTATCCTCACCTAATCACTATATCTAACCAGCTCTAGACCATCCTCCCTAACCACCACCTTGGATCTCTTGGGATCTGTAATCAGATCAATACTGTTCTTGCTTTTAGAAATGGGCAATACCTGCCCAGTAGCTCTAATCACCTTTCATGTGATTTCCTATGCCTAAATCAAAACTCCTTTCCTTGGCCAACATTATCCTATATGGCTTGTCTTCCATTGTGAGAATGTGAGTTGTTTGAGAGCAGGCAGTGTTTTGATTTTGTACTTATATCCCCAGTATGTAGCACAGTAACTGTTACATAGTAGGTATTTAGTAATTGCTTTACCATGTATTCATTCACTCATTCATTCGTTTATGGTATCTAGAATTCCTTTTCACTACTAGAATTTTTTGACCTTCAGAAATGTCAAAAAAAATATTTCTTACAGGGAATAATTTGGGACACACACACAGCTACCATACTTAGCCATTGACTTGGATCTATAACAACAATAATAACGTAGTTAATATTTTATCTAATCTTTAAAGGTTTTAAAATGCTTTACTACCCTTAAACCTTATAATCGTCCCTATGAGGTAGGGTCTATAGATATTATTGTCCCTATTTTACAGTTGAAGAAACTGAGGCTAAGAGAAGTTAATTAAGTCTTCTGGTCATTTAAGTGTTGGAGGCAGATTTGTCTCACTCTAAGTCCCAGGGCTCTATTCATTATAACACATAGAGTCTCATACGTGTAGATGAAATAAGAAGGAAGGATAGTGCCAAGGTAAGTTTTCCTGTATTTAGAGTCAGAGCACCAGGGTTTTAATCTCAGATCTGCTGGGTATGATTTTTGTGACTTCTTTCATATTGTTTCACCTGCAAGGTAAAAGCTTTTGAGGTGTCCGAGGCAGATAGGTGGCAAAGAGTGTTAGGCCTAGAGTCAGAAGACTTGAATTCAAATTTGACTTGAGACACCTGATAGAAGTCACTTAACTGCATTTGCCTCAGCTTCTCAGCCGTAAAATGGGGATGATAAGAGCACCTGTCTCCTAAGATTGTTGTGAAGATCAGATGCTGTGTAAATCACCTACCATGGTGCCTGTCACATAGTAGGAGCATAATGAATCATCCCTCCTTCCCATCTCATCCTCTCTCTGTCTCCCTTCCTATACAGAAAGTTTGATTTGGAATATTTTTCAGTCCAAGATTTTTCTAATGTCTTTCGCTTTATCTGCAGATTTGGGTGTCCCAAGATCACTGTGTTCTGTCATTTGAAAAAAAAAAAGAAACCTTCTAATAATAAATAAATATTTTTGCTTGATTTGCCATACTTCACCTTCCTAATAAGGTTACTGAGAGCAGTTATGGATTAAAATGATTGCAAGAAACTTGGAAAGAAAACAGATCATCTATCCCACCCTGCAGCTGCAGGCTATGTCAACCCTGTTCTGTGATTGAAAGACTGGGATTTGAAATGATGCAACTGTGACTCTAGGTTCCAGTAAAGACAGATGAGACTACAAAATACTTTTCTTTTGTAACTGAGGATTACACCAGTTAGACCAGTTGACATCTTAATAACAAGACAAAATATTTCCTACAAATGGTGTGTTCTTTGCTTTGGAATATCCAATCTTTGCAACCTTATGAAATATCTTTTAAAGGTATATGTTTTCTGGGTGAGAGATGTCACATATATTTAAAAGTTTCCAAAAGTTTTCCAACCTTCTGCCAAGTTTGACCTCTTTTCATGTGTCACATTTGTAGTTCTGATTCTAAGACTGTTTATATCATTAAAAGGAAATGAAAATTTGAACAACTCATTCAGATAATTCAGAACAGAATCAAATGCCTATTGCACCAATGAAGCAAAAATTAGTTTATATAAATGGATAAAATGAGCATACGTCTAAAGACCTTTGAAGCTGTCTGATACCTGGATATTTGCTTTGTGAATAGTAAGGGACATTGGTGGCTAGCTAGACTAGCCCCATCATTTTACAAATAGGATAATTATGGATGAACTAACTTGCTCAGGGTCACACTGGAAGTAAAGAGACAGAGGTGGGATTTGAACCTAGGTCCTCTGACTCCAAATACAGAGCTCTTTCTTATAATACCCTAAAGAGCTACTACTTTAAAATGAAAAAAAAGAGAGAGAGAGAAATTTTCCTAAAAGGAAGATTGAAATGAAAATAAGAAATATAAATGTGATCAAGAGGCCTATTTTGAAACTGGCTTTTGCCCCATTTTCTGGAAACCAAATTTCATCCCAGAGATGTTCCCAAAAAACAAATCGCTCATTGGAAATAAAAAGAAAAGCAGACAATATAGTGTAAATTTTGTAATACTTATAGATAAGTACTATTTGGGGGGATATTCTAATAAGCAAATGTTTATTTTAGTTGCTTAGAATATTTCCTTCAATTCCAGATACATAAATTTCAGCCCACATCCTCTGGTTTCCATAACAACTTGATGCATTTGTTCTCTTGTGTCATTTTTTATCACATCAGATTTTTTTTAAACTTTGGTTGCTATGATAACACGGCATAGTTGTTAAATTTATTCTGTTCACATTTTGTTCCATTGGAAGCTGGTAATTTGCTTTTTCCTCAGAAGGAGCTCATAGTACAATATGGAGGTGTAATAAAGAAAACAGTGGCATTAATCCCAACATGGGCAGTACACATTTATATTTGAGTTTTTGTTAAATATTCCAGTGTGAGTTTTTGTAACATTCTTTCTCTGATATTTAGGTGATTATCTTTTCCATACTGGAAAATGGTTCCAACCTGTATGCCGATCAAAGGTTGGAGTGGGGAATTAAAAGCAAGGGATACCTTAGTTTACTGCTGCCTTTCTGTACATTGCTTCAGTCAATATCACACAGGAGGCACCGTTCAACTCCTACATCAAAAGCTACCATTATTGTCCATGGATTGCCTCACTGCCTTCCTGATTTCATTAGTCATTCCTAATAAATGTGAGATCATTTACTATAGCAGGCAGAATCTCATCTCCACAGGATTCCCGAAGCTATACCCATCTTCTCAGCAGAGGAGAAATAGAATCTCCATTTTACCTAGGAATACTGTGAGTTTAGGTGAGCCATTCTGAGGAAAGTTTATTCATTCATTCGGCAAACCCTTATGAGGGTCTTCCTTTGTGGAAAGTGTTCCCTCTTTACCTCAATCTTCTAGAGTTTCTCCCTTCAGGATGCAGCTTAGGCACCATTTTCCGCCTGAAGCCTTTTGCCACCCCACTGCAAATGCCCTCTCCCCCAAATTACCTTGTATTTACTTTGTATATGTTTGTATTTCCTAACAAAATTTATGTTTATATATATAACATATATGTACACATATATAAACATATATATGTTTATACGTACTTCTCTTCCTCCTATTAGAATGTAGGTGCATTTAGAGTAGGAATTATTTTATTTTTGGCATTGGTATCTTGAGCATCTAAACACATTACTTGGCATACAGTCATAGTTTAATACTTATTTATTGATATGTTCAAGACCCTATTGTAAGACACAAATATAATGAAAATGCAGTTCTTACTCTCACTGACCATAATTTCCTAGCAAATTTCATTTGCTTTTGTTTTGTGGAGGAGCAGAATTCATTGATCTTGGCTCAGAATGTTTCAGTGTCAATTCTGGCTTAGGTACTTATTAACTCTTTGACTGTGGACCACTCTTAATCTTTCTGAGCCTCAGTTTCTTAATTTGTAAAATGTTGATAATATACTACCTATGTTATAGGGGTTTTTCTGTGAAGAATGTGCTTTATAAGCCTTAATGCACCCTATTCATGGGAGCTGTCATTATTCTACCTTGAGTACATTCTATGATTCTTTCATAAAACAATGAATCTAAATCACTTACAATTTATGAGACCACTTTGTTCATCAGTAATGTGAGAAGGCTCAATGAAGTGATCCTTAAGGTCTCCTTTAGGTTCAATTCTTGTGATTCAATGAAATCTCTTCTATGCCTAAGTTCAGTCCTTAGTAGTAAGTTAAGTATTGAACAAGGTGCATTAACTTTGTCAAGCCACTAGGATCTCATTTAGAATCTTTCTGCTGCAACAATGGATACATATAAATTTCAACCCACATCCTCCTGTTTCCATAGCAACTTCAGGCAGTTGTTCTCTTGTGTCCTTTTAAAAAAAAACAACAGGGCATCACTGTGACAGTAATTCCCTAAATGCTGCATGAAAGCACACCCTGCATCTTTACTTCCAATAAGTACCGAATATAATACTGGGAAAAGATTTTAGACACTGAAATGCCCTACTGCCTAAGAGTCATTATCCCTGACAGCCAGAATACCTCAGTGTGTGTGTGTGTGTGTGTGTGTGTGTGTGTGTGTGTGTGTGTGTGTGTGTGTGTGTGTGTGTATCTGGAACCTTCAAAAGTCATTTTTATTGGTTAAAAATAGTAATATGGCTATCATTAAAACTGTCTAGAGATGGCCACAGTTCTTGATTAATTAGCTGGTATCATCTTTCTTGAGCCCTTTCAATGGCTAAACTCAATGAAAAACCTCGTTTTTTCTGAAGGCTCCCTCAGGCTTCATATGACCCCCCTACCAAATTTTAGTCGTGGTTCTTTGTGAAGAGGAGAGAATGCTGATTTCTGTGAAAGAAAATTGCCCTTAGGAAGAAATACAAACACCTGAACTAAAGAAGGAGAAGAATTAAGAAGATGATAGGAGGTGAAGGTGATTTTTAATAAAATGCCAGAAATTTAATTTGGGTAAGGAGAATTTCAAAAGATTAAAGGAGGAGGACTAGAAGAGGTATAGAGTTGAAGAAAATGAGTCAGAAGAGAATTTGAAAAGAAGAAAGAGAAGCAGGAGAAGGAATCAAAGAAGAGAAAGATGAGTTGAGATATGGCCCCCTTCAAAAGAAGGGGAAGGTAGTAGATGGCAGAAGTTTTTAACCTGTGATTCACAGAGTCCCACTAGGAAAATTTGCTATCTCTTCTCAAGGAGTCCATAGATAGATTTCAGGCTAGTCAAGAATTTAATGGGGAAATAATTGCATTTTTATTTTCATTAACTTTTGGTTTCCTTTGTAATCCTCTTTATTTTACGCATTTAAAAATACTAATCTGAGAAAGGGTTCGCAGGCTTCACCAGATGACCACAGGTCTTGCCTTCAATGTGTCAGTGTCCCTAAGATCTTTAGTATCTTGCTCAAAATTCCCATGACACAAAAAAGGTTAAGAACTGCTATAGGTCAAGGTAAGTAAGACAAACTGGCAAAAAATTTAATAGACTAATAAGAGAAGAAAAAAGAAAGAAGATGTGGCTGACTCTTCAGGTGCTAACCCGTTGTTAATGAGGTGAGAATAGTGGCAGGCTTCTAGGCATAGGTCCACAAGCATTTTGATTCATTATTTCTCTAGGGTAGCTGCTAGCAAGAAAGACAAAGTCTGCAGATTTCGCTTCCAGAAAATATTGAGAGAAGAGAGCATGTTGCAGTAGCATGCAAAGAAATATTGATATTCTGACCATGGTCAAGTGGCTACTATACATGGTCAAAGGGTAGAAGGCTAATCTTTTCTTTGGAAAGAATGGTGGTAAAGGGCCTTCAGGAATGATTGATGTTTTCCTCCAAGTAATCAAGGAGAATGAAGTGTTCTTTAAAAGGAAGAAGGGATTTAGTGTAGAAATACTGAAGCATTGCAAAGGGCAGAGGTGTATCTTGCCCTGTGTCTGGAGGTCTGATGGTGGAAGAACACCATGGAGAAGAAGGATCAGCAAATGTGTGAAGCTAAGAAATAAATATGAGTTCCTTCTCAAAAAGGAGAGAATTAGATGTTCTGAAAAAGAACTTGTCCTTCTAGGAATAGCTTGGTCCCATAAGTTCAAGATCATGCAGTTATAGACAAACAAAGGAGAGGAGCTGTGGAATGTAGGGGCTCCTGACTGACTGATGAAGCTATTTTCCAGCCTTATAAAAACTATAAGAGGTCTACCATCTTCTATGGATCTAATATTCTAAGACTTTCACTGGATTACCCACTTCAGCTTATTTACATTGGCAGTGATAAGCTTAAAGGAAGCTAGAAAGTGTTGATTAAAATGATGAAGTTCTGAGCACCAAGAGAAACAACCTGAAGATGCACATTGAAAACAAGGGCTTTGGGGGAAGAAAAGTAGATTTTGGGAAATGAAGAGCTGGTTAAGAAGATGGTGACTGAAAATGAGGTTTAAAAATGTTTTGGACTTTAGTTTATAATATAAGAATGACAGGCATCTGATCAGAGATAGAGAATACCTAATAAAGATTCTGGACTAGCTAGGTGGTGAACATTTATCTTCATGAATTCAAATCTGGCTCAGATATTTACTAGCTGTGAGATCCTAGGCAAGTCACTTAACCTTATATGACTCAGTTTCCTCATTTATTGCATGAACTGGAGAAGGAAATGTTAAACTACTCCTGTACCTTTATCAAGAAAAGTTCAAATGCTATCACGAAGAGTTGGACATAATCGAAAAATGACTGATCAATTACAGCAACAGGGATTGTACCTTTTTTTGTGTCCAGCAAATCTAATCCAAAGAATTTTAAACCAGAAGGAATGCAAGGGGAGCAATATGGCTTGCATCTTTAGCAAAGCTAGATATACTAGAGAGTGTGAGTGAAGAAGAAAGATAATAACAATGTCATCTAGAAGTTCACAGGAGGCAAAATTCTAAGAAAAGAGACATTAATAACCTAAATTGCACATACTTTTTATTATATATTTATTTATGTATAATATATAACATACGATATAACATAAATATTATGTATTTATCATATAATACTCTGATGCATGCTATGAAGCAAATAAATAAATAAATAAACGTCTGCCTATTCCTCACATGTTACACTTCCTTGTCTCTGCTCCTGCACTGACTTATCTCCCACGCTTGCAAGGAATTGTTTTCTCCTTCTACATAGAATCTCTAGTTTTTTTCAAAGCTCAGATCAAGCATGAGGTCTTTTGCATCCTTTTATCACCTTCTCCAATACTACTGCCTTTCCTTCCAAAAGTACTTGCATTTGTATGTAAGCTTTTGTTGTCTTGCTCTGATAGAAAGAGAACAACTTCCTCATTTTATCATTGTACCTTCAGCATCTAGCACAAGACCAGGCACATAGTAGGCAGTTGATTGATATCTTTATACCAATATCTAAATAATAGGTCATAATAAAGATGAACTAGAGATCCTGACATAATGGGGTAAGGTTAACTTCTTAAATTTACTACTAAAAATTGACAGTGAGTTTTGTGGCTGTTAATATGATTATGAAAGTATATGCCTTATTCAAAATATCAGAATAGAAAATGGGTAAAGGAAGGTTTTATGTATTTAGAAGTTATACTCATATGCCGACGTAGAGTTCTACTCTGATTTGTCATAATAGAATGGAAATGTCACTTGGCCCTGTAAGCCTTATCAGCAGAGTGCCAGCTTTGACTGTTTTTACCATTCTGGAAGGACCTTCTGTAAAGTCCTGGCAGAAGACTATATCTGCTCTCTAGAGGACCAACCTAGCTGATGAAGAGATGAATCACTATTAGTTTGGATAGTTAATTTAAAAAAATTTTAATCTGATGGCCT